>NW_026705200.1:0-699046 GCF_029867415.1 Vicia villosa | reverse complement strand
CCCCTTTTTGAAATATTTTTTAATTAAAAATAGACATACTAACCATATTAATTGTTCAGGATCACGGCTATGACTGACCCATCGTCGATAAGTTAAAATAGTTTAATATTTATTTTAACTTTTTTAAGAGTAAAACCGTAGATAAGTTAAAATAGTTTAATATTTATTTTAACTTTTTTAAGAGTAATACAATTAAATGGCCATGATGCATGCATGCCAATTAAACTAAAAATAAATAAAAGTTGTGATTATAAAAAAAAACAATAAAATCAATAGATTGTTCAATTGGTTGAATTTGATTAAAATTGTAATTAAATAAATTAAATATAATTTTATTATTAAAAAATGAAGGATTATTAATGCCAAATTTTCTTTTAAATAGGAAAATTATTTTAAATTATGGCTTGTTTCTAAAAATATATATATATATATTTTTATGCAACTTTCAAAGACTTTTTATTTACTATACTCTTTAACTCTAGTTCATTTGATTGAAAGAATTAAATAATGATGTACAACTACTAAATATTATTTTATTTTTTTATTTTAAATCATGATATGAAACCACAAACGTTATTTTTTTGAATTATTTTTTTTCTATTTATATATTGTATTACAATATTTAATCCAATTCATTTGATTAAATTTTTAAAAAAAATGATTAAAATTAAATACAGAAAACCAAATAAAATATTACTACGTTGCTATGAAATACTCTTCTAATTGAATAAATCACATATAGTAATAGAAATACTCCTATATCAGGCCGTTATTTTATATAAAAATTAAACTTAACCCTAAACCCTAAAAATGACTTATATATAGGGAGCTTCTATGGTGCAGTCATCAAATTGACTTCAGTGGTGAAGTCACTGCAATTGACCAATAGAATTAAAGCCCTAACAACTCTAATTAATTTTAAGTTAAACTAAGCCACATCAGCTCTATGGTAAAATAACTTTACTGTGGGACCTATTTTAAAAAAAAAACTTTTGATTATTGCATATAAGTCCCCATTCATTTAATAATATCTTACCAATTAAAATTAACTTTTATTAGATGATAATTTATTTTAAACACAAATTATATTTTTTCTTCAAATTCGTTCTTCTTGTTCTTTCTTCCAACTTTCCAATTCTTTCTCCCAACTTCCCAATCGAAGAAATCAATTCAAAACCCTAAATCCCTAAATTCCTCCACTGCGATGTCGCTCTCCTACTCCAACTTCTTCTTCGATGATGATCTCCTATACAACGAGGAACCTCCAGCATCTTATCCGGAGATTTGTCGGCGGAAAGCTTCTCTAACGTCGATTTGTCTCCGCCGTCGGAGGAAGAGTTATGCACTTTCTATTAACTTTACGTTATTCTATAATCAATACTCTTGTTAAAGCTTACATTTTGAAAATTGTTCTTAGGTAAATCGGGTGTTCTTGAACATGACAAAGGTTGAGTTGAATAATATGCATAGACGTGTACTGATGTTTTCCTAAACTTATGGCATGGCCTTTGCAACATGTAGTTTGTGTATTGTTCAAGTGTTTGCATTTTTTATGAGTACTAGTTAATTCTTAACATGTAACTTTGTTTTGTTTTTTTTTTTTCAGCAAGCAGCAAGATTCATTTTAATAAAACCCAGCATTTGCAGTGCTTATTGTACTGCGCAAGAGGAGATATCCAGCTGCCTGAACTAAAGTTCTTTTGAAGACAATATAATAAAGTTGGTTATGTATCAGCTGCAGTCAGTCATTGGAATGGTGCCTCTATTTTCATTTTATCATGAAGGGTGACCACCAAGTTATGGGCATCATCCAGGAGTTTTCAAACATCAAGGTGTCCTGCCATGTCATTGCATTCCTTAATAATCTTGTCCATGCTACTATACTTCTCAGGAATTCATTTCCTTCTCTATAACACTGAGGCCGCTATTACAAAAAGTAACAAGTCGTCTGTTAGCGAAGCACGCTGCCTAATTCTGTTCCAAGCAGATTTCCCGATACCAGATCTGATGGCTGCTTGATCTGCCCACATTACTTCCCAAAGGCAAAGAGTTTGTTCAAATGTCAACTCCCTTCTAAACAATACCACCACCATCCTATACACAAAAAAGCAATTGCTTTTATGTGTGTTTATTTTCTGTTTGTAATTTTGATCTAATTTCATTCAACTCATGTATGTTGTTTTTAGATTATACACACGGAAGCCTATATTGGTCAGCCGAAAGTGAAATCCGCAGCTGCTGCTTGACGCTCGTATGTTACTCTATTTTATCTTACCTATAATTCATGTTGATTTTAGATCAAATCTCTATACAACTTTGTATCACTATTGATGGAACATGGAACTAAGTTTTTATAAATATTTAGGATCAACTCATCTACTGAAATCGTAGAACATGAAGAAGCTTTGAAGAATTCCAATCCTTTGGAAATTTTCAGCAAGTATGTTTTCTTTCTATAATAAGCCGATCTTTCTTTTTTCTTGAGGCATGTTTTTTTCCATGCTTAGTTTTTTTCATTTCCTTTTGAATATTACCACTGAATCCGCGTGGCGTGATATATTTTTTATCTTGAATTTGCTAGATACGATATAATAGTAGATGCAATAGATAATGCTCCCACACGGTATTTGATTAGTGACTGGTGCGTGGTACTAGGAAAGGTGCATCTTAAAGTAGACCGGTCATTTCCCTCCAAATTTGTTTTCCTATAAATCATATTTCCTATCTTGAATATGCACAAGTACAACATAAGTTACTTCTATTGAAGAGGAGAGGAGAAGTCAGGCCCGGGCAGTCTTGGGGGAGTTCAGCTCAAGAACTATGGTGTGCTAGCAAAGGATATAAAGCCTTCAGCTCAAAAATGAAAAGGTATATTTATGGAACTTTTTTAAGCCTTTACTTATTTATTTTGTGGTTGATATTTATGATTAAAAATCAATGGTTAGAATCTGTTATCTAAATGTGGATTTAGTTTTTGATGATTTATTTATATATTTTGGCTTGCCCCTTTATATTATGGGATTAGAACTACATTTAAACAGAGTGAGTTTTTTTCATCCTACCCTTTGGAGACTTGCGATTCTTTCCTCACACACTAACTTATGCTAGACCTTTGTTCCTTTATTTCCTCGTATGATTAGCCAAGTTTGTCTTGATCTTATAGTTACGATCAGGTGTCGAATACAAAATTCTGTTTGTTGACTAATTTAGTTGAAAGTATTTCTAAACCCCGTGTTACTGTAAATTTTTCATGGTTGTCTTATTTCCTTCAATCTGTAGATATTCTGGAAGCCTTGCTGCAATGAGTATGGTTGGTCATGTCCTGGGACTGGGTGACCGACATTTAGACAACATTCTGATTGATTTTTGTGGTGGGGATATTGTACATATTGATTACAATGTGTGTTTTGACAAAGGACAGAGACTAAAAATTCCAGAGATTGTTCCTTTCCGTCTTACCCAAATGATTGAAGCAGCTTTATGGCTGACTGGAATAGAGGGTAGCTTCAGAGAAAACTGCGAGGCAGTTATTGGCATTCTAAAAAAGAACAAAGACATACTTTTGATGTTACTAGAAGTGTTTGTCTGGGATCCACTTGTGGAGTGGACACGGGGTGATTTTCATGATGAAGCTGCAATTGGTGGCGAAGAAAGGAAAGGCATGGAGTTGGCTGTTAGCTTAAGTCTATTTGCTTCTCGAGTGCAAGAAATTCGTGTTCCCTTGCAGATACTTCTGAACTAAAAAATATTTATATGCCTTCTACTTAAAGATGTCTGTATGTGGCATGACATAGTTAGATGAGCTGCTTTCAGTGTGTTTGAAAAGTAAGGTTTTATTTGGTGTGACCATGCGGTAGCATTTATATGCCTATGAGAATAAGACTATAGCACAGAGCGAGTGAAGCAAACACAAAAGCAAATGTGTACATAATTGAAATACAGTATATTTGAGTGCTAAAGACAAATAGGTGCATCCACGTGCATGTTTGTGATTCATTAGTTAATGTAGGTTATCCGTGTATGAGATGGTTTTTTAGAATTTGCATGATGTGTTTACCATAAATATGCATGTATTTTCATATTTGAATTCTTTGTTTGTAGTAGTAACCTTCAATTAGTGAATCCTGGGTGGGATAATTGTTGTAATTCAACCTATCTAGGTGTTTATATATTTTCTTTATTTCTTATACTTTCATGATATATAAAACATTATTAATAGCTTTTTTTTCTTTCCATAATATGAGCAGGAACACCATGATCAGTTACTGACTAGCCTGCCAGCTGTTGAATCTATACTTGAGGTAATGATTAAATAAATACCCTGAATTTTGGCTTCATTTAGATCACAACTTTGGTTAGATTTTTCTCAGATCAATTATTTCTTTATTTGAATTGACTTTGAGAACTATGTACCAGAGGTTTGCTGAAGCTCTAAACCAATACGAGATTGCATCTTCCATATACTCTCGAGCTGACCAAGAGAGGTCGAGCCTTACATTACACGAGACATCTGCTAAGTCAATTGTTGGTGAAGCAACCCATAATTCAGAGAAAATCCGGGCTTCATTTGAAATCCAGGCTCGGGAATTCGCTCAAGCTAAGACTATGGTTGCTGAGAAAGCTCAGGAGACAATGACCTGGGCTGAGCAACATGGAAGGATTCTTGATGCTTTACGATGCAACTTAATCCCAGAAATAAATTCTTATGTTAAGCTGAGTAACATGGAAGTTGCCTTATCTCTTACGTCTGCAGTTACTTTAGCGGGCGTTCCACTAACTATTGTTCCTGAGCCAACACAAGCACAATGTCATGATATAGATAGGGAAGTTTCTCAATTCATAGCTGAGTTGGATGATGGACTTACTTCAGCAATAAATTCTCTACAAGCATACTCCTTGGCGCTGCAAAGAATCTTACCATTAAATTACCTTTCAACCAGTGCGGTGCATGGCTGGGCCCAAGTTCTTGAATTATCTGTCAATGCCCTGTCATCTGATATTCTCTCTCTTGCCAGAAGGCAGGCTTCTGAACTTGTTGCAAAATTTCATTCTTCATGTAGATAACACTGATTCTATCAAATGCAGTCATGATGATCTTTGTTTTAGAGTAGAGAAGTATGCTATGGAAATAGAAAAATTGGAAAAAGAGTGTACTGAAATAGAAAGTTCTATTTGCTTAGAATCAGAATCAATAACTAAGGATCATCTTTTGTCAGCTTTCATGAAATTCATGCAGTCCATTGATCTTTTGAAAAGGGAAGGTGGAATGTCTTCTCTTCAATCTAGATACCATGGGAAAAACAGTACTAGACTCTTAGGTGAGCTAGAGGAGGAGAGGGAGAAAGTACTAACAATTCTAAATATTGCTCTAAGTTCATTTTATAATGACGTTAAACATAGAATACTCAATATATATAGTGATTTGTCTGGAGGAAGAAATCTATAGAAACTGCATTGGAACAGGTTGTGGAGGTTGAAATGGAGAGAGCATCACTGTTTGAACTTGAACAGAATTATTTTGTTAAGGTTGGTCTTATTACTGAGCAGCAACTGGCTCTTGAAGAAGCTGCAGTTAAAAGCAGAGATCATCTTTCATGGGAAGAGGCAGAGGAACTTGCATCTCAAGAAGAAGCTTGTAGAGCACAACTAGACGAACTTCATCAAACATGGAGTCAGAGGGATGCAAGGACTTCTTCACTTAAAAAGAGAGAAGCTGATATTAAAAATTCTCTGGTTTCGTTGAATAGTCAATTTCAATCTCTAGTTGGTGTGGAAGAAGAAAGCGAACTACATATATATTTTGAGAAGTAAAGATATTTTAAGTGAATGTTAAACTATTATATTGATTAATCGTAACTGTCATATTTTGAATTGTGTTTGACTTCTTAGTCATTAATGTTAAACTATTAAAAATTACAATGTACCAGTGCTACACATTACTACATTACAGTATAGTGTTTTCTCCTTTCTATCCAAGTTAGTTTGTCTCATAAACAAAGTCCAAATTAGTTAAAGTCTACTCTAGTCCCTAAAAAAATTGAAGTAATGATGGTATTTACATATAGTTTGTAATTTTAACCAACCCAAATTATCTACCTAGTGGAAACTTCTACCAATCACAAATTGGCCATCACAAAATAATCTTACCATAAAACCATGTGTTTGAACAAAACTCTTTACTTTAATCATCTAAATTTCCACTGCCATAGTTTTGGTTTGAATTGCTTGTATTATCATGTGAATTTCTTTATTGGCATTGCCATGAGCTAAGCTACATGACATTTAATTGATTCATTAGTTTTTGGTTCACACATATCTTTTGCCACAATTGACCATCTTCTATACACTATCTTTCATGGTTCACACATAGTTGACCTTCATCTATGCATCTATGACATAGTTCACACATAGTTGAACTTCATCTATGCATCTCTGACATAGTCCACACATAGTTGACCATCATCTACTGACTATCTTCCACGGTTCACTCATAGTTGACCATCATCAATGCATCTCTGACATGGTTCACCATCATCTACAGACTATTTTCCATGGTTCACACATTGCTAACCATCATCAATGCATTTCTAACATGGTTCACACATAGTTGGATGTCATCAGTTGACTATCTGACATGGCTCACACATAGTCGGATGTCATCAGTTAACTGTCTGACATGGTTCACACATAGTTGACCATCATCAATGCATCCCTAAAATGGTTCACATAAATTCAGACATCATCAGTTGACTGTCTAACATGGTTCACTCATTGTCGAACATCATCAGTGCATCCCTGACATGGTTCACACATAGTTGACCATCATCAATGCATTTCTCACATGGTTCACACATAGTTGACCATCATCAATGCATCTCCAACATGGTTCACCATCATCTACTGACAATTTTCCATGGTTCACACATAGTTGACCATCATCAATGCATTTCTGACATGGTTCACACATAGTTGGCCATCATCAATGCATCTCTGACATGGTTCACACATAGATCACCATCTTCTGTTCATCTGTAACATGGTTCACACATAGTTGAAAATCATCAGTTAACTCTCTGACATGGTTCACACATAGATCACCATCTTCTATTCATCTGTAACATGGTTCACACATATTTAACTATCATTTGTTGGATGTGTGACATTGTTCACGCATAGTTAACCATCATTTAACCATTTGTAACATGGTTCACACACAGTTAACCATCTCATATCCATCTCTAACATGGTCACACATGGTCCACCATCATCAATTAACTCTCTGACATGGTTCACACATGGTCGACCATCTCATATCCATCTATAACATGGTTCACACATAGTCGGACATCATCAGTTGACTTCGTGACATGGTTCACACATAGTCGAACATCATTAGTGCATCCCTGGCATAGTTCACACATAATCGACCATCATCAGTCCATCCTTGATATGGCTCACACATAGTCGGACATCATCAGTTGACTCCCTGACATGGTTCACACATAGTTGACCATCTCCTTTCCATCTGTAACATGGTTCACACATAGTCGACCATCACCTATCCATCCCTAACATGGTTCACACATAGTGGGTCATCATCAGTTGACTCCCTGACATTGCTCACATATAGTCGAACATCACCGGTGCATCCCTAACATGGTTCACATATAGCCGACCATCATCAGTTGACTCCCTTACATGGTTCACACATAAGTGACCATCTCCTTTCCATCTGTAACATGGTTCACACATAGTCGACCATCTTTTATCCATACCTAACATGGTTCACACATAGTGGGTCATCATCAGTTGACTCCCTAACATTGCTCACATATAGTCGAACATCACCAGTGCATCCCTGACATGGTTCACATATAGTCGACCATCATCAGTTGACTCCCTTACATGGTTCACACATAGGTGACCATATCCTTTCCATCTGTAACATGGTTCACACATAGTCGACCATCTTTTATCCATCCCTGACATGGTTCACACATAGTGGGTCATCATCAGTTGACTCCCTAACATTGCTCACATATAGTCAAACATCACTAGTGCATCCCTGACATGGTTCACATATAGTCGACCATCATCAGTTGACTCCCTTACATGGTTCACACATAGGTGACCATCTCCTATCCATCTATAACATGGTCACACATAGTCGACCATCTCCTATCCATCTATAACATGGTTTTCACATAGTCAAACATCATCAATTAACTCCTTGAAATGGTTCATAAATAGTCGACCATCATCATTTGACTCCCTGATATGGTTCACACATAGTTGGACATCATCAATTGACTCCTTGACATGGTTCACACATAAGCGACCATCATCAATTGACTTTCTAACATGGTTCACACATATTTGACCATCATCAGTTGACTCCTTGAAATGGTTCACACATAGTTGACCATCATTGTTTGACTCCCTGACATGGTTCACACATAGTTGGCCATCATCAGTTGACTCCCTCACATGGTTCACACGTAGTTGACCATCTCCTATCCATCTGTAACATAGTTCGCACATAGTCAAAAATCATCAGTGCATCTCTGACATAGTTCACACATAGTCAAACATCACCAATTGACTCATTGACATGATTCACACATAGTCGGACATCATCGGCGCATCCCTGATATGGTTCACACATAGTCGAACATCAACAATGCATCCCTGATATGGTTCACACATAGTTGAACATCATCAGTAGACTCCCCGACATTATTCACGCATAGTTGACCATCTCCTATCCATTAGTAACATGATTCACACATGGTTGACCATCATCTATGCATCTCTGACATCATTTGTTGACTCCGTGACATGGTTCATACATGGCCGACCATCATCAATTGACTCCCTGACCATCTAATATTCATTTGTAACATGGTTCACACGTAGTCAATCATCTCCTGTCCATCTATAGCATGGTTCACACATAGTTGGACATCATCAGTTGACCCCCTGACATGGTTCACAGATAGTTGACCATCTCCTATCCATTAGTAACATGATTCACACATGGTTGACCATCATCTATGCATCCCTGACATCATTTGTTGACTCCGTGACATGGTTCATACATGGCCGACCATCATCAATTGACTCCCTGACCATCTAATATTCATTTGTAACATGGTTCACACATAGTCGATCATCTCCTGTCCATCTATAGCATGGTTCACACATAGTTGGACATCATCAGTTGACTCCCTGACATGGTTCACACATAGTAGGACATTATTAGTGCATCCCTGACATGGTTCACATATAGCCAAACATCATGTGTTGACTCTTTGGCATGGTTCACACATGGTCGACCATCATCTGTTAACTATCTTCCATGGTTCACACATAGTTGATCATTATATACGTATCTTAGACATAGTTCACACATGATTGACCATCCTCTATTGACTATATTCCATGGTTCACACATGATTGACCATCTGTAGCAACCTACCCTAAAAATAAAGACTTAGAGTCGCCACCTATTTTGAAGGGCGAATAGGAAACCCTACGCAGTTTAGAGATCGGGGTAAGTTATTATAATCAGGTTGAGGGAAGGTGTTAGGCACCCTTAACCATTTCCTAAGGTTTGATCATTATAGTTAATGGATTAAATAATGTATTGCTGGTTGCTCTGATCGATAGATTCGATCGTCGCGCGCAGCAAATAAAATGTATTTTAAAGTCTGTATATAATTTTTATTATTTTATCTCTCGTCGTTGCGACTAATAGATTTAGTCGGGTCGAGGAGAGAATTAAGCCAGAATTAGTTAAATTAACAAAAATAAATTAATTCGATTAAATTTATTTCTCGCCAATGCGACTAATAGGTTTAGTCGGATCGAGGAGAAAATTGTATTAATCAAGAATCAATTAGATAGGAATTAGTGTTTTTGGGCAGTAGGATTGGGCAAACCTTTAATGCGTTGATGGCCATTCTAGGGTTTTTGTTATTTAATAGTTAAAACTAATTAAATAGATTAAATCAAATATTCGAAATAATCGGAAAAAATCCTAAATCCTAATCATTAACCTAATCCTAATTTTATCACTTAAATCCTAAATTAAATTTATAAAAGAAAACCTTAAATTCAATTCTAAAATAAAAAATTGAAAATACAAAATAAAACAAATTTATAAAACTAATAAAAGAATAATAATAAAAAACCTGGATAGAAATCCTGTGTGGTACTCCCTTGATGATCCATGGTGAACCTTCAGCATTGATGCGTTGGATCCTTGCTTGGTACGGATCTGATGATAGAGAACCAAGGTACATCGTGGACGCATGAAGGCTCATTGCACTGAATCTGTAAACAACATCCTTTAAGAAAAAAAAGGCAAAGAAAAACTGCAGTAGGCTGCTATCGAACCCACGCCCCTGCACTTTATGATCTTATAGCTCTCCCATTACCGCTACGCCGTCGTTGCTTCGCTGTAAGTAAACGAAAATTATACACTATATATGAAACGAAAGCGCTTAAAAATTTGAAACAAAAAAGCTTGCGCCGGTACTGTTCCTCCATTGTTCTCCCCATTCTTTTCCCGGACCTGCAGATTTCATACTCATATAACACAGCAAATAAATATTAAAAAATCACATGGTTCAATTGGAAATTATATTCTGAACACAATAATGTCTTCTTTTTTGTCCAATTTTACTTATTTTGAGGAATACCAATTTGAAGCTTTGATAACCCAACAATGGTGAAAAGCCAAACTCCATCTTCTTCTTCCTCAAGACCACCACCATGGCCAAACTCATATTTTCTCCATTCCTCGTCAAATTGAAAAATGTAAAATACCAAATTGCTCAGAATTTCATCACGATTCCAACCATGTAACTTATTAAAGCTATCAACCAAAGATAAATACGAATTTCCAAAAAGTACCAAATAAACCCTAACTGAACAATTCAATCAATCTATGAACACAGTTGATTTTAATCGAAATTGACGACCCAGTTAGATTTACCAATATAATATCTACATCTTCCTACAAAAAATTTATGCTAATGATGCTTATATGATGACAGTGTCGATGTCAACGGCGGAGAACCACCGCAGGAAAATTCTCCGAACCAATTCTAATTTCTCACGTTAGTTTTTTTTTTTATATTTATGTTTATATTGATTTTTTATTTTGAGTAGATTTTGATTTGGTGAAGTGGAGATTGAAGTGAAATTGTTGAAATCAAAGGGTATCCGAAATTATATTCTTACGACTATGAAAAGATGAAGTGGGGAAGATGAATCATAATTTATTTTATTCTTTTATAAACATAAAAAATTAAAAACAATATTAATATGTTAGAGACTAATAAACATTAAAATTTAAAAACAATATTAATATGTTAGGGACTAAGTTGCAATATACAAACTATAAAATTACCACAGTAAGTGACAATAAGGGTCATTTAATGCTTCAGTCCTATGTGGCACTATTAGGGCTTAGGGCTTAATTCTGATTGGTCAGGCAGTGACTTCACTAAAGTCAAATTGACAACTGCACCATAGAATTTCTCTTATATATAACGTACTTGATATTACTTTGATTTGCTGGTGCTGGCAAGATGGCGAAGAAGAAGAGAGTGAAAAGAGTGAAGAGAGTGAATGCCAATCTTCCTCAGGAACTGGTTGAGGATATCCTATTGAGGTTGCCGGTAAAGACTCTATTATGTTGCAGGTGCGTCTGTAAATCATGGCTTTCTCTCATCTCTGATAACAATTTCGCTACTTCACACTTTCAACTTGCCTCCACACATAGGCGTGTCTTCATAAGCCGTTATGCTCTTAAATCCCTTCCCCTAGATGGTGATGCATTGCTTCACGATGAGTCTGCATATGCTTCATCAAGCCTTGATTTTGTTAGCTCCCCACGATGTTCTGTTGGAATTATGGGTTTGTGTAGAGGGTTTCTGTTTTTGCACGGTATAGACTTCTACCTTTGGAATCCATCCACCGGTGCCCACAAACATATACTCGCCTCTCCTATAGCAAATGTTAATGATAGTTACGAATTGCTGTCTGGTTTTGCATATGACCAGTCCACTGATGACTACTTGATAGTTTCGTTGTTCTGCAAATGTGATGGGGCAATTAAATTGATGATTTTCTCATTGAGAGCTAATAAGTGGAAACCAATGGAGGTTGCTTCTCATTTGCCTGATATAACTACTGCCGTATGGGATAGTGACCCTAAATCCGGGTTGTCCTTGAATGGTTCTATTCATTGGATTCTTTATAATAAAGAGACCTTTAAGAATGTTATTATTGCCTTTGACATAAAGGAAATGGCAATGTTGGAGATACCTCTGCCAGATGATTTTATTAGTATTAGTAATAATTTACATATACGTTATAATTTGTTGGAAGTTGGAGGACTTATCGGTGCATGGATGAATGACCAGAAGACAGTGAAGATATATGTGATGCAAGAATATGGAGTGCACTCATCTTGGACAAAGATTATTCAATTTTCTGTTGATCTTTTCTTACACAGTTCTTTATACATATTATGCTTAACAAAATGTGGTGATATAGTTGGAAGAGATTATGAAGTCGAATTGGTGAAGTTTAATGACAAATGAAAGAAATTAGAGACTTTGGTTTCAGACAGATACCTATGGGTGTTGTATACAGAGTCTTTGTTTTCCCTCCCCAGCTCCGGTCAAACATAGGAAGATCACTATTGATTATAGAAATGAAGAATGTATCATGAAGCATGAGAATTTCGTCATTATATTTTAACTTTTATAGAATTTTTTATGTTATTGCAATGTCATCATTAGCATTTGTTTCCTTCCATTATTTTACTGTTTATTAATTTGCTTGATGTCTATTTTTAAGTTCAGAAAATTGGTTGACAGTGATTTTTTAAGCTCAGAAAATCACAAGCTAAAAGTGATTTGCTCAATTTATGAATTTGTTTGGCTTGCACAATAGATCTTCGTTTTCTAAAATTAATTCTAGCAGAATCTTGAACTGGCAGCTACTACAAAGCATTATAAATCAATATATATCTATCTTAGTTGAATGCTTATATAATTGTATATTGAACCTTTGTATAATATGTGGATTCCTTTTTGTAACTCTTGCATCTAAGCGAAACCAATATACTGTAGGTGTTAAGGCAAAGAGAATCACACATCTGTTTTCGCATGCCTAACAACTTAGTGGGTTACAAAATCGTTTTTTGAAGATTAAGAATTACTTTCTAGTTATTTGGCGAGAAACAATTTGGCTGATTTGGTTTTTGACATGGACTTTGTGTTAACAAAAATTAATCAACTTATTGTTTAAGATGGAGTTCAAAAATTAAATAACTTATTGTTTTGTTTGAGATTGAGAAATTTGAAATCATTTTTGTTTCTTTGCTTGTTTGTGTTGATACTATAACTCCTAGATTGTACAAACCTTGTACCAATTTGACCAGTAGTTATTAATCTATTAGGTTGATTGAAAAAATCGTTTTTTCATTGCTTTTATTATGATAATAAATAATATAATTACTTTTTGAAAACAATATCTCTGAATATCGCGTTATTTCTATATTGATTGATGGGACAAAGCGGGAGATACTGTCTTCGTCGAATTAGGAAGTTAAATGGTCACTGGGATGATTACGTTACGTGCATGTTTATGAGTCCATGGAACTAGTAAAATATCTCACAAATACTTTTCTGTATGGTTTTGGATATGTCTATTCAACTGATGATTACTTCTTAGTTTTGGGGTCTCGCGCTTCCTATTATTGGGTATCTAGGTCGATTGAATTGGAGATTTTCTCACTGAGAGCTAATAAGTGGAAACGAATTGAGCTTGCTTCTAATTTGCCTTATACAATAACTAAATATGGACATGATCCTAGAGACGGGTTGCTCTTAGATAAGGCTATTCACTGGATAGTTTATAATCATGAGACCTCAAAGGATGTTATTAATACCTTTGGTTTAAAGGAAATGGCAATCACAGAGATAGCTTTGCCTGATGATTTTCGTTTTCATGCTACACATTATCCTAAGAACTATGGTTTGGTGGTACATGACAGACTTATCCGTGCATCTTGGATTAAAACTCATGAATTTTCTATTGATCTTTTTATGCACTATTCTTTATCCATAGTGTGCCTTTCAAATTGTGGTGATATAATCGCAACAGATGGTAGAGGTGGATTGATGAAGTTTAATGATAAGGGACAACTGTTAGAATATCACTGCTGTCGTAAGGGCATGGACTCAAAAAGATCTCAAATGGCTCTGTATACAGAGTCTATGTTTTCGCTCCTTGTGGCTACTAAACAGACTTTTAAAGATGACTTGTGATTACAAACAAGAAGTATGTTATAGTCAGAATAGTGAAACTGCAACAAGATAAAACATAACTTTGTCATCTTTAACTTATGTGATCATTATATTTTATCTTTTGCTGATTTTTATATGTTATTCTAGTGTCAACATTAGCCATTTGTTTCCTTCCATTATTTTTCAGGGTTTTAAGACTTGATATAGAATTTATTTCGTTGCTTGTATGAGATGACAAATATTTTTAAGCTTTGAAAATCAGTTGACAATGGACACTAGTTATGCGAATTGGACGCTTTACGCTTGGTAATGCATCTGATGTTTTGTTTAATCTATTCATAAATAAATATAGTAATGCATCTCATTCATTTGAATTTGGGGGTATTTTGCTGCATTTTGGTGTTGATTACGCTTTTTCTTTGTTGTTTAGATATAGTGATTCAACATGGGTGATTTTTTTTTCTTGTATTGAACAAATGTGTATGTTCTAGTTCAGTATGCTTGTAGGGGCGGGTGCCTCTTTGTATTGGTATTGGTTCAGTATGCTTGTAGTGATAAAAAAACAAGAAGAATATGATTGTGATATATTTTACATATACCATTTTCTTATATTTATATTGTTTTATGAACTCTAGGCATGATGAAACATGAAAAGTGATAGGCAGAATAGTGAAAGTAACATCCTCCTTATTCAAAGGTAAAGTAACATCCTCCCACTTTAACCAATGATTCTTCTATCTTTGACACCTCCCCATAAAAATTTACTTTGAATACTAGTAAACCTCTTCACCACCTTTCTCGGTATTTTGTAGAAAGACATGGTGAAAATAATCAAGAGACTAAGCACAGACTTTAAAAGGGTAATACTATCATTCAAGGTTCACAAAGGTTTAAGACAAGAGGATCCGTTGTCTCCTTTCCTCTTTGTGATAGCCATGGAAGGTTTGACTGCCTTAGTGAAGAGTTCGGTAGCATTAGGGAATTTTAAGCCATTCTTGCTTGGGGAAAATGATAGTGTGGACATCCTCCAATTTGCGGATGACACCATTCTTTTAGGCGAAGCTTCTTGTGACAACATTTGGAATATGAAGGTAATTTTGAGAGGTTTTGAATTGGTTTCCGGTTTGAGGATCAATTTTGCCAAAAGCAATATTTTTGGAGTTAATGTTGGAGAATGGTTCATAAATGCCGCATTGTCTTTTCTATCTTGCAAGAAAGGGGCGATTCCTTTCAAATTCCTTGGCCTTATTGTGGGGGACAATCCTAGAAGGAAGAAAGTTTGGTTGGAAGTGGTGAACAACATTAGGAGGCGATTATCTTCGTGGAAGGGTAGAAATATCTCAATGGGAGGAAGAGTTACGCTCATAAACTCGGTATTGAATTCTATCCCTATTTTCACTCTATCTTTCTTTAAGATTCCCGGAAAGATTGCAAAAGAAATTAGGAAAATTCAAAGTGAGTTCTTATGGAGCGGTAGACTTGATAAAAGGTGCATCCATTGGGTCAAATGGGAGGTGGTGTGCAAGCCGAAGGCGAAAGGGGGTTTGGGGATTAGAGATGTCAAAGAAATGAATAACGCTCTTCTCTTGAAATGGAAGTGGAGAATTCTTCATGATGATGATGCCATATGGAATAGATTTATCAAGATGAGGTATGTTTGTCCTAAAGTTAGGATTCAAGATAAAGGAGGAGTTATGCATAGAAGCGACGATTCATTTTGGTGGAGAGATATGTGCAACATTGATGTGTTGGATGAATTTATCGACAATGGTTTTTCCGGTTGCTTCAAATGTGTGTGCAAGAATGGTAAGGATATTCTTTTTTGGCATAATAGGTGGTTGGGAGAACAATCTCTTTGTTTAGAATACCCGGATTTGTATGATTTATCAACAAAGAAGTTTTGTACGGTGGAGGAGATTTTTGATTGGAATTGTGGAGCTACTAGGTGGAATTTGGAACGCCTTTTCTCGGCCGATTCTCCTCACGGCGTCTCGGATTCTGCCGCGGCAGCAGCCGGACTAGGCTGCGTGACTGCCTCCACGCGTACAGCCCCAGCGAGACAGCCTCCGACACTTTTTTGTGGTCCTTACACGATAACAACGAGTTCACCGTTGCGAGCATTTCTTCCGTGATTGATAACACTAAGCCTTGTGCTTGGGATTATCAAGTGATTAATTCGTTGAAGGTTATGTGGGATCTTAATCTTCCTCCCAAGATTAAGATTTTTACTTGGCGTTTTTTCATTGATCGGCTTCCTACTAGAGATTATTTATTGAAAAGAGGTGTAGCTAGTGTATCTTGTCCGAATTGTGTGATGTGTGGCTCCTCTCTTGAATCTTCTTCCCATATTTTCTTTCTTTGCCAAGAGGTGAAAGCGGTTTGGAATCATGTCTTCATGTGGCTCGGCATTGCGGAGGAGATTAATGCGGAGGATTTCCTTAGGTTCGAAGTCATCCAAGATAAGGTGATAGGTAGCAAACGTAGAATCGCTATCAATTTTGTTTGGGTAGCTACTCTTTGGTGTATTTGGCTTATGAGGAATGCCATGATTTTTAGGGGGGAGGTTTTTAGTTTTGAGGTGGTGTGTACTAATATTGTGTTTCCCTCTTGGAGATGGTTAGGCTGTGGATATACGAAGTTCAAACCAAACTACTACGAATGGTTTAAACTTCCTTTATCCGACAATCGGTTACCATAGTGCCTCGTCCTTTTGTAAGGGTTGCACCCCTAGTGCGAGCTTTTCAATCAATTGCTTATTAAAAAAAAAACTATCACCCACGTTTAAAAAACGGTTCGTCCACTCATCCAAACGTTTCTTCAACTTTAACAAGAAATTGATGAAGTCTTCTTTAATGAAATGCCAACACTTCTTAATAAAAAGGAATGTGTAATCATCCGGCCCCAGGCTCTTCTCGCCACCACACTCCCAAACCGCCTCCTTAATTTCACTTTTAAGAAAAGGTTTCTCAAGCCCCATCGCCATTCCTAACCAACCATAAAGTCCAAGTAGTAGCAAGCCAAATGACATCAACCTTACTCTATTTAACCTTTTGAATACGAAAGAACAAATGCCAATCGATAATATTCGGCAAACACTCATCCTCCAATCTATCCACTTTACCTACTAAAAGAGCAATTTTGCTCCAAATATTTTCCACCACACAACAACCAAAAATAGTATGGTTCCTATTCTCTACATCAAATCCACAAAAAGTGCACTTTAAATTAACTAAGGGAATAGAAATACCTCCATACACCAAAAGATCATTTGTAGGCATTCTATCAAGAAGAAGTCTCCAACCAAAAGCCTTAATTTTGAAAGCAACATCTGATTTCCACACAAGCCGAAAAGCATCATCGAACTTGTTAGGAGGTCCGAAAGGATTGTGAGCTTTATAGTAAAACTTGTAACAAGAATCCACCAAAAATTCCAACCTGCAATTATAAGCCCAATAGACCGAATCTTTTTCATCCAACGATACACAAAAACCCTCCATCCTTTCCCTCAACGAAATAAATCCACCCATAAGGCCAAAATCTTCCGAAATAGCCACGGAAAGCCCTAAATCAATTCAACCCCAACTCCCTTCTAACCACCCTCCCATATCCGCAACCGGTACCCCCTTTTAATCTAGATGCCTTGTACAAATCCGGAAAAGTATCCTTTAAGATAATTCCCTCAAACCAATTTGCTTCCCAAAACGGTGTATTAGAGCCATTATGAATAACAAAGCTACAACAAGCAACAATAGGGTCATAAAGGGAACAATTACCAATTTTTAAAATATCTCTCCACCAAGAAGAATAAAAAGAAGAAACTTTTGAGCCACGACCTCCAAGGAATATATGAGAAGATAAATCACCATATCGAGAATTCAACCTATTATACCAAAGCGAATCATTCCCTTGAAGAATTCTCCACCTTCACTTGTTAAGAAGGGCTAAATTAAATAAAGAAATATTTTTAATTAATCCCTAATCCCCATTTCTCCATAGGTAAATTCATCCTCTTCCAACTTACCTAATGAATCTTCCTCTTATCTTCCATCCCCCCTCCCCCCACAAGAAATTACTTTGAATCCTATTGAACTCTTTCACCACCTTCAACACTATCTTGTAAAAACACATAGTGAAAATAGTTAAAGAAGTAAGAATAGACTTCAAAAGTGTAATTCTTACTCTCAAATTTAAAAAGTGATTTTTCCACCCCCCAGCCGGTTGTTCATCTTAGTCAAAAGAGTACTCCAAGTTGATTCCTTCCTAGGATCAAAGCTAGTAGGGATACTGAGAAAATAAAAGTTGCTCTCCTCCACTTTACAAGAGAGAAAGAAAGAAGCGGCTTCCAAAAAAGAACACTTAGAATTAATACCAATCAACTTGCTTTGATGATAATTAATTTCAAGACACCCTTAACACCGTTTTAGTCGCCCAAATATGTTTAAGAAAGGCTATCCAATTGGTTTCTTTTTAATAAGTAATGAAATTAATAGGAGCAAAAGGGATGCTCCACCCCGAAAGAAAAACAAACGGAAAGCTCCTACATTTCAAAACACGAGAGCGGTAGAATATTCCAACAATAAAAATTACAATGATTTACCCTCTTGTAAAAAAAGCAAAGCCAACTCCAAGAGGTAAAAACTATCTCCGTCATACACTCGGTGAAACTAAAAGACTCATCTTTGAAAATCACTGCATTACGTTTGAGCCATAAACTTCAAACCGTAGCAAGCCAAACTACTACCCCATGGTCCTCTTTGTCAAGCAATTCAAATTTACACAATTGTGAAAGAAAACCACAAACTCCTCTAAAGACAAATCCGAACCAACTCCAACCATATAAACTATCTCCGTATCCAATTGGTATTGTCTACGAAAACAAATACAAATAGTTTTTGGGACAATATGCAAACCAAAATCAATTGTATTAAAATATACCTTAACAAAAATTAAATCAAAGTTGTGATTAAAATAAACAATTAAATTAATTGGTTATTCAATTGGTTGAATTCGATTAAAATTACAATTAAATAAATTTAATATTATTATAAAACTTTGAAGCTATTTAAATGCCAAATAATTTATTTTATAATTTATTATAATAGAAAATTATTTTAAATTCTTGCATGTTTCTAAAAATAATACTTTTATTTTTTTATACAATTTTAAAAATATTTTTATTTACTACACTCTTTAACTGTACTTCATTTGAATGAAAGAATTAAATCATGATGTACTGCTAAAAATTTATTTATTTTTTATTTTAAATCACGATGTGCAACTACAAACGTTATTTTTTTCAAGTATTTTTTTCTAATTACTATTACACTCTTTAATCCAATTCATTTGATTTAAAATTAAAAAAAAATTGATTTTAAATAAATAAACCAAATAAATTATTAGTACGTTGCTAGGAAATACTTTTCTAGTTCAATAAATCAGAAATAGAAATACTCCTATATCAAGCCGTTATTTAAAAATAAAATAAAAAACGAACTAAGCACTTAACCCTAAAAATGCACTATATATAATGTACTCATGTTACTTTGATTTGCTCGGCAAGATGGCGAAGAAGAAGAGTGTGAAGAGAGTAAAGAGAGTAAATGTGAATATGCCTCAGGAGGAACTGGTTGAGGATATCCTATTGAGGTTGCCGGTTAAGACTCTATTATGTTGCAGGTGCGTCTGTAAATCATGGCTTTCTCTCATCTCTGATAACAATTTTGCTACTTCACACTTTCAACTTACCTCCACACATAGGCGTATCTTCATAAACCGGTCTGCTCGTAAATCCCTACCCGTAGATGGTGATGCATGGCTTCACGATGATTCTGCATATGCTTCATCAAACCTTGATTTTATCCGTTACCAAAGTTATGTTGGAATTATGGGCTCGTGCAGAGGGTTTCTGTTTTTGCATGGTGACATAGACTTCTACCTTTGGAATCCATCCACCGGTGCCCACAAACAAATACCGGCCTCTCCTATAACACATGATAATGATGGTTACGAACTTCTGTCTGGTTTTGCATATGATCAGTCCACTGATGATTACTTGATAGTTTCGTTGTTCTGCAAATGTGATGGGGCAATTAAATTGATGATTTTCTCATTGAGAGCTAATAAGTGGAAACCAATGGAGGTTGCTTCTCATTTGCCTGATATAACTACTGCCGTATGGGATTGTGTCCCTAAATCCGGGTTGTCCTTGAATGGTTCTATTCATTGGATTGTTTATAATGAAGAGACCTTTAAGAATGTTATTATTGCCTTTGATATAAAGGAAATTGCAATGTTGGAGATACCTCTGCCAGATGATTTTATTAGTATTTGTAGTAATTTTTCTATACATTATGATTTGATCGAAGTTGGAGGGCTTATCGGCGCATGGATGCATGACCTGAATACAGTGAAGATATATGTCATGCAAGAATACGGAGTGCACTCATCTTGGACTAAGATTATTCAATTTTCTGCTGATCCTGTTTTGCACAAAGATTTATACATAGCATGCTTAACAAAGTGTGGTGATATAGTTGGAAGAAATTATAAAGATCGATTGGTGAAGTTTAATGACAAAGGGAAGAAATTAGAGACTTTGCGTTCAAACAAATACCAATGGGTGGTGTATACAGAGTCTTTGTTTTCACTCCCCAGCTCCGGTCGAACATAGGAAGATGACTATTGATTATAGACATGAAGAATGTCTCAAGCATGAGAATTTCGTCATTATATTTTAACTTTTATAGAATTCTATATGTTATTGCTATGTCAACAATAGCATTTGTTTCCTTCCATTATTTTACTGTTTTGCTTGATGTGTATTTTTAAGTTCAGAAAATCAGTTGACAATGAGTTTTTAGGCTCAGAAAATCACAAGCTAAAAGTTTTTTTTTTTTCAATATATGAATTTGTTTGGTTTGTACAATAGACCTTTGTTTTCTAAAATTAATTCTAGCCGAATCTTGAACTGGCAGCTACCAAAGCATTTTGCTGTTGTTTTTGTTTTTGTCTTTAGATTTCTTGGTTACAGTCTTTTACTTTACAGATTAAGGAGTAAAAAAACATACTCAGTCATTTTTTGTCTTTATGGAACCAATTATAAACTGATATATACTGATTAAGAAGTTAAAAAATAGTCAATTATCTTTTGGGATACACTTTTATTCATATAATGAAAAAGAACCACAACCACAAAGCATTATAAATCAATAATCAATAATGTATTTATAATCTCTACAAAAACAACACCGAAACTATGGACCACTTTGTTTTGACTTTTTTTAAAAATCATTTTTATAGTGTTACCAAATTTTGTGAAATTTTTTTTTTACAAAGAAACTTTTTATAAAAGCTTCAAATGAAAATTTTGTTTGAATAGTTATTCTTAAAATGTGATTTAAGGTATTTCATCTATTTATGGAAAAAAAATTGGATATCAAAATTTCAAAAAATCACTTAATTTTGAAGCTATTTCAAATAGATTTTCATAAAAATCATTTTTGAAATACAACTTTTTGAAAAAATTATGATTTTGACTAAGTTTTGGTATTCAATTATGTATGTTTATGTTATAAGATGTTAAAATTATTGTTTCATTTTAGAAAAAACGAATATAAAAAAACTTGTAATATTTTGAAAAACAGTTTTAGAAAATCTATTTTCAAAAATATAAAGAAAAAATTCATTTTTTTAAAGTTGAAACAAATTGGCCCTATAACTATTGATTGATGGGATAACGCGGGAGATACCAATAACACTAAAAATTTATAATAGGCAAATCCATTAATAGGGAGCATAAGAGATACTCCACCCGAAGAGACTACAAAAACTTACCCTCTAAAGCAAAGGAGAGGATTAGAATTCCGAAAGGAAAAATTACAAACAACCGAAATGTTACAATAAGAGGACATCCAATACCAAGACCTCAAAACAATAGCGGTCTTGCAATCAAGAAAGTTGAATTCGGCATTGTTAAAAATAACCTCGTTCTGATTCAGCCACAAACACCACACAGTGGCGAGTCAAACAATCGCCACAATTATTCTAACGTACTTGTTACCCACTTTGGACCCGTTATGAAAGAAATTTTTTAGCTCCACCATAGACAAAGTCATCTCACATCCCAACCAAGTAAAGATACTCCTCCACACTCCATCCGCAATGACGCAACCGTCGAACAAATGCGACACTGACTCGTCCTCCACGCTGCACATCACACACAACCTGTACAATATAACCCCCTCCTGCTTAGCAAATCCTTGGTTGGTAGTATGTACATGATGAATCTCCACCCAAATAAATCGATATTTGACGGAACTTTCAACTCCCATAAATGATTCAATGCTATCACAATGTCACTATCCACTGAAACAGGTTGCTCCTTACTGATAGAGTGGTGACAGGAACTAGCAGAATAGCTACCATCTTCACTTAAATTCCATGCAAAACTATCTTCGGCGAGCCAATTGAGAACTGCGTCGTTATAAAAGATTTAAACTTCTCCCAAACTTCATCGATCAACACTTCACTGTTAACAACCAAACCATCGTAATTTTAAGACCAAGAACCTTCCTCCCACACGTGTGCATCAGCGATGCTGATACCAGTATCAGTTGCGCAATTGTAAACCTCAAGGAATGGGTCTTTGAGGGACTGATTGCTGAGCCACCTCGCATGCCCTATAGCAGTGGTGCTACCATTATCGACAATACATCTCACAACCCCAGCAAAACCAGAATCAGCTGACAATAAATCCTTATCGCTAGTGATTAGGTCCCGCCACCAAATTGAGTCTTTATGAGTTAACATTGTTGCGTCACCTACGGGCTCCTTAACCTTAACAATGTCATATCTTGTACTAAGGATTTTCGCCCAAGGCTTATCGGATTCGTTCAAAATCCGTCATTTTAACTTATTCAACAAATCCAAGTTCAAAACTCCTATGTCTTTTACACCCAGTCCTCCTAAATCTCGGGACTTGCAAACGGTTTTCCAGCTAACTCAATGAATGAATCTTGTATTCTCCTTCCAGTTCCATAAGAAGTTACCTTGTATTTGACATTCCGATGCAAGACTTTTTTAGGTGCTCTATAGAAAAATAACGAGTACACCAAAATAGCATTCAACACAGAATTTATTATCATAACTCTTCCCGCATAGGATAACTTTATCCCCTTCAAAGAATCCAATTTATATTTAACTTGGTTAATCAAGTATCACCACATCGAAATTTTCCTAGGATTTCCCCTCACTTTGACTCCAAGAAACTTGAAAGGAAACACATCTATATCGCACGCCAAAAAGTTCGGCGCCACTTCCATCAACCAATCTCCCACATGAACTCCATATAACTTACTTTTATGAAAATTTATTTTCAATCTGGACATCATCTCAAATCCTCTAAGAATGGCCTTTGTACTCCACAAGTTTTCGCAATTTCCATCCGCCACGAGTATGGTGTCATCCGCAAATTCTAATATACTAACTTCCTCATTCAAGTTGAAATGAAAGCCATGAAGGTCTCTAATCTCAACCGCTTTATTCGTTAGACTCGTCAATGCCTCCATAACCACGACGAAGACGAACAAGAGAGGGGAAAGGGGATCCCCTTGACGCAATCCCCTCTCAACCTTAAAATATTTAGTAGTACTTCCATTGACGATTACGGACATAGAGCTACTAAACACACTAGCTTCCATCCACCTTCTCCATTTCTCTCCGAAACCCATATTTTAGAGTAAAAAATGTAGAAAATCCCAGCTTACGCAATCGTAAGCTTTTTCAAAATCCACTTTCAATAACATACAACTTCTTTTGCCTCTTCTAGCCATGTCCAAGATTTCATTGACCAAAAGAACACCATCCGCGATATTTCTTCCCGAAACAACCGTGAATTGATTCTCCGACACCAAACTACCTATCACCTTCTATAATCTCGCCGCCAAAACTTAAGATAATATTTATGCAAGCTCTCTACAAGGCATATTGGCCTATACTCTAACAGAGACTGCGGGTTTGATAACACTAATAATATAATGTTTATATATGTAGAAAGTCATATCATAAAGTCTGTATCAACAGTAAACACTAACAACACAAAATAATAAATAAAAAAAGAGATTTCTAATAATCCAAGACATCCTAATAACAATAACCATATGAAAGATTTTATGTATTAATTAGTTTATTAGTGAGTCAACTGGCATAAAATCTATCTTTATGTGTTATATCATTTTTTTAAATCTTGATATTCGACCTTGCGACCGACTAATTCAAGGAGACCAATTTTTTTATTTATGTTGATAAGCGACTTTGTATTAAACAACACAAGGGGTGCTAATCCAATTAAAAAAAACCAATACATAAGAGACGGATCCAAAGAACCTCCTAACAACCATCAAAACAAACAATTACACCCCTACCAGATCCCACGGTTTCGCAAACCAAGCGTCTATGTCAGCTTCTAAACCTCCATTGGTAATAATCGAAAACAAGTCACACCCCATCGATTATATACAAATCAAAACCTCTCGAAGTACCAAACCTTGTTAGAAAAAACCAGAGCATTCCTAGCCCTCCAAATGTTCCAAGTAATGAGCATCTAGAAAACAAAACAAAATAAGGACGGACAATATTCGCAAAATTATCACAACTGTAATCTATCACTTCTTGCTCCGTACCAAAATTTCAAAAAATCTTCTAAGTCCACAATTTCGCTAAAAGGACCATTCTTTCGCCAGACTGTTCCCCTTCTTCACCAGGTCTTAGTCGAACTCTTCCAATTTCTCCTCGAAGTCAGCTTGTTCATCTCAAATATTTACTTAAGTTCTACCAGGACATCTCACATTCTCTTGAGCGTCGAAATTACAACCAACAAATTGCTCCCTAAAAATATATTTTTAGATTGAATGGAGAAATGGACATTTTTTATAACCCTCGATGCGCTAATCAAGACGTGTTACGCTTCAACCATCATCATTACTCCTATATTATAGTAGTAATGGATGTAAGGGCTAGGGAATGTTGTCAGATGGTGTGATTTGATCAGAATGTCTTTAAGGAGATTTTTTCTACTGCTGTAAGTAACCTTAGAAGAGATTGGGTTAGTCTGGATCTTATTAGAGCTTTTACGCAAACTAATAATTTTTGGAGTTCGTAAGTGTGCATGACATCTTAGCCAACCAAAGAGTCATGAGAACATGTGCGGATCTGTAAGGACATTTATCAGATGTGTCCGTTGAGTGAAGAAGTTAAAAGGCCTGGAGGTGTTTCTCAAGGAGATAAAGTATCTGATTTAGGATTGTTTTCACAATGGGTGAAGCTATAGTTCTTCACAGTGAGAATATGAAGTCTTTAATGTGACTTCATCTGGTGATCAAGTGGTAATCTTCATCAGGAGCATAGTTTATTCATGACAGGAGGAGTGGAGTATTTGTCTATGGATTGTTACTGCAAATGTATATTATTTTTTAAGCTTGCGTGCTATTCAAGCTTGTGGAATTTATTTATACCTATTATGAGGGTGTAATGTTAGACAACATGTTGTGACATTCACTACAAGAAAATTGGTAAATTGCGACGGTTAGTTTTAACAGGTTACGACGGTTTGAACCGCCACAAATAACAAAGCGCGACGATTGTGTAACTGTCGCAAAAACGAGTGTCGCCAGGGTGTACTGCGACGGTTGCTAAAACTGCAACTCCTACTGTCGTTATCAATCGCGACGGGTAGAAAACAGTCGTAAATTGCTAGTAGCGATGGTTACAAACCGTCGTGAGTTTTGTTTGGTGTTTGTAAATCAATGCTGATTACGGAGGTTTAAAACCCCCGCTAAATTCATGAATTATAAAAAATCTAATGTAACTAATAAATTTATTGATGAAATAGAAAAATAAAATTATATATATTAACGTCACAAATGCATTTCGGCTGAAATAATTGGAAACATAATAAGTTGTTATAGAAAGACCAACAACCATCAATTTTTTATACTAATCTATTAAAAACTATATAACTATAAATGAAAGTTTAACAAGATAAAACAACAAGAAGTATGGTATCATGTCTTATTAAAAACAGTTCCAAAATAAGGTCCAGAATTTCCAGCTGAAGTAACTACTATTGTACCATTGGCCGCTGCTTGAAAGAACCTATAGCAATTGAATCTTCAAACAGATTATGAGACTTTCCACCAATAGAAACTGAAAGCATATTAACACCGTCACTTGTGGAAGCATAACAAATAACTAAAGTATATGTTCACACCACCCAATGTTTAGAGTTTGTAACTCATTGCAGTAATGTCCAATTTTCTGTATCATAGATCATAACCATCTTAAGCCATTCTTTTCATAAAGAAATTAATAAAAGTAAATCTAAAAAGACCCTAATTCTTATGAGATTGATGATGAGCAACTAGTCTGAAATGAATCATATTCATACCTGTAATGCAACATCTGATACAACTTTAACACAACCACATAGATTCAAAACTTTTAACATAACTGGTGAAAACTAATGAAGTAAGTCGACAAAGACGCTGCATACAAGGGAGAACAAGTAAAATTCAAATACAAAAGTTTAAATTAATAAATCATTATACAATCATATTTAAGGCACTTCGAGAAATACTTTAATGATTAGGGTGTATATGCATTGGCAAAACATTTTCTAGAAGTTAACCAAACAACCAAGTTCACATAAAGAATAACCTTCAGCTCATGAATTAAGCAACCACACCTCTTCAATATGGTATCCTTTTCTAGATGCCCGTACTATCATCTCTATTTGAAAGACATATCTATTAATTACTAACACAACAACTAATGATATCTTCAAGTGCTGATTTCCAGTAAACTCTACAAAAAACAACAATAGAACAATCTCAAACCAGTCAACATGGGAGCTACAACGATATCCAAACTGTTTAATATCCATTATCGAGCTTTATACCGAAAATACCCAGTCAAATGTAAGACATTGGGCCACAAAAGTGTTTATGCAAGAACGTTAGCCCCACTGCTTATTAATTTTTGCATAAGAGTCCATCCATGCACACCACCGCCTTTAACATAATGAGTCCCTGTAACTATATCAGCACCAGTTTCCAATTACTTTCTAAAAAAACAATAGGAAGAATTAAGTTGAGGCAATTAACACGACCAAAGTGTCACATAAATCATGGCTGTATGGTATTATTTGGGCATTCATAAACATGCTATAGTTTTATAAAAGCAGAACTTAATATGAAACATATTGTTCACTATCATGGTCATGTTCTATTTTCAACTAAGATTAAAGTATATTCTTACTTGCATTCATCCACCTCAATGCATAAAGAATATATGTACTTAGATCAAAAATGATCAACTAGAAAACAACATATGTAATTAGCAAAACGTTTTAACAATGAAACCAATCATGCTAGCAGGTCACTAAACTAATGAGTATATCATAAAAGGTTACATTTCTCAAAACAGTTACTTCTATGATAAATGTGTTCTTCCTCACACCTGTTATGACATTTAACCAGTATATTCTCTTAGCTTGTAGTCAAACGGAATAAGCTCAAGGTTATGTGAATATTGAAGTGCTCTCAAATAATGAATTTTGGTTATGAAATTTACAATTGTTGGGAATGAAAACAATATTCTCAAGATAAAGAAGTAATCAAATATTAGTTTTTCTTTTCCACCGTAATTCAACAAGAGAAGTTGATAGCTTATGTAATCATATAAATTTAGAGCATCATGAAATCATTTGTTCTACTCAAGGCCAATTTTGAAAAACAAGCCATTATTTTTGACAGGTCATAATTTCTAAAACTATGTGAAGCATACAAATTATATAGAGATTTAGCAACCCGTTTTGTTTCAGCATTCATGCCCTGACACGACTCAACCGCATAAAATTCAAGGACATTTCTTATAATATTCAAGCTCTATTTTATAGAAAACCCAATAACCCATACATGATTAATATTTCGTCTAGAACAAACATGTTAGCTCTATTTAAAAATTAAAGAATCATAAAGTCTTTTAAATCATTAAACCAACCAAACCTGGTTATTGTGAGGCAAAAATGAGAATCTTGGTTGCGGTGACAACTCTGAGTGTTAATTTGAGGACACATCGGCGAGTTAACTCTGTGAGAACAACGACAAGTCGACTTGGAGAGATGAATTCCATGTTATCAATGAAAGGCATACATGTCTCTTCCGATTGTTCATGGACTCATATCGCAATGCATGTTCTCCACGCCTATAGAACAGAAGATTCTCTTCAGTCAGGGCTCCTTGAAGGGAGAAAGAAGAATGAAGAAAAAATTAAGAAAGAGTTAAAACGTCTCATTCATCAAGAATCCGACCATAGAAAGTGAAATCAGAGAGGGAGACTTACCAAAGAACGAAGAGGGAACAAAGGCGGTGATGTTCTTCGAATCGGTTAGTTACCTTTGAATCGGTGACGTTCTTCAAATGGTCAAGCCAATAACATGAAGGTTCTTCGAATTGGTGACGTTCTTCGAATGGTGTTGTTGTTATTGGTGGAGATTGAAGAAAGGGATTTTAAGCTTTTAATTTTAGAATCGTTGGTGGAGAACAAAGGGTTTTTGAGCTTTGATTTACAGATTAATGGTGGAGAAAGGAGTTTTTGAGCTTTGAATTAAAGGTTGAAGGAAGAATTTTGAGCTTTGAATTGAGGTTGAAGGAAATTTTTTAGCTTTGAATCCTAGGGTTGAAGAAAGGGAAATATTTTTATGTATTTGGCGTTTTATTATCGTTTAGGATGGTTTAATGGGGGACGGCAGGTGCAGTACCCGTCACGACTTTAAATAGGGGAAGGGTGGCAGTTGATAAAACCGTCGTAGTCCACGGTTTACAGCGGTTGAGTGCCTAACCGTTGCTACTCTTATCAATCTTTTTAAAAATAAAAGGGCGGTTCTCCAAAACTGCCTCGGCAACCGTCGCGAATGGAGAAAGACGACGGTTATCATCCAACTGTCGCGACCTATGTGTCGTTAAACCCTAATTTTCTTGTAGTGATTGAGCTACTTGATGTAGTTGTTTCTGCTCTTGAAAGGGAGTGTTTGGTTCTAGCTAAGTGAAACTAGTGGAGTGAATCTTGTGTTCACATGCTTCCTAGGAGTGAATCATATGAAGCATGTTTGTTTCTGGGAGAATTTATTTTTCTCTACAGACTTTGGTGGGATTCTATAGAGGTTTTGGTTGTTGAATGGAAGATTTCACACATGATGTCTTGTTTTTTATTTGTGCTGGCCAAAAGGAGTATTCTTATAGTCTAGTGGAAGGCATCGTGAGTATGCTTCAGAGCATATTGAAGGATTCTGAGAAATGTCTTTTGCTGATTCCTGAAGAAGTGTTGGTTGATTTTTTAGACAATGTCTGACAGGGAGTCAGGACATTGTTCAGGACATGTTTTCTCCTTGAGCCAAACAAGGAAGTATTGCGGACGGTGCTGTCAAGAGGGAGTGTGAAACGTGCATTTGACTGTGCATGCATGCTTAGTAGCATGTGTTTTTTGGGAAAAGAAGCCCATAGACACTAAAGAAATTCAAAGTTGTTTTGGTCGATGGACATTGATTTTGGTGGACTTATCTTCCTCAAATAACGCTCTCTTTGACCTAAATCATTATTACAGTCTAGGAGCATTATTTCCTAAGAAAACTGCTCGACTATTTAAAGAGGTCATCAGTGGCGGATCCAGAAATTTTTCATAATGGGGGCAAGCAAAATAATCCATAATATAATATGTAAGAATAATATTTATTTTTAAACATGATATATTTTATATTAAGATGTATGTTTATTCTTAAATATGTAATAAAAATTATAAAAACAAATGATTAAAATAATTTTCTTTGTCGCAAAACATAAACATACATTTAAAAAAAGAAGAATTGGATAAAGTAGGTCAACTCATATTCATTTGTTGGATTAGATGCAAGATGTTCGTCCAAAGTTCAACCGTTAATGTTAGTGTTTTTTTTTTTTTTGTATTTTATAAAAATATACAATTGTAAATAAGTAGTGGATATTTATAAATTAAAAATTGTCTTCAAACAAAAAATGTAAACACATTTTCAAATAAATCAAAATTAATATCATGAAATGTTTTAAAATATGAAAAATTAAAATTAACTATATACATATAAAAATATTTAGATATATTAATACATAAAATAGACAAATCAACTACATTATCATTTTTCCTTTTAAACGTGAAATATACAAGATGAGTGCTTATGTTATAAAAGATAAGTAGTAGTAATAAATAAGTTATCTCTTCTAAGTTTTTAAATTTATTTTCTTAAAAGAATTGTTTGCAATAGATAACAATTATTATTATGAGAATGGGCAAGGCATTCAAACAATGTACTATATATAATTAAATAAAAAAAATTTGGGGTTGGGGGCAAGGTATAACTTTTTTATTAAATATAATTATTCATTCAAACAATGTATTATATGAATTATGTAATTAGTTTTCCTTTGTAGGGGCTTGAGCCCCCTTACCCTTCTACATGCATCCGCCCCTGGAGGTCATTCCTTCACTTCTTTCATGTTGTGGTTGTTGCTCTTTCATGTTCTTATGGATTTTGTTAGGGCATGGGTGAGTACATTTTGGTAGGGGTGTTCATGGGTTGGGTAAACCCAATAAACCCAGTAAAACCCACCTAAACCGATTCAAAAAAGTGGGTTGGGTCGGGTTATTGGGTGATAACGGTTTTCAAAAATGAAAACCCATTCAAAATAATTGGGTTATGGGTAAACCCACACCCAACCCACAAAATCCATGGGTTATTGAGTGACTATATTTTTTCTCTTTTTTTATAATTTGACAAGTGATGACTTTGATGTTTTTAATTTTGCTTGCTTCAATTTCAACTTTTTGAACATTTTTTATTTAGTAAGTAATGATTTTAACTTATTTAGGATGCCACATTTTGATTATTTTGATGCTAATTTTAATAAATTGCAAGTATTTTATGTAATTCTAGGTTTTACTGTAATGTAACTTTGGTTCTTACAAATATATGTTTATAATAAAATTCATTATACATTTTGACATTTGATGTTTTAAAAAATAGCAGTAATATGTTAAACTATTTATTAAGAAAAAATGTAACATATCATTAATAATTATATAAGGAAAAATAATATTGGGTAACCCATTACCCAACCCAATCCAACCCACAAATTTGTGGTTTTACCCAAACCAACCTAATGATATTATGGGTGGTTATTTTTCCTCACCCAAACCAGTGTACCATATACGGGTTGGGTTATGGTTTTGGCTAAATTCAATCCAAACCGACCCATGAACACCCCTACATTTTGGGTCTGGTTATCTGAAGGATTTGGTTGTCAATTTTTGGCCAAATAGGGGGAGAGAAGTATTGTTCAGATGTTGTTAAGTTTGAGGTCTGTTTTTGCAATTGTTTTGCAAAGATGTCATACAAAATGTCCTACTCGAAGCTTGGTATTTTTGGGTGTTTTTGTGACTTGTGATCTGAGTTATGAACATTGTTGGGACATATGTTCTGAGTTATCCGGAGTAACAGTGAGATCCCCTAGGTTGGTGTTTGGATGCACCCTGGTAAGTAAATCATACCAATAATTTAAAGGGTTAAATATGTTTTTGGTCCCTATAAAATTATCAAATTTTGTTTTTAGTCCTATTAAAAACTGACGTGTTTTGGTCCCTACAAAATTATTATGTACGTAGTTTTAGTCCCTACTATTGAACTGATGTGTATTTTTTAATGATTATTTTACAGACATATTTAGAACGTCATAAAAAATTCCTCAAAAAAGGAATTCAAAATTTGATTTCTAAGTTGAGATTTGCATTACTTTTATCATTATCTTTTGAAATTTAAAAAATTTATAATTAATTCTTTTCATTTTAAAAAAATTCATAGTTTAGTAAAAAAAAATTTATAGTATTCTAAACACGTATAAAAAAAATTATTCAAAAATTTAAAAGTTTAAGGATGATTAAACCGTTTTCAAAATTTTAAAAAATAGTAGGGACTAAAACTACACGTATAAAATTTTTATAAAACTAAAATATGTTAAATTTTTAATAGGGACTAAAAATCAAATTAATTGTCTATATTATCTCTTTTCCGGATCTTAAGAAAAATGATAGATCATTATGATCTTTTGATAAAAAAAAAAAAAAAATCTAAATTATTTTAAAATAAGATAGAAAGATTAATTTCACGAATAAACTAAAATATGTAATTTAGCCTAATTATTTATAACAATACAATAAATTTGTAATTAAGTCTATCAAAAAAAATTGATTTGAAAAGTAATTAAAAATCAAGAGTTTAAAGGTAGTGCACGTGTAAACTAACTTTAAACATACAATTAATCAAAATCCTTACACTTTTCGTGTCATATTAGTTTTTTTAAAATTAAAATTGTGTTTTAATTAGATATATCGTAAAAGATATCTCTTTTCCTCAAAAATCAAATATTTTTTAATCAAATTCATATCTTTTAATCAAATTGATATCAAATTTATTTTGCATAATGAATTGCCTTTTAAGTTTTCTCATCTATAAGTAGACAGTAGTTGATTCTTATTAAAAAAAACCAAACCTATTAGTACCGCAGAAACAACTGCACGGCAAGGATAGATGGCGGAGAAAAGCGTTCATCTTCCTCAAGATCTGATAATTGAAATTCTGTTGAGATTGCCGGTGAAGAATGTATTATGTTGCAAGTGCGTAAGTAAGTCGTGGCTTTCTCTCATCTCTAATCCCGATTTTGGGTTCCTGCTGTTTCGATCATCATGTATCTTGTCCCATATACTTTGAGATTTTCTCATTGAGAACTAATAAGTGGAAACATATTGAGTTTGATTCTCAATTTATTATTTACGATGGATGTGGTTATAAAGCCGGGTTACTCTTGAATGGTTCTATTCATTGGATGGTTTGTAATTACAAGTTATCAACGGACGTTTATTGTGACGTTATTATTGCCTTTGATTTGAAGGAAAGCAGAATGTCAGAGATGGCACTGCCATATTGTTTTAATTATAAAGATTATCCTAGAAACCACAATTTGCTGGTACTTGGCGGACTTATCAGTGCATCGATTGTGGGCATGCATAAGGTTAAGATATGGGTGATGAAAGAATATGCAGTGTATTCATCTTGGACTAAGATTCTTGAATTTTTTGTTGACCCTGCTTTGCACAATTCTTTATCCATAGTATGCTTTACAAATTGTGGTGATATAATTGGAAGAGATGATGAAGGTGGATTGATGGCATTCAGCAGGTCTAAGAAGCAATCAATTGCTTTGATGCTGGTAACTCATCCTCTCTGTCTCAAAAGCAGTTAAGTGGAATTGATTCTAGTGAATATATATCAGGAAAACTTCAGTTTATTATGTTAATGTAGTTCATTCTGTAACTCTTTCCTCCACATGCTAAAATGCTTGGGGTGATTTTCCATCATTTTCTGATTCATCGACGTAGGTGATTTGATGTAGAGGAGTTTTGTTTCTTATTTTAATGCTTCTAACTCAACCTTATTCTCAACTGAATTAATGTAATAAAAACTAGTATCTCTTAGTTGATAAATTTATCGAGCTGAAAGTTCACAGAAGATGATGATGGAGAGGATGCATGGTCCTGGTATGGCATGGACTAATTGCTCATTTTGCTTTCAAATATACTTTGTATTGAGGAGCTTCCATCCTGCACACTCTTCGGTTTCTCAACACTACATTTTTTCTCTTTTGTTGTAGTGTTTATTTTCGTTCCTTTCACTTATGAGAGAATATTCATTTTAATTTTGAATTTTTTTGGAAGATTTAATTATCGTTCTTTTCACTTATGAGAGAATATTCAATTTATATTCATCTTAACAAATAGAATTACTCACAACTTATTTCCAGACGCCGCCTTAGTACGATATCCAAGTTTGCTAGACATTAATCAAATAAGAATTCAAAAATTGAAAAGTTGTTCATGAAGACATCGAGGAAGTTTCTAACTAAGTTAGAAAAGATAGCATTGTTGAAAGGGCAGGACATAATCCAAATAACATAAGTCTATAAATTAAATTTACAAGTCTATTCATGATCCTCGAGATTGACAAATATTTGATTATAACTTGATTAACTATGAAAAAAATAATAAAACCTTCCTATCTTTCCACTTTTCTGTATGATTTAACCAGGAGCTCGACATCAACCAATAGAAGATATATGGTGCTTGCTAGTACTTTGATTTGTTGACTCAAATACTCGGCAAAATGGAGGAACACATGCATCTGCCTCTAGAATTGATAATGGAAATTTTATTGTGTTTGCTGGTGAAGGCGCTACTATTACGTTTCAGGTGCGTCTGTAAATTATGGCTTTCTCTTGTCTATAATCCCAATTTTGCAACTTTTCATTTTCAACTTGCCACGTCAACCACACATAGACTTCTCTTCTTAAAACCTTGTTCTCATTTTGTTGCTCCCGAAACCCTATTCATAGATTTTGATGCAGTGCTTGATGATGATTCATTGTTTTCTTCACGATACTTTGACTTTTTGCGTCATTCTTATCCTCAATTTAGAGGTTCGTGTAGAGGGTTTATGTTTTTAAATTGTGGCTCTCATTTATGCCTATAACATTCATCCACAAAAAAATACCTGCATCTCATATAAATAGTGTCTATAACCATAATCTATTCGAACTTCTATTATGGTTTTTGGATACGATCAGTCAAAGGATGATTACTTGGTACTTTTAGGTCTCCACGAAGAAATTGAAAACCAACCACTAACTAGTTCGATTTATTTAATGATTTTCTTGATGAAAGCCAATGAGTGGAAACAGATTGAAGTTGGTTCTCATTTGCCTTATATGACGACTCTTGATGATAGTCCTAAAAGCGGATTGTTCTTGAATGGCTCTAATCTTTGTCTAGTTTATAATTATGAGAATGAAAGGGATGTTATTATTTCCTTTAATTTAAAGGAAAGGAGAACTTCAGAAATATTGTTAAACACAAGGGTTAAGTGTTATTGGTGAGGTTACTTGTGTAAAAAGATAACTTCACCATTGATGTAACTCTTGGTTTTGTTTGTCATAACTGTCATACACTAGTTAGTTATGAGTTAGTTGAAGGTTAGTTATTGAAAATAACTAACTCTGGTGGTTATAAGTAGCATTAGCTTGATCCAAACTAGAATTTGTGCAATTTATTTCTCTATAATGCAATGCAAGCTATTCATTCCATTTCAATGGTTTTTCATAGTTTAAATTTCACATGGTATCATGAGTCGTTGGTTCGAGTGAAGGACCAGCTCACTTGTATCAAAAGTCCTTCCCACGTGGTGGTGAGTAGAAGGAATGTCCCATGAAAAAAGTGTCAATTGAGGTGCAATGGTATGAGCCCTCCTTTACCTACCTCACTTAGTAACACATCTAGTATGTCTCCATTGCTCAACTTACTAGAATTACTAAACCTCCATTTTTGCAAGATAACCACTGCAATTTGATTGAGAATGCAATTCGATCTCCTAATTCTATTGACATTACATCTTCTTCTCAAAGTAAGTATCCTTTATCCTCTTTCATATCTTTTCAAAAATTTTCTGCTGCGCGTACACAATACATTCTTAATATGTCATCCATTTATGATCCTAACACTTATAAAGAAGCCATTTGTGATGAAAATTGAAGTAATGCCACTCAATATGATCTAATGAAAACCAACACATGGAAGTTAGTCCCTTTGCTTAATCACAAGAAAACAATTGGATGTAGGTGGATGTTCAAACTCAATCTACATGTTAATGGCTCTAGATATATATAAAGCACTGTTGGTAGCAAATAGTTTCACCAAAACTGAAGGCCTATAATATTTGCATACAGGAGGTTAATTGGGAGACTTCAGTAATTAATACAATCCAGACCAAAGATTTCTTATGCTGCAAGTAAGTTCAGTCGGTTTCTAAGTACACCAACTAATGAACACATGCTAGCAGTTCTACATGTTCTAAAATACCTCGAAGGTAATCCTGGTAATGGCATTGTTCTTTAGATTAGCATCAACACTAACACTCAAAGGTTTTTCTGATTCTGATTGGGGAGCTCAGACACTAGAAGATCTACAATAGGTTTTTGTTTCTTCCTTGAGAACTCTTTGATTAGTTGAAAAAGCAAAAAACACACTGTAGTATCTAGATCTTCATCTGAGGCTGAATATAGAGCATTAGCCCAAGCCACGTGTGAGGGACAATGAATTCTATATTTGTTGTAGGATTTTCACATCAAACACTCTTCTCCAAATGATTAATATTTATTTTAGGGCAAATAAAATCTGAAAAAATGTACAGTCTGTTTCTGTTTACTATATACAGATTAAAGAGTAAAAGAACATGCTATGTCAATTTCTGTCTTGATGCAGCCAAATTTTGAACTGATATATACAAATTAAGGTGTTAAAAAATGAGTCATTTGTTCTTAGCCATATCTCGGATACACTTCCATCCATAAACTGAAAATGAAGTACAAAGTATAATAAACTAATAATCTAGCATTTTAGAAGGAAGTAGACTCCATTTGAGAGGATAGTGAAAAACTTTCCACTGTGGACTCCTGAGATATGACATTAGTTGAATGCTCAAATAATTGTCCATCACTTGGTTTCTTATGATCATCTTTGATATATAAAAAACTTTGCACCTTTCTCAGTGCTTCTAATTCTGCTGAAACCTCTTTCATTGTTGGTCTTTTCTTACCATTAAGTCTCAAACACCTCATTGCAAGATTTGCAGTAGCAAGAATGTCTTCTTTTCTCGCTTCCTTAAGCACTGTGTTGTCTACAACATGAGAAAGTTGGTTGTCTTTCATCGCAGAAAGGAAATGTGCAGTCATATTTTGTCCCTCATCTTCATCATTGAATGTTATTGGCTTTCTGCCGGTTATAATCTCTACAAGAATAACACCGAAACTATATACATCACTCTTATCTGTAAATTGACTGGACTGGAAATATTCAGGGTCCATGTAGCCGAAAGTGCCTCCAACAGCTGTGGTTAAATGAGTCTTATCTAGTGGAATTGTTCTAGATGTTCCAAAATCAGACACTTTGGCACTATAGTTGCTGTCCAGAAGTATGTTGGTTGGTTTGATGTCTCTGTGGAAGATTGGAATGGAAGCTGAAAAATGCATATATGCCACTGCTCCAGCAACTTCACACGCAATTCGAAGGCGAATTTCCCATGAAAGCGATGATTCATTGTCTCTCCTATGTATATGTTGAGAAAGATTTCCGTTATTAATATATTCATAGACAAGTATTGGAGTTTCTGTCTCAATACAACATCCTAAGAGTTTAACAATGTTTCTGTGGTTGATCTGAGATAAGATGACCACTTCATTAACAAAAGCTTCTACTTGGTTCCTGTCAAGCTGTTTCGACTTCTTAACTGCTACTATGGTTCCATCTGGTAACATTCCTTTGTACACCGTGCCATAGCCACCCTGACCGAGAAATCTACTCTGGTTGTAGTTATCGGTTGCTCTTTGAAGCTCTTCTCCTGTGAAAAGCTTTGCCATTTCTCCATTTCCATAAGATGATAACTTCTCTTGTAACAGGTAACCCCCATTTTGTCTGAATAGCTTTTCCTTACGAATACTCGCTCTTCTTTTCTGTATATATTGATATAACTTGTAACCCAAAAGAAACAAAATCAGAAACGCTGCACCAATTCCAACCCCTGAAAATACACAAAGAAAAAACATTGCTAAAAGCCAAAATCTTTACAGAATTATTTTTTTTTGCAAATGGTTTATACAAAAGTACCTAATGCAGCAATCAATTTGGCTGGAAACTTTTGCCCATGAGAATCGTTACAGGTTCCGTCCTCAAGCCTTCCTTGAGAGCAAGTACAATAGAAACTATCAGGATCCTCTTTGCAACTCTTGCCTCGAAGAGGAACTAATATAGGTGACAAGGCAAAGAGGACCACCTTTCTGCTTTTATTTGGTGCCACTTGCAATTCATTTGCTTCTAGTATACTTTGTTCATCAACACCATAAGCCTTAGCTATAGAGTCAACAGTTTCGCCATAGTTCACTGTGTAAACCAGCAAGGAGGTGATCCCTTTTGCCATCTGTTTTGACGTAGGACAAGCACAAAGCAATGGAATTGTGAGCTGAGCACCAATTGTAATGTTTACAGAAGCATAGTAATTCTGACCCCTTAAAGCCTGACATGTTGTGAGGCTTTGGTAAGTTTTATTTACCAGTTGAAAGTAGGTATCACCTTTTTTGACAGTGTAAAGGGTGTTATGCTGATAGATATTTCCAGAACATGAACACAAGTTAGGGACAATGATTGTTTTATTGGAAGGAAGCTTGGTATCTCTTGAGATATTGTTAATTGAAGCTATGGTTGATGCTTCAGAACTAAGAAGGTTGGCAATAGTTATAGGATTGTCATAAGGGGGTTTGGACCTGAAAACTAAGAATGAATTGCATGATGACATTTGAGGGCCATTGCATAGGTATCCTTTTGGTGCTGAAGGGTTGTCTGAGCAATCAGTGACAGTTGTGTTAAGATATAATTGTTGACAGTTGACTGAATTAGGAAACATAAATAAGAGAAGGATTGTTGTCGGGAGAATGTAATGGTAAGGAAACTCCATGAGTTAGATGAGTTGCACTTCAATTTTCAGGTCTAGTTTAAGATCCAAGGCATTGATTCATTACCCTATGTTTTTCTTTAATTGTGATTTGTATGAGTCAAAGTTGCAACAAATTGAAAATGTTAGTAAAGTCATTATTGTTCCCTCTAAAAGTCAAGAGCGTGACACATTCCGTTGCAGAATTTTCTTGTTACCGCCAAACTACGTACTGCTTCGGCAGCTGGTGCGTGGCAGGGGAAGTCATATTAGCAAAAGCCACGTTTGAGCTGCTTTGCTAAGATAACACATAACGTGCTTAATTATTTTATTTCATACTTATCTTCATGATGTGACGTAAGTAAATATTCTAAGAGCGGAATTTCTAAGCTTGTCGTCACAAATGTTGTTATCTAGTTTTTTAGGAAGATGTCATTATCTAGGTAATATTATATTAAGAGAAAATTATACCAATTTATGATGTTTGAGTTACGTTACGCATTCAAATTCTCTGGCTGCTATATAGTATGGACGGGACTATAGTTTCAAGTGTATATTTGAGGTTAAATCTGGAAGAGAATAAAACAGTCATTTTTAAAATATCACATCAATATCCAATTGAATGGAAAACACTTGCTTCTCGTCCTTATCATACTCGCACCACTAAGTTTCCCAAACCCCCACTGTTATCCATTTCTTCCTCTCTAACCCTACCAAAACCACAAAATTGACAACCACACATACATATACATCGTCTAAACCCAACAGAAATGCAACAAAGAAAATCCCTAGGCTCTTGCTTCAATTGCGATGATTCCGGTGAACCTTTTCTCCCAAGTCACTGCTACAAAACAGAACCCTTCTCGCTTTTACTCACAAATGAAGAAAATCCACCTCTAACCCAAAACAATATATCTTTTTTTGGGACTGAAACTACATAAACAGAACCCGAAACAACCCCAGGCTCCATTCAACTTATATTACAAGCAGCCACAGACCAACCATCCCCACACACCCTTCACTTCACTGCCTCCATTCATGACCACACTCTCACTGTCCTAATAAACTCAGGAAGCTCCCACAATATCATCCAACATCACATTGCAACATTCCTACACTTACCTAATCAAAACTTTCCATCATTTCCTATCATGGTTGAATTTCCTTCTTGAGCTGATAGTAGTCCCCTGTGGGATATCTTTTTACCGTATGGAACCTGCATCATCTTCCTGATTTAGAACCTATTATCTTCGGCTTAGGGGCAGGCGGTGTAGGGATGTTGTGCAAGTGGAGTAGCTCGCGCCAGATTTGCTCATGGCGCATGTTTAGAGGTGTGAAGTTCTATATCGCCTTACCTATCCTTTTGAATGCAAACTTGTCTTCTATGGGTGAGGTATAGTTTCTCTTCCTCTGATGGTGTGAACTATCGGCATTGAGAACGGGCTCCTTGATGTCGCGTGCCTTCTTTTCGGCGTTCTTTTCCTCGTCTTTTACGTAGCACACGACTCTGATGACCATTTATGCCAATGACAAACGATGGCTTCTAGGCGAGGGACTCGTTGGAGTATCCCAACTTAATTCCATTTTAACATGTCTTTACAAACATTTCTTGGTTTGGTGGGACGATCTTGATGGTGGCTTCGTTGAATGAGCAAGATAGTCCCTCAGTGACTCTGATGGACTATGGCGTATATTAAACATGATGGTAGTGGACATCTTCCTGTGGCGAATGACGAGGAACTAATGTACAGTTTCTTTATTAGTTCCTGGTAAGTAGGGCTGGAAGTGAGTCGAGTCGATTCGAACTTGCCTCAGCTTGACTCGACTCGTTAAGAATTGATTCGGCTCAAATATTGATTCAAGTTCGTCACGGACTTTTTTTCCAGCTCAAACTCGACTCATTAGAAGTTCACAAACAACTCGGTTCAACTCGTTAGGTGCATCTCATTAGGTTCAACTCGCTTGCTTCATGGACTTAAAAGTCATTTTTTAAAGTCTATTTATTTTTTATATTTAACATTTTAAATTAATATTTTCTAAATAAAAAATATAGAAATAAAATAAAAGGTATAAGATTGAAATTTATATGATGTTTATTTTATTTTGTATAATTATTTTTAAAAGTATTTTACTCATTTGAGAATATAAATTATCAATTAAAACTGTTAGATTAAAAGAAAATATAGGGGTGGAATTTCAAACAAATCTTTAAATATATTTTTAAAGACAATATAATCCACCTCATATATAATCGAGTTGACTCATGAACCTAACGAGTCGAACTATGGATGGTTCAAGTTCAGCTTATTTAGTTAAGAACTTAGTTTTTAGCTCATATTCAACTTATTTGGTTTATGAACCTAGTTCAACAATTTAATTGTCGAACCGAGTTCCGAACTATTTTCGAGTTGGTTCGGTTTATTGTCAGTCCTATTGATAAGTGTTGATAAAAGCATGGGTAAATCCATTTACCATGTGAGGAGCCAGAAATTTTAGGTAGCCTGGACAAAAACTTTACACCATTGATTATTCATCCGTTTTAATTTTCACACCCTATTTTTACTAACTTTGCCCCTAATTTTGTCTAAAAATCGACTATTAAATTGGAGGAAGTACAAAGAAAATAGGGGTTGAGCCCGGGCGCCTGCCCGGGCTAGCTGGGCCTTGGCTCCGCCCCTGCATGTGAGGAAGGTGTTCTTAAAAAGTTCTAAATACAACACGGGTTGTAACTAAAATTGTAATCACTAGTACACTAAATTCGGCAACATTTCCTAATACGATCTAATTGAGCACGATGGCGCTCATAAATGATTGAAGTTTAACTCCGACTGCCATCGGAAAATCGGTTTCAATTTCCATAAAATTGGATGAAACGTACGTAGCATCATCAACACACCTGCTGCTCGCGTATAGAATTCTGCATCCGCGTCTTCTTTCTCTATTCACTCCCCTGTTTGCTTCCATGGAATCTTCTTTCGTTTGCGACATGTAAGTATTGAAGAGTAATTCAATATTCAGAAGATGAACATCAGAAGTTCTGATGTGGGCTGATCTTATGATGGTTACTCAGAAGATAGTGTTGACCACAAGATGTTATCTTCTGGGTCCCATTAACTTAGCTGTTTAGTAGTAAGGGTACTTTAGTATTTCTTAGTATTGTACTGTTTGTACCTTAAGCTTGTTCACTAAGTTTAGTCTGTTAGGGCCTACGTGGCAAGAATTTTCTTTTGTATAAATAGCCTTGTAGTAGCTATCATTTATATGATCAACAACTTTATTCTCTCTCATTAATCTTTGCACCGTTATTCTCTTTGTCATCATCTTTATTCTTTGTGCACCAACAATTGGTATCTAGAGCTCCGGTTCCAAACACAGAGAAACACGAGTGAACGTGAGTTTGTGTGACTGTGTGATTGATTTTGTTTCTGGGAAACAAAGTTGTGTTGAATCACATTTTCCTTGGCTGTTTGTGGGTTGAGAAACACTGTGTGAGTGTGAGTGAAATCTGATTTTTCTGCACAAGTTTAAAGATGAGTGGAAGCAACTTGAATACCAAACTTCCAATTCTTGATGGTAAAAACTGGAATAGATGGATGATTCAAATGCGTGTATTATTTGATGCTCAAGATGTTTTAGATCTTGTCACTAGAGGATATGTTCTGGTTGCAGCGGATGCAACGGAAGAACAAAGAGAAGCGCAGAGGGAAACGAACAAGAGAGATCAAAAGGCGTTGTTCTTCATCCATCAGTGTGTGGATGTGAATGTGTTTGAGAAGATTTCTGATGCTATGACGTCTAAGGAGGCGTGGGATATACTGGTCAGGTGTTACGGTGGTGACGTATCAGTAAAGAAGGTGAAGCTTCAATCCCTGAGAAAGCAATATGAAAATCTCAACATGAAGAACAATGAGAAAGTTTCTGAGTATATCTCTAGAGTGATTGTGATCACTAATGAGATGAAGGCTTGTGGAGAAACTCTTTCTAAATAAGTAATCATAGAGAAGATATTGAGATCACTTACTCCTCAATTTGATTATATTGTTGTATCTATTGAACATTCTAAAGATCTGGAAACCATGAGAATAGAAGAGTTGCAAAGCAGTTTAGAAGCACAAGAGTTGCGTCTGACTGAGGGAACTTCTGAGAGAGAAGTTGAGTAAGCTCTGAAGGCTTTTTTTGTCAAGAAGGACCAGAAGCATAGACGTGGTGATAGATTCCAGAAGGAAGCCTCAACTTCTGATGAGAAGAGATATCAGAAGGGAAAGGATAAGAAGAAAGTTCAATGTTACTGTTGCAAACAGTTTGGCCATTTTGCTAGAGACTGTTTGGCAAACAAAGGAAGGAAATCAGAAGAAGCAAATATAGCTAGAGGTGATTCTGATGACGAACCTGTGCTATTGATGGCTTCAGAGTCTGACGAAAGATGTTTGTCAGAGTGGTGGTATATGGACACTGGGTGTTCAAATCACTTGACTGGAAACAAACAATGGCTGATAGACTTTGACTCTGAAAGGAGAACAAAGATCAGATGTGCTGATGATAAGTATCTTATTGCAGAAGGTATGGGAAATGTCAAAGTCAAAGTGAAGAATGGAAAGACTGTTCTGATCAAGGATGTTTGGTATGTTCCTGGAATCAGAAGCTATCTGATGAGTGTGGGTCAGCTCATTGAGAAAGGTTTCTCAGTTGTTATGAAGAACAATCTCTTGAAGTTGTATGATTCCAATCAGAAGTTGATTATGCAATCTGAACAGGGAAGCAACAGAATATTCAAGGTGAATGTAGAAACAACTGAAACAGAGTGTCTGAGTGCTGAAGGCTCAGAAGGTGATAGTAAGTTGTGGCACAAGAGGTTGGGGCACTTGAACTATAGAAGCCTGGGGCATCTAAGTTCTAAGAAGCTTGTACATGGCATTCCAAAGATTGTGAAGCCTGAGAAGTCATGTGAGGTATGCATGAAAGGCAAACAACCCAGATTGTCATTTGTATCAGAAGTTGCTCCAAGAGCAAAGCATGCTCTAGGAGTAGTGCACTCTGATGTGTGTGGACCATTTCCAGAACCTTCACTTGGAGGAAATAGGTATTTTGTGTCTTTTGTGGATGAGTTCACAAGAATGACGTGGGTAACACTTATCAAGTTTAAGACTGAGGTGTTCACAGAATTCCAGAAGTTCAAGGTGAAGGCTGAGAAGCAGAGTGGTCAGAAGATAAAGATTCTCAGAACGGATGGTGGAGGTGAGTATAACTCTACAGAATTCCAGAAGTTCTGTGATGATAATGGAATTGAGCATGAGGTTACTGCTCCTTATACTCCTCAACACAATGGTCTTGCTGAACGTAGAAACCGTACTTTGCTTGATATGACGAGAAGTATGCTAAAAGAGAAGAAGCTTCCTCATAATCTATGGGGAGAAGCTGTTGCTACTGCAGCATATGTGCTCAACAGGTGTCCAACAAAGAGGCTGAAGGAAATTGTTCCTTTAGAGAAGTGGACTAAGGAGAAGCATAGTGTTAGTCATCTGAAGGTTTTTGGTTCGGTGTGTTACAAACATGTTCCAGATGCTAGAAGAAGGAAGTTGGATGATAGGAGCAAAGTGATGTTATTGGTGGGGTACCACAGTAAAGGTGCATACAAGCTCTATTGTCCAGAAACTAATAGAGTAGAAGTCAACAGAGACGTCATTGTGAAGAAATCAGAAGTTTGGGATTGGAGAGAGTCTCAACCAACTTCTGATGTAGAGATAACTTTTGAAGAAAAGTTAGAGTCAGAAGATGAAGAATCTTCTGAAGACGAGTCAGAAGATGAAGCATCTTCTGAAGATGAGACAGATGGTGAATCTAATTCTGATCCAGATTCTGATGATGACCCAGAATCTGGTGGTAGTCATGATTCTGGAAGGGAAAACTCTGAAGACGTAGAGTCTGGAGGACAAACTTCTGGAGATGATCATGAAGGTGGTGACTCTGGAGTAGTTGACTCTGAAGTAGCTCAACGGCCACAAAGAGTCAGAACAATACCTAGAAGGTTTGCAGATTTTGACATGTTGCAAGACACAGAAGTTGACTCAGAAGGAGATGTCATTCAATGTGCCATGTTAGTAGATTCTGAACCAGTGAGTATTGAAGAAGCGCTCAAGAAGAAGGTATGGCTGAATGCCATGAAAGAAGAACTTGAGGCTATAGAAAGAAACAAGACTTGGAAGCTGACAGAACTTCCAAAGAAGAAGAAAGCCATCAGCGTCAGATGGGTTTTCAAGGTAAAGCTGAAGCCAGATGGATCAGTTGGTAAACACAAAGCGAGGCTAGTGGCTAGAGGTTTTCTTCAGAAACCTGGACTAGATTACTTTGAGGTGTTTGCTCCTGTAGCTAGACATGAAACAATCAGACTGGTGATTGCGTTAGCTGCGAACAGAGGTTGGTCCTTGATGCATCTGGATGTAAAGTCTGTATTTCTGAACGGTCCATTACAAGAGGAGGTATATGTGTCACAACCCCCTGGCTTTGTGAAAAAGAATAAGGAAGGGATGGTGTACAAATTACACAAAGCTCTGTATGGATTAAAGCAAGCACCAAGAGCTTGGAATTTGAAAATTGATTCATTTTTCAAAAAGCAAGGGTTCCAGAAGTGTGAGATGGAATATGGAGTTTATGTGCAACATTCTGGAAGCAATATGATTCTGTTGTGTCTGTATGTTGATGACATATTGCTTACGGGGAGTTGTCCAGAAGATCTGATGAAGTTCAAGAAGGTGCTAATGAATGAGTTTGAGATTACAGACCTTGGGAAAATGTCATATTTTCTAGGGATGGAGATTCTGTACTCAGAAGATGGTATCATTCTGCATCAGTTGAAGTATGAGTTAGAACTTTTGAAGAAATTCAAGCTGGAGAATTGCAAAGCTGCTGTTACACCGTCAGAAACGAATCAGAAGTTGGACTCTGATTCTGAAGGTGAAGATGTTGATGCTACGGTATTCAAACAACTGGTTGGTTCTCTAAGGTATTTGTGTAATACCAGGCCTGATATATGCTACGCAGTTGGATTGGTTAGTAGGTTCATGAGTAAACCTAAGTGGTCCCATTACCAAGCTGCTGTCAGAGTCTTGAGATATGTCAAGGGAACTCTAAAGTATGGCATATTGTTTGCTTCTGGGAGAAAGGAAGAATCAGAGTTATTGAGTTATTCTGATTCTGATTGGTGTGAAGACAGAGTTGATAGAAGGAGTACTTCTGGATATTTGTTCATGTTTCTAGGAGGTCCTATTTCTTTGAGTTCTAAAAAAGCAACCTATTGTTGCTCTATCAACCTGTGAAGCTGAGTACATCGCAGGCGCTGTAGCTGCATGTCAAGCTGTGTGGCTTCTGAACTTATTAGAAGATCTGAAGATTAAAGTGAAGAAGCCTCTGAAGCTGATGATTGATAACAAGTCTGCAATCAATCTTGCCAAGAATCCGGTGTTACACGGAAGAAGCAAGCATATTGAGACTAAGTATCATTTCTTGAGAAGCCAAGTCCAGAATGGAACATTAGAAGTTGTGCACTGTAGCATCCAGAAGCAGATGGCAGATGTTCTGACAAAGGCGATCAAGACGGATCAATTTCTACTCTTAAGGGATGGAATTGGCGTTGTCAGCTTTGATTGAAGAATATGAATTAAGGGATGGTATTGAAGAGTAATTCAATATTCAGAAGATGAACATCAGAAGTTCTGATGTGGGCTGATCTTCTGATGGTTACTCAGAAGATAGTGTTGACCACAAGATGTTATCTTCTGGGTCCCATTAACTTAGCTGTTTAGTAGTAAGGGTACTCTAGTATTTCTTAGTATTGTACTGTTTGTATCTTAAGCTTGTTCACTAAGTTTAGTCTGTTAGGGCCTACGTGGCAAGAATTTTCTTTTGTATAAATAGCCTTGTAGTAGCTATCATTTATATGATCAACAACTTTATTCTCTCTCATTAATCTTTGCGTCGTTATTCTCTTTGTCATCATCTTTATTCTTTGTGCACCAACAGTAAGTGTCACCCTGTCACGATGCTTATCATTTAGGATAATTAATTCGTTATTGATAAACTTGTTTAATAGTGTTACTGTAAATTGCATCATGTTGTATATCGATTTTTCATAGTTTGTTAGATTATCACTTTGTAAATGTAGGAAGTTTTATATGTAGCCTGCTTATCGATTCTTGCTTTTAAATTTCAGCTCAATTTCATGGTTGCAAATGATAAATATTTACTTGATTTTAGGAAAAAAGAATTCACCACCAAAATTTAATGCTCATGTAATTTTTTTGCTGAGATGTCGTCAATTATACATCATACATTTTCATTCATATGCTGAAAATGAAACACAACTAGATGTCCCGCTGCCAACTCGAGAATTAGTCTCATAGTAACCTAAAAGGCCGCGGCGCGTTTACTAGGGGTCAAAGACAAGATCCTAATTACGATGGATGGATTAGAAGGAAAAAGTATCAGTCCTGCGTTTCAGAAGGACGCGGATTCGATTTGTAAGGAAACTGAAATGCTTTCTTCTGTTGATTCTTGGTCTGTTGTTTCATTGATTATGTGCCCAAATGAGTGTTCATCATCACTTGATGATTCATCACGATCATGCTTGATTTGAAAGGAACTTTGTGCCTTTCTCAGTGCTTCTAATTCTGCTGAAACCTCTTTCATTGTTGGTCTTTTCTTACCATTAAGTCTCAAACACCTCATTGCGAGATTTGAAATAGTAAGAATGGTGTCTTTCCCGGCTTCCTTTTGCACTCTAGAATCTACAATTTGAGGAAGTTGGTTGTCTTTCGTTACAGAAATGAATTGTGCAATCAAATTCTGACCATCATCTTCGTCATAGAATGAATTGGGCTTTCTGCCGGTTATAATCTCTACAAGAACAACACCGAAACTATATACATCACTCTTATCTGAAAATTGACTGGACTGAAAATATTCAGGGTCTATGTACCCAAAAGTTCCACCTACAAATGTGGTTAGGTGGGTCTTATCCATTGGTATTGATCTTGATGTTCCAAAATCAGACACTTTGGCACTATAGTTACTCTCTAAAAGTATGTTGGTGGGTTTGATGTCTCTATGGAAGATTGGAATAGATGCTGAAAAATGCATATATGACACTGCTCCAGCAACTTCACAAGCAATTCTAAGGCGATTTTCCCATGAAAGGGACGACTCATGGTCTTTCCTATGTATATGTTCGGAAAGAGTGCCGTTCGGAATAAATTCGTAAACAAGTATTGGGGTTTCTGTCTCAAGACAACAACCTAAGAGTTTGACGATGTTCCTGTGGTTGATGTTAGATAAGATGACTACTTCATTGACAAAAGTTTCTATCTGGTTCCTGTCAAGCTGTTTAGACTTTTTAACTGCTACTATGGTTCCATCGGGTAGCATTCCTTTGTACACCGTGCCATAGCCACCTTGGCCAAGAAACCTACTTCGGTTATAGTTATCTGTTGCTCTTTGCAGCTCCTCTGCAGTAAAAAGCTTTGCCATTTCTCCGTTTCCGTATGATGATAACTTCTCTTGTAACAAGTAGCCACCGTTTTGCCCGAACAGCCTCTCCTTTCGGGTTCTTTCTCTCTTTTTCATTATGCATTGATATAATTTGTAACCCAAAAGAAACAAACACAGAAAGCCTGTACCAATTCCAATACCTGCAAAAACATTTATTTTTCAAATTCAGTTGGAAGCTGTGACTAGCAACAAACATCCTTATGTGATTTCATGCATCCTTACTAACTAGCTATTCTAAAATGTTGTTTTTTAAAATTAAAAACTATATCATTTTAAAGTTTGTTCTTGAAGAGAGTTTAGACAAGTATACCTGAGGCAGCAACCAATTTTGCAGGAATTTTTTGACGATGAGATTCATCACAGAAGACACCCTTGGAGCTTCCATCAGCATGCAGTTCCTCAAAGCATTTGCAATAGAATCTCTCTGGGTTCTCTTTACAACTCTTGCTTCTCAGAGGAACTATTATAGGCGTCAAAGCAAAGAGGATCACAGTGTTGTTTGCACTTTGTAGCACCGGCAACTCATTGGCCTCTCGCATGCTAGGTTCATCAACACCATAAGCTTCTCCTATGGATTTAACCGTGTCACCGTAGTTCACCATGTGAACTAGCAAGGAGGTAACACCTTTTGCCGTCAGGTTTTTTGTTGGACAAGCACATAGTACTGGAACTGTAAGCTCTGCACCAACTGCAATGTTGACAGGAGCATAGTAATTCTGACCCATCAATGCCTGGCAGGTTGTAAGGCCTTGATAAGTTTCTTTTACCAACTCATAATAGGTGTCATTCTGCTTGACAGAGTAAGATGTGCTATGCTGGTAGATATTTCCAGCACATGAACAAAAAACCGGGACAAAGATTGATTTATTTGAAGGAATCTTCTCATTTATGGTTATCTTGTTGATCGAGGCTATAGTAGAGGCTTCAGATCCAAGAAGGTTGGCAATTTTTGCAGGTTTGTCATAGGGAGGTTTTGACTTGAAAACTAAAAAGGAAGTGCATGACTTTTTAAGGCCATTGCAGAGGTATCCTTTTGGTACAGAAGGGTTGTTAGTGCAGTCAAAGACAGTGATATTGAGGTATTCTTGTTGGCAGTTGACTAACTGAGGAAACATACTCAGGAACATGACAGTGAGATGAAGAATGTAGAAATATTGAAGCTCCATGATTAAGTCTTTTGAGAATACAACAAATGAGTTACACTTCAATTGTTTTCAGTGTTATAAGAGCTAGATTGGTTGTTTTCACGCGGCATTGGTTTTGTTTTATTCCATGACTTGGTATGAGGAATATTCAGCCAAAGTGGTTGGTTGCAATTGATTTATGATTTCCAAATATGAATGATTAGGACAGTTAATAATATTGAAATCATAAGGAGTTTTAAAAGGAGAGTTTTGTTAGCTACTGATCAGTGTAGTGTGACTTCAACCTCTAAGAGGCCCAATCATAAATTAAGACAAATTTAAATGTCTTCCTGAATCATGATTATTTCCTGCCATGGATTATGCAGGGGCAAAATGGGCAAATAATAACGCATGCTACTTACCACTCGTGATAGTCCAAAGAACAATGTTACTAATAAACATTCTCTTAATCTGGCCAAGTTTGAAAAAAAAGGTAATATTAATACTTTGACTGGTTCTACATGCAGAATGACATATTAAAAGTTGTTAGTTTGTATTGTAGCTTTTAAGCTTATCTGGAAATTCTTTGCACTTATCTAGAAACTCAAACGACTTAAGTATTTTATCTTGGATTCAATATTTGACTCTCTTACAGGGAGAAAACCTGATTCAAAGAGGATCCACATTATGTGTCCAACTTTTTCTTCTATATAGATTAGATGTTTCCAGCTATGCATTGATATCTCTGTAAAAAGGTAAGTGTGTTTGTGTTGGTGTTGGACCTATACGACAACTTGTGTCTGTGTGTATGTTTATGTCAGTGCTTTGTATGATTGTAAAATAAATAAGTAAGAAAAAGTTTTATTTTTCTTTCCATTTTGATTCCTTCTTTTTTTTGTGTAAGCAAGAGATATATTAATGGGAGAACTAAGGGTTCTCCAACCTTGATACACAAGAGCGGCACAAAACCGACAAAAAAGTGATATTACAAACCAAATACAATTACGATAAAAAAGACAACGGGTCTTTACAAAAATTGTAAAAGTTACACTTGGAGTATGTAATATCACCTAAAGAGGACCATCTCCACACCAAGAATTTGATCTTCCACACTATATCATTTATACTCCAAACTTCATTTTTGAAGCAAAATCCATTCCTTGTCAACCAAATAGTCCAACAAATGGCCAACCAACTAAGGGTTCTCCAAACTTCATTTTTTATTCCTTCTATTTCACTTCATTTACGATATTGTCACCCTGTTCTTAAATCTGCAATTTTAATCCTCTAATCTTTAAAATTTTAATACACTAATCAAATTGATTAGTCCAATATTTACAAAATGTTAACGTGACAGTAGACATGAAATTAACATGGTTACATTATGCAAATATTAAGTGCAAGTTACATGTAACTACTACACTGTTTTCCCCCTATCTTGTAGTAACCCCGTCAACTTTATGAGTCAACTTTCACATATATCTTTTTAGTATCACATTAACATCTTCATAAAATATTAATATTCTAAACCGTTAAAAATCAGGGATTAGAATTGATAATTTAGAAAAAAGAGAAGCATCGAAATTGTAAATGAGAGATTAAAAGATGATATCAAATGAGTTTATAAATGAGGGTAATTTTTATAAAGTTAAGTTAGACTCATTCATACGATAAAAACCTGATATAAGATCTAATAAGCCACCACCTATCAAATTTCTGATATCGAACCACATAGAATTATTTAACTATTTAATAAAAAAATTATAAAAAGATTCAAATTATCTACAATCATTTTTTTATTTAGATATTTAAGTGAATCATATATACAATGATACAAACATTTTAAATAATTTCTATTCAACTCATTTAGACTATGTTTGGCAAGCTCTATTTTGAGCTTATAGTTTATAAGCTCGTATGATAATAAAAAACTTATTTGATAACGGTTTTTTCATCACGAATTTATAGTTTATTTTACTAATTTATAATTTATTTGTCAGACGCTATTTTAAATAGCGTTTTAACTTATACCTTATAGCTTATCATTTTTCTTCCATTATTACCCTTATAAATTTTAATTAGTTTAAATATATATTTAATTATTAATTAAGAATTATTTTTTTATGTCATTTTATATTTATCAGCTAGTTAAACCGTTAACTTTACCATATACTTTAATTAGCTTATCAGTTATCAGTCATCAGCCATCAGCTATAAGCTATAAGCTATCAGTCATCGGCCATCAACCCTCAGCCATAAACTATAAGCTATCGGCTAGCTTATTACCCAACCGCTAATTTTACCAAACAGAGTCTTAGTCTCAACAATCTTAGTTCTCCTCAAGTCAATGGATTTGAATTTAAATTGTGTTTGAGTTGACCTAGGTCATTGCAACTTTATTAAATTGTGTTTGGATTTAAAGTTATTCGATAAAAAAGAAAGATTGTAATTTTATTCTTTTATTCAATATAATAAAGTTTATATAAAAATAGGAGACAAACGGGTAACAAGCTCCACTATCATTTTTTTTGGATGACAAAATCAATCATCTTAAAAATTACACCCATAGACTTAAGATACACAACATTGTCATTTATAAGTCTTTATACTCTCTATAAAAGATCAACTGCTTTTGATGCTATGAAATCAAAAGTATTAAAGACAAATGGTATGAAAACATGTTGATTGTTAGAATATATTTTATCATATTTGGACACTTTACTTGAAATAACTTTGAGAGCTGCATGTTCCACAATAATAACCTCCAGTCCTCAGTCCCACCAGTGGAGAAACTCCAGTCAAGTCCACACAAGTATGTCTCCCTCCTACCCAGTCGTACACTAGAACATCTGTTGACCTAAGTGTCGATCTCCCCTTCACGTGGGTTTGTCAAGAAACTCACAGGCGCCTCTTTCTTCATAGATACTTTGGCCCGCCAAAATATATCAATCAAACTTCCCTAACAAGGTCATGTCGGTATTTGAAGACTATAAACTCCCTACAATGAATCACGTGTTCCACAAATGTGATCAAACATGCCTTAAAACAAACCTCATCAATAGGAAATAAGGAAATCATAAGGCGGTAACTTAGTATAGTACGATACTTCACCAATAACATATGTTAGCCTAGCCTATCAACAGGAATAACAAGGAGAAAGTCATGAGGGTGTGCGGCTTGCAAACAACCAAAAATTATTTTCTATCTCATGGCTAATTATGACAAACTTTACATTCATGTCCTGAACAGTTTTACTAAAAAGGGCATTCGCCAAAACATTGTGTGCTTTAGAATGGACGGTTTCCTTGCTAGTAAAATTGTTAAGGCCAAAAATCTGGAATCACAACACTAAGATCATCCAAAACTCTGTTAAAATCAGATTCCATACCATATATTCCACTGTGTCTTAATATGTGATTCTGTAACACCCAAGATTGGGTCCTAAAAGCCATAAAAGCGTATGAGGCAACCTCTACTGTCGAGTACAAACTCAATCCCCAACTTTAATGGACAAAGAAGCCACCATCCGTTGAAGGTCCTCGAAGAAAGGACATCCACCAACCACAATGTCTTCAACTGTCTTTTACAATTCTTTATTAAATCAAATAGTTACTTCCTCCATATGATTAAGTTGATATGTTCTTAGGTCAAAAACAAATTTGGCAATACCCATGCAAAATCAAATTAGAAGAAGATCACTCTGAGGATCCCTTAGTTGCGGTAGAAGATGCATTAGCTGAGCAACCTTAAAAGCTCTCTTCATGGACAATCCCTTGATAAAGCCATCATATCGACTAACATCCCTTCTATTCAACTTCATCCCCAACATCGGTCTCCCATTGTCCGACAGGAACAAATCGTCACGAAATTTACTACCATCACATGAAGGCTAAAATATTTCAGTCTTACGAATATTCAATTCGAGACCTAATCTTGGAACTCTCTCACGAATAATGTCAATGGCTTTAGCCACTTCCCGTGATCCTCTATAATAGTCCTATCATCAAGATACTATATATTAAGAAGGAAATTACAATTGTCTCTAATCTGATGAATGAGTAAGTGTAACACAAGAGTAAAAAGGAGCGGTCCTAACAGGTCACCTTGTTGCACAAATGGCTAACATAATATGCTCATCCCCAAAGTACAACCTTGTTGCACAAATGGCTAACATAATATGCTCATCCCCAAAGTACAACCTTGTTGCTTGGCCATAAAGAAAGTCAATCCACAAAGAAATAGATGGCATCTCACCCTCACCTCGCGCAATAGGACTGGTCGATCTACCATGTTGAAAGTGCTCGAGAAATCAACCGTGAGCATAGCCAAAGAGCCATCTTTGTGTCGCTTGCTTAACATCTTGTTTACATTGTACAAAATGGCTTTAACACCAGCCGATACCACAACCCCAAAGTGAAAGTCATTAAGATAATGTGCCACATATTTAGTAACTTTTTTCATAGCAACTTTGAATATCAACCGCCTCCAAATAAAATCCACGTCAGTTGGTTATATTTCACTGTCAGGCTTTATTAACGACGTCATAGATAGTGAGACACCAAATTCTCCCAAACTCATGGGACCTCTTTCTCTTATCCATAAATTAATAACTAAGCTGATTGCATATAAAAAATCTCATGCCATAACATAACCTTTTCTATACAATGCGTATAATATTAAGAGATCTATTTATTAATAGTATTAAATTTTTTGAAAAAGAATTGTTTATGAAAAGCTACAAATAAAAAAATTGTTTTAAATAATTTTTCAAAATTTATTTTCGGTATTTTATTATTTTACTTTTAATTTTTTATATCAAAATTCAAAAAAAAAAAAAAATCTTAAAACTAAATTTATTTTGAGTAGCTTTTCATAAAAATTATATTCAAAATATATCTTTTTGAGAAATTAGCAATTTTAACCATGTTTTAATTTGAATAATGTATATTTATATTACTTGATGCTAAAAATAATCTTGTAGTAATTTATGAAAAATAAGTTACATTTTTTTTAATATTTTAAAATGTATTTTTATAAAAATATTTTAAAAATATAAAAAATTATTTTTTAACACTAATACAAACGGGTCCAACATCTAAAAAAAAAAGTGTAAATAAAATTTAAAATTGAAATAACAAATGTTATACTATAACTTAGTATATTTTTATAAGAAAAACTTTAGATACTTAAAAATTAGATTATTTAACTAAATAAAAAATTAAATTATAATTGGAATTATTATTCATATAAAGGATATAATTGAAATGAAAAAAAATGTATATTTTTTACTATGCAGATATGTGAAGATGAGAAAAAAACTAATTTTTAAAATAAGAAACTAAAAAAAAAAATTAAAATAAAGAACTAAAAATATGCACTTAAGCTGAGGATAAATAATCAACCTGCTGCAGGCCTCGTCACAGCCTTAGGATAAGGATAAAATAATATGGTTTGATTAGTTGATTAATTACAATGTTTATATTCACAAGTAAATTAAGGTCTGAAATCAAGATACGTCCACTTCCAATACATTTTCTTTACTCCTCATAAGAAACCAAATGTTAAATTATATAAACACTAATTGAAGATCACGGACCTAACAAAAAATAATAATCAAAACAATGCCTTTGACTAGTTTAAATAAATTATCAAGTAAAAAACTGATTTCTGTATATTATGTTAGTGTGATTCTAGAATCTTAGAGTACAACGAGCTCAAAAAATAAACACACTATTTTTTTTTAAAATTGAAGTGTTCAACCCACTCAAATATGAGGATATTGACAACAAAAATAAATAATATTTTTTATTGACAGCAAAAATAAATGATTTTCAGGAGAGAAAAAATTCTTTGCAATACCACATCAGCTTATTTAACACATAACTTGTTTATTTAGTTTAATCGAACAATATATTTTATGAAGTTGAATCCCCTCGTCAACCATCCTCTTCAGAAACATTATTTGTTTTTGATAGAGAATCTCAACCATATGCTTTCTCTCACCCAGAAAAACCAATCTCTTCTCTCAATCCAAAATCTCCAATCTCACCTCCCAGAACAAAACCTCCAAAACCTTCTGTTGATGCACGTTTTGATTTGTTAAATAACAAGGTCAGGACAGGTTTAGAAGTTCTGAAGGTTGCTCATGATTCCAAGTTGGATCATGTAGCTGCTGGAAAGCTCTGGAGAGCTTTTGGTGAAGAGATGCAGGCTGATTTTTTGGATCTTCAGAAAGATAGTTTGGCTGCTGCTCCTGGTCCTTCTGGATTCTTTTTGGAGTATGATGATGGAAGATACTATCATCCCATCACCAACTGGAAGCCTCTGGAAGAGAAGCAGTTTGTTGATGAATTGGAAGAAGAAACTCCTCTGGCAATTGTTGTGTGGAAGCCACATCCATACAAGGTTCTGACTTGAGATTTTCAGATGCGGTTCAACTGGTTCAGGGAGAACCCTCTGGAAAAGGCTCCTGAATTGGTATATTCAGAAGTTGAGTATCCTCTAGAACCTGAGATTCCTGTGTTCAAAGAATCTTCTGCTGAAGATATTCCTGCTGAGAAACATATGGAAGATGCTACAATGGTTGAAGCTGATGTTGATCATCCTGTTCTGGAAAACAGTTTTGATGCTTCTTCTGCTGGTCGTTCTGTTCTGCTGAACACTTTGAAGGAACTCCAACAGAATCAAGCTACTTTGGCCAGTCGTCTGGATAAGCAAGATGACACCAATGCTGAGTTCAAAACTTGGATGAAGACTCAAGAAGAAACCTCCAAGAAGCAAGCTGAAGACACTTCTGAGATTAAGAACCTTCTGGCCGCCTTAGCCTCTAGGTTTAGCCAGTCGTAGTCTGTCTTGTGTCTTAGTTAGTTTTTCTTTGTTCTTGCATCTGTTTTTGCTTGCATCTGCTTGTTTATTATCTTCTTCTGATTAATCAATGAAATATCTTTTTCTTTCTTCACACTGTGTGTGTTTCATCTGAATCTTTTATGCTTTTTGATGTTATGACAAAAAGGGGGAGAAATGTGATAATTGAATTGATTTATAATATCAGTTGATGGGCTTAAGTCTCAACATTCCTAACAATTATTTGCAAGATTTCTGTCCTTGATAGTTTTTGCAGGAATGAGATATTCTGGACAAGCTCAATATGAGAAGCAAATACATGGGGAAAAGCAATTCTAAAGCTCTTAAAGACTTGAAGCAAGCTTAGTGCTCTGAAGCTTCAAGTCCAGAAGCAAGAATTGCTGTGATCAAACCTAGAAGCTCTAATACAAGAAGTCTCAAGTTCTGACAGATCAGATACATAGAAGACTGAAGACATAGAGCTCTGATACAAGTGATCACAAAGAGAAATTCAAAGCTCTGAAGCTGTCCAATGGAAGCTCTGAATGTTCTGAAGCCTAGTTCAACGTGAAAGTCTCAACTGAAATGGAAAAATACTCAGGGAAGTCTTTTATTTAAAATTCTTCTAGTACTAATTTCAGGGGGAGTTGTTAATCTCAGGGGGAGACATATTCACACACTCTGAATTATATGCTTATGCTATATCTGTGTAATTGTCTTTGTTCATCTGATATTCTGGATACAAATTCGTATCAATTATATATGTTTTTGTCATAATCAAAAAGGGGAAGATTGTTAGAACAAGAAATGTTCTGATCAATATTCTTAGTTTTGGTGATAACATTATGTATGAATTTTGTATAAGACAATGTGGTACTCTAATCCTTTAAGTTTTCCATTTCAGGAAATATATAAAGAGTATGCACAAATCAGCGTTCAGAAGCACTGACTCGGAAAGTTCTGGATGGCTTCATCAGAACATGCTCTGGAAAGACATCAGAAGATGGTCATGCAGAATCAGAACATGAACTAGAAAGCATCAGAAGAATGGAAGTCAGAAGAACAAGCTCTGAAGCTCTGATGGTATCACGCTCAAAGCTCTTCAAAGTCAGAAGACAGAAGATGCTCTGCACCAAAGCTGATGACTCTGATATTCAAACGTTGTTATCTACAAATATGATTCCAGAAGAAAGTACAATATGAAAGGCTGTAACGTTAAATCTCTGACTGACAAAATGAACGTTAGAAGCTACAAAAGGCAAAGTCAGTAAAAGCAGCAAAAACAAGACTCGAGGTAGTTGACAAAAGTGTGAAACATTAAATGCAACATTGTACTATTCACGCAAAGCATTAAATGCGTCCCAACGGTCATTTCCTCTCAAGCGCCTATATATAAAAGTTCTGATCAGAAGCAACATACAACACTTACGCAAAATCTTACAGAAACGCTGTCAAATTCAAAAGCTAAAGAACTTCATCTTCAACCTCACAAACTTTGTAATATCTTAGTGAGTATTAAGAATAGAACTTAAAGAGAAATATCACAATTGTGATTGCAGCTTTATTAGAAGCAATCTAAACTCTTGTAAACATTTATTTTACATTGATTGTAAAAGGATTCCTAGAGTGATCAAGTTGTGATCAGGATACTTTAAAAGACTTAGAGTGTTTCTAAGTGGATAACCATTGTAATCAGTTGGATTAGTGGATTAAATCCTCAGTTGAGGTAAATCACCTTGTTAGGGGTGGACTGGAGTAATTTGGTTAACAACGAACCAGGATAAAAATAATTGTGTTCATTGTTTTTATCTTCTAGGTTTTGGAAGTTACACTTATTCAATCCCCCATTTCTAAGTGTTTTTCACTCCTTCAAGGATAAAAAAATAAATATGACAAAACATAAATAAAAATTAGTTTAATATTATATTAAAAATATTAATAAATAATTTTTAAAAAATATGTATCATTATCATAAGGATAATTTTTTAACTTTATAAAATAAAATAAAAATAGAATATTTAAAAATAAGATAATTATTAAAATTTAAAAAATATGAATACCAATTTTATTTTTGACCAAATTAAATATATGTTCATCAAGGATAATTTTGTCATATATATATATATATATATATATATATATATATATATATATATATATATATATATATATATATACACTTTTATTTTGTTTATCTAATATATATGTATATATTAGAATTCATGATCTTTTTCAAGAAAAATTAAAATTATTTACTCAATAGTGTCAATGAATTTTTTTTATCAATTTATAATTTTTAAAATATTTTACAAAATAATTTTAAAAAAATATAATTGTTTTACAAGGTATATATATATATATATATATATATATATATATATATATATATATATATATATATATATATATATATATATATATATATATATATATATATATATATATATATATATATCTGTGTGTGTGTGAACCAAACACTTGATAGGATAAGTCTTATCCTGTCTGTATCATATCCTATCCTTATCCTTCCTGATATCCTATCATGTCTCTATCATATCCTGCGCACTAAATGGACCCTTAAGGTTTTAAGGCATACTTAAATAATCTCCATCTTAACTAGAAACCATGGTGATTTGAATTTACCGATCAACCACCTTGTTTCTCTTTGACAATTCAACATCTATTGAACAATTTTTATCAAGTTCAAACATCACTTGAATCTTGTCTTTTTCACTTGCATTAAGTTGCTTTAAACCACCTATTGATGCTTTAGTAGTTTATCAAGGCCACAAGTACGATTCTTCAATCATTTTTTACTCCACATGTTTTCAAATGCCTCCCAAAGGTCTTTGTTTATGAGTTTTATAATCCTTTAGGCACATTTAAAGCATAACATTTAAGGCCTGCATAGCATCCCTATGAGATGATACAACCTATCTCCTTACCTTATCACGAGATAAATTATAATCAGAGGCCTCTATAATTTTCCCTCACTACTACTAGTATCCATAATAAAAAGCTCCACCTCAAGCTGAGACTTCTCTGCCATAATTTCTAAAAGCTTCATTCCCATATATTTACTCTTCTTCCCCTTACATGACTCAGTAAAAGTAATAAATCTTTAATTGATGAACTTTGATCCTCAAAATTTCACTTTCAACAACTCATAACCCTTCGTACCTCTTGGATAACCATTGAAGACACAACTCAAAATTTTACCATCAAGCTAGTTAGGCTTGACTTGATCAGTAAGCAAAGTTTTAATGACCTTTAAAATAGAGTAGGTTATATTTTTTCCTACTCCAAACCTCCATAAATGTTTGGAAGTCTATTCTTATAAATTAATACTTGTCGGTCAAGTAAGCAGCTTTGGCACTAGCCTTACCCTAGTAACTCCATGACAACTCAACTGTCAAATGTATTTTTATCCAGTGTCTTATGCAAAACTCACTAAAGTGCTCTAAAACAACATCTAAGCATCCATCATGCCTTAACCTCAAATTCCATAACTTGTTCTTTTCATGAAAGTATTCACTAACTAATGACGAATGAACAACAACATTATAACCTTATAAAATATATAAGTAACATATTTTAGATCCTTTAGCTATGATCACTTCACCATGTGAAATAGGAAATACCACGTGTTCAACTCTAGTGCAATAGCCTAGATCATCAAACATACTTATGAATAACAATTTTCTTCTAAGATCTGGAACATACGTCAAATTTTGAAAAAGAAACTCACATTCCTCAAACATTTTAAGTCTAATTGTACTAATACCATGAACTTTGCAATCCTTATTATCAGAAAATTGAACTAGTCAACATTCCGCCAACTTCAAAGTCTCAAAGTCTTATTTTCTTGGACACATGTGATAACAGTAACCTAAGTCTATGACCTAACCCTCTCTATTCTCAAAACTTGACACCACTATTTTTGTATCACTCTCATAATTATCCTCATCAGAGGCAACACCAATTTGAGCAGAATATTCATTGTACTTTCTATCGGACAATGCCTCTTAAAGTGACTAGGATTCTGGAAAAAAATAAAACATTTTAACATTGAATTGTCAAGCCTCTTTCAATTTGACATCCCTTTACGCTCACTTCTTGAGACACTTAAGCCTATACAATTAAGCCTACACCTCTATCATCAATCTTCAAATATCTCATCTTTAAAAATTCTTTTGATCTCACATCCATCTTGACTTCATCCAAAGTAATACTACTTTCTTTACCATAAATAAAAGCATCTTTTAAATGCTCAAAGGATATGAATAATAAGCTCAACAAGAGTAAAACCATATCCTCATCATCACTCTTTACCTCAATAGTCTCTAGATCAACAATGATCTTATGAAATTATGTCAACTACTCCACTAAAGATTTGTTCTCTAACATTCGGAATGAGTATACTTGTTTCAAACATAACATATGAGGCAAAGACTTGGTCATATACAATTATTCAATTTTGCCACATAGAAGTCGCAGACTTCTCCCTGATGACTTCCCTTATAACGTTATCCTCGAGGCACAAGATAATTGAACTTCTGCCATTATCCACCATCTTGGTCTTCTCTACTTTTGTTAGGCTTGCAATCATCAATGTATCATCCTTCAATGTTTCAATACACTTATCTTGAGTTAAGACTGCTTGCATCTTCAGTTTCCATAATCCAAAATCATTATCTCCCCAAACTTCTCAATCTTCCATTTAGAACCCCTAGTTCTCACTTGTAAGAAATATCCCTTTTGCCCCATAGTAGCGTGCCTCTTATTGTGAATTTGAAAGGTTCAATTACACCAAAAAAATTGATGTGTAGGGACAAAGCATATGCTTGTGTAGATAATGATGGCCACTATGTCATTAAATTTTAAAAAGGAATAATTTTTCTAGGTCTAGAGTCCATAGAGTCTTAATCAATTATGGGGAGAAGCACTTCTGCAATAAGTATCTAGAAGGTGTATTGGTAAAGTATAATGACAAGCATAGAGTGTCCACACTATATCACCCACATACATGTGGTTAAATGGAAGTATCAAACATGCAGTTAAAATGAATCTTAGAGAAGATAGTTGTCACATATAGAAAAGATTGGTCAAAGAAGTTAGAAGGTGCTCTTTGGGCATACATGACACCTTTTAAGACACATGTGGGGTTCTCTTCATACCAACTTGTTTATATTAAGGCTTGCCATCTCCCTTTACAGCTATAACACAAAGCTTATTGTGCTACTAAGTCTTTAAATTTTGATGAGAGAGGAAGGGGAAGAAATAAACTCTTGAAATTAGAGGAGTTGGAGGAAATGAAATTGTAAGCTTACGAGAATGCAGTAATATGCAAAGAAAGGACAAAGATATATCATGACTAAAACCTAATGAGAAGAGATTTCTATCTAGGAGAACATGTCCTACTTTATAATTGTAGGCTTAGAATTTTCCCCGAAAAGATGAAATTCAAGAGGTATGGTCCATTCATAATTAAAGAAGTATTCCTTGGTGGTATTGTCGTGATTGAGGACCCTGGAGACGCTCATATGTTTAAAGTTAATCAAGGGACGAAGATTGACGAACTATGTTATAGATGAGATACCTTTGACAAAAGTGTCTCTAATACTGGCGAAACCTTAGATCTTCGCAGTCATGCTAGGACGGTAAAGAAGCGCTTAATGGGAGGCAACCCATCAGGTTACAAATAAAAAACCAAATTCATTTCAAGTACATATTACTGTGTGTGTGTGTGTGTGAGTTTTTTTTATTATTTTTGTTTAGGTAAAGGGATGAAAAATAAGGTGACTTCTAAGATGAGGGCTCTAACAAATCCCTCACCAGTGGACAATTTCAAAAACAAATAAGAGTCATTAGATTAATCTAATCTACCAATCTTATTATACACCGTACACACCAAATTACAACTATTTTTCTTCTAAACTCTTCTCCCATTTTCATTCCGTGTTCCCTAATTTGCATATATACACCTTTTGTCTTCCTTATCTTATCATCTCCGACCAATCCTCACAGCAATATTGAATTAAACAAATTTAGTGAAACTTTTTGAAACCTGTTATCTCATTATGAGAGTCATATAAAATAAAATAAGACTTAAAATCATAATTCTATTTCATCTTTTTCTTTGGAAATGGAAGTGGATGATAACAAACGAAAGGGGTGGAAATTGAATATAAGAAATCCTAATTAAATGTTTTTATGTTAAAATGAAATCTTAGATATATATTTGAATTTCAATTTTGTTTGTTATAGTTAGGGATTGAAATATTGATCATTGTATTTGAGAATTATCAACATCTCAAAAATTTGTCCCATTAAATAAAAAGAGGTTTGGGTGTATCATTCACGAGACGGTAGATATATTGGGTTTTGCGAGAAGTTAAAGTACAGGTTGAGGGATATAAGTGGAAGAGAAAGAGGGTAGAGTAAGGATTGTGTGAAAAAATACACACATGTTGTCCTTTTTGTTTTAAAGCCATCCATACCTTTAATTATTTTTTAGGTAAATCTTATGGTGTACAAAAGTGGTTCACCAGTGAATCACCTATTTGATGGTTCATGCTAGACATCATCGAAAAATAAATATGGAGAAGATAATAATTGAGAAAAGAAAGGATTTTATACAAGAAAAAATTGAGTTTGCTACTGGAATTTTTGTGGCACGATTTAACGTAAATCGTGGCACACCAAAAGGCATGAAGGCACGATCTGGTTAATTCATACCATTGGAAGTGAATGTTGGAGATCAGACCGTTGGAAAATTGGACTGTTAGTAAATCGTGGCACGATGGGCTTTCATCGTGGCACGATTTGATGCCTACAACACCTATAAATTGCAAAAATGAATTCACCTTTACATAAATTTCCCATATTCACTCATTATTCTCTCAAATTATCACATAGTCTTTTCATCTCTAATTATTATTTCTCCTTTTTTAACATTTTATTTGTGTTTTATTAGTAACCATGGCTCTAAAAGGAATTAGAATTTCAGGTTCCACCAGCTACTACTACTTCAGTCGTGTGTGATAAGTTCCTCTCACAGGCCATGGATGATATGTCTATAATGTTCGAGGTAAGAATATTGAATATATTGCTGATAAGATTATTTGGATGATGAATCTACAAGCACCAAATTATTGTAGGGTTCAAAGAGGGAGGCTCCCTATAAGTATGCCAAATGATGATTAGTGGGAGCAAATATAATAGGATTTGTGTCGTCTGAATGCTTAGTGGATAAGAAAGTTAGGCCAAAATCCAATAAGGTTAAACACTATTGATGTGCGCCTAATACAAAAGGATTTGTCCCTTTTTTGTGTGTACTTTAGAAGTCGCGTCAAGCACTTTTGAGTTTATTCTTAGAAGAGTTTTCAGTCTTTTAGCTTTGATGAATTAGGAACCCATTAATGTGGGGCGTTTAGTTGATGAAAACTGTGGAATCTTGTTTTTCAAGTGATATGCTTTTAACAAAGACGCCTACTTTTGATGATGACAACTAATGTCTATTGACAAGTCAAGTATAAGAGGTTAAACGTATAAAGATGCACACCTAAGTATTAGGGTTGATGTACTTGACTATCCAATGATGGAAGCCATGAATATAAGAGAGGAATGCAACATTGTAGTACTCCTTCTCCTCTCCCGTGTTGTACATGAAGAGCATAGTATAAGTTGGCGAGCAAAGCATGAGTAGGGTCTTTGCCTAAGACCTTTATAGACCAAAATATGCCAATAGCGCCCGAGTCTATGAAACTCGTAACATTGGGGAATAGAATTACACCAAAGATTAATAATGCAAAGATATCTCTACAGGGTTCCCATTCACCTTTGTCTGCAAGGGAGAGAGCTTTGGACTCTAAGTATTCCCTTTTGATTCCTCGGACTTTACCCTCTTCTTTGTAGTTAAGTCTAAGGCCCTCCAATGGTATACCCCATGCTTTAGATAAATCTTCCACTTCAATGACTCGTCCAATTTCTGTGTAGGGCCCTTCTTTTATCTTGGAGAATCCTATAACTTGCTCAAATTCTTCTAGTGTAGGCTCCAACTAGAAGTCTTGGAAAGTGAAACATCTCAACGGAGGATCATAAAATTGAGTAAGGGCGAAGACAACCCCTACTTGTCTATTTATCCTTAGTAGGTCCATGATGTTGCCATACTGACTAGTAAAGTCTCCCCTAACATTCTTGGGTAACTTCCCTCTAATCATCTTCATCTTCTCCCAATCAGGTATCATAGCTCCAATGTAGATTTTCGGCTTCTTGTCCATATTCATCCTTTAGGGTACTCACCAAAACCTTTATCCTTTTTTTTATATTATTTTATCCAAAGACAATTCCTGTGAATCTGACAAATGATTTTTTTTATATTTTCAAAAATACAAAAATGCAAATGTGATGCAATTGCGTAGTGGGATGATGATAAGGGTATCCTTAATGGGTAGGTTCATAGGTTCGTTCTAAGGATAATCTACCCTCCCCACTCGGGGTGGCTTTTCTAAGGGTATCATGGATGACGCTAAAGGGAAAGGCACAGGAGCCTCCCTTAAGCGGAGCCTCTTTGTAGACCGAGACTTATCTCATAGGTCATGCAAGGTCTCACCATGATGTTTTATTTTTGGTACAAAGAGTCATTGGTCAAATCCTAAGTCCTGACTCCAAGAGAGGCGAGCCCTCTTGAGACATTTCTCGGAATTTGACCGACTCTAGGCGAAGTTGTCGCAAAGACTCGTAGGGATGTTAAACCCCTTTGGCCAATTGACAATCCTTCTCTTACTGTTTCTCACTTTATTTGAAATATGATCCCACCAACAATATATATATATATATATATATATATATATATATATATATATATATATATGAAAAATAAATAAATGACAAAATAACAAATAAACAATATAATAAGTAAAACACAATATGAAAAATAAACGCAAAAATAATAAAAACCTCAACAGAAAACCTAGACCTAAAGGTAGGGAATACTCTATTTTAAGGAACTCCCATGCAGAGTCGCCAGCTGTAGCAACCGGCTTAAAATTTTTAGAGTCGCCACCATTATTTTTATCTTTAGGGATGGGAATTAAATGGATAACCCTATATTTTCAGAGATTCTAAGTTCGCGAGTTAATTAAATAAAGGGAAGGTGTTAGGCACCCTTTATTTCCCTTGTATTCAAGGGGACCCCCTCTAGATCTAGGTTTTTTTCTAAGGTTTCGAAAGCATTATTTTCATATTTATAAAAGAAATGGGATTTATTTATTTATTAGGGGACTCGCTTCAATTTTCGATTGAATGCCTACGTATCTCCTTATGGAGAATCAGAGTCCCAATTCGTAGTTCGGGTTTGGTTTGTGTTTTTAATAGGATTGTATAATTACTTTCAGATTCTCCTTTGAATTTCGTCCGATTTAGAAAATAAGGTAATTGTGGGCATAGTTCGAAGTTTAGTAAAAAAACAATTGTACAATCCCTTTTTTATGAAATTAATATTGATTTGGTATTAGTAAAAAGTTTTAGATGTTTTGAGATTTTTAATTAAATATGTTTATGACAAATAAATTAAAATTTAGTGAATATATGTGTAAAAAAAAATATTTAAAAATTAGTAAAATAAGAGATTTATCCTGAAAATATAATTATGTCCAAGTTGGTGAAAATATATTAAATAACTATATGTTATGCATTAAAAAAAAATAGATTAGAAATTTATAATGGCATAAGATTAATAATTTAATTGATTAAAATGAAACAGGGGTGTTAAACTAAAATTATAGGTGTATTAGAAAAGATAATTAGGCCCAGATGTATATCTGAACCCAATAAGCCAGAGAGGGGTGCATTTTATACATATTTTGTAAAAAAAGAGTAAAATAGAGGTGTAAAAAACATTGAGCTAGGCCCATTATCAACACACCTTGATCCGTTCGGATCAGGTGTGGGGGGACGTAGGTGTTACCGTGGTACTCACATAATTTGGCACGCACGATGAGATCGTACGGCTATGATTTAATATGGACCGCAGGTGTATGGTAAAGTAGATGTACATTATTTAATAACAATAAGGAAAGGTGGAGAATCATTTAATTATGTTTTTTCCAATTTTATTTCATTTTCCAATCCACGTTTTCCTCTCTCTCTTTCTAAACGATCTTCCTCCCCCCTCTTGCCTCTGTCTCTTCGTTCCACACAAAAACAACAACAACAACCATGAATCCAAAACCCAGAAACCTTAAATTGTCCCCATAACCCCAAAATCAAATCATAAACATGCAATTAACACTATTCAACATATGAATCACAATCCTAAAAGCTAAGTTTTCGAAGGGCTTACCTCAATCCATAAATTCTTTTCGAATAGGGTTCCTCTCCGTCTCTGATCTTCTTTCCTTGCTCTGAATCGCAGGTACGGCGGGGGATGAAGTGGTGCGGCGGATCAGCGACGATTTGGGGTTTCAGGCGTGAAACCCAAATTGAGAACGGCGGCGAAACTTCGTTGAAGTTTTTTAATTTAGGGCTTTTTTGTGAGAATCTCCTCTTCTACTCCTTCAGCAATTTTTCGGTCCCTGTTCATTAGCTTTAGGTTTTATTTATAGTCATAGTTTTTGGATTCAATTAGGAAAAGTTAGATTGATTTGCAATTCGTTATTTAATTGATTCGATTCGTGTAATTGATTACGAGATTTTTCTGTTTTTTGATTTAGGAAAGATTATATATTTTTTGTTATAACTTTCAAAGCTTGTATCTAATTCTAATTCAATGATAATAATAACAATTGATTTCGATTTGCTTCCATTTCCAAATCTAAAATTTTGGTTTTGTCTTGATAAATTAGCCTTTGTATAAGGCTGAAGGTGTATGCGGCGGCTGCTTGTAGCATGGAGAAGAAAGGGTTCTAAAAACCCTAATTGACTTAGTTAATAATAATTTTAATATTAAAAAAATAAATTAATAATATGCAATGTTTAGTGATAATAATTAATTAAAAGTTAATAATATTAACTTAACGATTTAACTAATACTCACAACTTTTTATTAATAGTTTCTTATGAATTACTAAAAAAATGGTTAATACATTAATAATAATAATAATAATAATAATAATAATAATAATAAAAATGTAATTTGCTATAATGCTTAAAAATAATAGGGATGATTATAATAATAATATATGATATTAATTTAATAATAATAACAATAAATAAAATAATTAGACTTTCTTTTATTTGACTTTATAATAGTAACAGTTTACAACTTAAATATTCTAATTATATTAATAATTAACACTAAAAATGACTATTTAATAAAATTTAATAATAATAGAATTTAACTAATTTTATTCTAACAAAAGTAGTAAATTAATGTTTTCTTACTAATTGCAAAAAATAATAGTAACGGTAAAGGTTCCTCTTATTTCCTTTTTTTTTTAATTAATACTTTTTTGTTGTTTGATTCTATTATTTAAGTCTGCAAATCAAATGTAATTATGACATTTGAAGAGATTTAACTTATCTCTCTTTTTGCTGCAATTTTGAAAGTTTGAAGATCTTTTTTTTATTGGAATATTTTTGAAAGTTTTGATCTTGAATTCAATTGATTTGGATGAGAATTGATGAAGGTTTAATACCTGGATATAGAAACCGTGAACAACAATAACAGTGACAACTAATTTCAATAAATTCACATTTTGAATAACAAAAATAATTCCGATGATAATAACTATTCTATTTTCTAATATAATAATAAAACTAGAATTATGACTTAAAGAAATAATATTAAACAATTTTTAAATAATATATTTTTTAAATGACAAATAATAGTAAAAACTACTTAGTCCTTAAAACGTGATATTTTAATTTTTTCTTTGGATTTTTACTAATAGGGAAAATAGTAATGATGATTCTAACAGTTTTTTTTATTTTATTTTATTTAAGAAAGCTATTTCTAATAAACAAATAAACCTCATAATATTTTTTTTTAAAAAAAGCTTTAAATAAAAAACAAAAAAACTAAATTAAAATACTAAAAAAACAATTTTTTTATTTTATTTTAAGATTTTGAATAAAAGTACAAAAATAAAAGAGATAAGGGAAAAATGACAACATTGAGGTTCGAACCTGTGACATTGAACACTAATAAGTCCTTACATATGTTTTATTGCCAATTGTGCTATTTAATTTATTCATAATAAAATTGCACTATAAAAGATGTGAGGTGTCAAGTAAAATTTATTTATACAAATAACTCTATAGTAACTGTTATATAAAAAAATTACTGTTGAGATGTTAATAAAATTAAATTAGAACTTATAAAACCAAAGTTAAAAATAATGCTAAAAACAAGGCGGGCAAATTTGGGGTATGACAATGGCTAAAGCACACAAACACTAAAACATATTTTTAAACTGCTTTCCTACAAGAAAATATCTTCAAAAATATCTTGAAGTTATTCCATATGAATTGGGAACTATCAAATTATCTTCGGGCTCAGCCCATGTAAAAGCTTGCAAACTTTGTGGAGAGAAGAATAACAGCTTCAATCTACTGTTACTGGAGAGAAAACCAACCTCTTCAATTTACCGTTCATGAGCTAGAAACAACTTAAAACCATGATCACCTCACGTTCAAGGGGAGAAAAGGTGATGAAGTCTATCCCTTTGATGAGCTGAGGATCCATTGTCCATGATAGACGAAAACGAAGGGCTCCTGTCTCCTTTCTGGTAGATATAGAGACATCGTCTCACCCTCTAACCCGCACGAAACTATCCTTCTAATCTTCATAAGGTTGCATGTAGGGTTCTAACAAGCATCTATCTAACAAAGAGTGCAAAGTAACCCAACCACAGATGGGGAGGATCTTTACGCCAAAGAAAGAAAGATAGTAAGGGTCATGCCCAGATTACAACACAGAATTTCAAGTTCCCTAAGAATACTCTAGACATTGGATGTGATCTAGGAAGGGGAGACATTAATGGTCACCAAGAAGTCTACCTCAAAAGGCGTAAAGGGAATTAGAATCCCTAACTCGTAGATAACAGGAAGATGCAAGTACAAATAAGGAGTAGACGAACCACATGTGGTGGCCATGTTGGCTCTTTCCAGCTCTAAACAAGGCTTCAGTATTATGTTCTCTTTGTGTCCAGTACTAGAAAATCCAATACCTTGAAGAAATCGTGCTATCATGTAAGAGCTTTAATATAGAGACACAATGTCTCAAACATGAATATATTTGGCTTTCTTCATAGCCATCAGCTCTTGACAAAAGGGTCGAGGAGAAAGAAAATTGTAGTACATGGATTCCTAAGAAAATGGCGAACCGTGTAATCTCCCTTCTCCTATCCGAACTCTAAGAAGCGCCCTTGCGTGTATGGTTTTTCTCTATTTAAACAAAATATAAATTCTAAAAGAGAAGGAAGAGGAAAAAAGGGTTTACTGAAAAGTTAGTCAAGGTCTTTTGTAGGGAAAAACTAATAGCTCAAGTGACATGTCTGTCTAATAGCACAACTGATGCAGGAAGTAGAAATGTTTCCACACGCTAGAGACATGTGTGAGGAAATAAACTAGACTAGGCTTCCCCAAAAAGATTATCATAAGCATCATTAAATGTCACACACGATTCTTTCCTACTGAACGATCAAGCTTTCATAACTGATTGACGTTTATACTTGAGTGATGTTTGATAATACTTAGCACGGGGATGATGACTCATCCCTGACTGAGGGACTCGCCTCTAGGTGAAGGACGACTCACCCTAACTACAGAGGTTCAACTAGAGGGAATTATGAACTTAAATCACTTCGCCCTTTACAAGCCCTCATGCTTGAAAGACAATGTAGTGATATATTTGTGAAGGTCCACAAATGAGGTGACACATGTTTTAGCTTCACTAGGTGACCACTTCGCAATACGTCGCCTGAGGCTTAACCCTCATGTAGCAAGGGGTTCGTCCTAAGGGGGACGTGGACACTAACGTTTACCAAGTCCATAACTGCATATGCGAAGACACACTCAAGACTTCCTAAGAACTAGGCGATCAACAACTTCTTTAGTCAAAGTGGAGCAGTTAACACTTTTCAAAAATTTCCTAACCCTAAGCCTATGAGTTTCTATAAATATCTCGTCCCTATCATGAGAAATGACAACTCATTACGTATACCGAATACTCTGAGAATACAAAGTTTCTCACCTCACATGAGTTTACTCTTTTCATATACGAAAACACCACCAAACAAAATTTCTTACCACCGTGAGCAAGTCCTAAATCCTAATCTAAAAAAAATTACTAAGGTCTATGACCATCCTTACCAACATAGGGGTACTACACATTATGTGTTTTTTTGACAAATACAAATTACGTAAAAATGATATATGATGCAGTGGCGTATAACCTTACAACTAGTTTCAACTAAACTTGTGGGTAGATTTAAACTCCATATACAAATAAGTCGTGGTAGCAACATCCCAAACGATGTCATCGATCGTATTTTGAAAAGTAACGGTAGATAATTTCAACAAAACTAAAGATGACATCTCCTATTTTGATTTTATTTTGCAAAATTGTATTTCACATGTATTTGAGTTTTGTCCAAATTAGTAAATTGAGTTCTTCGAGAGGCAAGTGAATTATCTCTGCGTGCTTGTCATTCCTCACGGCTCCTCCTGACCCGTGATCTATCACTGAATTCAAGTGAAGAAGATCCAATGCAATGAGTCACAAGATCAAATAAGAGACTTGTTTTTTAGTGCATGCAATTTTATTCACTAAAATCCCATTTTGGTCCAAATCTTTCTGAATCGGTACACTTTCACAAACATGTCTAGTCCTATGTGACTCATCTAATTAGGACAGTGAAAACAAAAGTTCATACAATTATTTTTCTAAGGGTCCCACAAAAGATGCAGAAAAATGAAGAAAAAAAAAGAACTCATACAATTCCACTTGGTGCCACTACAATAGGACTTCTAACAGTATGTGTTCCACCATCTTCAGCCCAAACAAGATCCCCAGATGAAACATTTTCCTTCTTGTACATAACACACTTTATGACAACATAGTAACTTTGTTTCTCATTTTTGTAACTGAAACTTAATATATCAGGTGACACTGTCACCAAACAACCTTTTGGAAGTGTCACTTTAGCTTTATATGTAACAGCACCATCACCTACATTAGTAACAGTCCTCTTAAATTTATGAACCATTGATCTTGTTTTGTTACTGTAAAAAGCTATAAATGAAGGGTAATTAAGATCCAAAGAAGGGTTTTCACAATCATAAGAACCTGATCTTGTAATTGTTAAAATTTGGTTCTTTGTGAAGTTTAAACCACATAGGAGATTAACATAGTCTTGTGGAGTAACATCATATATCAAACCTGGATTCATTGCTCTATTAGGATCGATCTCACCAGCACCGATAGCGAGAGGAGAAGCTTGTTGAGTAGGGTAACCGTTATCCTTTATAGGACTTTGGGTGTTATCCATAGGATTAGCTGTGGTTATTAATGCAGATCTTATAGCAGCAGCACTCCATTGTGGATTTGCAGATTTCAGAAGAGCAACAACGCCGGAAACATGAGGGCAAGCCATTGATGTGCCTGACAGGAAATTGAAGTCACTTGATAAGAACACATTTGAGCCGATTCTACCTGATTCTTTGCGAGGAACATAAGCAGCGAGAATTCTAGAGCCCGGTGCCATTATGTCAGGCTTCAAAATCCATGGAAAGCTATGTGAAGGACCTCTTGATGAGTATTCTGCTGCAGTTGGTGCTGGCTTTATTCCAACATATGTTTGTTGAAACCTAATACTTGCTGTTGGATTTTGATGTGTTTTTGCATAGTTGATCACGGATTCTGCGTCTTTTGGCTTGATTACGATAATCGGGGAGTAAATATTTGCTAAATCGATTAATTTAGGATTTTCAGAAACAAAAACTGCTCCTAACACATTTGTTTCTGCAACAGTATTGATTTGATGAAACACTGATGTTGAGTTTGTCGTTGATTCGTCGTCACAAAAAAGGACTACTTGTTTGATAACTTGAGATAACAATTTTTCTGAGTTGCATGAAGATAAAGTTTTGTTGTAAACAAGTGGGAGATTTTCCACTATAGCATTTGCTGGAAACAAAGTCCAACCAATGATGTTTTGTCCATTTCCCAAAACAAGAGTTCCAAAAGTTCTGTCTACTGTTCCTGCAGCCACTGTAATTAGCCAAGGGATGCCATTGTGCAAGGTTCCAAGATCAGGTCCTGCATTACCTGCAGAAGATGAAACAACAATCCCTTTCTCCATAGCTGCAAAAGAAGCTATTGCAATAGGATCTTCGTACAGCGGAGCACCATCGAATCCCATGGAAATTGAAATCACGTCAACACCATCAACAATTGCTTGGTCCATTCCAGCTAAAACATCGGAAGCCAAACGGCCTTCTGCCCAAATGGTTTTATACATAGCAAGCCTAGCTTTTGGTGCAATGCCTCTTGCTACTCCTTTAGCATAACCAAAATAAGAAGCTCCCTTAACATAGTTACCTGCAACAGTTGATGATGTGTGAGTTCCATGTCCTCTAAAGTCTCTAGCCGAGTTCATGAGGATTGTCACATTTGGATTGGAAGCAATGACTCCTTTGTTGAAATATCTAGCTCCAATCAACTTGAAGTTGCACATCGAAGCATTAAACTCTTGACCAATTTCACATGTTCCTTTCCATTTGCTTGGAATTTTCTTCGTCATGCCATCGTCTCGAAAGCTTTTACTCTCCGGCCATACACCAGAATCAATAACTCCAACAATTATATCCTCACCGAAATTCGAAGCATGCCATAGTCCACTCGGAGAATCTAGGTTCAGAAACTCATAGGTATGAGTTGTGTCAACGGTGACTGTTCTATCTTGATATGCTGCAACAAAGCCATCAGTGTTCTTAAGACTCTCTAACTCCTTTGAAGATAGAACAGCACTAAAGCCATACATGGCATTATCATAGGTGTACACTAGTGTCTTCATTGATTTCTTCGATGATTGATCTTGATCATGACCATGACCATGATCATCAAATGCTAGTGTTTTTGATTTTAAGGATTGAACGGTGGATTCGAACCAATCATGATGAGTAGTGAAGATTTGAGGAAAGAGGGATTTGTTCATATGGATTATATATGTAGAAGTTATCTCAGCATTGGCATGAAAGGTTAATAGAAAGCAAGGAGCAATGAGAAGAAGTGAAAAGAGAAAATTAAGGTCCATTGATTATTTTTTTGAAGTAAAGAAAGAGATATTGTTTTGGCTCTTGATTCTTATGATCATGTGACTATATAAGAAATTTGAGTCTGTGAAGAGTATGAATGATGTTGACATTTATAAATTATTTAGAAATTTGATTCCAAATGATTGGCTATAAATTTTTCACATAGGAATTAGAAAGTAATTTTGTTTTTGAGAAAATGAAAAAGTTCACATGTAAAACCGGTGTGTTAAACCAATGAGATAGTAATATGTATGGTTATGGTTTGATTGGTATGTGCATGTGGACAAGAGAATCACGTACCAAATAGAAGATTATTGAGATAAAGTGTCCAAATTTAATACTAATCAACAAAGATTTACAAATTAAGATCTTTGAGTGGGAATTTTGGAACCTTCCTTTTATGAAAAGCTAGTCCATGATTAGATAGATATCCGCTCTATGTTCAATTGGGTTATGAGACAAAGAGATAGGGAGTTTCAATTTTTTAGATTTTAACATTAGTGTAATAAGGTTTAGGCTAAGTTAAGGCTTTCCATTTTTTGTTATTAAATTCTTTCATTATTTTTGGATATTTTGAAATTCTTGTAAGTTTTGGGTTTTGTGGCTTTGGTCCTAAAAAAAATTAGAGAAAAAAATTGATTTTTTTTTCTGGGTGTGAGAAAATGGATTGGGGATATATAATGAACTGTTAGGGACTCTTGCTCCACTTTTAGTTTATTGAATTTAATATGTTTTTTTATGTTGTTTCTTAAAACAAGTTGATGAAGATTTATGAAGAAGAGAGAAAAATAAAAAATTTAAAAAACTTGTTGGTGTTTAATGTCACATAAGAAAGTATTTTGACACCACCATTACTGTGTGTAAAAATGCCAACTTGGATATATAGTCAGCAAAAATTAATATTTTAAAATAAAATTTAGCAAAAATAATCATATTGACTAAATGAAATGTTTTTGAAGGAACAAATAGTTACGTTTATACAATAAAAGACTAACATGAAATCGTGAATTAAGTTAAAAGACCATGATTCTAATTAAATCTTATTATTATATTTATTACATCTTAGTACAAGTAGCTTGGTCTCTTTTAATATTTAATATTTATGCTTGTATTTGTTGTGAATACAATACATACTACAATGTTTGCGTTGTGTTAGCTTGAAAAATATAATTGAAGGAGTCGAGAGACACTTGCTATGTATAAAAGATACAATCTTCGATACAGTTGTTATGTCGACCATCATGGTTCAATCTTTTTAGGAGGAGATCCACAAGATTGAGATCACCCTCGCTTTAGGATATGTCCAAAATTTTAAAAACATCTGCACTAATTGGTGTTTCGACAATGGAAATAAGATGTAAGAATATTATGTTCGACACACTCAATAAATCATACACACTTTCTTCATATTTATGCTAAAAATACGCCTTAAGATGTACTTAAACCACAGGGTACAGGGCTCGATTCCCACGAAAGACAAAAAACTCTACTAGAGAGAGGGTAGAGAAGATCGTGAGGTAGTAGTGTCGGGATTATCTTGCGAGGGGTCCAGTCTGTTACAGAAGGAGATATGTTTTTGTGTGTGTCGATGACTAACAATGATGTTGGCAATACTAATGTTGATAAACCTCATTTTGAGGTTGAAAAATATATTTATTCAAATCATGATGATAGTAAAGGATATGGAAATGATGAAGTTGATAATGAATAAGATCAGATGGAGGAAGATATTGATATTGAAATTGATGTCCCTATAGAGGATGAAGCACAAGAGGCTGTTGCTAATGAAAACAATAAACTAATTTGGAAGAACAAGATGGTGATAAAAATGTGCATAACAACCAGTCCGACATGTTGGAGACAGAGTCTCCAACTCAGAAGGATAATTATGCTGTGACCCCTGAAAATAATGTTAAACATAGTGTTGAGAGCATTGTTTCTAACAACTCTTAAGATAATCCTGGTAATTATGTAGGTAATAATGACCATGTTCATGAAGATGTTGAGGCTCCTACTGTTGTATCCTCGTGTCTTTTTGTTAATTCTAAGAAGTCTGCAAAGAAAGGCAAAAAGAAGGCAAACAAGAAGAAGGATGCTCTTCAACCTAAGAAAACCCCTACCAAAAAGGTATCCACTCAGACTAAGGCTAAAATAACAGAAAAGAAGAAAAAGATCTCAAGAAAGAAGAAAAGTGTTGTAATCGCTTATAAGTCGGTTGGTGGAAAGAAAGTATCCCCCAAGAGAAAGGTTGCTCTTGTTGTGGAGATTGTTGAAGATGATGTAGACGAAATTTTGAACGACATTATGGTAAGTCTTGTCAAGAAGAATAGAAAGATTTTTAGGGGGAGAATATCCCAACTAATATCCCTATTGCTCTTATGGACAAAGTTTCTTTCCATTATGAGGAATGTGTGTTGAGGTGAGAATATGTATGTGTATCGAAGAAGGATTGCTCTTGAAAGGGAGTTGTCTAAGGAGGCCTTAAAGTGTGAATAAATTATGGAGCTGCTAGAGGAAACTCAAGTTATGAAGACTATGACTATAATAAGTCCCTTTTATCCATAACTTATGAAAGAGTTCATTGTTAATATTCCTAAAGAATTTAAGGCTGGAAGTTATGTTGGGTGCTTTTGTGCATATTCTATCTTCTTCATTTTAGAATGATTCTTTTATAATTCTCCCCCAGGTTGATTCTTATTTTTCTCTTCTTTTTTCTAATATTGAAGAACCTTCTTCATCTTCTTTGTCTTTCTTATGAACAAGAGGATTCTTCGTTTAATGTTCACTATTTAACGATTGAGTATGATCTTTCAAAGGATTGAACTGGGTTTGTATGACATAAGGAAGATGAGGATGCTTCGGTTTGAATTGGATTTGTTCATCTTTAAGTGTCATCTTGTTCATCTTCTCTATAATCTCCATCATTCTTGATTTTTCCTAAAATTTATGAAGACATCCATCTATAGATTTAAAAGTTGGATTAATTTTCCAATTCTTAATTCTTAGTTATTTAATAGTAAAATGATTCTTTAATAAAGTTTCACATATGATTCAATCTAGGAAACATTTAAAGCTAACATCTACTTCTTTTTTGCATCCTGTGTTCATCTTCTCTTATAAGACATTTTGAAGAACCTTCATATATCCTTTCCAGAGTATCCCACATTTCCTTGTCGGTTTTATAATGATGAACGGTGAAGAGCTCACTATCATCCAAAAGACATTATTAAAAGTTATTAGTTAAAAATAGAACTTATGTAGGAAGTCATCTTCCTCCTACAACGATTAGTCCTTTAAACAAGAGTTAGGCTCTGATGTCACTTATTGGACTTGATAATTCACCCATAATAAGGAGTGAATTTTGTGGTTTGGAAAAACATGGTTTTGAAAACTTTTTGGAAAATTAACTTAAATCAAAGTTTTAAAATAATTTTCTAATATTATGCAACGGAAAATAAATAACATCAAGTAAAAGATAAGGAAAGAATGAGAACATAGAGAATTATAGAGGTTCAATCAAAACTAAAGGACCTACTCATCTCCCCAAGACTTGGTCTTGAGAGTTTCCAATAATACTTGAGCGCTTTTAGTAGGAAAGGCTCACGAACTCCCTTATGCAAAGAAGGTGTATAAACAACATTTCCTTGGTGAGATTTACAATTATACCCTTCCAAAATTATATTGATATCCTCACTCACAAATAACTTTTTTCACAAAAGGCTTTGGATATAACATCTAGTGAGGGAAAGTTAAATCAAACTTTAGAGAGAGTGTGTGTGAGAGAGAGAGAGAGAGGGAAGTGTCAAAACATGTTTCTGAATGATTTGAAATGAGAAATTAGACATCTATTTACAATCAAGAAGAATGACCAAAACGACATTCTAATTTAATTATTTTGACTATTGTCTAATCGATTACCACTCTGGCATAATCGATTAGATCATAAAAAATAGTTGTTGTTAGATCATAATCGATTGGGGTGCTGTCTAAATATTTTTGGGACTAAATTTGAACTGATATAATCTATTACCATAATATCCTAATCGATTAGATTGATCAAATATTTCCCTTGAGCTATTTCCATTGTCCTAAGTCATCTGGCACAACTTAAAGACACTTTTGAAAATATTTTCTCTTGGTTAAGGTATTTGAAAAAAAGTTTTAGTGTGTGTGCTTATAACCATATACTTTTACAAAAAATCTATTTGCTTTTACAAAAGGTAACTCACTTACTAACTTAGGAGATTAAATTCTTCTACAAGCCCTTTGCCAAATATTATCTTCTGTGTTGGCACGCGGGTATGAACTCAGGTACGAGGATTTTTTCAAACAGCGAGTATGGGGATGGATACTATCGTACCCTACCCAGACCATACCCATTGCCATCCCTGGTTAGACGAGCCTCCAACAAACCCCTAATGGGCCTCCTCCAAACCCCTACTAGGCCTTGGGTGTCTCTTATAGGGCCTCGGGTACCCGCGGGGTATTGATGTTGTTGGAACAAGATTGAGAATATGTTTAGAATCTAGTTTTGATGATAACAAGCGTATATTTTTCTAGTAACAATTTTACTACTAATGGCTTCATTGAGTGTGCAGAAACAGTATCAAAATCCTTTACAACATATACATCAACTCAATCAGAAAGTACATCAGAAGCTTCAAAGGAAATGAACAAGAAAAATCAGTTACAAGAAGCCTTGCAAACTCAGAAGATCACGCACATAGAAGATCAGAAGTTCTGAAGTTACAAGTTCTGAAGTTTCAACGCAGTGACTTACAACTCAGCATACAAAATCAAATAAAATACAAAGGATCCGAATCAAGAAGAAAATCGTTACAAACATCATCATTAGAAAAACGGTTACAACAATTAAAAGGAACAACTTCCAAGGTTGATTGAAGAAGCAACCTACATGCAGTCCATTAGAGAAAACAAAAGCACGGAGAAAACACGATTGCATTTATTACGCATTCCAAAGATCAAGATAATGAACACAATTTCAAAGCTATAAAAAGAAGTAAGATCTCTTATGAAATGTGTGGTTCAAGAAATATGTAGTAATGAAAAACTTCTAAAATCAAAAGGAGCTTTAAACAGAAGAGGATTGAAATACTGTCTCCCTGAAGACTCCCATTCAAATTATTACTCAAGAACCAAAGAAGCAACTCTCGATAAGAATAGTTGTTCTTAATCTGCTTATGAAGAAGATCAGAGGAAGTAGAACCAAAGAAGCAACTTTCAATAAGAACAGTTGTTCTTAATCTGCTTAAAAAAGAAAGCTGAAGATCAATTCAAGAAGCAATCCTGACTAAGAACTGATGTTCTTAATCTTCTTAACTGAAGAAGTGAAGACGAAGATCAACTTGAAAAAACACTCAACACTGGAAGACAATGTTCTTACTCTACTTACCACCATGAAGCAAGGATCTAGTCAGAAGATGCAGACAAGAAGAGTTCAATGATTATTCAACTAAAACAAATTACTTGTCATACAGTTTGTAATTAGAATATCTTCTTATTAAGAAGCATTATGTGAAAACCAAGTTAAATTGGTAATGATGCCTTAAGCGACCAAGTTAAGGTCAGAAGCTTGACAAAACAGTGGCTGCGGTCATTGTGGAAATCTCTTGGAGACCAAGTGAAGGTCAGGATCCAGAAGTCAATGGATATTATATCTTGTGGAGATCACTAAACAGTCCATTGTGGTTAGTCACTCGAGGGTAGTTTGTGCAGGGTTAGTCACAGCAGTTGGTTGTGCAGGATTGTTAGTCACGGCGGAGGATCGTGCAGTTGTAATCATGATTTGGTTATAATGGATTAAGACCTCTGGATAGATGCAAATCACTTGAAGAAGGTGGACTGGAGGTAGCCTTATTCAGAAGGTGAACCAGGATAAAAATGAATGTTTCTTTTACTTTCTATACTATTCGTTTTAACTTAGAACATTCAAGCAAAAGCTCTTCAGAACTGTACTGAGACCAGTCATAAGTTCTGATGACACACAGAAGTTAAAATGATCATCTCATTGGTTATGTAAATCTACACTCACATGCTTCTGCAACACCAAAAGCATAATCTAATAGATGCCTCATGTTGATACCCGGGTGCCTCTCGTGCCTCGGTAAGTGACACATGAATCCTAGGGGAAGATGAAGCCATAGATGCCCAGGCCCTATAAGTCAACACCTTTGCAATGACCGGGCTAGAAACAATAGGTGCCTAGGAGGCTTGGGATCTTTCCCTCCAAACAAATGCAATACACGCAACTCTGTCGTGCCTAAACCTATCTTGCCTATTAAAAACCACAAAACCATTACACAGATGAAACATAAATCAATTCAAGCAAAAAATTGCAAACAAAAAATTTCGTAGATATCTCCGGTTTATGGGACACCAAACATTGCAAATTTCAGAAGATTCATCTTTGTAAGGTTCTAAAACTTAAAAATTCGTCAATGACAGAAATGCAGTTCATGCCAAAATCCAACATAATACATTGATCAATAAAATAACCTATCTAACAAATTATTTATGTAAATGACATATATAAACTATCTATTACATAACTCACTGCTCAATTTCTATAGATATTAATGGAAAAAACTTTAGAAAAATAAAAAACTTACCAAATGTGAGTTATGTTTGATGTTGAATGAGCTCTTTGATCGTTTTGATGTTAGTGGAATAAGATTTGAAGTGAGTTAAATGATTTTGAGAGAATGTGATTAAGAGTTGAGAGGTTGAGTTTGAGAGAGTATTTTGGGAAGTGTGGAAGGAGAAATAGTTTTGGTGCCCTTTTGAAATGGTAAAAAACATTATTGGTTGGATCTGGAAGTGTACAACACTTTAGTCGCTAGGATCTATAGTACCCTGTGCCTCATATAGTACCATATGATAAAGATAATCATCAAACATGGTATCCATATCTCTTTGTGTCATAGCGGGAGGAGAAGATTGTGAAGGGTCTTTGGGAACAAGTTGCATGTAGTTGAACTGCCGCATGATGCTCTAAGACAGATGAGGAAATGTCAGGTGTGAAGTGTAAGACAACCAACCAGATTAGAAGGCAATGTCTTCCAAGGGACGCTTCTCATAGTGATCGACGTGTGTGTTAAAATGTATATCCTCTGCTACCATGAAGTCAAGATACACTTTATATGGAGTCATTACCTAGTTCCCTCTGAGAGTATGCTCTATTCTGAGGTTGTCCATAAAAATGCATGGCCAACCAATACAACATGTATTCTCTTAGACCGTATACTCTATACTACACAACCTGATCATCATCGCCAGTATCATACTCTAAATTAAGCAGTTGTTATGTATACATATTCTCCAAGAATTGAAACCTAACACGAGCTCATCGAATGGTTTCTAACTCCCTCACAGCTTCTTCCGGGTCAGATCCCATATAGCCTACCAATATCACCAATGCCTCATCTCCTTTAATTATGTCATGGTCTAAGAATCCCCCTGACCAGAATATGCAGTAGACAGGAGACATTGTCTACTATGATATACATCTCACCATGTGAGAGATGAAATGATTGTGTCTCTAAGTTCTGTCTCTATACAAAGACATACATCATACCATGGTTAACCGTAGGATAACCGTTCCTGCTCAAATCTTTCATCCTAGATAGCAGCAACACATTCATAAACCACGACTCATTAGGTACTTATAGAATCGTAATCTTTCGACCATGGTTTATGAATTTTAAATCAACACGATCTTGCAATAAAAACAAATCATCGTCAAACATGACTTTTCAAAGTAAAATAAAGAAGGGATATTTTTCATTTTACTTTTATGGTTTACCTCTTAGTCTCATACATGTTTATACCCTTACTAGGCTCCGGGTGCATCCTATGGGGCCTCGGGTATCTGCGGGGCATCGATGCCTCATGTTGATACTCGGGTGCCTCCAATGCCTCAGTAAGTGACACATGTCTCCTACAGGAAGACGAAGCCAGAGATACCTGGGCCCTATTGTTTACAGGTGTTTTGTCAAACAAGTGCTACTCTACAAAGGTGGTTACTTTCATGATTGACTACTAAATCCTATGACATATTTGTACAAGAATTCTTAGATTTGTTCATAGTATCCATTAATTCGATTGTACAGTAAAAAAGAAGTTAAAAGGAAATTACCGACAGAGTTAGGTCGGATGTGAAGTAAAGTGAAATCAAGGAAAAAATAATGAAGATATAATTTGAATAAATGAAATTGCTTTAATAAAAGAGTTAAAAGGTAGTGCACTGACAGTGTAAAATAATTTTACACTATCATCCAATAGAAAATCATAAAGGTGCCATGTCATTAAATTTTTTTTAAATAAAAAAATGGTTTAATTGGATACATGGGTGGTGATTGGTTGACAGTGTAAAAATATTTTACACTGTCAGTGCATCACCCCTTTTACATAAAAAATGAAAAGATGGTACACAAGATCATACATTCTCTCACACACTTGTTTCTCTCAGTAATGCAGATACTTTAAGTTTTGAAGAGTTGTATGTGAATTGGTAACCCTTCATCCCGACATCATGATTACATATATATACTACTATATATATATATATATATATATATAATTGTCTTATATGATTGCTATCTGTATGCTCGACACGTATCCTTGTTATGTGGCTTCGAGGCTGATGACTTGCTTCCACGTATTTTCGACATCCAAACTCCTGTGTGTGGCCGGTATTTAAGCTTATCCTTTTGTAAGTGAAATAATCGCTTGTAGTTAAAATTGTAGTTGTTACATGGAAATCACCACCAAAATACGCCAAGTCCTTGAGAGCAGATAAAAACACTAGGTCAACTTCGACTGAAAATGATATACTAACATACTAAATTCTTCATTATAAAGAGGTCATTAAATTCAGACCCTACTTTTCAATATCGAAAATCTCAGCTAACACTTATAAGTTGACACCTCTGCAATGACCGGGCTAGAAACAATTTGTGCCTAAGAGGCTTGGGATATTTCCCTCCAAATTGATGCAGTCTGCACAAACCTGCCATGCCTCAATCTATCTTTCCTATTAGCCATAATTCATAAAAGAAAACCACAAAACTACTACACAGATGAAACACAAGCCAAACGAGAAAAAAAATTACAGATAGACAAATTTCGGAGATGCATCTCCGATTTCTGGGAAACCAAACATTAATGTTTATGGTCATGCAAATTTTCGGAGATAAATCTCCTTAAGATTCTGCAAATCAGACATTCGTCAATGACGGAAATGATGTTCATGCCAAAATCCAAAATAATGCATTGATCAATAAAACAACCTATCAAACATATTGTTTATGTAAATGACATATCTAAACTATACATTACATAACTGAATGGTCAATTTATATACAAAATGATGAAAAAACTTTCGAAAAATAAAAAAACTTACTTGTCATACCCCAAAATTTTCCCATAATATCTTTGATCCATTCGACTTTCAAATGCTTAAAGATCTCCAATCACTCAAAGCTACCTATCTCCTAAACAAGTGCCTCTGAACTAGGGTTTTGTTTTTCTCAAAGGATACTCAGGTCCTGATACCTCAAATGGATCCCATGGTCTCACATATCTCCCAAAGAATCCCTATGCCAAGTTTCCAACCCCGATTCCAAAGATTGCTCGGTCAATTGCTCAGATAATCAACGATCGACCAGTTTGACCTAAAAATCAACTATGGTGAAAGTACAGTCAAAATTCCCGATTTTTGGTCAACATCCTTATTTTGAAGTATCATTCATCATTTGATCAATGATTGATCATGATTCATCAAGGAAAGTTCGGAAATCAACGAAACCTAAAGTTTCTAAATTAGGGTTTTCTAGAAGAAACTCAACTGAACTTTGACCAGCCATAACTTTCACATGGAACATCAGAAATTTCCCATTCGAAGCTCATTTTGAAGGAAATTGAATTCTCTACAACTTTGTCTCTCACATGCCAAGGCTAAAAATGCTTCATTTGAGAGATATGGGTCAAAAGATTAGAGGTCCTCCAAAAAGTCAACAAAAACACCATTTGGGTCAAAGCTCATAACTTGATCATGGTAAACTCAATTGAGATGAAACCAAAAAGAGATTTTAAAGGACATCTTGGGCTTTCCAAAAAGTCCTAGAACGCCTTCATATGATACAAATTGAAGGAGATAGGAGGTGTACAAGTTGGTCAAATTTCAAGAAATACACAAAACCCTAATTGACCAATTTTGGACTTTTAAGTTAATGGGCCCGAGTTTTGGATTCTAAATATGAATATAACCTAAAAAGGGACCTAAAGTGTCATTCATTTATTTTTATAACATTTATTTATTTTATTTGGATTTTATCACTTAAAATCTAAATAAATAAAGTAAAATATAGAAATATTTGAATTAATCCATAGGAATTTATTTTGATCATCCAAAGAGTCCCATGAATCATTAGTTACTTATTGCATGATTTTATTGCATTTATATTTGATTTTATTCATTTAAATTTATTTTAAATCAAGAATAAATCAAATAGAATCATATAAAAGGCCATGGAATATTGTTATTCATTAAAAGAGATTCAAAATCACCATCAAATGGATATAACACTTGAACAAGGGCATGAAATAGAAGGGAGCAAAAAATAGAAAGTTTGGAATCAAGAATCAAAATCAATATTTTTCTTCAATCAACATGGGATTTCTTTCCAAACCTTTTTGACCTAATTCACCCCCTTATATATTCTGATCAAAAGCACAAGCCAAGGACGAAAATTTTGGTGGAAATATAAGAGTGTGTTTGGATGGAGCATTTTAATGAGAGAAAGTAATGTTTTGAGGGAATTTAAAATGATTTGACCAAAATCCATTGTTTGGATACAAAAATGAAGAATTGTTAAAATGATGGAAATTTATGGAGTATTTCATCTAAGTTAAATTTAATCATTTTGAAATGACACCAAAAACCAAAGAATTTGAAATTTCTCTCATGTTCCATAGAATGTATTTGTTATTATTATTTTTTCAAAATTTATAAATTGGTCCTCATATTTTTCAAAATTATAAAATTGACCCCAAAATTTTTTCAAATATTGCAAATTGGTCCTTAATAATTTTTAAATTTTACAATTTGGTCCTTCAAATTTTAAAAAATTACAAATTAGTCCCTACTTTTTCATTTTTTAATTTGGTCCAAAAAATTTAAATTTTATACAAAATGACACCAAAAATCTAACAATGAATTATCTTAATACTCCATCCAAACAAAACAATTTAAAAAGGGTTAAATATGTATGAGGTCCCTGTAAATATGGCACTTTTCAGTTTTAGTCCCTACAAAAATTTCCTTCGAACTTTGGTCCCTGTAAGTTTTTCCGTCCCCATTAAGAGTCCCTCCCGTTAGATTCCACTAACGGAGGGTGACGTGTCATGCCAAAGGTGTGAATTTTTTTTTACAGCTGTTTTTATTGGTGACACGTAGGACAATTGTGTTTAGACATAAGGGGATCGTGAAAAAACTTTAACCCTAATTTCTTCTGCAGCTTCGTTCTTCATCTCCACACTCTCAAATTTCACAATCCCTTCTTTGGCTTCCTTCTCTTGCTTCGTTTGAGTTAGTCGCTCAATTGAATACGTCGCTTGCAATCTCACGATGTCATCTTCGTCTAGGAGAACGAAGCCAACATCTTCATCAAGTGTGAGTACACGTCCAGGTAGGAGATGTGCGTGTGATGCTCGTATGATTTCGTATTACTGTAAGAATGGAGCTAACAAAGGGCGCCTGTTTTGGAGATGTCCATTTTGGCAAGGTGATGAAACTTGTAACTTATTTATATGGGATGATGATATTGCTCAACGAACCGGTGTTCACGAAATGTCAGATCATGAGAGCAAGATGAAGGAGGTATCAATTTCTCTTGAAACTATGAGAGAGTTGTACGAAATTTCACAGAAGAAGAACAAGAAATTGAAGGTGAAGATAAAGTCAGATGTTGTGTATGGAAAGATGAAGACTTGGTGTATTGTTGTGTCTGTAATAGTCAATTTGTATTTTCTATGGAAATGTAATTGTTGAATCAGTGTTTGGAATGATCATTTTGGATGTAATGTTGTTGGTACTAAATCTGAGTTTGTTAATTGTTGAATTTGAATTAGTATCTGAGTTTGTTAATTGTTGAATTTGAATTAGTTAAATGTAATGTTTGTTAATTTGTTGAATTTGAATTAGTTAAATGTAATGTTTGTTAATCTGAGTTGGATGTAATGTGAGTTGGATGTAATGTTTTGTTGTATCAGTGTGTTTTGTATGGCCAATATGTATTAATGTTGTATCAGTTATTCTCATTCAATTATAATCTGTTTTTTTGTTTACACCAGTTGACATATATGTGTCTATAATTTGGCTATATTTTGTCTATATTTTACTATAAAATTTGACATATAGTTGACTATAAAATGTGTCATCAAAGTGACATATAATTCATCTTTAAACCGACCTGTAAAACATATATACTTGACCATAAAATTTGATCAGTACTTGTCATATAAAGTCACCTACTAATGACTTATAATTGGTCTCCAAAATTTGCACAAAAAACCATTGACATAACATTAGTTTTGATACATATGTTCACAAAACACAAGGCAGATAGCAGTAACATGAAAATAGTTAGAGGACTAGCCTCACTAACATTACAATCATAACATTTTTCCTACTGAGTTCATTCAAACTAAACAACATGGCATCACTAAGTCATCCTACTGAGTCATCCTTTTGCAAATGGCCTCCCAATCTTCTGACTGCTTCCCACCCTTGGATTGGTCTGAGGTTGCTTCATCTTCATAAATGACCAAAGGGTCATCAGGCTTCTTTCCAGGGCCAGGTATATTCTTTGTTTTTATGGTCCTAAGTCTGTCACTCTGCCTTTTTTGAACACCCATATCAACAATCTTCTTGGGCTTATGCTTCTGGATTGGTTTTTTGACCTAGTAATAATGAACAAGTACAGTTAATCTATATGAATCAGTCATTTAAAAAAGTGTGAAGTGTCCAAATAAGACTTACAGGTTCTGAACATGTTGGCCTGGATGAAGAAGAAGCAGTGGATTTGGAAGTTTTCTTGACCACCTTTGGAGCTTTACCAACAAAAGTTTTGACTGTTCTTTTCACAGGAGATGTGTCAACATTCAATGGTTGAACATCTAGAATTTCATCATCATCAAGAATCTTAGCCAATGTTTCAGCATCTATACCACAATACTTTTTAAGAGACGACTGTGAATCATTGATGTCAGTATTGGGAGCATCTTGAACATCATCTTGTACAGGGACAGCATCTTGAACATCATCTTGAACAGGGTCAGCATCTTGCACAGGGATATCAGCTTGTACATCAGCCTTTTCAGGAACAGAATCAGGAACTGGAACATCATCTTGCATAGGAATATCAGCTTGGACATCATCCTTTTCAGGAACTGCATCAGGAACAGCATTTGCAGCTACATCACATTCTGGTTCAACAGTCTTAGATTTTTTTGTCTTGGGTGCCACTTTATCTTTCTTTTTCTTGTTGATAGACCCTGTAGGCCTCCCCTGAAAAAAATCATAAGACATATGTCAGTCTCATAAACTAAAAAATGCAGGAAAAAAGAAATAATTAAGTTAGTTCCAATACCCTTTTTTTGCTTGTTTGACTAGCCTGAGTAGGAGCCTCTTGTGTTGGAGCCTCTTGTGTTGGAGCCTCTTGTGTTGGAGCATCTTGTGTTGGAGCCTCTTGTGTTGGAGCATCTTGTGTTGGAGCCTCTTGTGATGTTCTTGCAGCAGATACAACAACTATTTGCTTATTTTTCTTGCAGGTCCTCTTGTTATGACCTAGTACAAAGCATATCTTGCATCTGTGGGATGTATTTGTTCTTTGCCACTTGGTTTGATTTGCCTCATCAGGTTCTCTCCTGCGTAGTTTTTTGGGCCTCCCTGGGCCACGTTTGAACAATGGTGGCATGATAATAGGATGTGCTGTCTTAGGCCACTTATTTTGCCCATTCAAAGGTGTTATCACCTCACTATAACAGTGTTCATAAGTGGTCCTAAGATAACATTTGTGCACATACTTAACTGGGTCATCAACTTTCCTATGAATGGCTGCTACAGCATGCCTACATGGTATCCCAATCAACTCCCAATAGTTACATGAACAAGTGTGTTTTTCTAGGTCCACTACAAAGCTATCAGTGAAAAGCACATGTGTTACCTGAAATGTTAACCTACCAGCATACGTAGCTGTCCAACTAGCACTTTTCTCTATTTCTCTATCTAGTCTCCTTAATGGTTTGGTCATTACATAACCCTTATAAGCATTCACCTTTTCCCTAAGTGTTGCAAACCTACCCATCAAGTAGTTTCTGATCCACTCAAACATTGTTATAATTGGTTTGTCTCTTTGCAAAAGTATGGTAGCATTAAATGATTCACTAAGATTATTCATTAAAACATCACATTTTGAGTAGAAAGGAAATGCATGCTTACACCATTTGTGTTTGGGGATTGCCTGCAGCCACTCATAAGCATCCACATTTGCTTCCTTGATCATGAGCATCTTTGCCTCATGTGCCTCATAATAAGTTGCCTTAGCAGCAGCCATCATTAGATCCCTAAACAATGTCCCTCCACCAAACTTCTTTTTGAAGTTAGCATAAAGATGCCTTAAACAGAATCTATGCTCAAAGGAAGGATACTCCTCATCAAACACATTGACCAGACCCTGAAACAAATACAAATACTTTTAAGTAAACATTGTATAACATACATACTTTGTATTTTAAGTAAACAACCTAAATATTGTACCTTTTGCTGGTCAGAGATAAAACACCATCTTCCATCACCAATATCTTCCAACAACAACTTCATGAACCAGCTCCAAGTGTCCTTTGATTCATTTTCTACAACTGCAAATGCAATTGGCAAGTACTGATCATTTGGATCTCTTCCTACAGCAATGAGCAGAATTCCACCATATTTATGCTTCAAGTGACATCCATCCAATCCAATGAAAGGTCTACATGCTTTTTTTAATGCCATCTTAGTCCCATCAAAACACATATAACACTTCTCAAATCTTGGATTTAACCCTTCACCAGCACATGTTGTATTGAGTTTGAATGTATTCCCTGGGGATGCCCTTCTTAACTCAGCACCATAAGACCAAAGGAGGTTGAATTGCTGACTAGAGTCACCTTCCACAATCTGTCTAGCAATCTGCCTTGCCTTGAATGCCCTACAACCTGGAATTTCTGTTGCATATCTAAGCCTAACATCTGCCACCACATCATTCAACTTCATCTTTGTGTTGTTCTTCAACCCATCAACAATGACCTTAGCCACCCAATCAGCTTTAGCACATCTATTAAAGAACTGTCTTCCACACTTGTGCTTAGAATACAAGGTTTTAATCCTAAAAGTAGTGGATGTTAGGACTCTACTACATAACACAGTGTAATCACACTTCTCCTTATCCTTACATACAACCCTACATCTATTGGCATCATTCTTTACAAACTTAACTTCCCTCCCATTAAGAACATTGTGCTCTAGTATAGCATCTTTAAACTGCTTAAGTGAACGAAACTCCATTCCAACTTTAAAAACAAAATCTTTTGTGAAAGATTCTTCTGCATTGAACCTTATAACACATGGTCTGTCATCACCACTATCATCATCAGCTCCACTGTCCAATTCATCTGTCATGTATTCCTCCTCAATTACATGTGCCTTGCCCATCTCATCTGTAATAAATATGTTATTGTCTGTTTCATTAGGGACAGCATTGTTTGTAACAGGTGGACTCCTGACTTCACTAGTTTTACCTACACCCACTAGTTCCTCAAAGTCATCTTCAAACCCATTCATCCTTTCTTCCTCACTGTCATCAAAGTGTACATCCTTGATACTCTCATCACTTGAATCTCCACTGCATTCATGTAATGGTTCCTTCTCTGATGCACAAGCCTTACCCTTCCCTTTTTGCCTAACAGATTCCATAAAAGTCAGCTCTCCTTCATCTGGTTTTGGCTCACAATATATCTCAACTTCAGCTCCATGACCAACAGCATAAGCAGCCAACTCAGCAGAATCTCCATCATCTCTGAATGGATTTAAATCAGCTTCAAATGATCCTGCTTCATGTTTCCACCACATCTTAACCCTCTCAAAATCAAATTCAGGGTCAATACTCTTAACTAAATCACAGGCCTCAAAGAAAGACCAATAGTCACTATCTTGACCACTAAAAGCATACATGTCCCCACCATTGTATTTCAGTTCAGGGTCTTTTACAAACTTGCCCCTTGTGTAGAAAATAACTTTAAACTTAGACATTTCCTGTTAGGTCAACACAATACTTAATTCATTTTCTAACTAGGGAAACACAATACTTAATTCATTTTCTAACTAGGGCAACAAAAAACGACAGATAAAGTACATATGCTGTACTCAACAGATACGACTAAATAATCAAAATCTTTGTCCTATAGTAGTTAATGTTTGTTTAACAACCACTATGATTAGAAAATAGCAAAAAGTCTAAGAAAGATGAACCATTCACATACCTGGTCCACGGAAAAGAGAACGAACGACTCAGCTCCAATATGCTTCGTTTTGGGACCACAAGATGCTTCGTTTTGGGACCACAAGATGCTTCGTTTTAGGACCACAATGATTCTTCTTGTCTAGGTTGTTGGGACCACGATGGAAGTTGGAAGAGAGAAGTGTTATCTAGGGTTTGCAGTTGAAAAGAGGAGAGCTTCAGTGAAAAAGAAAGACTTAATCTGTGGGTGAGATTTTGTTTAAGAGATTTAACCCTTATCATTTCCACGCTGGCAAATCAGAAAGAAATAATATCCACGTATGCGTTACACGTCACCCTCCGTTAGTGGAATCTAACGGGAGGGACTCTTAATGGGGACGGAAAAACTTACAGGGACCAAAGTTCGAAGGAAATTTTTGTAGGGACTAAAACTGGAAAGTGCCATATTTACAGGGACTAAAAACTTATTTAACCCATTTAAAAATGAATGGATTTGAATTGAATCATTTGAATTGCTTTGAATTTTAAATTACTTTAAAATTTCTAATTACCTCATCCAAACACACTCTAAGGGTTTCAAAGTTACAAAAACCACAAGATCTAGGGCACAAGAGAATTCCTTCCATATCAAGTTGCAGGCATCTAATACCGTCCCAATCTCACCCTGAGACCTCAAAGAATGAATTATGATCAAGAAGCAGATGTTGCTGCCCACGGAACACAGTTTTCCATAATTATCTTCATCATTTGGTTTTGAAAATTTGTTATGTTCATTATGTTGTGTTTTAACGAAATATGATGATTCTAACATGTTCCTGATGATCATTAGTACAGGTTTAACGTGCCACATGGGAGTCCGAGGCCATAGATCGTGACATGCCATTGATGAGGCTCGAGGTCGGAAAGCTTCAGATGCCCACGATACAGTGTGTTTCAGACCAAGAGGAAGATACCATGGGATTCGCAGCAAGCTAGTTAGTAGATCTGGGTTAGTTTTTCGTTCGTGTTGGTGTGATTTTGCAGGTTTTAAAAAACCCTTGCCGGAGAAGATGAAGGGTTATCGCCGGCGGTGGCTTGAAGGTCGCAGGTGCAGCACGCGTGGCAGATCCCATCTCCCTGATTCGTTAGTCAATAAGTCTGTTATCTCTCCGCATGCGTGTGACGAGACCATTGGTTGGTCAAAAAGTCTGAATCCCCATCCCATTCATGATTGGACACAACGAACTCTCCTGGGGCCCACGTTGACTGCTGGGTTAGGTACTTGTGTTTCATTTTATTTATTAATGTGTGTTGTATTGGCAGATGAAAGTGACGGCCCATCTGGCAAGCGAGTCGTTCACGTGACTGAAGAGGCAGGGGTTCGATTCCCTCATCCTTACAAATTCTTTTCTTTTGAATTAAGCTACAGGATATGTGTTCGTCACTTAGGGGAGCCTACGATGCACCTTCATTTCAAGGCTGTTGGATGACTTTGAATATGGATCCAACGCCCATAGAATCTGCAGCACACCATAGACCCTACAGGACGCATCGCACGCGATCAGAGCCAGGTTTTGTTAATATTTTTCTTATTTATTTACTTGTTTATATTATAATTTGTTTTGTTTTTTTTAGCCAATTAAAAAATCCTTTTTTAAGAAAAACCTTTTCCTTTTCTTCTTTCTAAAAACAATAAAAAACAAATTTATTTATTTCTTAGGTTAATGATTTAAGTTAGTTAAATAATTGAATTTAGGTCTAATTAATAATATAAAATTTAGGCTTAGACTAATTTAATCAAATTAGGGTTTTCAGATCAATAATTCATTTTAGCCTGATTTTAGGTTTCATCACTTATCTTTTCCCTAAAAGATCACATATTTTGGTAGGTGTTGTCCGTCAACTACGATTTTACCCTTAGGTTTTTAGCCCCAAGGGTTTAGGCTTACCCGTTTGTAATCAAATTGAATTTTCTTTCAAAGCCACGATTCTCTTCTCATCTCAAAACTCTTGAATGTCGCATGATTGTTTAAATTCTGTCTTTTATTTAATTATGCTGTTATTTAATTATTTATTTAAATTATTTAATTTCTGTCTTTTAAATTCTAGAAGGTGTATAGGTTGCACATTTTTGGATGTAATAGTAATTAAGGTTTTACTTTCCCGCACTTTTACTTTTCGCATCCCCCGGTTTTGGTTATGTATCCCCTAATCCCGAAGCCTTGTAATAGCGTAGGATATTTACTTTCCGCAATTTATTTTCTGCATGATATTGACTGCGTGGTTAGTAAATAGGGAGTGACAAGATAGTTAATCAATCGCTAGCTAATCATAACTCAAAGATAAATATTCGAACTGAACTCACGTGATTGGTGCATACACTCACCTTTAAGGTAACACCTCTTATGCTGCCTTCTCGATCAAATAGTCAAGTCCCTTCGAGCGTAGGGATACCTTAGCACATGCTGCATACAAATTCAAGTCATCATAGTCCCTTCGATAAAAGATCATAGTCCCTTCGAGTTGCCTACGAATAAAATGATCTCGTCCCTCGATGTTGCCTCGATAAATGATGATAGTCCCTTCGATTGCTAAGGTATCCTTACTGTTGCCTAAATGACTATTATATCCTTCCCCGAGACTACCTGCCCTCTCTATGGTAGGGACAGTCTTGTGGCAAACGATACCTCTCGATGACCCTTCGATGACCCGTACATCCAATTGAAAGACTTCCTTCCCTCTCATGGTATGGATAGACTCTTTCACCCGAAAGACTTAAAGAACACAAAAGACATACTTAGGGTAGGTAGTTCTTAATTGCTTGCTCACAATCAATTCAAAAATCAAACGCTTTTCACACCTTCTTTCAAAAAATTTCAAAACAAGGCTACGCTTATTTACAAGTTAAAGTCCTTAACAAAGTTTTTACTATTCACACACGACACTTTTCAAACAATTCAAACAAACAAGTGAGCTAAGCAATTAAGAGCCCATGGATAACCATGGATGCAAAGGGTGCCTTACACCTTCCCTTTGTATAACCTACCCCCGAACTCAAAATCTTTCAAAGGTCTTTCCTGTTCTTTTTGCCTTTCCAATTGGATAAAATAAAAGTCGGTGGCGACTCTTGCTTACCGCGACATTTCGATAAAGTCAGTTCACCGTATTACATTACTAAATGTGAGTTATGTTTGATGTTGAATGAGCTATTTGATCATTTTGATGTTAATAGGATTTGAAATAAGTTGAATGATTTTGAGAGAATGTGAGTTAGATATTTTGAGAGTTGAGAGGTAGAGTTTAAGAGAGTATTTTGAGAAGCGTCAGGATATGCATCTCCTTAAGGTATTTTGGTGGTGATATGCATCTCCTTAAGGTATACGAAGATGCATCTCCGTAGTTGTTTATAACATAGCTTTAGGGTCTGATACAGGAACAAATTTGTTTGTGGTGCATTCGGATATGCATCTCTAAAATTCGGAGGCATTTTTAGTTTTTCACGAGGGTGTGGTAGCAATCCATAGGGTGCCTTAAACAATTCCAGAATATTTTAAAAATCTTTTTCCTACATATTTGATTTATCAAATTCAAACTTCATTAATATTTTGAAGAGTTTTTTATTGATGCAAAACCACTCAATAGTATTGTTGAAAGTGTTTAGGATAAACCAAAATAGTTTCACATTACTTGAGAATTGAAGATAAGAGACATAATGCGAACCTGGAGCATGTAGGTCTTGTGGGTCTATCTTTTCATAGAAGACACCAATATTCTAGTCAACTTCAAGTTCGCGCAACAACGGCTACAAAATATTGTCCTTTAAACAAAAGTGTTTGAGTAACATGAGAGTTGTATATAAACTATCCTTACCTATTATATTTTGTGCAGCCCAAAAAGAGAGGTACTAAATATGATTGTTGAGAGATCAAATTTAATTGAGTTGAGATGTAAGTAAATTTAATTGAGTTGAGATGTAAGTTTTTCTTTGCACTTCTAATGAATATTTGTTTAAAAAGAAATACCAATTCTCTTCTTGGTGCTCAAATAATAAAAAAATAGTATCATCATTATTATGGCTATTCCATTAACCAAAAACTCAATCATGTGATATCAATTGACTCCTCAAGATTCAAAAGATTAGTCCATCTCTAACATAACTCTTATTGATATCCCCATCTGTTCGACACCTTTTGACTTGTATATACAAACAATTCAGCACAAACAATAAGGTGAGGCACCAAATATTATCTTCTTTTTTACTTAATAAATGTAATATTGTTTATCCCTTAACTTATATAACATATACTATTATGAGATTGTGGTTCACAATGGGATTTTACAGTAGCCTTTGCGATATTATATGGGAGCTTTCTTCCCACTCTATGTGCACTCCAAAAGTCTACCTTAAAAAAATACACTTTTTATCATCCAAAAATATATTTCCTATTATATTTTGGTATTGATGGACTTTGAAGAGGGCATTACTACACATTCAAAAGTGGTTTGTAATAGCAAGTGAATTACAGACGCGGATGCAGACACAAACATGTCGACGTATGCAATAATTTGAAAGAAAATAAATTACTTCTTAATTACTTGTTAAGCAAGAAAATTTCTGTCCAATCATTTGGAATTGATATCATCCTCAACTTCTTTAAAAATTTATGAATCTCAACATCATTAATACTCTCTATACAAACTCTATATAGTCATAAGATCAGTGGAATCAAGAGATATCTTAGTTTAGTTTCTAAAACAATCAATGGAACCTAACTTTGTGTCTTCACTTTTCCTCATTACTCCATGGTTTCTATTAACCTTTTTTAGCAATGCTGAGACTTCCACATACATAATCCATATGAACAAATCCATCTTTCCTCAAGTCTTCACAACTCATCATGATTGGTTTCAATCCACCATTCATTCCATAAAATCAAAAACACTACTACTTGATGGTCATGATCACGATCATGATCATGATCGTGATCAACAATCATTCAAGCAATCACAGAAGAAACTAGTGTACGCCTATGATAATGCTATGTATGGCTTTAGTGCAGTGTTATCTTCAAATGAGTTAGATAGTCTTAACAACATTGATGGCTTTGTATCAGCATATCAAGACAGAACAGCCACTCTTGACACAACTCATACTTTTGAATTTCTATCCCTAGATTCACCAAGTGGGCTATGGCATGCTTCGAATTTCGGTGAGGATATAATTGTTGGTGTTATTGATTCTGGTGTGTGGCCTGAGAGTCAAAGCTTCAAAGATGATGGTATGACAAAGAAAATTCCAAGCAAATGGAAAGGAGCATGTGAAGATGGTCAAGAATTCAATGCATCCATGTGCAACTTCAAATTGATTGGAGCTAGATATTTCAACAAAGGAGTCATTGCTGCAAATCCAAATGTTACAATCATCATGAATTCGGCTAGAGACAGCGTAGGACATGGAACTCACACATCATCAACTGTTGCAGGTAACTATGTTAATGGAGCTTCTTATTTTGGTTATGCTAAAGGAGTGGCAAGAGGTATTGCACCAAAAGCTAGGCTTGCTATTTATAAAGTCAATTGGGAAGAAGGTCTTTTGGCTTCTGATGTTTTAGCTGGAATGGATCAAGCAATTGTGGACGGTGTTGACATGATTTCAGTTTCCATGGGATTTGATGATGCTCCACTCTATGAAGATCCTATTGCAATAGCTTCATTTGCAGCTATGGAGAAAGGGATTGTTGTTTCATCTTCTGCAGGTAATTCAGGACCTTATCTTGGAACATTGCATAACGGTATCCCTTGGCTCATTACAGTTGCTGCAGGAACAATAGACAGAACTTTCGGTACTCTTGTTTTGGGAAATGGTAAAAACATCATTGGTTGGACTTTGTTTGCATCAAATGCTACTCTAGTTGAAAATCTTCCACTTGTTTACAATAGAAATATATCATCATGCAACTCGGCGAGGCTTTTATCCGGAGTTAACAAGCAAGTAATCATTCTTTGTGATGATGAATCAATGTCAAACTCAAAATCAGTGTCTGAACAAATCAATGTTGTTGCAGAAACAGGAGTGTTAGCGGCAGTTTTTGTCGCTGATAATCCTGATTTAATTGATTCAAGACATTTGTACTCTCCGATTATTGTAATCAAGCCAAAAGATGCAAAATCTGTGTTCAACTACGCAAAACGACACAAAAATCCTACGGCAAGCATTAGGTTTCAACAAACATATGTTGGAATAAAGCCAGCACCAGTTGCAGCACATTACAGTTCAAGAGGTCCTTCACTTAGCTTTCCTTGGATTTTGAAGCCTGACATAATGGCTCCTGGCTCAAGAGTCCTTGCTGCTTACGTTCCGAATAAACCATCAGCTAGAATTGGCACAAATGTGTTCTTATCAAGCGATTACAATTTCATGACAGGAACATCCATGGCTTGTCCTCATGCTTCCGGCGTTGCTGCTCTTCTGAAATCTGCGAATCCACAATGGAGTGCAGCTGCTATAAGATCTGCACTAATAACCACAGCTAATCCTAAGGATAATACACAAAATCCAATAAGGGATAGTGCTTACCCTTCTCAACATGCTTCTCCTCTCGCAATCGGTGCTGGTGAGATTGATCCTAATAGAGCAATGAATCCAGGTTTGATATATGATGTTACTCCACAGGACTATGTTAATTTTCTATGTGGTTTGGACTTCACAGAGAACCAAATTTTAACAATTACAAGATCAAGTTCTTATGATTGTGAAAATCCATCTTTGGATCTTAATTACCCTTCATTTATAGATTTTTACAGTAGCAAAACAAGATCGAAGATTCGCAAATTTAAGAGGACTGTTACCAATGTTGGTGATGGTGCTGCTACATATAGAGCTAAAGTGACAAATCCAAAAGGCTGTTTGGTGACAGTGTCACCTGATATATTAACTTTCAGTGATAGAAATGAGAAACAAAGTTACTATCTTGTCATAAAGTATGTAATGTACAAGAAGGATAATGTATCATTTGGGGATCTTGTTTGGATTGAAGATGGTGGAACACACACAGTTAGAAGTCCTATTGTAGTTGCATCAAGTGAAATGATATGAGCTCTCATGTTTTGTTTTTCCCATTTTTATGCACTTTCTGCAAAAACATGGTATATGCAAGCAACTATGTACTTTTTTACTTCTTCACATGCAACCTTCTGATGAGTTTTGTTTTCATCACTCTTGTTGTTTATTTTCACCAGGTAATTCTACATTTAAGATAGTATTTGTACAATAACTAGTAGCTATTACATAATTGGAACCATCATAGACTCATTTTGAAATTTGAAAGCTACATTCCTGAACTTTGACTTATGTGTTATAGAGCAAACATATCCAAATCTATTGAAATTTCGACAAATAAAATAATGGTAAGGTGAATATATTGTTGGTGATTTTAGTATCATCAATGTATTTTGGTAGTAATGTGATTTACTATAGGCCAATGCAATTATGCGTTAAGTTTGAAACGAGTTAGGGTAGTGCGGAGTGCACGCTCGTCGAGACAAACGTTTAATTGAATACGGATAGTAGAAACGGGGTTCCAAGGGGCGTAGCCCCTAGCGGGGTGCAGGGCAGCGCCCTACCGGGGTCCAAGGGGCAGCGCCCTGTTCAAAAAATTCGTTTGAATAGTTGCACCCTTTCCCAACCGACATAACTGTTTTTTTCGAAAAGGTGTGTCTGTTCGTTTTCTGTTATTGGTCTCCTATATACGGAGTTTTTTGGCCTCGATTTGGTACACGAAATTATACTTTCTCTACATTCTGATCTGTTCTCTATTGTCAGAAACAGATTGTTCTTCGAGAATTATCCCCGCAAAGATTCCGTGAACCCATACAAGAATAGGGTCGAAATACTTTGTTCGGAAAGTGAACGAACACGATTCTTGAAGATATCCAGGATTATCATACCATATTTCTAACATATATAAGTGTAATTAAGCACTGATTCAGTTCAGAATCCATATTGCTCCAAATGGAAATTAATCGAAACCACACATACAAAGCATTCTATGATCCTTTCACTTGGTTTAAGAGTTTGGATACGAAACTTGTTGTTGAAGAAAAATTAGACAGAGTGATATCTAATGAAGCTTGGTTCATATTCCATGGGGAACAGAAAATAGGTATTAGGTAGAAGATCGGTGATGTCCACCACAGAAGCTCTCTGGCACAGCAGTAGATGTTTGTGATGGACAGAGAGGGGCTCCCTAGTGAGAGCACGCCTGTTTGCGAGCTTGAAGGGGGCGCCGTTGTTAGATCGGGCCTCCCAGTTGGACCGGTCTTGTTGGGGCATTTGGTCAGCCCGGAGCACTTGTCCTCAAAGTCCTTACTATTGAACATGAAGATAGGATTTAAGCCCTAGAAGTGAATTTACCGGCCGGAAGGGAGTTTTGTTCTCCATATGCCTTGTTGGGAAAGTTCTCCGGGGAAACTCACCCAAGTCGGACCGAGGTTAAGGATTGCTCTCATTTTGGCAATAGGAATGAGATGTTTGAAGTTTACGTTGATAGCTTTAAGAATTTCAAGGATACGTACTTCTTATTTACTCCCCTCAGTGGTAATGCTCACAAAAGCCTTTAGAAGTGTTGTTCTATGTGATTGGTTGCATTATGAAATTAAAAAGGGAGTATACAAGATGTTTTAGTGAAGAAAGCACACATAGGGGACAAGATGTTCCAACATGTGTTCAATATCTAGCCCTTGACACCAGACCAATATTATGATTGATCTGAACGTGATTTTAGAATATGTGCAATGTGATTTGCTGCAATCTTTTATTAATGTGTGATTTAGATTTGTTTGGCAGATTGTATAGGATCAAATCAATTTAAATGAAGATTTAACTTAGATTTGTTCAGCAAGATCCACAATAGCTCTATTATGTTTGATGTTACGGAGGCCATGACGTTTGGCATGATGATTTTGGGTTTGTCAAGTGTTTCTTGGATGAAAAAATAATTTATGTCCTTCATTCTTGTTCTTTCTAACTTGGATAAGAAACCCACCCTTGTGTTCCTCTCCCTTGGCATATGCGCAATTTCATATGCCTTAAAACGAACCCAACTTTTCCTTCACTATTGTTACGTACTTCTACACTAGTGGATCATTGGCTTAAGATTCTCCGTTGACTTGGGAAACCACGAGTTGTGAGTTCGTTTGTAACTTGACTTCTTTCGCTCCTCTTTCTGATGCTAGGGTGAGATAGAAGATAAAAGCTTCATATTCATCTAGGTTATTGGTGGTGGGAAATTAGAAGTGTAGGGAAACATCTACTATGAGCCCTTCATTTTTTTAGGATAATCTCGTTTTAATTTCCTCTTTTTTCTAGTGGTCTATCTATGAATACAATCCAATGCATGCATGGATCTGATAATGTTGGCGTAATCTCAGTGGTAAAATCTTCAAAGACTTAGGTTTTAAGGGGCTTCTTTGGTTCAAAAGAGATGTTGAAATTTGAAATCTCAATAGACTACTTAGTTATCCTCCTTGAGAAATGTATTTTGTAGAGGACCTGCTTTATTGGTTAATTTGTTGAAATAATACCTGATGTGCTAAAAAAGTGCAATAACTTTCTTGACGATATCATCAAGGACAATGAAATATTCTAAATCTTTTAGTAGGGTGTCTTAGGACCGGATAAAGCCTTGGATAAGATGTACACCAGGTTGTGATTAGTGCCCACCTTTCTTACAAGGACAACAATTACAACTTTGTCTGAGACGGAATTTTTCCTTGGCCATTTTTCTTGATAAGGCCGAGGGTTTAGAGAGAATGATCTTTAGTTGGGCGAAAGCTTTATCTCATCTAGGGTTTAGTCAAACTGAACTCCTTCCTCATGAGCCTATAGAACATTAGTGTGTGCTAGGAAGATCATGAAATGAATCTGTTGAGAGTGGTAAGCATTCCATTCAACTTGATTATCCTTTTTTTTTTGTTAGGATTTCCATTTTGATGATCATGTCATATTTCTGAGGGTTGTACATGTTGGAGCTAAAAAAAATATTGATGTAGTTGTGCCAAGAAAAACCATAAGGTCGTAAGTAAATTATCGTATTCACGAAGATTTTATTAACTCCCGATAAAGACAAGATGAATGTAATTTTGATTTTAATGCGAGAAATGTAATAGGTTGCACATGAAAATTGATTTGGATGTGACTAATTATAATACTAGTTAGCTGAACTAACGATTAACTAAAATAATGATAACAACGACTAAGTTTCCTCGTCCAATCATCTATCTTTATTTGTGAGAAATTCCAGGCTGAATCTATATTGTATCTGTTTTAATTATGACCTTTTAAAATAGAGCAAGCTCACGTATGGATGGTGAGAATTTCTGTAGAGTGAATTGAATGACCACTCTCAACTCAAGGGTTGAGGTATTTTTAGGAATCCATTGGATCTGAATCTTAAGATCTAAGAAAGTAGGTATATTCTTCTCTCTCAAGAGCGCGGAAAGTGGTGTTATTACTCCCTCAATGATTCTGACGAACATGACTTTCATCTTTGACTTCCTTTCATACCGTTATCGAAAAAAGACACGTCATTTCTCACATTTATAAGTGGGCGAATGAACTAGACAACAGACTCACGCTATGATAAATGACGAACAAATTAAGAAATGGGCGGTTAGTATGTCTGCTATAGGATAACATTTATTATTCGCCCGCCCTTAGTGCATCTTGCGTTGCATTCCACGCACACACTATTTTTTAAATCTTTTTTAAATTGAACACATAAATATAATAAAATAAGTTATTGAATAATTTTATATAATTTTTATAAAAATTATTGACACTATATATAATAAATAATTTTAGTTTTAAAAAAAATCCAAAATCAGTTAAAATAAATTTATGATATATGTTTATGCATATGAAAAAAATGATAATATTCAAAAAATTAAATATTTTATTTTATTTTGGATTTTAATGTAAAATTATTATTGATATTTATATTTGATTAGATTTCAAATTTTACTTTTTAGACTGGATTTTAATGTTTAAAAATTTGAACATTTATAACACTTAAAAATGGATAGATAAAAATATGGATTGGCGCATTTTATTTTAGACTGGCGCATTTTATTTTAAAACACGTAAAAAATGGATAGATAAAAATATTTTTAACACTGCATATTGATATATTAATAGCTAAGACCTTTATAAGTCATTGACTAATTTAAAATTTTGAACCTAAACTTTCTAATTTTAAAAGATGACATGGCAAGTAGCAATAATCTATATATGAATTTGTTTATGGGTAGTTTGTTTTGGATTTAAAAATGGATTTTTTTTTTATATTTTTCAAAATAGATTTTTAAAAACCGTTTTTCAAAATATTACAAGCTTTTTTATATTTATTTTTTCTAAAATGAAACACTTATTTTGACATCATATAACCTAAACATACATTATTAAGACTAAAATTTAGTTAAAATCTCAATTTTTTCAAAAAATTGTATTTCAAAAATGATTTCTATGAAAATCTATTTGAAATAGCTTCAAAATTAAGTGATTTTTTGAAATTTTGATATCCAATTTTTTTTCATAAATAGATGAAATATTTAAAATCACATTTTAAGAATAACTATTCAAACCAAATTTTCATTAGAAGCTTTTATAAAATATTTTTTTATAAAATATTTTTATACAAAATTTTGTAACACTATAAAAATCATTTTTAAAAAAAGTCAAAACAAACGGGCCCATATCTCAACAAAGCATATGAATTTCTTTAAAAAAACAAAAAATATTATATTTAAGAATATCATAATTATAAGATATAAATAAATGTAATTTTTATTATTTATTTATTTTTTTTACAAATTTCTATACATAGAATGCAACAAATCTATTATAACCAAATACAACCTCTTCTCAAAAATAACAAATTGCATGATATCCAACAAAACAAAAATGTAACAATTACAAGTATAGAATAACAACTATGAGAAAGAAATTAAACAAACATTTCCCATAGTACCACAGCTAATAAACTTCTTTTGGTTAATCTGTTTATTCCGTTTGTACACAACTTCATTTATATTCAAAGTGTTGCCAACCTATAACACTAAATCTTTCTCATTTCTCCACCCTAGCTAAACCCAAAAAAGAAAAAAAATAAAACTCTAAACCTTAAATTGTGTTCTCCACATTCTCCTTTCAATCCATCTTCACTAAGCATGAACACCATACAAGAATTAGACATATTCACAAGGTTGTTTCTTCTATTAATCTTCCTAGCCCTATTCATTCGAGTTTGTTATGTTTATTTTACGTTACGCGGTGATCAACGCTTTCAAGATCCTAATTTCCACCTACCGATGCAACAGCCTCGCACTGATGATAAAAACACCGTGACGGGACTCGCTAGGAGTATCATTAATTCTTACCACACATTTCCTTTTGACAAAAAACACATTGCGACGATTAATAAGGATAGCGATTACGATACCATTTGTTCGATATGTATTTCGGATTATAAGGAACAAGAGATTTTGAAGGTGATGCCGCAATGTCGCCATTATTTTCATAGAGATTGTGTTGATACATGGTTGAAGGTTAATGCTTCGTGCCCAATTTGTAGGAATTCGCTATTACAAGGAAATGATGATGGTATGTCAAACGTAGAAGTTGTATAAATTAATCATCTAAATATTGAAGTAGGAAGAAAATGTTTTCTTTTTCTTTTGTGGTGTAGCTTCTTCTTGTTTCTCTTTTGTAATTTAGATAAATAGGATATTGAGTAGATGGGTTGAAGCTTTTTGTATTGTTATCTTTGGTCAAGCCAATGAGAGCATTGAATTTTTAATGGTTACTAGACAAATACAAATACATATAATCATTATGTTGAAGTGTAAGTATAGCTATTAATATTATCATTATGTTAAGTGTAAGTATAGCTATTAATATTATCATTATGTTAAAGTGTAAGTATAGCATGGAATAAATATTATATTAGATTTAATTAAAAATAATATAACATAAAATTTACGAGATACAATTGTGAAAAAAAAATTTAAATAACCAACTTTAAAAAAAATCATATTTTCAAAAAAATTACCAAAATGTCTAGGTTTGGTAGATCCCTTAAGGGTACGCGCCAAACCAATTGACGCATGTATTGTGACCAAGCCATTTCATTTGGCGCAAATATTGTGGCCATTAGGGTTAGCCAAATGATTTGGCGCATATGTTATGGGTGAGACACATAGGCGCCATTTGAAATGGCTCCTATGTGTTCGGGATGCATCAAGGTATCCCTGATCCTCCAACTGATTTGAAACAATGGCACCTTAAACGTGTAAACCAGCAATGGGACCACCAAGATTGGAAGGATTTCGCTCCCGAATGGCGCCTCATGTGGAAAAACTGTGCCCAACATGTCATTAGCTTCCCCGTAAGTGACCATGAAATAAAACCCTCACCGCAATACATGAGTTGATACCGAACTGTTACCAACCCAAATTTATTTGTGGCTGGCCCGTTCTACCTTATAGACCCCCGCCAGCAAAATTATATCATCCCGCAAGAACAACAACAACACCACCAATACACACAACAACAACATCAACAAACACAACAACAATTCAATCAGTTCAACCCGTTCCAAACTCAGTCCCAACCACCATATCAACATCAATACCATCATGACAACCCCTACCATACCCCTCCCCAGCCGCTTTTCCAAACCTATAGTCAACCACCTCCCCATTCAGCAAACACAACGAGACTGGTTCATCAAGACTACAGCTAAGTCCCGACGAGGGTCCAACTGATGAATATGACCCCCGCGACCCTTTAGTGTCACAATCATCACACCACTGTTGAAAGAGTATTGTGGTGTACTTTTCGTTATTATCGTATCCACAGGGATTATTGCGATATCACCGCCGTTCTATAGCCTATTTTGTCTTGAGTTAATGTTACTTTAGTTTTAGGTTTGCAAAAGATCATTCAATTCTTTTAGTAGCAAAGAGTAAATTAATGAAAGTTCTAAGTTAAAGAAAATGTATCAAGATTCGATTTCATCGACCTAAATTTGTATGTCTCCTTATAAATATACGTATATGAACATGGTAACGATCAACATAATTACGTATCGACGCCTATATCGTCCGTGTCCGCAACGATATAGTTAGATTTACTGTATTGTTTAACCGACGATTTCTCCACCGTTTAAACAATACAAATAACGTTTTAAAACCGATACTAAGTAAACATCAAACGCTAAATCCATGTCTGCAATTTATAGTTTTATAGATGATAAAGTTAGATCTAGATACAAATATTGATGTCTCAAACACTTATACCAAAGAAAAAGCTTTAATAAACAAACTAAACCATCTATATTGATCATCACTTGTTCATACATAATATATTCACAAGAAAAACATACAAAAAGCTAGGAAGATTACATCTTATCTTGATACAAAAGGGGTTTAGCTATCCATGAAAATGGTAGCTTGCTCAAGAAGTAAAGGATGAAGATCAACAAGCATCAAAGGCGAATAATCGACGATCAAGGCTTCCAATCTTCAATTCTTAGTTTGCTACAGTGATTAGGGTTTTTTTAGCTCTTAAGAAAAAGGTCCACACCCAAAAAATCAGAATTACTCTTTATATAGAAAAAACATTTTCTGTCCAGGGCGCGTCGCGCCCTCCAGCGCGCTTCGCGCCAATACACTTAAGAAATTTAAACCGCCCATGCGCGTGACGCGCGCAACTCTCTGCTTTGAAGCTCCAAAATATCTTGCCCAGGGCGCGACGCGCCCACATGTCCGCGCGACGCGCGCATACTTCTGCCAGGAACCCACTTGTCAATCTCAAAGTAAGCTCCAAACATCCCAAAATTAGCCAAAACCTACACAATCAGAACTAAAAACACAAATTAACATAAAATGAAAGCTTAATATTATAAACTATAACTAATTATCCAAAACTTCAGGGAATTGTACAAATATCCGATAAAAACGGTCGAAAGGTGCCATTAATTAAACTAAATATAAACACAATTTGGCACCTAACAACTCTCCCCAACTTAAACTCTTGTTTGTCCTCAAACAAAACAATGATAAATTACCGGGAACACAAAATATCACAAATGAAACAACAAGGTAGAAACAAGAACAATTGAGTGGTTCAAATTCCAACAATACAGAAAGATCAATCCTTACCAGTTTCCATCGAAGCACCATGATAACAATGCTAGTCCTATATACAAATTTTATGTCATAAAATTCCACAAGCAAAAGAAGTTCAAAAATGAATCACACCTAAGCACTATCCTCTGAGAGAACAAAAATGGAGGATCCTAACACTCACCAAACAATGACGCAAACATACCGAATTAATTATGAACTCATCTAAGCACAGGATAAATAAAAAGTATATAAGCATGAATCACTAAGGACTTTCGGGTTGTAGCTTGGCTTGGTTAACAAGGAAGTGTCTCATATCTCACGGCCATTGAATCGAAAATGTCAAAACCTAAGAGAGCATTCAAATTCAATTATCACAACCTAAACAACCAAGTTTACCACATTATTCATTACTTGCTCAAGGGTCACAAATTTTTTTTCTTTCTTTCTTTTTTTTTTTTTCATATATATTTTTTTTTCTACTTTTTTTTCTTTTCTTTATTATAAACATAAATATATATACCCCTTGAGCACTATCTTTTGATATATCCTCACCAATGTACACCTTTATTTCATTCTCCCCAACTTGTATATTACCAAGACATCACTAAGAATGCTCCCTATTCTAAGGCAAAAAGGAATCAATCCTTACCATATCAAATGGCAACAGTTCAAGGTAGAAAGAAAAGAAAGTCATCAAGATTCTATCAAAAATCGGTATAGAGATCTATATACAACATAAGCTTAACCGATAAGAATCTTGGCAAACGGCTCAAAGTGGTTAGCAAAAACTCACACACTCACCGGGTAGGTTACATTTGGATTGGAAGTTTTATGCAGAACAAAACGCCTTGATCACTTTCATGCTTAACACAATTTAATAATAATGCAAGATTAATCATAATAAAAACGAGTTAAAACGCACATTGCTGGTATCCAGCACAATTTATATATATACACAATGGAAAGTCTCCTCACAACTACAACTAGGCTAAAGTGATTCACAATTGAACTAATTTTATCCACAGAAATTAATGACAACTAATTTGTACAATTAAAAGCATCAGAATCAAAGGTACTTGATAAATAAAACGATAAAGGATGTACCTTGCGCGTACAGTTTTCAACTTATATCATCACCACTCAAATTGTGTTGCATCATCCAAATTCATCGTGGCAACAAAAATTCGTGTTCCAGCTAATTAATCATCAGGACAACTTATCAAACCATTATTTCTAAAATATAAACACTAAACTAAAATAAACTACTTAAAAATAAATAAATGCAAAAATAAAATAAACTGAACTTATATAAAATAAAAACCACACCAAACAGGTGTTAACTATCCAAAGGCGTAAACTTAGCCTTTCAAAGTACCTCATCCAAAAGGATGGAACAAAACTATAAACATTAAAAACAAAGTAACTAAAAATTGTTCTAACATAAAACTAAAAACAATAAAAATAAAACAGTAAAACAAAATTACTCCTCATCAGAAGTATCCTCATCAGCATCAGCCATCCCCTCCTCAGGATCTGGCCTGCCCTCAGGCCATGAAGCATAAGCAGATAGATCATCCCGGGTACCAACAGGCTGCTGCAGAGAAAGCTGCCGGATAGAATCCTGCAAAAACATAAACGCTCTCTGATGCGCCATATGCATCTGATAGTTCCAATCACTTGCATCACCATACTGTGGACCAGCAGGCGGTGCAGCAGCAACCGGAACAGCTTGAGAAGCATCGGGAAGGTCAGATGCACCAGCAGCAACACCAAAAGGACGACCTCCAGACAAACAGTACCTGTTAGCAAAAATATCATCTATAACACCATCCATGGGAATCCTACCACCAGGTGGAAACCGGACATCAGCCTTCCTGCACAAACCTGTCGCGGGCGAAAAATCGTTTTGTTCCTCTTTTTTGTGGGATGAGACACCTGATGCCTTCTTTGGGCTCGAGTGCTCATAAAAATGATTTTTCTTTTATTTCGACCAAACTTTTTATTATTTCCAAAGGAGGAAAAGGAAAAAAGCTGCAATAACCTAAAAGTGGGGGGAGAGATCTTGGGTAAGAGGGTTGGTTATACGAAGGGAAGGTATTAGCACCCAACGTATCTGTAGTACTCTACAGGGTTCTTTATTGTTTTTCATTCTATGTTACGGTGGAGGTTCTGTTGTGAAATAGGTGGGACCTAAGGTGTTTGTTTGATTATGCTCGCAAAGATCATCGCGATCCTCTGCATACATATCCCTTAGAGGGAATCAGAGCATCTGTAGCTCGGGGTCTACGGGTGCTAAGGTTTGAATGGTTTGAGAGAGACGTTTTGCTCGCCAAGGGATAAGACCTTGTGCCTACGTATTCTCAAAGGGATGTTGAGAAAGTCAGAGCAATCGTAGTTCCCACTTATGCTAGTGGAAGCAAAGGAAAATAGACAAATGTCGTCTAAATGCTAGATGTATCTAATCTATATCATCACATACATCTGTTTGATTTTGTTTGAAAATCTTTTCATTATAAGCCCGGGGCCATGCCACTTAGGGTGCTTAGAATGATAAAGATGTTTTTGTTTGTTTAACCAGCCTTGTGGCAAAAGTTTCAATGAAGTCAGCCTTGTGACAAAAACTTTGATTAATCAGCCAGCCTTGTGGCAAAAGTTTCAATGAAGTCAGCCTTGTGACAAAAACTTTGATTAATCATCCATTACGGTGGTAAAACAGTTTGATTGATTAGCCAGCCTTGTGGCAAAAGAAGTTTGATTGATTAGCCAGCCTTGTGGCAAAAAAGTTTGATTGATTGTTTGTGATGATATAGAAGAGATACTCCTATCATAGAGATGATAAATGTCTAATCTCCTAGGGTATTTGTGTTTGGATATTGGGGGATGCTTATAAGAAGCCCGTGGGTCCTTGTACGAAGCCCAAGAGGAGGCTATCCGAGGGTCCTTGCATTGTAAGCCCAAGAGGAGGCTATGGGAGGGACAATCGAGGGTCCTTGCATTGTAAGCCCAAGAGGAGGCTATGGGAGGGTCACTCGTTTGTACAAAGCCCAAGGGGAGGCATGGTATAGTTGGTTTGAGCCCTTAGAGCGATTTCACCGGGAAACCATACTCTATGTCCTAACCTAAACTAGTGGAGATTCTTTGCACAAAGCCCAATAGGAGGCTATGGGGAACCTAGTGTTGTACTAAGTTGAACAAGCATATAACACAATCACAAGTATGAACAAGTACGAACAAACATGAACAAGTACATGAACAAATATGAACAGTTATACATATATGACAAAGTGTGTGTATATAATGGAGTTTATGAAGGAAATATACCTGTAAGCATGATCCATTTGTATACACAGGGCTCGGGACTCACACTCGATGAAAGGTCCACTTGAATTTATTCAAAGCTATGTAAACAGGTATTTACAAAGGGGCTTGGGACTTATACCTACATGGAGGCCCATGGTGTATTTTTGGGAAGATTTGAAGAAAAACCTTCATTTTTGGTTTGTTATCCAAAGTTAAAACAAATTGATTGAAATATGTACAAAAGGCGTACAATGAAATACCTAATTTCATGTACTTGAATGGGTATGTACAAAAGGGCTTGGGGCTTATACCTACATGGAGGCCCAGGGTATATTTTATGAAACATGGTTGATTATTAGACGCGAGGTTTGAAAAACTGTTTGAAAGTTATTGTTTTGAAAGAAAGTTTATTTATTTTGAATAAAAGACTGTGTAAAAAAGAAAAAGGAGTGGGTCTTATACTCTCTAATATTCGAGAGGCCCTTGTTTTATTTTCATAAAACAGGGAGGATGGTTTTGAAAATGATTTGAATGATTGGAAAATTGTTTCGAAAAGATTTTATTTTGAAGAAGTTTTATTGTTTTGAAAACTGTACAAAAAGAAAAGAAATGGGACTTATACTCTCTAATATTCGAGAGGCCCCACATCGTTTTGAAAACCAATTGATCAATTAAAAGATTTAATCAAAAGTTTCAAAAAGAAATGGTTTATTGTTTTTGAAAAGAATCGCGATCGCTCGTTTTAAAACGATTTGAATTTTGAAAGAAGTCAATTTAATCAAAAGATCATCCTCAATTAACACTTAGATGATTAGGGTTTGTTCAAAAATATTTACAAGTGATTTAAGTTTAAAGATCAAGTGAAAAATAGTATTTTAAAAGTATTAAAATTACTTAAAAACAAGTCATTTTAAAACTATTTAAAAATGTATCAAATAAATATTTTTTGATGATTTTTTTTTTATATTCTTAAAATATATATATTAAATGAGAGGTGTGTAAAAAATGAATGAAAAATGAATTGATTTGGTTAGTTAAATAATTAATTGAAGTTGTAAAAGAAAATGAAAGAAAATAGTTGTTAAAAAAATGGTTTTGGTCCCTAGAGGTGTTGAACCCACGCCCTTGTGTTTACCAGCCAAAACACTTGCCAACCCAGCTGCGCGCGCAGCTTGTTATTATAACAACTTCGTTTAATTATATTTGAAAACTGATATTTGAAATTTATGAACAGAAAATGGCGCCAAGAACACCATCCCCATTTGATTTTGAAAATTCTTGAAACTGAACCAAATTGATCAAGTGAAGGGTCTATCTTGCTCGGTTTTGGACGAGGAACATGATGATAGCATTTAATTTCATTTATTTTCACTCTAAGACTATCAATTTTCTAATGAACACGAAGAACCCTAGAACTGAAATTCAATGTGAAATCGTGTATGATCATGTTATGATGCAATTGATTGAGGGTTAATGATCCTCATAGGTGCAGAAACAAGATGGTATGCTCATATTTCATTTATGATGCGTGCAAGTATGAGTTTGAAGTTCAAGTGCACTTACCTCAAAAACGGCCAAACTGAGAATTGGATTTTGATCTGGAGATGTTACAGATGCTTTGTATCAATCTGAATAGCTTCAATGATGATTATGGAAGGTGTCTGGATGCTTAGAACCATATGAATTCATCTGTGCTAAGCTGTGGTACCCGATCTGCATAACCTTGGAGTGTGAATCGAATCTGAAGATTATGAGGTTACAGATCATATGTGAGTGTTTGGATAGTTCATATGTGATATATGTGAGGTGTTAGAAGTGTTATTTTGGACAGAAATGATCTTGAATGGATTTTGGCATGATAAGGCTTAGATTATGCATATTTGAGAAGTGAGGTAGTGATTTTGAGTTTGAGATGTTTTTGGAGTGTGTGAGTGGATCAAACACATCCCATATGATGTTTGTGGTTTGTGGGAAGCATCACTTTGGTCAGAAATTCAAAGGTTTAGAGGTTGAGCATTTTACCTCTTTGAAACTTAAGAAACTTGCATTCTAAGAAAGAAAGAGAAAGCCTATAATTTGTGTGACTTTGGTGTGATTTTGAATGGAGTTTGGACCTCTATTTATAGGCCAAAGAGTCTGAACTCAGAGCTTTGCAACTTGATCAAAGTTTGATGATTTGGCTTAAGAGATAAAAAGGAATCTTTTACATTTAATGCAAAAGGGTTAAAGTGACCAAACCATGGTTAAAACTCAAGCTTCTTATCCTCTTCCATTCTGATCTCAAATCAGAGAAAATATCTTCAATTATTGCCTCTTTGCATCATTGCTTGGATTATAGGTCATGTAGTCTTGAAACTTAGTGAAAAATGGTGAAAATTCAAGTGAAAATGATCACTAAATGCATAATTCAAAACCATAGCTACACTCCATATTTTTTCATGCTCTTTGACATTTTGGAAAGCTCATGTTACATACTTCAAAAGCCTAGTTGAAAGCTTCCTCAAGTCTCTTAAGGAAATGGGTGAAAAAGTTCCATGAACTTTGAAGAAAGTGAGATTTTAAGTGAAGTTTTCAAAAAGTACCAACTTTGAAGCTCCATATCTCTTAAATGGTTGATCTTTTGGAAAAAATTTATATGTGTCAAAGTTGTTTATTGGATCAAAATCTACAACTTTCATGTTGGAAGTTTTTTTGAGTTTGTAGGTGAAATTTTGAGAAATTCCCTTTCAAAGTTTGGAAAAAACCATGAAAAACACTTAGAAAAATTTTCTAAGTATGAAAGTCAAACTTTTGACTTTTTGATTCTTGATTGATTTTCTTGATTTCTCTTGATCAAATGACTTCATATATCATATATTGATGATTTAAAACTTCAAAAGTCATGGTTGACCCAATTTCCCCAAAAGTCAAAGGTGTTCTTGTACAGTTGACTTTTTCAGACGAATCGCGTTTCTGGAGATTTTCAAATGAAACAGGCTACCCTCACCAAATTAATGGTATGAATGGATCATATTGAAGCATTAGAGGATATTGAGCCATGGTTTGAGTTGTGGCACCATGTCCTGATTAAAAAGTCAGTTGTTCATTGAATTAGGTCAAAAATCCTAATTGTCGACCAGATGAAATTGATGACTGTAGGTCTTGAATTGAGATGCAATTTCCATTGTATATTGTCATAGGGATTATTTGAAGATGATTGAAACTTTTGATTGACTTCCTGGGGGTTTTTATGGTTTCCCAAATGTGATCCCTGATTTCAGTCCCTGATAATTCAAAACCCTGATCTGAGGATTTGTCTGATCAATCTTTGTGTAGGAGATGTTATGAGCCAATGGATTAGGTCAAAATGATGCACTTGAGGTCTTGATATCATGTCCCAAGCCATTAGGTCAAATTCTGAGCAAAAGTCAGGAGTATGCTATTTTCAGTCAAAACCCTAATTCAGTCGATCCAAAGCTGCTGAGCTTGTTGAAATGAATCTCTGAGGACCAAATGTTGATTATTGATGAAGATGATCCATTTGAGATGAAGGGAGAACAAAACCCTAATTGATTGTTACTTGTACTGATGAGTGATCTCTTGATTAAACCCTGCTGAGCACAAGTAACAAACACAAGCTATGCAATTTGTTAGAGATGCAAATGATGCATATGCAAATGATATGAGGTGGTATCTTAGGTCAAAAATTGGGGTATGACAAAACCCATTATTAAACCAGGAAAAATCAACCTACATTTCACCCCATCTCCATGAAGAGTCCCATTCAGGGCGACTCTTTTCAGCTCGTTCGCCACAATCCTGGACACATCAATATTATCACCATTCAGAATACCCTGAACCAAACCTGCCGTATCAATGGTGAGGGAAGAAGTGTGACTCCGTGGCCTAATGTTGTAAAGGACCACCGAAGTCACCAACTGAGCCTCCTCCGTCAACTGACTACGAGTAAAAGTCTTTGGCAGCCCAGCTTTAGTTAGAGTATAGGTGAAACCAGTCCTGCAAATCCTCTCCCTAATACTCTCCACGTCCCAGTTTCCTCTGTTCAACCTGGGATGGTACTGGCATTCTTCTACCAAAGCAAGAGGGTTATCCAGAAAATCAAAAATAGCCTCTTTGCTAAAATCAATGGCCTTACCTCTCACCCATGTTTTAAACGGGTAAGCTTCAGTACCTGACCAACCACTCGGAGGCAAGGCGTTTGCGTAGAATTCTCTGACAATTTCCACCTGATAGAATTTTGGTGGAGTGAACAACTTGTCCCAGCATGTTTCAGACAAAACAGTCCACGCCCTTTGGAAGAGGCCGTGGTCAATAGGAACCACAGTTCGTTCACTCCACACAACGCGGCTTTCAAGCTCATGGTACCTCGCCTCTTGCTCCGGACCTAGAAACTTCGTCCGATCAAACCTGCCAGCTTGTGAGGAAGATCCCTCACCAGAACCAGTCTTCTTTCTCTTTAAAAAGGGTGCCATTCCTGCACAAATTAAAATCAAACCAAAACACACACAAATTGAAACAAAGTTAGCATAACCTCTATTTTAATAGCCTATATCAATCCACAGTCATCATCAATAACAAAAAAGACCCTATCTACACCCTAAACAACATAAAAAAAAATTCAAAGATGAACCCAGGGCGCGACGCGCGCTGAACAGGGCGCGACGCGCGCTCTGCGAAACCCAGAAAAATTCTTCAGAAATCTGCAAAACAGAAGAGGAGACAAGCTTCTCCTCCCTTCCAAAGGTTCCAGAAAGCATAAGATACAGCAAACGATTGTTTTCTACCCTAGTTTTTCAAAATTATTCAAAATATTCCTAAATCTAAAAACCTAACAACTAAAACTTAAATTAATGGAAATAGAGAAGAAGATAGACAAACCTTTGATGATTGATGACAGTGGAGTGACGAAATTAGTGAGGAAATGCAACAAGTGTGTGTTGTGTTTCTTTCTTTTCTTGGAACAAAGAGGAGAAAGGGTGGAATGGAGGCAAAGACCTCCAAAACCCTAGCTAACACACTCTGCCCACGAAACCGGGTCGGGCCCAGCATGGGTGGGCCCAAATCAAAATTATTATTTTTTATTTTTTTTCAAAAATATGTACAGCGCGACGCGCGCAGACTCGGCGCGACGCGCCCTCATCTCTGCCTGGAAGGGGTCCTTGAGTTCACATAGCGCGCGACGCGCGCATATGGGTGCGACGCGCGCTACACCAGAAACAGCAGAAAAACTGCATTGTTTCAGCACGCCCAAAAATACCGGTAGATCGTTTCTGGCTCGACGACAACTCAAAAATCCCACCTGCAAAAAGAACACAAATACAAGTGAATATATACAACTTGGGGTGCCTCCCAAGAGCGTTTTGTTTAACGTCGGTCAGCTCGACGGTCAAAGGCAATCAAGGATCGCCAAACGATAAAACGCAAGTTTCACGATTAAAATCGCTTCCTCGATACACCTTCAACCTCTGACCATTTACTACCCACTCTTGGTTTGATTTTTGGTCCTCTATCACAATAGCCCCTTGGCTTCTCACTTCTTTGACCAAAAACGGTCCGGACCATTTAGACTTCAACTTTCCCGGGAAAAGTCTTAACCGGGAATTGAAGAGTAAAACTAATTGCCCTACCTTAAAGTCCTTCATTCTAACCTTACTATCATGATAGAATTTGGTCTTTTCCTTGTAAATCGAATTGGACTTATAGGCATGCAATCTCATCTCTTCCAACTCATTAAGTTGGATTTTTCTTCTCTCTCCACACAACTTGTGGTCAAAATTCAAAAGCTTCAAGGCCCAATATGCCTTATGCTCTAGTTCTACGGGAAGGTGGCAACTTTTACCATACACCATTTGGAATGGTGTAAGACCGATCGGTGCTTTGAAAGCGGTCCGATACGCCCACAAGGTTTCATCTAACTTCATTGACCAATCCTTCCTAGAGCTAGACACAGTTTTCTCAAGAATTCTCTTAATCTCTCTATTGGTCCTCTCAACTTGCCCATTAGTTTGTGGATGATATGGAGTAGCTACCTTGTGCTTTACTCCATATTGCTCCAACACTTTTTCAAGCGGAGCATTACAGAAATGAGATCCACCATCACTAATTATCACTCTTGGCGAGCCAAACCGCGAAAATATATTTTTCTTCAAAAACTTTATCACGGTCTTACCATCCGCTTTGGGTGAAGCAATCGCTTCCACCCACTTAGACACGTAATCCACAGCTACCAAGATGTATTCATTTGACATTGAGGAAGGGAATGGTCCAACAAAATCAATGCCCCAACAATCGAATACCTCAACTTCTACAATACTTTGGAGGGGCATTTCCTCTCTTTTCCCTATTCCACCAGTTCTTTGACAACTGTCGCATGAGGCAACATGGTGGTAAGCATCTTTGAACAAAGTAGGCCACCAAAATCCCGATTGAAGGACTTTTGTGGCCGTACGCAAACCATTAAAATGACCACCATAAGGCGAATTGTGGCAATGCCACAAAATACTTTTTGCCTCCTCATCCGCGACACATCTTCTCAAAAGATTGTCACTACTCAACTTAAACAAGTGAGGATCATCCCAAACATAAAAATTAGCATCGTTTAAAAACTTTTTTCTTTGATTCCAAGTTAGATCCTCCGGTATCCAGCCAGATGCTTTGTGATTAGCCATATCTGCGAACCAGGGTCTAACTTCTTGTACCATGTACAGTTTTTCATCGGGGAATTCTTCCCTCACCTCTTTTTCATTGTTTGTCACCTCGGTATTCACTAACCGAGACAAATGATCCGCAATCAAATTTTCTGTACCTTTCTTATCTTTCACTTCAAGATCAAATTCTTGAAGCAAAAGAATCCACCGAATAAGCCTCTGTTTTGAATCAGGCTTGGTGAGAAGATATTTGATTGCGGCATGATCAGTATAACACACCACTTTAGAACCAATGAGGTAAGAGCGAAACTTTTCCAATGCAAATACAATTGCGAGCAATTCTTTTTCGGTAGTGGCATAGTTAACCTGTGCCTCATTTAAAACTTTGCTCGCATAATGTATAGCATGGAATTGTTTGTTCTTCCTTTGGCCTAAGACCGCACCAACCGCATAGTCACTCGCATCGCACATGAGTTCAAACTCAAGCGACCAATTAGGAGCGACAATTATGGGTGTGGTGGTCAAATTTGCTTTAAGTTCTAGGAAAGCTTTTAGACATGATTCATCAAAATTAAATTCCATACCTTTGTTGAGCAAATTACTCAAAGGCTTTGCGACCTTGGAGAAATCCTTGATGAATCTTCTATAGAACCCAGCATGTCCCAAGAAGCTCCTTATGCCTTTAACATTCACCGGAGGGGGAAGCTTTTCAATAACTTCAATTTTTGCCGGATCGACCTCAAGCCCCTTTGAAGAAACCTTGTGGCCAAGAACAATCCCATCCGTCACCATGAAAGTGCATTTCTCCCAGTTGAGAACCAAATTTGTTTCAATGCATCTCTCCATTACCACATCAAGGTTCTTTAAGCACAAGTCAAATGACGACCCGTACACAGAAAAATCATCCATGAACACCTCAATGCTTTTCTCGATCAAATCTGAGAAGATAGCTTGCATGCACCTTTGAAATGTTGCAGGAGCATTACATAGTCCAAATGGCATTCTTCGGTATGCGAAAACGCCAAAAGGACATGTAAAAGCAGTTTTCTCGTGGTCCGCCGGATTCACTGATATTTGATTGTATCCCGAATAACCATCCAAGAAACAATAGAAATTTCTTCCGGCTAACCTCTCTAACATTTGATCCATAAAAGGTAATGGAAAGTGATCTTTTCTTGTTGCTTGGTTCAACCTCCTATAATCAATACACATACGCCACCCGGTCACCGCTCTCGAAGGAATCAACTCGTTCTTCTCATTTCTCACAACTGTCAATCCACCCTTCTTAGGAACCACATGCACCGGGCTCACCCATTCGCTATCGGAGATGGGATAAATCATCCCCGCCTCTAATAACTTCACAACCTCTTTTCTAACAACTTCTTTCATGGTTGGATTCAATCGCCTTTGAGGTTGTGCCACGGGCCGAAAATCATCTTCTAACATAATCTTATGCATACAATAGGCCGGACTAATACCCTTCAAGTCGGATAAAACCCATCCTATTGCTTCTTGATTCTTTGTCAACACTTCCTTCAATCGATGCTCTTCCTTGTTAGACAAACTACTATTAATGATAACCGGCTTAGTAGAATTGTCACCGAGAAACACATATTTCAAGTGAGACGGTAACACATTCAACTCCACCTTTTGCTCTTCAACTTTAGGTTCATCCTTCAACTCTTCAATTTGAGTTTCAAATGGATTCATCTCCTCACAAGCCTCTAAATTTCTCAAGCAATCTTCAATTTCCTTCTCTTGATCTTTGGTGAGAACTTCGAGAGCTTCCATTAAAGTCTTCTCAAGAGGATTTGACAAGTGCATTTGATTCTCCACTTTCATAATAGCTCTTTCGGTAGCATCGATTCTAAAACAATCATCCTCATCATTAGGATGCTTGATGGCTTCAAAGAGATCAAGACATAATTCTTCATCTTGGTACCTTAATTTCATTAAGCCATCATCAATATCTATCATCATTCGGGCCGTCTTCATAAAAGGCCTTCCTAAGATCAATGGAATCTCAGGATCTTCTTCCATGTCTATGACAATAAAATCAACAGGATACCAAAATTTGTCAACCTTGACAAGCAAGTCTTCCGCAACTCCATGAGGATGAGCTGTGGATTTATCCGCTAATGATAACGTCATCCTTGTCGGCTTCAAATCGTTGATTCCTAATCTTCTAACCATAGACAATGGGATCAAATTAATGCTAGAACCGGTATCTACCAAACCTTTGCCTATGTGAACATTTCCAATAGACACCAGTAAGGTTACCCGCCCAGGATCATTCGATTTTATCGGAGTAGTGCGTTGAATTAACGCATTACAACAAGAGCTCACCGTTACTACCTCCGGATCCAAGAATCTTCTCTTCTTAGTGATGATGTCTTTGATGAATTTTGCATACATCGGCATTTGCTCTAACGCCTCGGAAAAAGGAACATTAATTTGCAACTTGCTAAAAATATCCAAGAACCGAGCATAGTGCTTTGCATCTTCTTTCTTTGACGGACCTGGAGGGTAAGGTAATTTCTTCACTTGTATAGAATCATCCACCTTCTTCTTTCCCTTTTCACTCACACTCAATTTTTTTCTCTCTTTTTCTACAACTTTCTCAAGAGTTTCTTTTTCCACTAATTCTTTCTCTTTCTCATTTTCAACTAAATCACCCTCAACATTTTTTTCTACTTCAATCACCCTATCTTTTTCACTCTCAACAATTTCCTCCTCAACTATTTCTCCTACACCCATATCAATATTTCTACCGCTACGAGTTAGAATTGACTTACAATGCTCACGAGGATTTTCTTGTGTAGTAGCCGGAAAAGGACCTTTGTATTGATCGGCAAGTTGCTTTGACAATTGCCCGACTTGAGTTTCAAGGTTCTTTATTGCGGCATCCGTACTTTTTTGGCTTGCAATTTGCAATTGCATGAATTGGCTAAGAGTGTCCTCGATTGAAAGCTTTGTTTGTTGAGGTTGTTGATTGTAACCGCCTTGATAAGGATTTTGACGATTTGATGGGCCCGCTTCCGGCCTCCATCCTTGTTGATAACCTTGATTACCTCTTTGTTGGTAACCTTGGTTATTGTTGTAAGGTTGTTGTTGTTGTCTCCCACCATAAACTTGATTAGGATTAGACACATAATTCACCTCTTCACCCGGTGGAGGACAAAAACCTGTTTGATGGTCACCCCTACACAACTCACAACACATCACATGTTGATTTTTAGAAGGGCTCCCATTTATCTCTTTGATTTGTTGAGGGAGTTTTGACATTTGTTGAGTGAGCAATTCTACTTGTTGTGTCAATAACTTGTTTTGAGCAAGTATTGCATCACTAGTATTCAATTCAAGAACTCCCGGTTTTCTTTGCAATGCACTACGGTTGTGTTGCCCTTGATGATCATTCAAAGCCATTCTATCAATGATAGCAATCGCTTCTGCTGCAGTTTTTGACATCAACGAACCACCCGCGGTAGCATCTAAAAGAGTTTTTGGTTGAGGTTGGAGTCCATTCCTAAAGATATGGATTTGAGACAATTCATCAAACCCATGACCTTTGCATTTTCTAACCATGGACTTGAACCTCTCCCATGCTTCATTGAGAGATTCATTCGAACCTTGAGAGAACACCGCAATAGAAGTTTTCGCTTCCATGAACCTATTGTGAGGAAAGAACCGATCCAAGAACTTCTCTTCTAACTCGTTCCAATTTGTCATGACATTATTAGGTTGATCAAGGTACCATTCCTTAGCTTTTCCAATTAAGGAATGAGGAAAAAGTCTCCTGAACACCTGTTCTTCTTGGTCTTCCGGAGCACCAATTGTTCCGGCGATCTCGTAGAACTTTGTTAGATGAGTAAATGGATCCTCGTGATCTGCCCCTGTGAACGGATTTTGGTATAATAATTGAAGTAACCCCGTCTTCATCTCGGAGTTTCTTCCATTGGCCTGATCACGAGCAAATTGTGCATTGAGTCGAGGGCTATTAACACAAGGCCCTCGAACTGGAACATTAGGAATCTCTCCTGCCATTTCTTCCTCAACTAAGTTTTCAACCGGAGTTGAAGAAGAAGATGCCTCTTGTTGTTGTCTTCTTTCCCTAGCTAGTTGTCTCCTCCTACGAGTTTTGCTATTCTCTCTACGAGCAGTCCTCTCAATCTCAGGATCAAAAAGGAGTTGATCTGCAGGTACACGTCCTCGCATAAACTGTTATCTGAAAAACTAACCAAGCAAATTAACAAACACAAGAAAAATAAATTTAGAAACAAGATATTAATTATAAGACTCAATTCAAAACAAACTATTGCAATGCTTGCAATATCTAAACAACAATCCCCGGCAACGGCGCCATTTTGTTGAAAGAGTATTGTGGTGTACTTTTCGTTATTATCGTATCCACAGGGATTATTGCGATATCACCGCCGTTCTATAGCCTATTTTGTCTTGAGTTAATGTTACTTTAGTTTTAGGTTTGCAAAAGATCATTCAATTCTTTTAGTAGCAAAGAGTAAATTAATGAAAGTTCTAAGTTAAAGAAAATGTATCAAGATTCGATTTCATCGACCTAAATTTGTATGTCTCCTTATAAATATACGTATATGAACATGGTAACGATCAACATAATTACGTATCGACGCCTATATCGTCCGTGTCCGCAACGATATAGTTAGATTTACCGTATTGTTTAACCGACGATTTCTCCACCGTTTAAACAATACAAATAACGTTTTAAAACCGATACTAAGTAAACATAAAACGCTAAATCCATGTCTGCAATTTATAGTTTGATAGATGATAAAGTTAGATCTAGATACAAATATTGATGTCTCAAACACTTATACCAAAGAAAAAGCTTTAATAAACAAACTAAACCATCTATATTGATCATCACTTGTTCATACATAATATATTCACAAGAAAAACATACAAAAAGCTAGGAAGATTACATCTTATCTTGATACAAAAGGGGTTTAGCTATCCATGAAAATGGTAGCTTGCTCAAGAAGTAAAGGATGAAGATCAACAAGCATCAAAGGCGAATAATCGACGATCAAGGCTTCCAATCTTCAATTCTTAGTTTGCTACAGTGATTAGGGTTTTTTTAGCTCTTAAGAAAAAGGTCCACACCCAAAAAATCAGAATTACTCTTTATATAGAAAAAACATTTTCTGTCCAGGGCGCGTCGCGCCCTCCAGCGCGCTTCGCGCCAATACACTTAAGAAATTTAAACCGCCCATGCGCGTGACGCGCGCAACTCTCTGCTTTGAAGCTCCAAAATATCTTGCCCAGGGCGCGACGCGCCCACATGTCCGCGCGACGCGCGCATACTTCTGCCAGGAACCCACTTGTCAATCTCAAAGTAAGCTCCAAACATCCCAAAATTAGCCAAAACCTACACAATCAGAACTAAAAACACAAATTAACATAAAATGAAAGCTTAATATTATAAACTATAACTAATTATCTAAAACTTCAGGGAATTGTACAAATATCCGATAAAAACGGTCGAAAGGTGCCATTAATTAAACTAAATATAAACACAATTTGGCACCTAACAACCACCGTACCTCCTTTGGGTTTGCAACGCCATCCAATCAATTTTGCTTCTATCAAGGTAGTTCAAGTGTCGCTGAGTGCTACCACCCGGAAATCGTGCCTCACCCTACTCCCCCACCATAATTTAGCACATTTGAGGGATTGGGTAACCGACTTTACAATAGTCGATTTCCGGAACATTATGGTGACAAATTTCTTGACAGCGACAGGCGAGACAACACAGTGTCAGGGCCATCTACACAGACACAGCCTGAACCACCAAGAGAAGAGGGAAAGGGTGGCTCTAGGTTTCGCGGCGGCAATACACGTCCTCAACGTGTTATACGAGCACCTGCATGCGGAACGGAGGGGCGTTTGGGTGATGAAGGACACTAGGATTTTTTTTATTTTCGGTTTATCAGTTGTTGTTGTCGATGTATCGTGTTGTTCAAATTAATAAAAAAAATATTTCGGGGTTTATTTATTTCAATCGTTGTTGCAATATCTAGTTCCGGTAGTCCAAATGGGTCCCAATTTATTACTTAAAATAAATGAAAAAAATAAAAAAATAGGAACCCCACATAGGCGCCATTTCAATTGGCATACCTAATGTGGGGTAGCATGCATGTGCCATTTTGAATGGCTAGATTGTGTGTATGCGCCATTTGAAATGATTACTACACCTAAACTTTGTTAATTTGCACCAATTAGTTTGGCGCATACCCCTTGGGGTCTGCCAAACCTAGACATTTTGGTAATTATTTTGAAAACGTGGTTTTTTAAGTTTTTTTTTTAAAAATTGGTTATTTAAAAAAAAAATTCTACAATTGTCACTCAATTTTTTTTTATGCTTTTAGCCATTTTTCTATACTTATAAAATGAAGTTTATAAAGCAAACGGGGAATAAGTTGCGCTGTTATTTCTTTTGAATTGTAAAATTAATTCTTTTAAAAATTATAATATCCATCCCATAATACTCTTAGATATTTGACGAAATTTTCACTTTTGCCTCCCGTTTTTGGAGGTGTATCTCTGTAAGCACTTTTTTTTGTTAATGTTGAATTGTTCCGTAGTGCATCTACGAAACCGTTTAAACAACGTTAAACAAAAATTCCGTAGATGCACCTACGGAACAAATCAACGTTAAATAAAAAATGTGCTTTCGAAGATACACCTCTGAAAGCATGGGTATTTTTGGAAACGTATATGGTGCGTGAGAAACCCCAAGGGGCGGTATGAGAGATTGTCAAAATTATATAGATCTAAGAGATACAACATTGTTATTTATAAGTATTTGAACTCTCTTTAAAAGATCAAATGTGTTTCTGGTGCTAGAAAATTAAAAATATCAAAGAAAATAGTATAAAACTATGTTGGTTGTCAGAACATATTTTTCCATGTTTGACCATTTCACTTGAAACAGCTTTGAGAGTTGTCACTCTCACATTAAAACAATCAGCCCTGAATCCCTTAGTGAAGAAACTCCGATCAACTTTGAGATAACATTAATATATTATACTTATTTTTGCTTTTATTAGTATATTATAAAGAAATGAATTGATTAATGGCAACTAAGATATTTGTCACGGATATGAGTTATATGCGCAAATAATTTGTTAAATGACACATTTATAGGAGGATAAAAACTTTTAAAATGGGAAAAAATTATAGATATTGAATAATGATTATTTAAATTTATAAGACTTAAATATATTTTTGGTCTTTTTATTTAAGTATTTTTAATATTTTGATCCTTCTATTTTAAAATCTATTTTTTTATCTTTAATTTTACTTTATTCAAATTTTGTTGGCACTCCCACTTTGCAGACATGACATTGATGATTAAAATGAAAAATAATTTTTAATAATATGACACATATGATTAGGATAATTTATTAATTGATATTTTTATAGAATAAATTAATTAATAAATAATTATTTTAATTAACATTTTTTAGAAATTAATTAGTTAAAATTTTGAAAAGAATTTTTAGACTTAAAGTCGATTAATTAGTTAAAATTTTGAAAAGAATTTTTAGGCTTAAATTAATTAGTATCAAAAGAGGTTTGAGGATTTTTGTTTAATCCCCCTGTTTTGTTTCCTTTTCCTTCTTTGAATATAATGTTCTTTTTTGTTTAAAAAAATACCAAAAAAGACATTGTACTATGCATTATTGACCTTTATAAATACTAAAATTGTTTGTGAAAGAAACAATGTGGGACTCTAGAGTAAGTACAAGCTTGTGCCATTTCACCCTCTTTCTTGAGAAGCTTGACTTTATTTTCCAACTGACTCTTTTCTTTCTGTTTTGATTCCTTCTATGTGTTAGCATCTCTCACTCGCTGCATGAGATTCTTTTTTTTGTTGACAAAATTATAACAGGGGTCTTTTAAGTTATTTTATTGTAACACATTGGACCTTTAATATTTTTTTTTTTTGCAACAGCTTGGTCCTTTAAGTTAAATAACGTGTGCACCGCTGACCTTTTTGCCAAACTTTGAAGGATAGAAAAACACTTAGAAAGGGGGGGATTGAATAAGTGTGACTTAAAATCTTGAGCGATAAAAATAAAATGCACAATTATTTTTATCCTGGTTCGCTGTTAACGAAGCTACTCCAGTCCACCCCCGCAGAGATGATTTACCTCAACTGAGGATTTAATCCACTAATCGCACGGATTACAATGGTTTTCCACTTAGCCGCAACTAAGTCTTCCAGAGTCTTCTGATCACAACCTGATCACTCCAGGAACAACTGCTTAGTTCACTCCTAAGACTTTTCTAGAGTCTACTGATCAACACGATCACTCTAGGCTTAGTTCACTCCTAAGACTTTCTGCTCAGCCAACTGCCAAGACTTCCTGCTCAGCTAACTGCCAAGACTTCCTGCTCAGCTAACTGCTAAGACTTCCTGCTCAGCTAACTGCCAAGACTTCCTGCTCAGCTAACTGCTAAGACTTCCTGCTCAGCTAACTGCTAAGACTTCCTAGAGTATACTGATCAACTGATCACTCTAGTTCCTTACAACTTAATGTAATCTATTCAAGAGTTTACAAATGCTTCTTAAAAGCGATAATCACAACTGTGATATTTCTCTTACAATTTAAGCTTAATCTCACTAAGATATTACAACAGCAATGTAGTGAGCTTTGATGAAGATGAAGATTCTGAGTTTTGATTTGAACAGAGTTTCAGCAAGTTAATTTGAATTGTATTGGTGCGAAATCGTTAACCTTGCTTCTCATCAGAACTTCATATTTATAGGCGTTGAGAAGATGACCGTTGAATGCATTTAATGCTTTGCGTGTTCCGTACAGCTTTGCATTTAATGTTATACGCTTTTGTCAACTACCTCGAGCCTTGTTCACACTGTGTCTACTGACGTAGCCTTTAGTAGCTTTAACGTTCCTTTTGTCAGTCAGCGTAGTCTGCCACGTGTACTTCCTTCTGATCTGATGTTTGTGAATACGACGTTTGAATATCATCAGAGTCAAACAGCTTGGTGCACAGCATCTTCTGATCTTCTGACCTTGAAGTGCTTCTGAGCGTGATACCATCTTCTGATCTTCAGTGCTTCTGATCTCATGTTCTTCTGATGCTTCCATAGACCCATGTTCTGATTCTGCTTCGACCATCTTCTGATGTCTTGCCAGACCATGTTCTGATGTTGCATGCTGAACCATTTGAGACACATCTTCTGAGCGCTGAATTATGCGTACTCTTTATATATATTTCCTGAAAGGGAAATTGCATTGGATTAGAGTACCATATTATCTTAAGCAAAATTCATATTATTGTTATCATCAAAACTAAGATAATTGATAAGAACAAATCTTGTTCTAACAATCTCCCCCTTTTTGATGATGACAAAAACATATATAAATGATATGAATTTGCGATCAGAAAGAGTAGACGGCAAAAGACAAATTACACAGCTATAGCATAAGCATATGAATATGTCTCCCCCTGAGATTAACAATCTCCCCCTGAGATAAATAATCTCCCCCTGAAATAAATACTCGAAGAACTTTAAAAAAAGACTTCCCTGATTATTTCGGTAGAGACGATCATATGAGCTTCTGCCTTCAGAGAATCCATAGCTTCTGACTTTCTGCTTCCATTGGACAGCTTCAGAACTTGAATTTCTTTGATCTTCAGAACATTCACAGCTTCTGACTTCTGCTTCCATTCAGGACAGCTTCAGAACTTGAATTTCTTTGATCTTCAGAACATTCACAGCTTCTGACTTCTGCTTCCATTCAGGACAGCTTCAGAACTTGAATTTCTTCTAACATCACTTCATGCTAGATTTGTATCAGAACATTGTTGAATGTACCAGAGCATCATCTGAGCATCTCTACATCCTGAAATGTTACAGAACAAAAACTAAACGACAAAAGTCAGCATGAACGAGTTAGAACATAAAATGTATATTCAAATACATGATATGTATCAGAGCCAAATGTATCAGAGCATTTTAGGCTAAAAACATGTATCAAAGCAAATAATGTATCAGAGCCATAACATTATGTGTATCAGGGCAAATAGAATTTTGTCAGAACAGGATAGACAATGATATTCAAATTCTATTATCAGTGCTTCTGATTCATTCTTCTTTCTTGCTTCTGATCTCTGAAGCTTGACAGCACTCAGCTTGCTTCAGTTTCAATGGTTTTGCTTCTAGTGTTTGCTTTGAAGATTTACTTCACTACTTTGCACCTGCAAAACACTTAAACCATATAGAACTTGCAGTTCTTGTTAGTGAATGTGTGGGAGCCTTTACCCAGCAACTGATAGATTTAATCAAATCATTTATCATTTATCTTTCTCCCCCTTTTTGTCATAACATCAAAAAGTATATATAAAAAGATTCAGATGTATAAAACAGAACACATGGAGGAAGAAAATGATTTCATTAAGGTTCAACCAATGGGTACAGAAGTACGAGATGAAAAAAAAGACAGATGCACAGAAACAAAACAGATGCAAAGAAAAGAAAGAAACAACATAGACTCAATCTAAGATGGCCCTAGTCTTGACAAGATCTTGGCCAGCATCTGTTTGACATCATTGTTGTGTTCTTCTTGCCTCTCAATGAAAGCATCATACTTCTCATTGAGTGAACTTTGCTCATCCTGTCTCCTCTGAATCGCTTCTAGAGTCCTTGCAAGACGAGAAGGTTCATCAAGAGAAGTTTCACCGCTTTCAACCACAGGAATGACATGTTGATCTGCAGCTTCCATAGAAGTATCATTTGCTGGGATATCCTCAACAGGGTCTGATTTAGCAACATGATCTTCAGCATCTGCTTCTTGCATAGAAGCATCTCCATACTCTGCAGCAGGAATTTCAGAGTCTCCATTCTCTAGAGCCTGAAGAATGGCAGCTAAATTCCTTGGAGCAGAGGGACCTTCCACTTCTGGTGGGTCAACAACTTCTGGAATGACCAAGCTAGGGTCTTTCTTAGAAGGGTTTTCCCTCAGAAAGTCAAATAAGGTCTTGAAGTCTCCAAGCAGAACAGGATACTCAGGAATCCAGATAACCATGTCCCTGCATGGGTTTGCTTCCATTGCAGCAGCCAGTCTCAATACTTCCAATTCATCCACAAAGGGCTTCTCTTCCAAAAGATATCTTCCTTTGAGGCGAGCAAACCAGAAGTCTTCATAATTCCTCAGAATTCCACGAGGCCTTGGAGCAGCAGCTACACAGGCTTCTTGAAGTTCTAAAAACAGAGCATCTGATTTTCTGCGAAAGATCCTCCAGAAGTTCCGCATAGCAACATCATTCAATCCAGAACTTTCAGCAATTCTGAGAGTATCAAAGGTACTTCTGAGATTCTTCTTTATGTTTTCAAAAACTACACCAATAGGATATACAGGGCTGGATTTTATTTGGGTTTTTGAAAAGGCAGGGTTGGAGGTGAAGTATGGAAGAGGTTCTCTATCCAACCTATAAGAAGATTCTGCTTCAGTATCAGAATCTAACACTACCACTTCAGCTTCAGGACGAGGCTTGGGAGTGTAGTTGCAATCACGGAGCAGTTGCTCATGTGATGCAGAGGTTGGAAAAGGAGAATCACACGGATTATTTTGAGAGGTGGAGGGAGTATGTTCAAGAGTGGTATTGGGTGAAGGTTGAGAAGGAAAGAGAGTTTGAAGGGGTTGTATATTCAGAACAAGATTGTCAACAGCTTGGTCAGAGACAAGATTAGTGGAGGGTGAGGGAGACGGAATGGATTGAGGAGATGGTGGAGATTTTGTGAAGGGAAAAAGTGAGGGAGGAGAAGAATTGGATTTGTTTGCATGTGAAGAAGGAATGGGTATAGGGGAAGATGGTGGTGTAAGAATACGGACAACAACGGGTGATTCTGATGAGGCTTTTTCTGGTTCAGGGGTAGGTACAACTTCTATTGGTGTAACTTCTGATCGAACAACAGGAACAGAAATAGGTTCAGAGATGCATATTCCTTTGGAACCTTTCAGAAGCGCTTTGGTCACATCCTCCGTTTTCTTCAGCTTTTTACTCTTCGGCTCTTCAATAATCTTTGCTTTGCCTCTAGAGATTTCTTTTCTTCTGGCATAAGCCTGAACTTCTTGTTGTTTTTCAGCCTCTTGAGGGATATTGTCTTCATCAGAGCTTTGAATAATCATTTTCCTCTTCTTGGTTATCTTCTTTTCAACAACTTCAACTATCTCATCATTTTTGTTTGACTTCTTCTTCTTTTTCTTTTTCTCAAAGTCATCAGATACGGCCTTAACAACATTAGCAATCACCTTTTTGGAAACCTCTTGTTTCTTAGAGACAGCAGAAGGATAATCATGCTTTCTTTTAGTTCTTTCTTCCCTCTTGCGATTTACTTTGAAAGGGGCACCTTTGTCTTGATCTTTAAAGCTCTTATTTTCTTCAAGAGATTTCAGATAAACAGTTTTGACTTCAGGTACCTCACTATTGAAGAAGGTTTCAAAGTCAGCCAGAACTGGTTCTCTTATGGTTCTTGTTCCAGCTAGAGGATCAGGAACTTTGAGAAAAGTGTCAATGATTTTCATCTTCTTTAACGAGAAAGCATTCAGACAAGATCCGGTGGTGACAGCAAGATCTTTGATGATACCTTCAGACTCCAGACTTTCCACAATCTTGGAATGTATCAGAAGGTTTGTAATAATCCTACCAAAAGGAATGGTTGTTCCAGCATTTTCCTTTCTGAAGGCATTTCTGGAATCCTTTACTGCTTTCCACATATGATTGAAGATAATGTAAATCGCATCAACCTTCTTCTGAGTGGCAATGCAATAAAGAATATACCTTTGATCATTACTGATGAAGTCCGGGGCATGAGTTGATTTCCTATGGTAGAAACACCCGAGAAGGATCTTTGTCCAGATTCTGTAGATATCCTTCAAATTCTTAACATGTGTAGTTTTCTTGACATTTGAATAGAGAGTGGATAAAATATCTTCCACATCTTCTCTTTGATCAAATTCAAAAGCCCCTTCAGGATTTTTCAGATCAAACATCACTCTTAGGATGTTTTCAGTAACAACGACAGACTTTCCATGGACGAAGGAGAGAATAGCTTTTGGTGCAACCACAGCATGTACCCAGAACTCTTTGACAAGATCCGGATAAACAGGTCCAACGAACTCAGCAAACAACGAGGTCCATCCTTGAAAGATGATGTCTTCCTTAAGATGAAATTGATTTTCTTCAAGGTTATCAAAGTCGACCATGAGTTCACACAAAACTTCCAATTTATCTTTGGGGATGGAGCATGCAACAACAGGGGTGAGTTCCTGGTGTGTTTCATCGTGCATATGAAGAAGAGTAGATGAACCAGCAAAATGAGATGAAGAAGCAGCCATTGATGCAGAATGAACGAAAACGAGCAGGAGAAGCGAACTAGGTTTTCGATTAGGGTTTTTAGAAAAACGGCTAAAAACTTTTCAAACGAGAGAATGCAAGAGGAGAAAGAGACAAAGGAGCGAAAAAGATGTATGATATGATTTGAAAAACATATATAGGGACGGATTTTTAAAAAAAAATTGAACAGTTTCAGAATCAAAGGAAATCAATTTTATTAAATGATGAGTGACGTGAGGAGAGAGAACGTGGTAAATGAAATAATTAAAAACAGTTACCTAGGTCGGCGTCTTTTCAACTGCACGCTTTGTACAAACCGTACAGACACGTGTTCATTATTAGATAATAGATGACAGCTGTAAATATCAGAGAGATTTTACGCCTTCAAATCCTGATCACTGCTTCTGAGTTGATCGGGTTTCACTTCTGGAAATACTCCTTCTGAAGTGTGCAGATATAAGACTGAATGATCTTCTGATTCATTACTTCTGATATACACAGCTTCTGGAGGTTTACTTCTTTGTTCTGCAGCTTCTGATAGGACACAACTGTATCTGCAGAGATTCTCAAGCTCTTTGCTTCATCAGAAACAAGTTTATCATCAAAACAGATGTTTACTGATTTGTCCACAATTAATGTTTCAATGTTTTGTATATTCTGTAGTATCAAGAATGAAACATCAATGCTTCAGAGACAGACAAAACAAATGGTTCCAAGACTAATAAACTTTCTTTTCTGAATTCCTACAAACAAAGTTTCTTCAACAAATTCAAGAACCAGAACTTGAAAGACAATCTTTCTTCCTTTCAAGTGTTAAGACCAGCTTGAATCCAGGTGTCAAGTCATGTTGAATGTTGTCTTCTTTGTTATCAAGAGAATCTGCAAAAGAAATAATCTTTTTCTTTGGTACCCACATCTTCTTGGGTCCTTTCTTGTTAGATTTTCTCAAGTTCTGATTGAACTTGGGTTTAACATTGTAAGCAATAGGAGGAACAGCATGATAATTCTTAATGTGAGTTTCATGATATTTCCTAGGTTGTGTCACATGCTTCTTAGTGTGTGTACTGTGAAAACTTTGTGCATGTGAAGTGTGCCTAATATCATGTGAGTGGCCATACTTGAACTGATCATACAATGGCTTGTATGTAATTTTCATTTCATCAACAGGTTCAAGTTTGTATGGGGTTTCACCCTCATAACCAATGCCAACTCTTTTGTTTCCAGACACAGCATATATCATAGAAGCTAGCTGACTTCTGCCAATACTTCTAGATAGGAACTTCCTGAAACTTAAATCATATTCTTTCAGAATATGGTTCAGACTGGGAGTGGATTTTTCTGAATCCGAAGGAGATCCAACATTATTGGATAATTTTAAAAGTTTTTCCTTTAATTCAGAATTCTCCAACTCAAGCTTCTTTGTTTCAAATTCAAATTGCTTTTTCAGCTTTTTGTATTTGAGACTGATCTGAGACTTGAGTTCCAGAAGTTCAGTTAGACCGGAAACTAACTCATCTCTAGTAAGTTCAGAAAATACCTCTTCAGAATCTGATTCTGATGTAGATTCTGATCCGTCATCTTCTGTCGCCATCAGCGCACAGTTGGCCTGCTCATCTTCTGAATCATCTTCTGACTCATCCCAGGTTGCCATAAGACCTTTCTTCTTATGAAACTTTTTCTTGGGACTTTCCTTCTGAAGATTTGGACATTCATTCTTGTAGTGTCCAGGCTCATTGCATTCATAGCACATGACCTTCTTCTTGTCAAATCTTCTTTCATCAGAAGATTCTCCACGTTCAAATTTCCTTGAACTTCTGAAGCCTCTGAACTTCCTTTGCTTGGTCTTCCAGAGTTGATTTAGCCTTCTGGAAATCATGGACAGTTCATCTTCTTCTTCAGATTCTGATTCTTCAGGATCTTCTTCTCTAGCCTGAAAAGCGTTAGTGCATTTCTTGATATTAGATTTTAATGCAATAGACTTACCTTTCTTTTGAGGCTCATTTGCGTCCAGCTCAATCTCATGGCTTCTCAAGGCACTGATAAGCTCTTCCAGAGAAACTTCATTCAGATTCTTCGCAATCTTGAATGCAGTCACCATCGGACCCCATCTTCTGGGTAAGCTTCTGATGATCTTCTTTACATGATCAGCCTTGGTGTATCCTTTGTCAAGAACTCTCAATCCAGCAGTCAGAGTTTGAAATCTCGAAAACATCTTTTCAATGTCTTCATCATCCTCCATCTTGAAGGCTTCATACTTCTGGATTAAGGCAAGAGCTTTTGTCTCCTTGACTTGAGCATTTCCTTCATGAGTCATTTTCAAGGACTCATATATGTCATAGGCCGTTTCCCTGTTAGATATCTTCTCATATTCAGCATGAGAGATAGCATTCAGCAAAACAGTTCTACATTTATGATGATTCCTGAAAAGCTTCTTTTGGTCATCATTCATTTCTTGCCTTGACAGCTTCACGCCTCTGGCATTTACTGGATGTTTGTAACCATCCATCAGAAGATCCCATAGATCACCCTCTAGACCCAGAAAGTAACTCTCCAGTTTATCTTTCCAGTATTCAAAGTTTTCACCATCAAATACCGGCGGTCTAGTATAACCATTGTTACCGTTGTATTGCTCAGCAGAGCCAGATGTAGATGCAGGTGTAGGTATAGTCCTTTCACTTTCATCAACCATCTTTTAAATAAAGCGTTTTTCTCTTCCTGAATCTTTTCTAAACACGGTTAAGTGCTTGCACCTTAGAACCGGCGCTCTGATGCCAATTGAAGGATAGAAAAACACTTAGAAAGGGGGGGATTGAATAAGTGTGACTTAAAATCTTGAGCGATAAAAATAAAATGCACAATTATTTTTATCCTGGTTCGCTGTTAACGAAGCTACTCCAGTCCACCCCCGCAGAGATGATTTACCTCAACTGAGGATTTAATCCACTAATCGCACGGATTACAATGGTTTTCCACTTAGCCGCAACTAAGTCTTCCAGAGTCTTCTGATCACAACCTGATCACTCCAGGAACAACTGCTTAGTTCACTCCTAAGACTTTTCTAGAGTCTACTGATCAACACGATCACTCTAGGCTTAGTTCACTCCTAAGACTTTCTGCTCAGCCAACTGCCAAGACTTCCTGCTCAGCTAACTGCCAAGACTTCCTGCTCAGCTAACTGCTAAGACTTCCTGCTCAGCTAACTGCCAAGACTTCCTGCTCAGCTAACTGCTAAGACTTCCTGCTCAGCTAACTGCTAAGACTTCCTAGAGTATACTGATCAACTGATCACTCTAGTTCCTTACAACTTAATGTAATCTATTCAAGAGTTTACAAATGCTTCTTAAAAGCGATAATCACAACTGTGATATTTCTCTTACAATTTAAGCTTAATCTCACTAAGATATTACAACAGCAATGTAGTGAGCTTTGATGAAGATGAAGATTCTGAGTTTTGATTTGAACAGAGTTTCAGCAAGTTAATTTGAATTGTATTGGTGCGAAATCGTTAACCTTGCTTCTCATCAGAACTTCATATTTATAGGCGTTGAGAAGATGACCGTTGAATGCATTTAATGCTTTGCGTGTTCCGTACAGCTTTGCATTTAATGTTATACGCTTTTGTCAACTACCTCGAGCCTTGTTCACACTGTGTCTACTGACGTAGCCTTTAGTAGCTTTAACGTTCCTTTTGTCAGTCAGCGTAGTCTGCCACGTGTACTTCCTTCTGATCTGATGTTTGTGAATACGACGTTTGAATATCATCAGAGTCAAACAGCTTGGTGCACAGCATCTTCTGATCTTCTGACCTTGAAGTGCTTCTGAGCGTGATACCATCTTCTGATCTTCAGTGCTTCTGATCTCATGTTCTTCTGATGCTTCCATAGACCCATGTTCTGATTCTGCTTCGACCATCTTCTGATGTCTTGCCAGACCATGTTCTGATGTTGCATGCTGAACCATTTGAGACACATCTTCTGAGCGCTGAATTATGCGTACTCTTTATATATATTTCCTGAAAGGGAAATTGCATTGGATTAGAGTACCATATTATCTTAAGCAAAATTCATATTATTGTTATCATCAAAACTAAGATAATTGATAAGAACAAATCTTGTTCTAACAAACTTCGTTCCAAAAAAAAGGTTATGTGGCATCAACAGCAGTGATGTGTCAGTTAAATATTTCTATAGAAAAAGGAAAGAAATTGAAATCCCTAATTCATAAAGCAACGAATCATAATTCTCCTTTATCCATCAATGGCCTCATACCTTAGCAATGGACCAAACCGACAAAGTCAAAACTCTTAATCCTTCGTTTTAAGCGCATCCTAACCTGAAATCAAACCAACATGTCCACGGGGAGCTAAAGCATTGATAAGAACAGTTAAGAAGAAAGGAATAAACTTTGGGAAAGCTCTTTAGGGGCTGCAGATACTTTGTGGTATGTTTATTATTTTTCTTTTCTCTGTCAATTATGGTTTTGCAGAGATTGGTTGATATGTTGTGAATGTTATTGTTAACAGAGTGGAGGCGATAATTGTGGATGCAATTATTTTGAGTGGTATGAAAAATAATACACTAGTGAAGTAAAACTAGAAATACATCCGTCAATAATTTTTAAATGTTCAAAATGTGAGAAAAATGATGTAGAAGTCAACATACTTAGTAGGGGCATTGAAAAAATCCATGGAGATGACAACTACACTAAGGAGTTGATAAAGAACATGTTGAAGATGTTGAAGTTGCTAGTCTTTGTCATAATCTTTTTAGTTTTGATTTTTGTAGTGTTGATGTGTATTTTTGTCAAGAAGTGGTGATTATGTTTAATGTTGATGTTAGTGTTGTAAGGTTGTTGGTCCTTTGTTGTAAAACTTGTTGAGTATGGTTAATATTAATGTTGCACTTCTGTCTAATTTGTGTTACACTTCTGTCAAATTTTATGTTGCAATAAGGATCTAATTTGTGATGCACTTCTGTCAAAATTGATGTTGAAGTAAGGACCTAATTTGTACTCGATTTAAAACTTGAAGGACCTATTTGTTACAATTTAAAAACATGAAATACCTGTTTGTTATAATTAAAAACATGAAAGACCTGTTTGTTATCATATTTCAGCAACATTAATTCGGCATCCAAAATACAGTAAGATCCTAATTCAACAACAATACATATTGATCAACGTCCTATTTGTTTTTTTCCTTATGGGCAACTTTGGTTTTTGGCTTGTTGGTGGCTGAAATGCTGCAGTGGGTCCATGTTTTTTCCTTCTAATAGCAAGTAACTAGGCTACTGTGATGGAATGTGATCGCCCCTCTAACACCAAAGTCATACCACATTTTGAGTACCTCTGGTTACTTTGTAACGCCCCAGACTGCTTTCGGGATGATCGACTGACCCCACAAACCAACACGGGTCTTTTCAGCATGCTTTGACCTCACTCGCACGCTTTCTGGGAAACTTCCCAGAAGGTCACCCATCCCAATACCACTCCAAGTCAAGCACGCTTAACTGTGGAGCTCTTATTGAACGGGCTCCCGAAAAGAAGATGCATCTTGTTGGTATAGGTAGTACCTATCAATCCTTATAAGCTTTCCTTCAACCATGCAGTCTCATACCTGCAAGGCTTTAGGATCCCTCTCATTCCGATGTGGTGACCACCCTAGCCCCAATTGGCCCCAGGCGTTCCATGCGGTGCAACCACCCCTCGCCTTCTTCGGCCTCGGGTGTTACATGCCCACCAGCTTCCGCATGGTTCGTCCTCGAACCACATCGTACTGGGAGAGGTATGGCTCTGATACCATTTGTAACGCCCCAGACTGCTTTCGGGATGATCGACTGACCCCACAAACCAACACGGGTCTTTTCAGCATGCTTTGACCTCACTCGCACGCTTTCTGGGAAACTTCCCAGAAGGTCACCCATCCCAATACTACTCCAAGTCAAGCACGCTTAACTGTGGAGCTCTTATTGAACGGGCTCCCGAAAAGAAGATGCATCTTGTTGGTATAGGTAGTACCTATCAATCCTTATAAGCTTTCCTTCAACCATGCAGTCCCATACCTGCAAGGCTTTAGGATCCCTCTCATTCCGATGTGGTGACCACCCTAGCCCCAATTGGCCCCAGGCGTTCCATGCGGTGCAACCACCCCTCGCCTTCTTCGGCCTCGGGTGTTACATACTTCATATCTTTAAAAATCCCTAAAATTTCAAATAACTCCATCTATCATCATCACACTTCCAATTAGACACTTCTCCTCCTACATATTTGTCATCAATAAAATATCTCCCATGATGAAAGTCAACATAAATTACATCCATTTTTTGACATGTTTACAACAACAGACAGTCTCGTTACTCTAAAAATAGGGAACAAGCAAATAAGCAAGAGATAGTCCCACAGTTACATCAAACTCAATCAAACAAGCAAATAAGAATGAGAGTTGCATTACCATTACCATTACACAAAAAATAGACACTCACAAACAAACTCTAAAATGAGAGCCTTGGTTACATCGGGGAAAATGAAACATACATCGTCGTCACTTTCACTAACTTCGTCTCCTTCTGCGTTTTCTCAATCTCTGTCGTCCACTACTTTTGTCTCCATCTGTAATCCTTCTTCTCCGTCTCCATTCTCTCTCACTCAGCAACGTTAGGGTTCTTCTCTAATTTTGGGATTCAAACGAATTTAGTGATTTAGAATAAGACAAATACCAACTCAGCAAAGTTAATTGCCACATCAGCACAATTAGTACCAAATAACTTTTTTTTAAATAGAGTTTGGAAAAAAGGTCACTAGTGCACACGTTAGTTAACTTAAAAGACTAAACTCTTGCAAAAAAAAAAAAAAACTTAAAGGACTAACCTGATACAATAACAAAACTTAAAGGACCCCTGGTGTAATTTTATCTTCTTTTTGTTTCAAAGCATTAATGTGATCCTCAACCCTTTTTTTACTCCTAACAAAGTCTTTGAAAAGGTTTAGTTTTTAATATAGGGTGTCATTTTCTGAAAAGGCTTAACAACATTAGGAGAAACGTTTCCAAGAAATGCTTATTTTATGCATTTCAAAGAGATATGTAGTTGCCACTGTAGCTCAGCATCACTGAGAATAAACTCAAGTAAATCATCCGCCAACACCTTTTGATGCTAGGCCCAACAGACTGAAAAGCAAACCCAAATGGCTACAAGGATTTATTACTAAATAGTAGTTTTTTTATGTTTTTTATGTTTATTTGTTATGGGTCAGGCCCATTATTTCGTACTAGCCCATTAGGGTTTAATTCTCCTTGTATTTAAATGGTTTGCTGCCTTTAGAAAGAGGCAGAGAATTATCACAAAACTTTTCTTATATTGTTGCTGCAAATTCTGTTTTATGTTGTTCTTGTTTACCCTTATATTTTAGATATTATAGTTGTTGAATCCTCTTTCTATCAAATTGGTGCTTTCATTTTGAATTCATGGCACCCCCCAAACCACCTAACCCTAAAGAGATTGTAGAGGAGGCTGTCCAAACAGCCCACCTTCATCTTGACAATGCTATTCAAGAGACCCAAATGCAAATGGATGAAAGATTTCTAAAGACACATTCTGATATGGAGCAGCTACATACTAGGATGGACAAGGAAAAACATGTTGCTGATTCTAGGTATGATAACATCATGGGTCTGCTTACAAAGCTAGCAGCTCAAGCTGAAAAACAGCCTGCTGCTACTGTTTCCGGAAACACTGTTCACGGAGGAGCTGTTCATTCACCTACTGTGGGCTCCGCGACTACTGTTCACAGCGCTGCTATTCACGCTGCCAGCTCAGCAGGTATTCCCCATAACCCCCTTTCTTTCCCTCTTACATTTCCCTCCACTATACCTACTATTCACACACCTATTTCTTCACCCCCCCCTTTACAAGACCCTATACGACCATCCCTTCCCTTTCCACCACCCTCATAAATAGCCAACCATTTCCCAATTCCTAAACCTACCGAACAGCATCCCAAAGTTTATTTCCCACTAAACCCTTTGCGGAACCCATTTACTACACCGCCCCAACCCTAATTCCCCCAACCCAGCCATTTCCCAATCCTCAATTTTCCCCATTACCATACCCTCATCTCAACCAATCCTCTACTAGTCCCCAATTCAAAACACCAAAAATTGAACTTGCAATGTTCGACGGCACCAGTCCCTTGGAATGGTTGTTTCAAGCGGATCAGTTTTTTACCTTCTATAACATTCCTATGGAAAATCGTTTATCCATGATGTCCTTTTACATGAAGGGAGAGGCACTCGGATGGTTCAAATGGATGCACCATAACAACGAATTAAGGGATTGGATTTCTTTTACAAAGGCGTTGGAGTTGCGGTTCGGTCCCTCCACATATGCCAACCACCAGGCAGAATTGTTTAAGTTAAAACAAACTCATTTAGTTGTTGAATATCAAGCACAGTTTGAAAAACTTGGGAATCAGGTTGTTGGGCTTTCAAGAGATGCAATCCTAAATTGTTTTATTTCGGGCTTAATACCAGAAATTCAGAACGAGTTGGCTATTCACAAACCTGTTTCCATTTCTCAAGCTATCGGGTTGGCCAAGCTAGTTGAATCCAAAATTCGGGAAGCTAAACCAAAATATCCTAAACCTTTTTCAGCTCAAATTTCGAAATCCACCCCCCAAAACCAAACCACACCAACAAACAGCAAGCCCATTACTACAAACCAACCACCCAAACTACCAATCCGTCGGTTATCCAATGCCCAACTACAAGAAAGACGCGCCCAAGGACTATGCTTTAATTGTGACGAGAAATTCACTCCTGGCCATAAATGCTCCAATGGTAAATTCCTTTTGTTAATAGAGGATGACGAGGCTGAAACGACTATTGAGGGGGATGAACCTAGTGATACCAACACTTCCAACCCAGAACTTAATGACACTTACTTCCAACTGTCACCTCAAGCAGCCAATGGATATTTTTCTCCCAAAACACTAAAGTTTACTGGATCTATAAAAGGTCTTTCGGTGTCTGTTTTGATTGATACAGGTAGCACTCATAACATTTTACAGCCACGCATAGCCCAACATCTCAAACTTCCAACACAACCTATTCCAAATTTTTCTGTGATGGTGGGAAATGGATCTAAACTATCATGTTCAGGTGTATGTCCAAAGGTCCCTATTAAGCTTCAAAACACTTCATTTTCAATTTCGTTCCACTTATTTCCCATAGAAGGAGCAGATGTGGTTCTAGGTATGGAATGGTTAAGAACCCTAGGCCCCCTTATGGCAGATTTTTCAATTCCCAAGATTTCATTCACTCACAATAACAACGAGATCACTATTACAGGTGATAACCAAACCCTCATTTCACCATCCACCTATAATAACTTCTGTCACCTTCTCCAAACTAATTCAGTTGCCTCAATGCACCTCCTACTGTGTCAAACTTCTTATGACAAAGAAATGGACTCTCCATCTACCCTATCAGACTTTCTGGACTCACTCCCAAAGACACTGTCTCCAAATATTTCAAGCATTATCAAATCCCACTCATCCATTTTTTCCAAACCTAAGGGTTTACCCCCAGCCAGAAACCATGACCACCATATCCCAATCTTACCCAATACTCCCCCAGTCAATGTTAAACCGTATCGCTACCCTCACTCCCAAAAAGATGCTATGACTGAACTTATCAAAGAGATGCTACAAGAAGGGATTATCAAACCCAGCAACAGCCCATATTCCTCCCCAGTTTTGTTGGTTCGAAAAAAAGATGGTACATGGCGATTTTGTGTGGACTATCGAGCTCTTAATGCTGTTACTATTCGGGACCGTTTTCCTATACCCACTATCGATGAACTCTTTGATGAATTAGGATCGGCAACTATTTTCTCTAAGATTGATCTACGATCTGGTTATCACCAGATTAGGGTAACACCAAAGGACATACATAAAACAGCATTCAGAACCTTTGATGGACACTATGAGTTTTTGGTAATGCCTTTTGGCTTAACTAACGCTCCTAGTTCTTTTCAATCGGCCATGAATGATATTCTACGACCATATTTGCGAAGGTTTGTTTTAGTTTTCTTTGATGATATACTCATTTACAGTTCTTCCATTTCAGATCATGCACATCATTTAAAATTGATTTTAGAGTTACTTTTATCTAACCAGTTTTATGCCAAGTTATCCAAGTGTGTTTTTGCTGTCCCTAGTGTTGATTATTTAGGTCACATTATTTCAAGTGATGGTGTAACCCCAGATCCAGCAAAAATCGAAGCTATTCTAGACTGGCCAAAGCCACGTTCACTCACGGCACTCAGGGGTTTTTTAGGGCTCACCGGCTTTTATAGACGATTCGTGCGTCACTACGCCTCTCTCGCCGCTCCTCTCACCGATTTATTACATTTCCCAAAATTACAATGGAACAAAGAAGCTGACTTAGCTTTTACAACACTAAAGAAAAAGATGACGAAAACTCCAGTTCTTGCTCTTCCTGATTTCTCCAAGCCTTTTGTGCTGGAAACTGACGCCTCTGGAGTTGCAGTGGGAGCAGTTCTTTCCCAGGATGGACACCCAATCGCGTTTTTTAGCAAGAAACTATGTAACAGGCTTCAAGCATCTTCTGTCTATGTTCGTGAGATGTTCGCCATTACAGAAGCTGTCAAAAAATGGAGGCAATATTTAATAGGGAGACACTTTCATATCTTTACAGATCAAAAGAGCCTAAAGAATCTCCTAGTTCAAACGATACAGACACCAGAACAACAAAAGTGGGCTGCTAAACTACAAGGTTTCGAGTTTGAGATTCACTACAAACCTGGAAAGGCAAATCAGGTGGCTGACGCTTTGAGTCGTATCGCACACGATGAGGAAGTTCTCTTGTTAGCCATTTCATCTCCGGTCCCTCACATCATAAAACAATTGAAAACATACTACCAGTCAGATCCTGTTGGTAAACAACTTCATACAAAGACCCAAACAGATCCCACACCACAGAATAATTTCCAAGTCAAAGATGGACTAATTTACTTCAAAGAAAGGATCTTCATACCTGAGACAGAAAGGCTGCGACAACAAATCATCACAGAGTACCATTGTACACCAGAGGGTGGCCATTCGGGTTTGCACCCAACCTTGGCTAGGTTATCGTCTTCCTTCCTTTGGCCTGGTGTATACACAGACATCAAAAATTTTGTTAAAGCATGCCAAATATGTCAGCAAAGCAAATACATGACTACAAAGAAACAGGGTCTGCTTCAACCGTTACCGACTCCTACAAAAGTTTGGAATGACTTAAGTATGGACTTTATAACGCACTTACCTAACTCTTATGGTCACACAGTTGTTTGGGTTATCTGCGATAGGCTTACTAAGTACTCTCACTTCATTGCTCTTCCATCCAAGTTTTCCGCAAAGGATCTGGCCATTCGTTTTTCAGTAGAGATCTGCCGATTACATGGAGTCCCAGAGTCTATCGTCTCAGATCGCGATCCTCTCTTCCTCAGCACCTTTTGGAAGGAACTTTTTCGAGCACAAGGCACGACTTTGAAGTATAGCTCGGCGTACCATCCTGAAACAGACGGTCAAACTGAAGTTACAAACAGGTGTCTCGAAACATACTTACGTTGTTTTACAAGTGAGAATCCAAAGAAATGGTTCAACTACTTACACTTGGCGGAGTTTTGGCACAACACGAACTTCCATTCTGCAATACAAATGACGCCCTTCGAAGCACTCTACGGACGTTCGCCTCTGTCTTTTCCCTCATACACGGCTGGATCCACAGATCTGACAGACTTGGAAGAGTCCTTGCAGAAAAGAGATGAATTGTTACAAACACTCCAACGAAATCTAAACAAAAGCAGAAAACTAATGGAAGTTCAAGGTAATAAGCACCGCAAAGACTGTACCTTTAATGTCGGCGATCTGGTTTTGCTCAAACTTCAGCCATACCGTCAAACCTCCTTCCAACGGCGCACATCTCAGAAGTTGGCTAAACGGTATTTCGGACCGTTCAGAATCCTCCATCGCATAGGCTCTGTCGCTTATCGATTGGATCTTCCAGCATCGTCGAAGATCCATCCGGTGTTCCATATTTCTCAGCTCCGAGCCTTCCACGGTGAAGAAACGCCATCAGATTCAACCATTCCCACCGAGTTTGAACCACCAATGGATGCCATCGCTAGTTCGTCACTGTCAACGGATGATTCTTCACAAAACCTACAAACAACACAAAACCCATTTAGTTCAGAAGCTGCACAGAATAAGGAAAAACACATTGAAGAGAAAGAAGGGACGAAGGAGAGTACGCCGCATGCTTCAGAAGGGTGTCCCGCTTTAGCGGTTAAGCTTCACAACTCTGGGTTGTTGAAGAATGAAGATGAAGCTAAGAGAAAAGAAAAAGTTGGCTCTTTGGGTGTTTCGGAAGACAGAGAGAATAGAGAGAGAGAGTTGAGTTCTGAAGTATCCAACAAAGAAGATTTGCTATCTAGTAATGCCTCTGTTGTTGTATCCAAGAAACTTACTTCACGTGACTTTTCTGTACTTCCCAATGCTTCAATTCAATCTACACCGCATGATACATTGGATTCCTCTTCCGCAAAATCCCAGCCCTCCAAAAATGTGACCGTTTGCCCACGTGATGCTGCAGTTTCCAAGGGACAGACTGGAAGCAAGTGGAACACGCTTTCTCCCTTTCCAAGACAGCTGTCTCACGTGAATTCTTCTCCTTGTACAGCTGGCACGCGTGTTTACCCTAATGCAGATACAAGTGCCACACATGGGCCTCCAAACTGGGCTGGAGCGTTCAAACACGCAGGGGATTTTTGTACACCCAACCTTGAGGACAAGGTTGTTCTTGGGCCGGATAGTATTGATGCTAGGCCCAACAGACTGAAAAGCAAACCCAAATGGCTACAAGGATTTATTACTAAATAGTAGTTTTTTATGTTTTTTATGTTTATTTGTTATGGGTCAGGCCCATTATTTCGTACTAGCCCATTAGGGTTTAATTCTCCTTGTATTTAAATGGTTTGCTGCCTTTAGAAAGAGGCAGAGAAGTATCACAAAACTTTTCTTATATTGTTGCTGCAAATTCTGTTTTATGTTGTTCTTGTTTACCCTTATATTTTAGATATTATAGTTGTTGAATCCTCTTTCTATCACCTTTTTTTGTTTAGTGAAAAATACTTTCATTTGCATATTCCCCCCATGTTGAAAGTGGTTCCATTGTTTCCTTTTGTACTATGTTCATGTTTTCTAAACCTTAGGAATGGCATTGCTTTTAATATACTAGATGAAGTCGAGTTTATTAGAGCATCAAAAACTATGTTTGTCCCTAGTTTTTTGTTAAAACACATGAGCTTCAAGAAGCTGATAGTAGAGATTGAATTTTTAGAAGTTTCAAACTCATTAAAAATCCCCTCATATGTGCAAATGGACCTAAAGTTGAAATCTTGAACCCAATGTCATTTATAGATGGTTTTGTCATCATTATAAGTAGCATGGTCTCTTCTTTTTTATTACTGAGATAATTAATTAACAAACTATAGTACTATAAAAGTTCACATGCTTCTAAGACATGTTTGAATTTTTGAACCGAAGAATATCTTGGGTGACTATAATTTATTCTTTTTCAATTATCATTATTATTGATGGTTAAGAAAAAGGTGATAGAGGCATAAAATGATTCAATTTTGGGATTGATTATTTATATTGTAAGATAGGTTATAATGCTTAGTCATGCTGGCCATTGGAGTCAGTCACTTGAAAGAAAAGAATCAGTTGGAAGATGAAGCAAATGAAGAGTCCCACATCGTTTTTTCATAAATAATTTTAGTGAAAAAATAATTTTAGTGCTAATAAAGGTCAACAATGCATAGCTAAATGTCTTTTTTGGTATTTGAGTGAAGCGGATATGTAATGTGCTATAGGTCTAAAAATTATTTTCAAATTATTAATTAATTATTTTCTAAAAAAATCAATTATTCTAGTCATCAATACTATGTCACTAAAATTTTTTTCATTCCAATCATCAATGTCATGGATTAAAAAGCTAGATTTTAAAATAGGGAACTAAAACATTAAAAACACTTAAATAGGAAGACGAAAAGTGCATTTAAGTCAATTTATTATAATTATTCACATTTTTATACACTAATTCTTTAATATCAAATATTTGAATTGAGTAATGTTTTATATTAAATTATAAATGATATATTATAATTATTTTTATTTTTACATAAAATATATTTAATTGATTAGTGATTTTGTCTCATTCATTTAAGAAGTTGTTGAAGCGTATAATTCATACATGGAACAAATATTTATTGCTAATTAATTAATTTTTATATCTTTAAAATTAAACTTAAATAATAACTATAATATACTAATTTGAGTCTAATATTTTTAATAGAGATAAATTAATGAATAAAAAATAAAAATGACGGACCATAAAACTTAACCCATCAAATAGCTAGCAAAATGATAATTGAATATGTCTAACATATTCCTCAAAAAAAAAAATTTAAAGTACAAATAAGAAGTGAATCTCACCAAGTGTCATAATTAACAAAAAAAATGAATTAGGTAATCTATATGCACGTGCATTTCCTTCTCTAAAAATGTGACATATCTTAAATATAAACGAACATATAGTGTGTAAGTATTCTTTCATTTAATTAAAAGTTGTCAAGGAACAATATTCACATTAAAAAAATACATGAATGATCGACCATCATTAGGTCAGTTTCAAGCCAAAGATTTCTCGAATTTCTCATGTTAGCATATTCTTAATCATAATCTCATGGAAACTCCAATCTTAGCTGAGAAATCTTTCAAGAATGTTCCTAAATTATCCTTGAATTTGCCACCACAAGTTGGCATACTAGGATTTCTCCTTGAAACTCCATTTGTGTTGCACTTAATCTAATTATGATTAGTAAAACACCAATTAACTTGTATGATTAAAGATTAGGGAAAAGGTGGGAATTTGATGTCAAAATATTTAATAATTGTAATCTCGTAAATTAAAGAATACATGTGTCCCTTGAAAGAAGTAGATGACATATAGACCAATGGCTTAACATGAAGAATGTCTCTATCAAAGTCAATTTTACCATTTTGAAATATGATATTGTTTTTCATGTGCCAAATTTTCTAAAGAATTATTATATTAAGATTCATGATCAAATTTTAAATTAGAGAGCTCTAACTTCTACTAGCAAGTTTGAATAAGCTCTTGTAACAAGTTTTATCAATATTCAATTAAAAGGATAGAATAAATTGCATTTTATATTGTATTATGTAAAAAGCAATGTACGTGTGTGTGTGTGTATATATATATATATATATATATATATATATATATATATATATATATATATATATATATATATATATATACATACAACATTGCACTATACCCGATTCTGCAATAATGCTAGTAATAATTTTTATACACTAATTTAAATTAATAACACAAAAATACATATAATGACGATAGGTAAATTCTAATAATGATATATAAATTCGAATTATATGTATTTAACTATTATCTTTATTTATATCCTCCCACAAGTTGTATAATGTGGAAGAGAGATGTTGATATGATCTAAAAGCATTCATCATAACCCTTTTGAACTTGTTTATCTCAATAGTACAACTCCTTGTTAGCAATATGTCATCTACATTAAGACACACCTGAATTACATTGCTATTTAAGGTATGTTGCATATACACACCATACTCTATTTCACTTTTTTTTGAATCCCTGATGCTTGAAAAACAAATCAATCTTTATATTCCAGACCTTAGAGCTTGTTTAAGTCCATAAAAAGCTTTGTGCAGCTTGTACACCGTCCCTTCTTTGTTCTCTATCACAAATCCAAGAGGTTGTAAAACATAAACTTCTTTTTGCAATGGAACATTCAGAAAATCTGACTTTACATCTAAATGCGTCAAAGGCCAATTCCTACTTGCAGCTATAACAATCACTGGTCTGATTGTTTTATGTCTAGTTACAGGTGAAAACACTTCAAATTAGTTTAGACCAGATTTCTGTAGAAATCATGTAGCTACTAACCTTGCTTTATGCTTGGAAATTGATCCTTCTAGCTTCAGCTTTATCTTGAAAAACCTTCTCACTATGATGACTTTCTTGTTCTTTGGTAGAACTGTCAATTCCCATGTATTTTTTCTTTCGATTGCCTCAAGTTCTTCGTTCATGACTTTCATCCATCTTCAAAGCTAGGTCCACCTTCAGAAGCTCCACCTTCAGAGGCTGGACCACCTTTAGAGGTTGGATTACCTTCAGAGGTTGGATTACCTTTAGAGTCTAAATCTCCTTCAGACTCACCTTCAGACTCAGAATCTCCTTCAAAGCCAAAATCTCCTTCAGAGTTAGAGTCATCTTCAGACTCAAAATCTCCTTTAGAGGAAGATTTAGAGTCAGAATTAGACTCTATTGTTAATAGTGCACTAGAGTTTGATTGAGAAATTTTTAATCCCATTTTTCTTATTCTTTAACTTTCACATCTTTGCTGATAGGGACTCTGTTGGTTATTGGGCAATATAGCTTATAGGCACATGTACACTGATAACCTATAAGCAACATAACATTGCTTATGTCGTCCAATTTCCTTTTAGTAGTATACGGGACATGTTTGTAACATACAAAATCAAACACCTTGAAATGGATCACACTTTTATTTCTTCCAATCCACTTCTCAATAGGAACTACTTCCTTTAACTTCTTTGTTGGACAATTGTTGAGCACATATGTTGCAGTGGCAATAGCTTCTCCCCAAAATATGTGAAGCAGATTCTTTTATTTTAGCATGCTTCTTGTCATGTCAAGAAGATTTGTGTTCCTTATATCAACAAGATCATTGTGTTGTTGAGTGTATGGAGCAGTCACCTCATGCTCAATACCATTCTCCTCATAGAACTTCTTGAACTCTCTAGAGTTGAAATCACATCCACCATCGATTCTGAGGATCTTCACTTTGATTTTTAGCCTTCATTTTGAACTTCTTGAACTTAGCAAACACCTCGTGTTTGAAGTTATGAGTGCTACCCATGCGATTCTTGTGAACTCATCCATAAATGACACAAAATACTTGTTTCTTCCAAGTGAATGTACCTCAAATGGCCCACATACATTAGGATGCACCACACCTAAAGCATGAGTTGCTCTTGGAGGCATTTCTGATGAGAATGGAAATCTTGTTTAGTGCCTCTCATGCATATATCACAAGATTTCTCTGGTGCCACAATTTTTAGAATTCCATGTACCAGAGTCCTTGAACTCATATGCCCTAAGCTTTTGAAATTCACATGTCCCAATCTCTTGTGCCACATCTCACTCTCCCTTGCAACACTTGTTTCACTAAGGCATTGAGTATCTGTTGTTTCAACATTCACCTTGAATGTCATATGTTTTCCTAGTTCAAACTACACAATCAACTTCTGATTACAGTCATACAAATTCAAGAGATTGTCCCTCATGGTTACTGAAAAACCTTTTTCAAGCAGCTGACCTACACTCGTCAGATTTATCTTTATGCCAAGAACATATCATACATCCTTAATTAGTATAGTTTTCCATTCTTCAATTTTACTTTGACATTTCTCATTCCTTCAGTATTCAGATACTTATCATCAACACATTTTATGTTGGTCTTTCTACTAGAGTCAAAATTAACCAGTCATTGCCTATTTCTAGTTAGGTGGTTTGAGCAGCGCGCCAGTGTCCATGTACCACCAATCTACCATTTTTCTACTATCATTCTCATATGACATCAATAGCACGGGTTCATCCTCAGAATCTCCTATGGCTATGTTGGCTTTTTCACCCTTTCTTTGTTTGACCAACAATCAACAACAAAATGGCTAAACCTATTACAATTATAGCACTGAACCTTTCTCTTGTGAAACTTCTCCTTTTCTTGTTGAACATTCTTATGTTTCTTCTCATCTGGATTGGAGGATTCTGACTTCTGAGCATCACCACCATTCTTTTTCTTGTTCTCTGACCATGCTTGCTTCTTGTTCTTCTTGACAAAAGCATCCTTCAGAGCATGTCCTGTTTCCTTTTCAAAGCTCATTTCACTCAGACGCAATTCTTGTACCTCTAAATTACTCTGAAGTTCTTTAATTCTCATGATGCTAGTGTCTTTTGAATGTTCTATGGATACAACTATGTAATCAAACTGAGGAGTAAGAGATCTTAGTACCTTCTTAATGATTACTTGTTTAGAGAGTGTTTCTCCATAATCTTTCATCTCATTTGTGACCATAATCACTCTGAAGATGTAATCAGCTACGTTCTCTTTGTTCTTCATGCTGAGATTCTCATATTGGTTGCATAGGGACTCTAACTTTACTTTCTTCATTGATGGGTCACCATCATAGCCCCGCACAAGTGTATCCCACACCGCTTTTTCCATCTTTGTGTAAGTAATCTTCTCAAACACCTTCGTATCCACACACTAATGGATATAGAACAATGTCTTATAATACTTTTTCAATGTATCATGTTGCGTATTTCTTTGTGCTTTTGTTGCGTCTTCTGCAAGTGGCGTGTAACCGTCATTGACAGAATCAAGAACATCTTAAGCGCCAAACAACATACACATTTGAATCGATCATTGATTCCAATTATTTCAGTCAAATATTAAAAGTTTTATGTTCAAGCTACCATTTCCCCCGTTCATCTTCGTTCTTATGCAAATAAGTTAGTTCTCACCAACACTCATGTTTCTCAAACCCTGAGAATCAAGAAGTGTGATTCTCTTCGATTTTGATCTTTAATTCAGTGTGAATTTAAGGAACGAAATCAATCACACATCTCACGTACACTCATATTTTCCTATGAATCGAATCGGAGCTCTAGATACTAATTATTGGAGTTAGCAGCGGAATTCTATTGAAGTACAAGAAGATGAAGAAGATGAAGTTGAAAGAATTGTAGACGTAGAAAGAGAACGTAACTAATTTGTAACTAAATTTTCTGTAATCTCAAATTATGAATTTTGTTACAAATGAAATTCACTTTGGGTTTATATACTAACAACCAAATGAAATGACACTCAAATGCAGAACCAAATTAAAATCAAATGCAAAATACTTGAATGTAAATTACATTTCAACAAAAATATCTCAAAAATTTAACAATAAATCATTTTAATACTTCATCCAAACAAAAAAAAAAATAAATGAATTAATTTAAACCTTTTGAATTATTTAGAATTTTAAATTTTTTAAAAAATTTTAATTGCTTCGCTAAAATACATTTTAAAAGTCATTGAAAAGCACGATAGAGAAGACAAGAATACATAGTTAATTAGGATAAAAACCTGATGAAGGAAAAGGTTATGTCTAATGATGTTGTCTACGTTGAGAGACCTCAGTACCTCTCAATGAACAATTATGTAATTCTGACAGTTTTTTTTTAAAGCATACAGTGAGGGTTATTAACTCCAGAAAAAGAAACCCCACAAAATAGGAGTAATGATCAGTACACTTTTTATGGATAATAAAAATAAATAATAAGGATTATTTTGTGGGATTGATAATCTCCACAAACCTGTTGAAAAACTAGTCAAACATGTTTGATATGCATGAGAAAGAGAAACATGACTTTTTCATTAAATTATTGACCGATCATATTCTTGAATTTGTCTTCGTCAAAATCATTTTGTGTGTTTATATATAAGGCAGTACAGAAAATATGTATTTGAATTAAGCTGTAAATTTAAATATTATGATGTTGAAAATAAAATTATTGTTGAAAGATAACATACCCTCAGCATAGAGTTAGAGTAGGTCGGCCACTACTAATATATACTCATATTTATTGATTTTCATTCTATTTAAATATTTTATTAATTATAACTGATACAAATATTTTAATAATAAAGTCAATTTTATTATTAAATAGAAAAATAATGTGAGACAGTAATGTATAGATAGATTTAGTAGAACATAATCAAAACCAAGTGACTAAATATTTTCTTAATTGCTGTAGTTTAATGCAAGAAGGTATGAAAGGACACACTATACAGCTGTTTTGTGTGATGCCATTTTCATGAAAATTTGTTTCCATTAAGATTTCACGTGGGCAAAGATTTTAACCGAATTTATGGATTCCATAAAGCAAAAAATTGTTTGATGAGAACCGATGGTTGAAAATATAAATAGAAAAAAGGAATATTGCCTATTTCATGAAATGTATAGATATGTCATCATGACAGGTTTTCAAGGATTTGGTCCCATTATCCAACGAAATTTCAAGGATTTGGTCCCATTATCCAACGAAAAATGGAGTAACTTACAACATTTTTATGATGATGCTTGGACTAGCTAAAATTATCTTGATGATTGTAATCACTTAGTTTTATGATGTGCTCAGTTTTGTTTTATTTTTTCCAATGTTGTTGTTGTTTGCGTGGTTGCGTTAAGTATGTTGTGCTCAAATGTTTAATGAAATATGAAATGAAAGTCTAATTTAAATTGAAATTTTTTTATTACAAAAAATAAAATACATATTAAGATTGACATAAAAACTTATGTTGCAGAGCTAGACCCAATATTCGGACAATGTTTTTTATTGTGACCGGGTTGATGGCATGTACTGCATGATCTAATCATTTTATTTGTCGTATCCATTTCAGTTCGAATACGGGTGTTTTTAGGGCGGCCCTTTTTCTTCCTTCACATATGGTCATTGTGCCAAACAATGTCCCCTTGATAGACAGACCAATCCTCCTTTGCCACCACCGAGAATGTATTGATGTACACATTTAAGACGTCTTCTAGGATTCAGGCAAGAATGTGCATATGTTGCTATGAAGCGAGAGAACGACATACGAAATACTTGGAACTTTCTGCAGTTGCACCAAAGTCTATCTAGTTCAACGCTATAGTACCCCATTGGCCTACCCTCATTATGATCCATTGTCTCCTCTACACTGAACCAACCTTTAACACGGACAAACACTGTAACACCTTGTGTGTTAGCTTTGGCAGTTTCCTCTTGAATAAATTTCATGGAGCTTTCACTAAACAATTGCCCAGATTGCAACACTGACCGCCATTTTGAACCCCTGGTATCAAATAGTGACCCCAACCTAAAATAGGTTGCTATAACCAATGCGGTTATCGGGAGGTTTCTGATGTCTTTGAAGACAGAGTTTGTTTATTCCACTCAGTTGGCTGTCATGTGCCCCCATCGTTAACCATTGTCAAATGCCTGAGTCCACTTCTTCACGAGAATGTTATCAATCCACCTTAACGCATCCGTATTTGTCAACCGTATCTCTTCGGGATAGTGTTTGAGCGATGGATCTTTTAAGGCATGTGTTGCATTAATCACCTTCTTTTGAAGCGTCTTGTCTGTTATCTCCTTCATGAAGTTTTGAGCAATATGTCTAATGAAATTAACATGCATTGAATGGGGTTCTTGCCAACCGTTATCAGGGTTATTGTAACCACTCTTAATAGAGGGGTGTTTGTCCCAAATTAAACAGAGGTTGGGTTAAGGAGCAACGTGTAAGCGTAGGTTTTTTAGAAAGAAACAACAGCCACCAGTCGTCCCGCCTTCAACCAGAGCGAATGCAATTGTAAAAGTATTGTTGTTGTCATCTTGTGCATCTGCCATTAGTAATGTTCCTTTATACTTTCCATACAACTAGGTCCCATCAATTTGAATAATAGGTTTGAAGAATGCAAATCCTTTGATGGATGGTTCATATGACCAGAACAGTAGATGAAATATTCTATATCCACTAAAACAAGTTCTGTCTAGCGCAAAGGCGGTGAGTGTTTCCAGACTAATAAAAGTTCCTGGAGCATAATACCGGAGTGCTGTCAAAAATCTTGGAAGTTCTTTGTACGAATCCTCCCAGTTGTCGTATACAAGGTCAACGGTTTTAGTCCTAGTAATCCACCCTTTCCTATAAGAGGGGGTATAATTGAATCTTGTAACTATATGAGAAATGATTGTACTCACCTTCAATGATGGATCTTTACTAATGAGAGGCAAGATTTGATGGCATATTAACTGAGAGCTAAGTTTTTGATGATCATGCGTCGAAATGGTTGCGATGCAAGTGTGGATTGGATCAAATGTACCTAGGAGTCACTTATCTTCTTGTAAGATGCAGCTAGCCGAAACGGGAAAATTGGTTTTTGACGATATAAAATGATGTACCTCCCTGAGTTGGTGCGATCTACAAAGAAGTCAACCGAAATATCCATGTGATAGTTTCTTATAGCTTGCACACATTCTTCTTTTATACAAAATTTGTCTCTGACTTTTAAAGCCCCTTTGGTTTGCCTATAAGGATTGTGAAAGATATCGGAGGCTGGTTCGTCTTCTTCTAAGCTCAAGTTCGTCATGTGAATCGGAAGTCCGTTCACATGGATCGTAGGTATTGGCTCATTCGCTTTTTCTGCAGCGTCATCGTTGACCATGGAATCAACCAGTGTCTCATCTACTTCTACTTTTTCATTGATAACATCGACTTTGGTGTGGTCGTCGTCATTAGTTTCTTCAAAAACTTGTGAGGGGTCAACAATTTGAGACTGTTGAGGTTGCTGTTGTAAAACATATATCTCAATTCCGCTGAATCCATAATGTTCATGAGTCTTAAACATACTCTGAACATCATCATCGTCGCAAATCTTGAATTAAAAATAACTGACTTGGTTGTTGTCAAATATGAATGGACTCTTGTAACTAATTTGATAAATCGGACCTGATTGTTATTTAGCCTCTAGTCTTTCTTTAAAGTATGTATAGCCTTCTCTACCGTTTATTTTATAACTAAGAACATCAGTATCATGAAAACTAAAACCAAATGTTGCACATTCGAATGTCTCACCGTTTACATGAGCATCGATATAATGTCGTGTATGATTCATTTTGTGCGAATTTGGTTTGGTGATATTGTGTGTTTTGGATAGACTGATGCAAGTCATGTAACACTGATGCAAGATAAGTAAACTGTATTTAAATAGACGGGTAATAATATGTTTGCATGCAAGATAAAATTACACATATGCGCCACTTGGAATGGTGCATGCTCCTAAAAATTACACAGATGCGCCATAGGGAATAGTTCCTAAAATTACTCTTATGCGCCATAGGGAATGGCTTATCACGTGAGAGTAAAAGATTTCTACATGCATTCAATCCACCATGCAGACCCTAGGCTTCAGCTACTCTACATGAAGTTTGCATGCATTCTAAAAGGGTGGTGCCACCTTGGTTAGCGCATCAATACAAATTAAAACGGACAAGCCAGTTGGATTGGCACATCAGTACAAAGTTGCATGCATAATTTAATCACATGCATGCATTACACCCATCTATAAATGTTAATTTCCATTCCATAATTTTTACACACAAACTCATTAAACAACACTAAATATCTCGCAAGAAAAAATGGCTCTCTTGACAATGGTGACCAACACAGAGGAACTGTCAAAAACATTGCATCCTTCATAAGTTTTTGACTTTTTATAACTTTAAGTTTCATAATTCTATTCCTTAACTATTCTTTTATTTATTTATTTTAGGATAGTACAAGATTTCGTTGTCGTGTACACGGCTACGTCGCACACGATGAACTTATTGAACCATATTTGAAGTTTGCTGGTTTTGGACATGTTATCGACATAGAAAATTATCATGTTAATTATAAATTTATTTTGGCCTTGGTGGAAAGATAGAGGCCCGAAACACACACCTTCCATCTACCATACGGTGTATGTACCGTCACTCTTGAGGATGTGTACATGTTATTGGGTCTTCCCATCAATGGTAAGGTTGTTAATGGTCGAGTCAATCAAGACAACGCCATATGCGAGGAACTATTGGGTGCTCCTCTAATTGAAACAAATTCTAGGGGTCAAGGTATTAATCTCAAGCTCCTTAATGAACATTGCACAAAAATAACTTTAACGGTGGATTCCACCAAGGAAGAAAAAATAATTAAGGCTCGGTGTTATATTATGATATTATGTGGTCAGATTCTATTTCCTGAAACAACTGGTAATATTGTAAATCTCGTGTATTTACCGTTACGAGATTTCGGTAAAATAAACACATAGTTGGGGTTCAACTGTTTTGGCCCATGTCTATAGTTCTTTGTGTAAAAATGCATATAACGATACTTGTTAGTTTTACTTCTGCATTTTTTTTCTTCAAACATGGAGTTGGTCGAGAATGCCGACATTCTCCCCCATCAACAACAGGCCTTTTAGGTTCCCCTACACGACAAAGTAAGTTAACAACATTATTCAATTTATTTACTTAATATTATGAACAACAAAAAGTTTTTATTTACACTATTTTATTCGTAGGTGGTTCATCCCAAAGATGAAGTACAACCAAACTCCCAAAAACACAATAGTGGTCTATCGAAATCTACTGGGTCGTGTTGGACCTGATGAAGTATTACAACTTGATGCCTCTAAATATAGTTTAATAATAACATGCAATTAATAATATAATTTTCTACAGTTTGTCTGGAGGCCATATCTTCTAGGTCTCGACCATGAGATTAACACATATGATGTTGATATTTGAACTGCAAAAATAGCAATCATCAAGTTCACTACTATGGAGATGCACCATAATGATTGTGTGAAGCTCCAATTCAGTATGCAACAAGGTATCCCGGATCCCCCGACATGTTTGGGACAATGGCACCTATTAAGAGTGGATAACCAGTGGAGAATTCCTGATTTAAGAGATTTCGCAAAAAAGAATGTCGTTAGTGGAGGCACCGACATGAACTGATCCTAACTGACCCAATCTTGCAGGGAGATGTTAGACCAACTCGGCAATATATGGTTGGTATACATCTGTTTCTACAAATTTGTTTCTGTCTCCCCCAACATATTTGATCGATCCACGCCAGAGAGCTTCATCATACAGCCAACAACCAAACCCACAACCAACCCCACAATAATACCAAACCCAACAATAATATCAACACCAGCAACAACACCAACCCCAACAAGAATATCAACCACAACAATATTGTCAACACACCCAAACACAACAACAATACCCCACCACATCCACCCAAACCCGCCAACATTTCATACCACACACACAAACACAAACCCAAGAATAACACCCTGACCATTGCCAACATTATGGTGACACCACATCCTACCACAACAATGATGACACATATGACACATCTCCTTCCTACCATAGCACCCAACCAATATACAACCAAACATCCCACCACCAAAGCATTCAACCATCATATGGATTTCAAACCCCACAAGACTAAATGCTTCATTTTCAACTCGGTTCATCATCCCAATTCTACCAACAACCCCACCCACAAGTAACCCAACCGAGTCGACCCAACTTCAACAACATGGGCGCGGATCTCTTTGAAAGCACTGCAAGTTGGGGAGAAATGGTCGAAGAATTATACGATGCGACTATTGTCCCAGGACCATCGCATCAAACACCTCTACCTCAGACAAACCAGAACATAAAAGAACGACCTCCAAAAGATCAAAATCAAAGATCTCGAATGCAAATTTTTGGGCAGGTTTATTTTGCCGGCGGGCGTTTGAGGCGTGTGGGTGGAGGACGATGACATCGGTAAAAAAAATTATTCAAACGCCTTGTAATAGTATTTTCAAATGAATGTTATAATAGTTTTATTTTTATTTTTATTTTATTATTAATTTATTTAAAACAAATAAAAAATCTAAAACAACTGAGTTGTCGCATTGAACGACTACTACACATAAACTTTCAATGCATGCGCCACACAAAGTGACGCCTCCTCTGTGTGGCAAAAAAAAAATTTTTTAGAAGTGGTTAGATTGATAAATTTTTTTAAAAATTAAAAAAAAAATTGAAAAAACTTATTAAAAAAGAAATCTCATTCATCTATGCCTAACTAATTTTTTTTTTAATATCAAAATAATAATAATAAAAGCAAACCAAGAAACAACACAACAAAACCAAAGAGTATTTTTGTAGTTGACTACTTTTGTACTTCTAATTGACTCTCAAATCTCAATAGAAGAAAGTTGAAACCAAAACAAAACTTCCCATTCACTCTCACTCTCTCTCTCTCTCTCTCCCATACAATTTAATGCATCCTAACCCCCTTATTGAAATTTGAAACTCGAGTCTCTCCACAAAAACCCAGTATTAAATGCAGCAGATGAAACCCTCACCCACCCTTTACCCCTCAAAAAAATAATCCCATCCTAACCCCTTAATTTCCTCCCTCAATTTCTCTTTCTCTCCCTCACAATGGAGAATTCCCTATTCTCTCCTCCTCCTCTTCTTCCTCTCCTTTCTCCATGTCCTCTCCTCACAGTTACTTCACCAACCTTGGCCTTGGCTACTCCATAGCCATAACCCTCGCTTTCCTCGTCCTCCTCGCCACTCTCTTCCTCTCTTTCTACCTATGTTGCCGCACCAGCCACAACAACAACAACAACCCCAACAACAATAATCCCAACAACTACACTGAAGGTATCGTTTTGTCACGTGACATCTTCATATCTGAAACCGATGAAGAAAACCAACTCGCAGAAGAAAACACCGTAGTCGGTCTAGAAGACAACGTGATAAACTCCTATCCGAGGTTTCAATTCAACCGAGACAACGCAACAGTCTTAGGACAAAACACAACGTGTTCTATTTGTTTGTGTGAGTACAAGGATTCAGAGATGATGAGAATGATGCCGGAGTGTCGTCATTATTTTCATCTCTGCTGTCTTGATTCGTGGTTGAAGCTTAACGGTTCTTGTCCGGTTTGTCGGAACTCCCCGCTTCCAACGCCGTTGGCTACTCCGCTTCAAGAGGTTGTTCCGCTTTCTCAGTACGGTGCTGATCGGAGACGAAGAAGGTGACTTTTTTATATATAAATATAGTTAGATTGAGAATTATTTTAGTCAGGAATTGAATTAAGATGCTATATGAATTATTAGATTTTTATGAGATTTATGTTTGGAATATGTTTTATGTAAGAAATTTAGAAAAGAAAATTATTTGTGAAGATTGTAAAGTCCATTGTGATCTGATGCAGTTATTGCGTTGCGCCCACTATATTGCGGCCGTTGCAGTAGCATTATAATGCGTCTTTCTTTTGGTCAAATTACGAATTTACATCGGTTATGTAAATCTGGAAATCCAACGGTATAATTAGGAATCTTACTCCTTGACATAATTACAATTAATTATAGTTGGTGAAATTCAAATCGTTTCAATTTTAGATTTAAAAATTGTGTTTTTAATTTATTTTTTTATTAAAATCTGCAAACAAGATATTTAATTCAGAAAATATCCGATAGGAACAGAGTTTGTTTAAAGGATTTAAATTATAATGTTGGAAATATCATTTCTAGAAATATTATTATCAGTAATTTTATTTTTATCAATGTGTTTCGCAAATGAACAAAGTTTTTGAGAATTTTTTTAGGTTTTATTTTAATTAAATTTTAAAAATTAAAAATTGAAAAATAAATATGTTAAAATAATATGAGAGTCAGAAGTTATGGTTGGTTATTTTATATTTCTATAACAATGTAAGATTTTCATCCTTTGACATGTGAATAAAAATAAAGAAATTTATGAACAAAATGTATTCCTTAAAATAAAAGTACCCCGATATAATTTATTAAAAATTGAAACAAACAAATAAATATGTGAATTCCAATGTCACATTCATGGAAATAACATTTGTATCCATAAAATAAACACTCGCTTAATCTTAAAGCAAATGAATATTTTCACAAAACTAAAAAAAATTGTACAAAAATAAAGTATTTGACTCTAAGGCTCTGTTTGGTAAGACACTTTTTTGAACTTATAGTCTATAGTTTATAGCTTATAAACTCATATAACATTTTAGATATTTCATCACGAGCTTATAGCTAATTTTGCTATCTTATAACTTGTTTTTCATACGTTATTTGAAATAGTTTTTTAGCTTATTTTGCTTATATTTTTTCTTCTTTTTTATCTTTATTATTTTAACAAAAAATTCAATTTCATCCTTTGTAATTTATTTTAATCTAAAATAAAATAAATGTGTATTAAATATCTTTTATGTTATTTTATATTTATAAATTAGTTGAGCCGCTAATTTTACCAAACATTTTAATTAGCTTATCAATTATCAGTCTCAATCATCAGTTATAAATCATAAGCTATCAGTCATCAGTCATAAACTATAAGTTATCAGCTAGCTTATCAGTCAACCGTTATTTTTATCAAACAGATCAAAAATTAACTCTCCTTTTTAATTTTTAAGAAACAAAGAAAATATAACTCAACTATTAGACAATACAAACTTTTCAACTAACGGCTTAGATTTCTAATTACATTAATTTATGATGGTTGGCAATCTATTCTCAATTGTAGATTAAAAAATATATATTATGCATGCATTAATATGCTTTATAACGCATGATATCTCAATACAAAATAAAGGTGTAAAAGTGTCGGTGTTTTTTCCCTTCACGAAGATATTGTTTTGTTCGAGAATAAGAATTGTTGATAAAGTTTTTGATGCACTGGTACGAGCTATTTCAATGCAATTATGCGGATGGATATGTAATGTTAGCACTCAAATGTACATGTTAGTCCTCGAATGAAGGGGTGGAATTAATTATGAGTAGAATCATACTTTTGTTGTTTGCGTTGTGATATATATGCAATAGGGAATAGTTGGGCCTATATCGTATTCGGTGTACATAACAGTTTCCCCCAAGACTTATTGTATTGTGATGCACTAGAACTCTTTTAAGGAACTGGGTCGGATATTCTTAGTCGGGATTCTCCGTGGAGAAGTGGAAGAGATTCGGGGAGAGTTGCATTAAATGTCAGTATCATCATTGAGACGTTTCACAGATTTTCTCCACATGTGGTCCTAGGTTCGTAGGTTAGGGCGTAACTCTTCCCCCTAAGGTGTTTGAGTGCACTCAAGTGTTGTTATATTATTCAGGTTAATCTTGACTGTTGATTTTTCATCTTTTATTTACATTCATTCTGCAACATTGATTCACTACATCTGACTTCATTATATAATGGTTATTTTGGTCTTTCAAAAAAATTTTGTTCCTTCTCATAATTGAGCCTTACTTTTTTTGTGAACTATTTCTTCTTCTTCTCTTAAGCTCAGGTGATTTCTTTTTTTTTCATATTTGTCTCTAGTTTGGGTCCATTGTCCCTGATTCAACCCAATTATCAAGTTCTTCTTGCTCTTAGTTGTCTCTTTGTTTCACTTCTTACTCAAGTACCATTTATAATCCTTTTTCCTTACACTTGTTATTTATCTTTCTAGTAATCAATATGGCAAACGTAGAAAATATATCCCAGAACATGATAAATGAGTCTGACGGTGGAGATTCTCTAGTATCAGCAATATATGAGAACATTGGTGTTTGAGATGATGGTCCTTTAGAAGTTAATGGCCTCAACTCCAACTTTATTGTACTTAGCGGTATCTCTATATTTGAAGGGGATTCTGTGGAGAAGGGTGACCGACACCTCAATGCTTCTACTAAGAAAAGTAATGAAGATTCCTAGAAGAAGATGAAGTGGGTAACTCCAACAATCTGAATTTTAGGGAGGTGGTTACCGTTCTTTACCAATACTTTTAAGGCAACACATGGTTGGGACCCAAGCGATATAGAGATTAGGGATCATCTTGTTTTCAGGAGTAACACTGCAGTTTCTGGCAATCATTACCTTTGCCATGACAGTCGGGAAGAAATGGTTAAACGAGGACGTGCAGACTTAAAGGAGCTGGAAGACGCCATTATTTACCACTGAGTAGACCTTGAATTGATGGGAATGATTTCTTACTTTGATAATGCTGAGGAAGTGGAGGAAACTCACATAGAAGTGGGTCCTTCTTCTGAAAGGTTAGTCTCACATATTGATATTGGCAAAAAGATCTACAACTACTTTGATGAATGTGTTGTCCCTTTGTCCAAGTGTGTTTTTACTCGATTAAAGTTCAAGCTCTCATTCAAACTTCAGCGGACTTGGGATGGAGTTATTGAGGTGTATGGATATTTCCCTCTCCCAGCTTCATTTGTCAACCTGGGTGTTGGTAAAGTAATCCAATACTTATGTGTGTACCAGAGTAAAGAAATATCCATTTGTCTCTTTTTGACAAAATATATTTTTTTTCCTTTATCTGTACCTCATGTCCATTTTGGTCTCTCAACTTTCAAAAGTATAAATGTAGTCATTTATGTCTTAAATGGCGTCATTTAGGTTTTTTTTCGTCTAATTTTCACAGTCGGCGTCTATTTATGCATGCGTGGCATCTGACGTGGCATATATTTGTCACAAAGATCATCAAAATTTCATGAAAATTCCAAAAAAAATCCTTTAGCGAGATTCAGACTATGATTGTTGCACAAGTGGGTCTACCATCGAACCACATCACTTTTCATGATTTATAATTACTTAATTTAATGTTAGCATGGATCTTATGATTTTTTGTAAACTTAACATCGTGAACTACATTGGCAACAGGTAACTTATTATCCCAGCTCAATACACTCAAATCAAAATTCATATGAAATGCATTGGCATTCAAAGGTAAATCGGGATTTGTTGCCAATGAAATGTAGCTATTATTTTCGGTAGCTTGAAACAACAAAGCACCACCGCCACTTGCATTGTAAGATTCTCCATGAGTGTAGAGATGATTGGAAGCATTTCCTCAAACGCTTTGTGAGCAATGAAGGTGGGATAAGATCTTAACATTAAAATTTTCAAAAGAACACCCTGCAACAACAAAAAACAAAAAAGAAATAACAACATTAAAGAAGAAACAAAATACCATTTTGAAATGAAATGTTGGAAAAATTGTTAACCTTTAGTACCTTTATTATCATCAACAAAAGAAGAAGGTATGAGATTTGAAAAGAGCGAGCTTGGTGTAGAACGAAAACGAAGCAACCCAGAGGTAAAGTTAAAGGGCTGAGAAGGATATTGTGCCTCTCTTTTGTAATTTGTTTTTTGTGTCACGCATTTCTAAGGTTCCCTACCGTGGGCATGTGATGTTTTCATTTTGTCAGGCATCCAAGATGATTGGCGTTTACACGGACAATTGAAAGACATTTAAAGACCGCTTCCATCTGGTAACTCCTCGGGCTCTATAGGCCCACTCAGTCTTCTGCAGGGTCCCTAAGGGAAGACCTATTCCAATCGGCGCCTCTTCCTCGTCGTCAGCCAAGTGTAAAGGGAAGATCCATAAATATTGGGTCTAAAACCATTTTAGTCGGGAGTCGCGCCACCACTACGTCGTCCCTTATGAAAATTTGATCCTAAAAGAGATGTCAACAAAAGAATATTCGGTAACCTTTTGGGAACAAATGGGTTTTGAAGAAGGTAAGGGTCCCCAAATATGCGGGGTCTTCTATCCAAGATATGTGGCTTATCAATACTCGGGTTATACTGGACGCGGTTGACGCCCATGAGAGAAATGAACATTTATATGGAGAGAGGAAATTTGTTTTGTACTTGCTTTTGGTATTTCTTGGATGTTTACTAAATTTTTTTAGTTTTGCAGATACCATGGTGTGTGTCAATAGTCTTTAAAATAGGGGAAAAGGCCAAGATGGTGGCTCTTGAGCTCCAAGCAAGGTAGTGGAGGACCAGCCATCCGCAACTGTTGAATCCTAGTGGTAATAACAAAATTGGTCGAGATAAGAATCCTATCGAGGAAGAAGGATCGAACAAGAGACCTAAATCTTCTAGCTCCAAGCTGTGGGGATCACTCTTACTGCCACTGAAATTACTCCTCCCAATTTTCCAACTGCCTTCCCTTTTCAGGTGCCTCAAACTTCTTAAGAAGTGTGGCCATGTGTCACAAAGCAAGACGCCGCATATATCCAAAGCCTTTCTAACACTTGGAGTTGATATCGGAGACCACTTTTCACATGTTCTAGTCCCACCCTTGCCTCCTAGAACCAGTCTCGCCCCCGACGATGAACGGGTTTCCTTGCCCCGTCCCACCCGCATAAATTGTAATTTTTTTAAAATGCATATTTTTCTATAGCAATAAAAATCAATAATTAAACTAAATAATTGGTCATTTTAGAAATAATCATAATGCTTGATCATTTTTTTTAATTTATATTTTCAAAAAAAATAAATAGTAATTCTAATAATCTTGATATTTTAGGATTAAGTATAAATAAGTAATAAAATTATTAAAAATAAAGTAATAAATCAAATTTAATAGGCGGGGCGAGTACTAGCATTCTATGCCCCCGTAATTAAAAATCATGCTTTTCCCGCACCCGCTCTCAATTAAATCAGTTTTTCCAGTTAAATTCAAAGCGGGACGATCGGGGCTGGCCGGGGCCAAATTAATTTGCCTTACCTAGTATTAAGGGAATCTTTGATACTTTCTAAAATCTTTGCAACCAAGCTAATGTCTTGTCTTCGGACATTGAGATTCCTCAAAATAAGATGTACCCACAGAATAAAGTTATTGATGGAGAAATTATTAGTGATCAGGAGGAGGCCGAATAGGACAGAAAGTTTGGAGAAGAGGTGGAATAATTTTGTAATCTTTAATGCTCTAAGGCTTTTGTAATTTAACTTGAACAAATTTTCAATTGTGTTACGTCATTACTAATATTTCATTTGTACCATTTCCAAGCATACATCCTCTAACACTTTTCACGTATCTTTGGTCATATGTTGATTACTACACTGAGGATAAGCCACGTGCTTCCGCATTCATCCCGCTCAGAGGAAATTAGGCGATCGAGTCCTTCAGAGTGTTTCTTGATCGCATTGCAGAAGATGATATATGTTACACGCCGTATGACGATCACCACCAGACGCGTACCTTTGATAACAAATCCTTCTACTCTAAATGGTTATCTTGTGGGTCACGTCTGATATATCCACATCTGTCTGAGAGTCATGTGTTAGTTCGGGTATCCATATGTTGTTCAAAGAGACTCTTATGTGTTTGTTCCTCCCACTATGGTCTGCAGAGATGTACTACTCCGGCCTTATTTATAAGCAAATATTCCTTTTTTAGGTTCATTGAGTAATGAATGTATCTGGTTTACTATACAGGCCAGATACATTCATTACTCAATGAACCTAAAAAAGGAATCTTTGCTTATAAATAAGGCCGGAGGGAGTATATGTGATCCTAGCTAAAGCTCGAAGTAAGGTAGCCCCTTACGAATGGAGTTCTGCATTCAGCTACATTCAAGGTATTTCAGAATGTCACATCATTACATGAGACCAGATGCTCACGTAGATCCAATTAGGTAAGCTCATTCAGAGATATTAGAGTATGAACAAACTAGGACAGATCATGTCGTTGATGTGTTACCTGCATGTTATCGTATAGAGGTCATTGCACGAGAGGATATATATGGGAGACTTTTGGAAGGCACTTCTGTGAGGGTCCTCACATATGTCATTCTATCTAAGACACAAACGGCATTGTTGTACAAGAGACAGAGAAGGAACATGGGGTGGTCCGATATACCCAATAGCATTTGATAGTATTTGTTTTTGAGATTATGAATAGTATTATGATTTGTAATTTGTCATTTTGATAGTATTATGAATGATGGATTGATTCTAAAATATGGCATTGATTCTAATATATGCACTTTAATCTTGTTAGATCAATGTATAATTTAATTGATAATCATTTATTATGATAGATAGTATACTTATTATATCAGTGTATTTCTTTAAAAAAGTCAAACTTTATTTCTTTAAAAAAGTCAAACTTTATTGCTTAAAAGGGTGATTACGAAAGTTTACTTACGTAATTTTTACGGAGATGCGTCTCTCAACTAAATTATGAAAAAATATAATGTGGTACATATGAAATTATTACAAAAATGCACCTCCGGACAACTCCCTTCTAATTAATTGAATATGTTTAAAAAGAAATTGCAAAACCTGGCACAGCTAATGTGAATTTAAAAACATAGACGCGGAACCAACAAGCTATATGCAAGTATCACAAGAGATTATGAAGGTCTTGAAAAAAAAATCTTGTGAAACTTTTGAATATAATACACTCATTTATGTTAAAGAATTGATTGAACAAGATTGCATGCCTATAGTATAACAATGATATCTACCTTTGAGTAATTACATTCAAAAAAATATTAGTATCTAGGAAGAAGTTTTGCACTAGTTGTTCTGCTATCTGAATATGTAAGGGGAACTGTTGAGAATTCTGAACCAATTTGTTCAGAATGCTGAAAATATCCACGAGAGGGAGGACTGGAATTCTGATTAGTAGGAGAACTGATTGGTGCATTTCCAGTACTAAACCTCTGATTTGAAGGTGGTGGTGGTGGTGAAGAAGCAGAATTAGTATTTGTAGTTTTATCACGTGAATCACCCATGGGTTCACCTGTGCTTCCAGACATCTCCCTCTTTTCTCTTTCTTCTGTTTCCTTGAGAAGGAAATCAACCCACATATCTGCAAAGGACTGAAGGGGAAAAATACTTGTTCAAATCTGAATTTATCTTTGGCACCTTCTAAGTGAAACCCCCTTCTAAGTGAAACCCCCGCAGAAAAACAAATGAAGTGCACCAAAGGGGAAAATATACTAATACCAGAGAAGAAATTACCTGGTTATCAGATCCCACATTTACAGCTGATTCAGATGAACTTCCTCCTAAGATGCCTCCAACCAGGCGGCCAGGCAACCCAAGAACACCACGGACAACACCTTTTCCTGGACCTTGTTGAGCAAGGCCTATCCTTTGCTTGTCCTCATTAGAGAACCCCAGCATACGAACCATTAGGTCCAAAACCTATCCCAACATCAAAAACTCCATGAAAAAATCTTTTGAGCAATACTAATCAAGTAAAAGAACACAGCATTGGGAGGAAAAGTTGAGGGAAGGAACCAAAATATATACAGCCAAAAGTAAACATAAAAACTGGAGAACATAATTTTATAACCTTCACAAGTTAAACGGTTCTTAAAACATCAAATAACATCAACTTCTTAAAACCCTATCCTAGCATGGTTATCCTATTTTCACATAATTTTATAACCTTCGCAAGTTAAATGGTTCTTAAAACATCAACTAACACTGTAACTTCTTAAAATCCTATCTTAGCCTGGTTATCCTATTTTCACATAGATGTGGGCATCCTCATGGATCTGGCCATATAGTCATATACTAGTTTTCTTGGACAATCTAGCAACCATAAACTAACTCGGCAAATAGTATTAAAACTGAGTCCTTAATTTCTCTCCCCCGTCACAAAAGGGCGCGCCATGTACACACAAATATCATTATTACAGAAGAAATAAAGGAAAGGGTTTCAGTCCTGAAAAATGTATACAACGTAACTACTACAATTGGAACACTTAATACCTCTTTGCTGTGGTTTCTCTGGAAATAAGTTATAAGGAGTTTTATCACAATGCGCCTGTCAAAATACAATTAAAACCAGTAAATAATTTATTCTCAAAAGCGGAAACATTATAAGAAAAAAAAGTTCCTAGCTTATTTTTTATTTTTTGTAAATACAGCTTTCTCGTAGACTGGGAGGGGCTACATTGGTCGAACGATATCATAATGTTCTACTATAGAAATTTTACTCAGAAGAAAAACATGACAACCTGTCAACAAGAAAATCAGAATCCACTGACATTCTATTTAGCCGTGTCATACTCTGTTCAAGAGCTCGTCTCAATTTTGCATTTTCTTCCTCAATCTTGCTTACTCTACTTCTCCATTCTGATTGTACCTTCTCAGAATGAGAGAGCTTGGCTAAAATTTCTTCTTTTTCACCCCTCAATATATCTGCTCTAGAATCTGCATCCTGGCAATAACATATCCATTTAAAATAATATGCTACTTAATTTTAAACACCAACAAGTTGACTTAATACTTTTGAGTTGAAAAAACGATATACAATGTCAATATAGTAAGCAAAATTATCAGGGATGATGGAAAATAATACAAGATGTGTTAAATTTTAAGCAAAAGATAAAGTTTAAAACATAGAGTATAACATGATACAAAAACTCAAATACTTATGTTACAAACAGCAAAGATCCAATTGCTGTTCAATTCAAATTTTCAACAATGCATAAGTTGAACGTATATTAATTTAACAAAAGTGAGATAGATTCATACTTTCAACAGTTGAGAAAGACTAGCTGTTTCTTCCCTTGCACGAGCCAACTCTCCTTCTAGATATTCCTTCAGGAAATAAAATTTAACAGCAGATATAAGCTTACTCGGTGTATCAATAAGCAGACAGACACGTGCGAAGATATTGACAGAAAAATATAAAAGGTGAGTGGGAATATTAAGGTGTGTTAACAACTCAATTCATGGCATAAAATTTGTAATAATAAAAAAATCTAAAAACAACCTTAGCTTCAATTTCAGCATAATACTGTCCAAGAGCTGTCTGCAAATTTATCAGTTCAATATTTTTGGCATCTATTGTGCTTATACAGTTTGTAAGCTTTTTGTTCAAGTCATCAATGACTTCTCTCGACTTCAGAACTTCACTGCTGTTTGCCATCTTCAGTTTCTCCTGATCTGAAGTAGCTTGCTTCAGAACTCTCTCGAGATGTGATATTTGAGCCTTTAAGTAATTGTTACTATCCCGTAGCTCTTCAATGATTTTGGTATCCTCGTCCATTTTTTCTGACTCTTCATTTTCCTAAAGGAATAGCATCGAGATGAAAATAGTTAGTCTGATGCTGAAAGATTGACATGCTAAATTCATATTTGATCTATAAGCAGTTGTAGTTCATGCACACTCATTATAAAATTTCGGAGACAATAATTAACTATATAATGGAGGGGGAAACAAAAACTTATGAGATGAAAACCATAAAAAGATAAAGATAAGTGGGAACATTTTCTAGTCTTGAATATCAAATTCATTCATCATTAATCTTGCTTCAACAGATAAATGTAATAATTAAAAAATGAAACCTTCTCTAACAAATGTTGTTTAAGGCGGGTCAATCCTTGTACTGCTTTGTCCCTCTCCTGTTGTGTTTTCTTCAACTCATTACTCATCTTCTGTAAGGATAACTCCATCTCTTCTTTTCCAGGGAAACTTTTGGAGGGATCTGACAACTGTTACCAAAAGCCAATTTCACCAATCCCCATAAAAGAGAATAAAGACAACCGTTATTAGCATGGCGCTTTAAGGACAAATTGAAAAGTAAATATTAATATGAAGTTTGGGCTCACATCACTGACAGTACTTGAATTCCTATTCTGGATTTGAGAAGCATCGGGTGACTTCTTATCAGGGAAAGACGCCCTACTTACTTTGAGTGCAGCCTCAAGTTCACTTTTTTCCATCTATTAACAATGTGAAGATAGGATAAATTAGAGCGCAGTCGAGAGCACAAAATCAAAAAACAAACTATTTTCAAGTTTTGATTGATAAGATGGTTAACATTTTGTATTATGGGGAAATAAAGTAATGCATTATCTACAAACCTTAAGAGTGGTGTTTTCCTTCTCTAAAGTTTCTATTAGTCGTTTAGAGCTATCCATAGCATTGCCTGCTTCTTCACCTTCCTGTCTAGTCAACTCCAATTGCAGACGTTTTATTTCTGATACTTTTTCATTCAACTCATTATGTAATTGCCTCACCTCATCTGTAGTCTTCAAACAGTAATACATAAAGGGGTTAGATAGTTAAAAATTATAACACAACTCATCAGGTTACAAATCTATAAAACAAACCAGCATCGTTATTCCTTAAAAGGATGTAATCTATTACTCAACGATGCAATTAAAGTTATTAAGAAAAAAACAAGCAAGAAAATGGTCAAATTATTACTTTGCGTTTACACACGCGTGCACGCATACGCGTGCACATACACACATATACTCACATAAAAAGTCCTCTCATATACACATAAATATTGATATTGAGAGTTTGAACTTTGAAGCATTGGAAAAAGATATTGTGTTCTCTTGTACTTTCTAGTCCTATCATTCTCGTGAATCCATGCAAATATATTCTTCAGTTCTCTCCAAATATATACCTTAAACTTCTTCCTTTATAAAACTGTTATTGGATTTTCTTCCATTTTTTTTCTTAATTTAATATCAATTTGTGATATTTCATTCACAAACAAATAAAAATAGGAGATCTCAACTCCGATTGCTATCTCAATTCATAATATCAAGGCAGCCTATCTTCTCTAGATTGAAGATAAGCCAGTTTTCCTTATAGGGATCTCGAGGGAAAGCTGGGTGGGCAAAACTAATTGGGCTATTAACTCATCTGCTGATAATTTGTCATTATCATGTCCATCAAATGTTATTTACATATATTCCTACACCAGATAACTTCCTGAAAAGAATTGCTTTTGATTGTTTTCTTTATAACATTGTGTATTGTTTGTTAAAAGTAGTAAATATCAAAATACAAAAAAATTACAAGTAGATATCCTAGACTAGACTACAGAACACAGTAAAACATGAAATTCATTTCACAGTACATCTGTTTATCAAATCTTTATGTCAACAGTGATCTCACATTGTAAACTACTTATGAAATAAAGGTGTTGGAGCCGTGAACATCAAATTTACATCTATGCTTATATGAACTTACTTTGTCTCTTTCCAATTTTAATAATTTAAGCTCCTCTTGGAAAGACTTGTTCAATTTCTGTTCCTCTGGCAGTGGAGAAAGAATTAGATTTATTATCAGTTTCTATTTGTACATACAAATGGTGATTCAATCAAGATATTCCATATGCAGATAAATACCGTGGAATTGTAGCTGAATGTTTGCCAATTTATCTCGTTCTTGCTGCAGTTCCAACTTCAACTTTTGTATCTCATGAGTATGCGGTACTTGTGTTGCTACTGTGGGGCTACTTTTTCCTTCTACCGAATCTGCTAGCTCCTAGAAGGCATTCATACATCTGTTGTCAAGTTCACTCATCACTAAAAAATAAAAATATATATCCTATCAAAAAGTCTCAATCAAAATGATTAGACAAAAAAATAAGTTTTCAAATTATAGAAATAGAAAAGTCAAATTAAGATATATGCTCATTTTCTATAGAAGGTGCACTACATGCGGGGACTAAATGAAAGTGAACATGGACATGGGATAGAAGAATAAAAAGTTCTTGATCAAAATCATACTAGGCTGATGAAAAACAAAAAGAAAAACTAAGTTGTCATGAATACCACGTAATGGTCAATGATATGTTAGTTCATAACTAATGAATAGCCAAAAAAACTAAATTGTCAATACCTTGTCCTTTTCTTGTAAGTTTGAATGGTTAGATACCATCTTACTTGGAATTGCATTGGATTCCAAAGTAGGCATGGTTCCGTTGTTTGTAGCGTAACGGTTTTTCGTTTGAGTAGCAAACCTATGTTGTCGACTAGATGACTGGTCACTGCTTCCCTGCATAAATATATGCAACCATGGTTTCTCACTTTTTTATAAAGTTGAATGAGATGAGTCAACAATATAAACAGATTTTTTCTCTGTTTCTAATCAGCCCTAGTTTATAAAGACATAGATCAACTAGCCAGAAGAATTCATATTTCTTATTATTGACATTGATCCAACGTTGTGGTCAAATAATATTTTAAAGAAAACTATTGGCTTTGCTGTAACTAGAAGCCACAACAATAATTCTATGTCAAAGATTGATAAGGGTACACCTCTAAATGAAGACTTAAGCTTTATAATCAATTGCATCATCCCGTAAGAGAATAAATTGCACGCTATAAAAAAATACTTCATTGCTTTTCGATCCTAAAACTAAGGAAATAACTGTAATTAAAGTTCTGCAAAGAAACTGGTCAAACCCACTGCCCATTAAAAATAAAATTCAAAAAAAAGTTCTGTTCCAAACCAGTTAATTAATACCAAAAATAAACTACTTCTAGTATATGAACTTTGTAAACAAATAATCAAATAAAGTCAAATATTGTATTGACGAGAGATGGTTTTAACGTGGTTCCTGAGTATTACTATTTATTATATATAATGTATTGACGAGAGATGGTTTTAACGTGGTTCCTGAGTATTACTATTTATTATATATAATGTATTGACGAGAGATGGTTTTAACGTGGTTCCTGAGTATTACTATTATATATAATGAGAAGTATGTACTAGGTATGAAGCACTCAAATTAATTATCTCTAGAATAATCGTAGTAAATTATGGTCAACAAGAGTTGACATTAATAACTATGACAGTTTACAAGGAAGTTGATTTTTATATCCTTTAGGGACAGCTTATTATATATACCTAGTTTAGGGACTAAATTGGAGAGTGGATGTCAGTTTAGGGACTAAATTGATAGTTTATTTAAAATTTATGTAGCAAAACACAAACATTAAATTCTTATAAATAAAATTTGAATCTAAATATAGGATTACCTTGACTTTGTAGTTGCCATTTGAAGATGCAGGACTTGAAGCCTCTAAATTCTGTTTTAACGAGCCATTTTCTTTATTCAGTCTAATGATGTGATCCTGCAAAGTTGAAATGGTTGAATAGTAAACTTACCAAATGCTAGAATTAAAGAATCACAAATTAATACGTAGCACATTGAAGCAAATAAAAAAACCCTTTTGTTTGGGTGAAGAGGATATCAAGACTCAGAGTTTTAGAAAGAAGCAACAGATTGAGATTGGTAGGTATGGCAAATTCTATGTCAGGAAAAGACAAAACAGAATGAAGGACAGTTAGTGCTTTAGGGAGCACATGGGCTGTCACAGCTGTCAGACAGCTGGCAGCCTCTGATAGGAGTATCATCCTAGGTTTTAGAATAAATATAGTGCCTGTAGCAGTAGTGGAGGCAGACTAGTACTGTAGTGGAATTCCCACCTAGGAGAGCAAAGGCCTCTCGAAGAGCCTCTCTTTTTATTTCTTTTTTTTCTGCAGACTTTCTTATTTGCCCTAATCTGTTGTAATTCTTGAAGCTAGATCCCATTTGAACTCTAGCCACTATTGAATACAAACAGAATATTTGCTCAGCATTACTGTTATTTGTTTATTTCCTAGAATACTAAGTTGATTCCTATCAATTTGGTATCTAGAGCCTTGGTTCTTTTTCTGTGTTGGATGGTTTACACTAGAAGCAACATGGAAAATAGAGTGGAATTGGTGGAACAGAGGATGAGTCACATGGAAGGGACAGTAGAACAAATCAGGCAACTGGTTTTAGAGCAGCAAGAAAGGCCTCATGTCACGATAGAACAAATACGACAGCTGATTCATGAACGACCTAGCAGGCACCGTTCGAGACACGAGAACGATGACGAGTATGGTGATGGAGAAGGAAGCGAAAGAAGCGGAGTGTCGCACGATTCTCGCCTAGGGAATCGACGCTATGGTGGGAGGAATGGCTCCAGATTCTTAGGAAACAGAAGAAGATTGGAGATTCCAATCTTTAAGGGAGAAGATGCTTTTGGATGGTTGGTGCGTGTGGAGAGATATTTCCAGTTGAATGGGGTACGGATGCGTGACAAGCTGGATGCAGTAGTGTTAGCCTTGGAGGAAAAAGCTCTAAACTGGTACCAATGGTGGGAAGAGCAAGCACCATTACGAACTTGGGAGGAGTTTAAAATGGCTGTGTTGAGAAGGTTTCAGCCAGGTATGTTGCAAAATCCTATGGGTCCCTTACTAAGTTTGAAACAAAGAGGGACTGTAGTGGAGTATATGGAGAAGTTTGAGAGGCTGGTAGCTCCTCTAAGGAGGGAGGAAAGGATAATGTTGGATTCCATTTTTTTGAATGGATTGAAAGAGGAGATTCAAGCTGAATTGAAACTTTATGAGAGTCAAGGACTGTCTGACCTCATGGATAGAGCTCTCTTGATAGAGGAAAAGAATGAAGTGTGCCTAAGGAAAGGGAGCTCATGGAAGGAGAAGGGAGTGTTCAAAAACAGGGAGTTAGGAGTGGGAGGTGCTAGGAAAGAAGGAGAAAAGGGCAGTGAGGGAGAAAAGCTCAAAGGGAGGAGGTTGAATCCTGCTGAGTTGGAAGAAAGAAGCAAGAAGGGCCTGTGCTTTAAATGTGGTGACAAATGGAGTAGAGAACACATATGCAAATTTAAGCATATGAGTTTTAAGTTATGTGAGATCAGTAGTGATGAAGAAGGAGAACCTCTTGGAGTAAGCACTCAAACTGAGGAGAATGTAGAAGAAGTGTTGGAATTCAAAACCTTGCAACTGTCAATGCAAAGCAGACAGGGTTATACTTCTAATAGAGCCTTCAAAGTATGGGCAACTATTCAAGGGCAGAAACTCATTACCCTAATTGACTCAGGAGCATCCAGCAACTTCATTGATGCAAGGCTAGTAGCACAACTGGGCTTACCTCTAAAGGAGACTGCACCCTATGTGATTGAGATGGGGAATGGAGAGAGGGTTAAGCATCAAGGCATTTGTGAAGGGTTAGAGTTTAATGTGCAAGGTGTTGATTACACTCAACATTTTTTCCTAATGGAGTTAGGAGGGGCTGAACTGGTGTTGGGGTTAGATTGGTTAGCTAGCTTGGGCAACATTGAAGCAAATTTCAGTGTACTAATGATTAAATGGAAGCAGGAGGGCAATGAGCATTGGATATTTGGCGATCCTGTGCTGAGTACCAAACAAGCTTCAATGAAGGAGATGATGAAGGCTTTGAACAATGAAGGAAGAGGCCTGCTAGTGGAGGTTGTCCAAAAAGGGGAGGGAGATATAGCAGTAGAGCATGCAGAATGGAAGGGATTGCTGGCAGAATATGAAGATGTGTTCCATCTTCCTCCTGGACTGCCACCAATGAGGGAGCATGACCATGCCATCACTCTCAAACCAGGTACTGCTATACCAAATCTCAGGCCTTATAGATACCCTTTTTATCAAAAGAATGAGATTGAGAAAATTGTGGGAGAGATGCTGCAAGCAGGGGTGATTAGACATAGCACTAGCCCTTTCTCAAGCCCTGTATTGCTAGTGAAAAAGAAGGATGGAGGATGGAGGTTTTGCACTGATTATAGAGCTTTAAACAAGATTACTATACCTAACAAATTTCCCATACCAATCATTGAAGAGCTATTAGATGAGTTGGGAGGGGCAACCATCTTTTCAAAGCTAGATTTGAAATCAGGTTATCACCAAATAAGAATGAGAGATGAAGACATTCCCAAGACAGCATTCAGGACTCATGAAGGGCATTATGAGTACTTGGTGATGCCCTTTGGATTATCTAATGCACCATCCACCTTCCAATCCCTCATGAATGAGGTACTCAGGCCTTATTTGAGGAAATTCTGCCTAGTATTTTTTGATGATATACTGATCTACAGCAGGAGCAAGGAGGAACATAAGGAGCACTTATCTGTGGTTTTGGAAGTGTTAAGGAACCACAAGCTGTTTGCCAATAGAAAGAAGTGTTCTTTTGGGCAGGATCAGGTGGAATACCTAGGGCATTTAATTTCTGGCAGAGGAGTGGCTGCTGATCCTAAGAAGGTGGAAGACATGGTAAAATGGCCAGTTCCTAAGAATTTAAAAGGGTTAAGAGGATTCTTGGGGATTACTGGTTACTACAGGAAATTTGTTAAAAATTACAGCAAGATTGCTTGGCCTTTGATTCAATTACTAAAGAAAGACAACTTTAACTGGGGAAGTGAAGCACAAGTGGCTTTTGAGGAGTTAAAGAAAGCAATGACCACTGTACCAGTGCTAGCCATGCCTGATTTTGAAGAAGAATTTGTGATAGAGGCAGATGCTTCTGGCAAGGGCATTGGAGCTGTGTTGATGCAGAGAGGAAAACCAATATCTTATATGAGCCAAACTTTATCTGACAGAGCCCAGGGCAAGTCAGTTTATGAGAGAGAATTAATGGCTATAGTGATTGCTATACAGAAGTGGAGACCATATTTGTTGGGAAGGCACTTCAAGATCCATACTGACCAAAGGAGTTTAAAACACATCACTGAGCAAAGGATCATGGGAGAAGAGCAACAAAAGTGGTTGTCAAAACTGCTAGGTTATGACTTTGAAGTCAAGTATAAACCTGGTAAGGAGAATAGTGCCGCAGACTCACTCTCCAGGCAGATGCAATGTGGGCACATCATCACAGTGCAGAGTGAAGTATGGGAAGGATTGGAGGAGGAGGTTCAGCAAGATGAGAAGTTAAGGGAGATAGTTCAGCAGCTGATAACTGACCCTCATAGTCAGAAGGGTTTTCAGTTGAAAGGAGGAAGGTTGTTCCATGAAGGCAGGGTGGTAATTCCAAGAAATTCTTCCAGGATTCCTTGGATCCTTAGGGAGTTTCATGACACAGCTGTAGGAGGACACTCTGGGCATTTAAGAACCTACAAGAGGATTGCTAGTGTGGTGTATTGGGAAGGAATGAGGAGACAAATACAGGCTTATGTGCAGTCTTGTGAGGTTTGCCAAAGAAATAAATACCAAACCCTGTCCCCAGGGGGTTTGCTGCAACCATTGCCCATTCCCACTCAGATTTGGAGTGATATCTCCATGGATTTCATTGGAGGACTACCCAAGGTACAAGGAGTGGATACTGTGTTTGTAGTAGTGGATACTGTGTTCATACATGAGGGCAGGGGTTGTGGCAACATTGAAGATATCTCCATGGATTTCATTGGAGGACTACCCAAGGTACAAGGAGTGGATACTGTGTTTGTAGTAGTGGATAGATTGACTAAGTATGCCCATTTTTTCCCTATTAGTCATCCTTATAATGCTAAGAGTATTGCTGAGATTTTCATTAAGGAAGTGGTAAGGCTTCATGGGTTTCCAACATCAATTGTGTCAGATAGGGACCAGATCTTTCTAAGTCAGTTCTGGTCAGAATTGTTCAAGCAAGCTGGGACACAGTTGAAATACAGCAGTGCTTACCACCCTCAGTCTGATGGCCAAACAGAAGTGGTTAACAGATGTTTGGAGACTTACTTGAGATGTGTAACAGGGCAGAAACCTAAGCAATGGCCAAAATGGTTAACATGGGCAGAATATTGGTACAATACCAATTATCATGCTTCACTCAAGATTACACCTTTTGAAGCTCTCTATGGAAGGCCACCACCTGTGTTAATCAGAGGAGATGTTCCACTGTCAGCTGTGGATGAAGTGAATAGACTAACAGCTGAAAGGAATATCATGATCAAAGAGTTGAAGGAGCAGTTGTGCAGGGCCCAGGATGTCATGAGGAATCAAGCCAACAAGCACAGAAGGGAGGTAGAGTATGAGGAAGGAGATATGGTATATCTGAAAATTCAACCTTATAAGATGAACAAGTTGGCTAAGAGAATTAATCAGAAGCTGAGCCCAAGGTACTATGGCCCATATGAGATAATCAAGAGGGTGGGAGCTGTAGCTTATGAACTCAAGCTACCTGAAGATACCAAGGTGCATCCTGTCTTTCATGTTTCCTTGCTGAAGAAGGCAGTTGCTCCTTCAATGTTGCCACAACCCCTGCCCTCATGTATGAATGAGGATTGGCAGTTGGAGCCCCTTCCAGAAAGGGTTATTGATGAGAGGCTAAATGGACAAGGTGAGAGGGAAGTGTTGGTGAAGTGGGCAAATCTGCCAGAGTTTGAAAATTCCTGGGAAGTAGCTAGCAAGTTGAAGGAAGAATTTCCAGATTTTATCCTTGAGGACAAGGATAGTCTTCAAGGGGAGGGAATTGGTAGGTATGGCAAATTCTATGTCAGGAAAAGACAAAACAGAATGAAGGACAGTTAGTGCTTTAGGGAGCACATGGGCTGTCACAGCTGTCAGACAGCTGGCAGCCTCTGATAGGAGTATCATCCTAGGTTTTAGAATAAATATAGTGCCTGTAGCAGTAGTGGAGGCAGACTAGTACTGTAGTGGAATTCCCACCTAGGAGAGCAAAGGCCTCTCGAAGAGCCTCTCTTTTTATTTCTTTTTTTTCTGCAGACTTTCTTATTTGCCCTAATCTGTTGTAATTCTTGAAGCTAGATCCCATTTGAACTCTAGCCACTATTGAATACAAACAGAATATTTGCTCAGCATTACTGTTATTTGTTTATTTCCTAGAATACTAAGTTGATTCCTATCAGAGATGCAATGCAAGGATATATTTATTTTATTTTCAAATGGTAAATTGCAGCTGAGTTCATCTTATTTTAAACAAATACTCTCTCCGGTCTAAAATATATAATCAACTTTACAAAAAAAACTCACCCTTTAAGAAAAATGTCTAAATTCATTTAAGTGTTACACTCTTTCTAATTTTACCCCTACTTTTTGCTTTGGAAATCGTTAAAAACATAGAAATGTGAAAGAAAGTAGGATTATATATTTGGAATAATGACATTGAATGTACTAATTATAGGTGACTTTTGCTTATATTTAAGACCAAAGATATATTTTTTTGTTGCTTATATTCGACACCGGAGGGAGTATGATATAAGGTCCCGATTGGGGATTACATCATACCGCTAGATGTACAGTTTAATTTGTGACTTCGATCCATCTTACAATGTGATGGGAAAAAAGATTAATGGGGACGGCTAGCAGAAGGATTCAGGTTGAATGGATGGCATCAAAAAATGTTCAAGTTAATCATAATTTGTGGATGAAAATATACAGTAAAAAATAGAAAAGGGTAATTACCGGACAACTACAGATTATATAACAACCGCAGTGAAACGCGATATGACTTGAGAGAAAAAAATAAGTGTAGCAAAGATGAGAATATGGTAGATTAAAAGGAGACATATAAAACTTTGGAATTACATTATCCACAGGAAAGTTAGAGCAATTATTGAGGGGAAGATAATGCAAATTTAACTAAGGTATGTGCGGTAATGTGAGAAGAACACCAACAGAGTATCAAGTGAAAACTGGATAAACAAGAGGCAACTTCATGATAAGTAGATGAACACAAATTATTTAAATGCATAACGATTTTCATAAACTTTTGTTGGATATAGAACACAGTGGCATGTGGCAAACCCACCAAGTGTAAATAGAATATGGATTGACTGTTGTTGTTTGCAAAACAATACAAGGTCCATAACAAGTTTAAAAAGAATGGTTAATGCTGCCCAACAGCTGAAACTGAACATTAAGAAGCTCCAACATTAGAAGGAACATAAAAATAATCGATATATTACCAGTACGTAGAAAAATGACAGCTAGCTGTACCTCTTTTTCTTTTAATAGAGCTGCGTAATTAACTGATAGTGCTTTAATTTCCGCTTCAGATGCTTCAAGTCTCTTGATTTCTGCTCTATATTGCTCTATCTACAAGAAATACCATAAAATATAAAGACAATTTTAATCAACGTACCATATTTAACTAGAGGATTCAAGGGAAAATATAAGGGACAAACACCTAATAAATTAATAATACATAACAATCTCAAGCATGAACCTTCTGTTAAGAGAAGAAGTGGATTGAAACATTACTTACTAGTTGGTTATAGTCACCATTTCACCCTAATGATGAACAAAACTACCCACTTCAGATAATGGACGACAAAAAAGTTTCACAAAAAACATATAAACAAACAAAACTTAACACCAGCAACTAACCCTATCCACAGGCATGAAATCATATGAATACGAACATAGACAGATGTAAGGGCTGTAAACTTAATAGTTGTGTTATTAATATCCTAGACCAATCCATACACTCTAAACACTGCATGACAGCATATTAAGAAGATCTTATTCATACAGTTGAAATTTCTCGCAATCTATGTATGAGCAGGAAAATAGATAGCCATATGGCGTATAAAATGATAACTCCCTCGGATCCAAGACAAACACTAGTAACATAGCGAAAAGTTGCACTTGCACATACGAAATTTTTCACAGACTACATATGCTGAGGTTGAGAAATTTTGTTGCCAGTGCGAATCTTGAAGCCAATAAAATTTATTTTCTTCGCCTCAGTATAACACGCATTCAATAATCTTGAAGCATAGCATTCAATAACACCATTCATTAATTAAACCCTGCGATTTGTTAATCTGTTTGGACTCTCAATTAGAATTTGAAATCTCTACAATACAACTACTTGTACAGAATCCACAATCACACAATGCTAGATATAGTTCAGAAGCTAAACGGCACCGACAAGTGCAACTTAAGCCACTTTTTCGTGAATTTCAGGATGCATACCTCGGAACCATAGGAATCATCGGTATTTCCGTTTGGAGCCGGCGATCTATGAATCGAATTGGAGTGCACGGAGCCACGAGAATTCCGGCGATCGGAGACGGAAGGACTCTCGCCGTCGGCTTGGATTCCGTACGAAGCGAAATCGACGTCATCTTCATCGTCGTCGGCATGGTGAACATCGAGGGCAATCTTGTTCAAGTTCTCCTTCAAATTGGCAATGGTGCTCCACATGATTCAAAACCCTAAATCAAATTGATGAATCTGAGTTTAGAAGGATGTTTGAAATTGATTGAATCAGTTGTTGGTTGTTGTTGAATCTGTGATTCGGTGAAGTTACACCCACTGCAATTTGCGCTGGATCTCGACTTCGAATCTATATCAGCGTTTCCATAGCAATGCAATTTTTCCGTAATCGTTTTTCCTTCTTTTTTATTGAAAGTTCAATCGTTATTCTTCCAAAAAAAATAAAATAAATAAACATATATAATTATAATAATAATAATAATAATTATTATTATTATTATTATTATTATTATTATTATAATTATAATAATAATACTAATGATAAAAAATAATAATAATAAAAATTAAAATTAAAAAATAAAAAGAATAATAATAATAATTGTTATTCTTCCAAACAATAAATAATAATAATAAATAAAAATAAATATAAAAATAATAATAATAATAATAATAATAATAATGATAAAAATAATAAAGCTTAAATAGTTTTTTGTTCCATGTAAGTTAGCGTGTTTTTAGTTTTTGTCAATGTATTTTTTTTTCTTGGATAAAGTCCTTAAATATTGAATTTCTTTCGGATTTAGTCATTAAAACTAAAATTCACAGAAAAATCTGCATGTTTCCTGCGAATTTTTCTTCGAATTTTCCTGCGGATTTTAACTATATAGACTAAAATCAAAAAGATTTTAACATTGAGGGATCATTCCCAAGAAAAAAAAGATACATAGACGAAAATCAAAAACACACTGACTTACAGGGACCAACTGACAATTTAAGTCTAATAATAATAATGATGATAATAATAATAATAATAATGATAATGATGATAATAATAATAATAATAATAATATATTTATAATAACAATAATAATAATAATAATAATAATAAAGTTTTTTATTTTTTGAGAAAAAAAATTATATCAAAAGATTTTGGTTTTATGAGCTAAGACTAGTAACTCTTTGTTTCAAATTATAAGAAGTTTTAGACATTTCACGCAAATTAAGAAACCCAATTAAACTAGTATTGAAAAGATAAATTATATTTGATTTTACAATATTGTTCGTTAATTACATTGAATGGCTTGCTAGAGGAGCATGTGGCTCTTCTGTCAAGTCATTCAGTGTGGCGCATGCATGTAGTTGTTGCATGCAGTAGTCATTTAGTCCGGCTACTCAGTTGTTTTAAGTGATTTTTATAAAAAAAAATTAATAAAATAAATAATTAATAAATTGAAATGAAAACAACTTATAATAATATTACTTGAAAATGAATTACACAGCGATTGGAACCGTATTTTTCCGTCCCCGTCCCGTTCACCCAAACGACCACCGGTAAAATAATAACGATCTCTTAACCGATCCAATCAGCCCGGAAGTTGTGAGACGAACTATGCATTATATGTGTTGGTATACATCAATTTTTACAAATTTGTGTCTGGCTCAAGAGCAATATTTGGTCAATCCACACCAAAGAGCTACATCATACGCCCAAAAACCAACCCACAATTGTACCAAACCCAACAACATTGTAACCACACCTAAATCCAACAACATTAAGCCACCACATCCACACAACCATGTGCAGGTTTTAGTCACAAAGGTTATCTGTGTAGGTCATTAGTCACAGGGTTTGGCTCGTGCGATTGTAATCGGTTCGGTTATAATGGATTAATTCCTCAATTGAGGGAGGCAAAATCACCTCGGAAGGGTGGACTGGATTAGCTTGAGAGTTCTCAAGTGAACTAGTATAAAAATACTGAGTTCTTTCCTTCTTGCATCTTTTTGTTATTATCCATAGTAAAGAACATGTAGTTTCAAGAAAGGGGAATATTTTTATAAAAAGCTTTGTGTTTTAAAAACCCTATTCACCCCCCCCCCCCCTTTCTAGTGTTTTTCACACCTTCAGTTGGCCTTAGAGCTCCGGTTTTGAGGAGTGATAAAGAGATTGAATTTTTATTAAGCACTTAACAATGTTCAGTGTCGATCTAGGCTGAGTGAAAAACAATGGTTGAAACCACATGAACTTCTACCAACAATTGTGCTATTGATAATAAGAATAAAGATCATTATAGTTCAAAACCTCCTATGTTCGATGGAGAAAACTTTGACTATTGGAAGGATATAATAGAAACATACTTCATGGAATCTGAGTTTGATCTCTGGGATCTGGTAGCTGATGGCTACAGTTATCCAGTAGATGAAAATGGTGTCAAGATTGCAAGAAGTGCAATGAATGATGACCTGAAGAAGGCTTACAAGAATCACTTCAAAGCCAGGTCAATCTTGTTATTTGTTATTTCCTATGTTGAATATGATAAGATCATTGATAAAGAGATGGCAAACTCCATATTTGATTCTCTCAAGATGACTCGTGAAGGTAACTCTCAAGTTAAGGAGAAAAAGGCTCTGGCCCTAATCCAGAGATATGAAGCCTTCAAGATGGAAGAAGATGAATATGCGGAAACGATGTTTTCAAGATTTCAGATTCTTGTTGCAAGACTTAAGGTTCTGGACAAAGGTTACTCTACTTCATATCATGTTAAGAAGATTATCAAAAGTCTGCCTGTAAAATGGAGACCAATGGTAACTGCTTTGAAACTATCAAAGGATTTGAACAATACTAGTCTTGAAGAACTTATAAGTTCTTTGAGAATTCATGAGATTGAGCTTCAAGGAGATGAACCTTAGAAGAGAGGAAAGTCTGTGGCTCTAAGGTCAAAATTTGAGAAGACAAAGGCGTGTCAAACAAAAGAAGATTCAGGAGAAGAAGACACAAGCGAATACGAGGTGTCTCTGATATCCAAAAGATTGACTCAACTATGGAAACATAGAAAGAGCAAATTTCAAGCATCAAGAATATCAAAAGATAGAAGCGGATCATCTGGTCAAAGAAGAACTTATGACCAAGAAGTTATATGTTATGAGTGCAATGAACCTGGACATTACATGAATGATTGTCCAAAGCTCACAAAAGAAGACAAGCCCAAGAAGAAGTTCAAAGCAAAGAAAGGCCTCATGGCAACATGGGATGACTCTGACTCAAAAGAAGAAAGAGATTCTGATGAAGAACAGGGAAAAGTAGCTCTTGTGGCTGGAGTAAGCACAAATGGAGTCTTTTCAGAGAATGTTCTGACAACAGGAAATGAGCCAGACTCTGATATTCAAGAGGAATAGTTACTTGAAACATACGACAAGAGAAAGACGTATGTTCCAACATTGGGAACTTAGGCATGGAGACCTTGTTGGTTTCAGAGGTAATCAAGAAGGTATGATTATTGGCTCTGAAACCAAAGAGAATAAGTGTTCGTTATTAAGGATACTGTAGAAGCTCAAAAAGCTACAGAATTTAAAACATATAAACACGTGATGTGGAAGAATCTTGTAGTTTAATCTGTTTTGATCCTTCTGATCTCACAGAACAAAAAGAAAAGGATAAATAAAAATAGAAAAATATATAAAATAGTGATCTTGTTCAGAAACCTAAAGGTATCCTTTTAGTTGGAACCAGTTGGGTGGTCAGAAACAAGCTCATAGAAAAAGAAAAAGCTGAGTTTGATAAGTATGATGGGAAAAGCGAAATTCCCTCTGGAATTCAAAGAAGATGAAGATCAGAAGCCATATATATTCAAAAGCCAGCACAATCAGGATGCGTCACAAGCATCAGAAGCCAGATCATCAGAATGCTTCTGAAAAGGATCAACACACATTCTGAAGAAGGAAAGAGGTAAGTGAAAAGGTATGTCAAAAGTTATTCTTTTATTTTTAAAATTCATATACTGCTGTCAGTTTATCTTTATCACAACCTCAGTTATCAGAAGATGTTTTTGGTCAGAAACGTCTCTGATCAGATGGGAATCGTTTGATTTTCCATAATCTGAGTACATCAAACGTGTCTCTTGGCATGATTAATATGTGTAACCTTAGTTATACTTATTATTAATCATAACTAATGACACTCGAGCAGTGTGTTTTATTTTCTTGGAATTGGTTAAAATCAAAATTATGATCTTCATTAATCTCCCCTAATGATTGTACTATCTCTTGATTTCTCACCTTTTCAAATACTCTATGTACACTCACACGCACAACCACACTATTCACCTCCAAACTTTTTAGAAACCCTAAACCCTAACTCTCTCAACAATTCACTGAGTTCTTCTTTCTTCTCAACAAAGTCATCATCTTTGACTTCTCCTCAACTACTCTTTCATGGATCATCTACCACAAGAAGCTGCTAAGTTCTCTCAAGAGCATGAACAAAGTCTGAATCGCCCAGGGTCATCATCTACAACTGTTTCTACATCCACAACTGTTTTTTCTTCATCCTTCACAACTCACGCATCTTCATCCAATGCTCATCCTAGCTCGAAAACTGAACCAACCCTTGATGAACATCATATTACTATGAGAGATCTTAAGGTTCATTGTATCACTCCTGCTCAAGACCTAACGGTACTTTGTGAACAAATTATGGATTTCAAGAACTTGGCTGCCAACAACTTTGATTTAAGTCAAGAGTTGAATACTCAAGGATGGAAAAGCTACTTTGAAAGATTGCATAGTCCAAGAGTTATCTTATGTGTTCATATTTCTTGAGATCACTTGAGGCTTTAGCTAAATGCTCATTGTTTGTCTTTTTCTATAAATGGTCAAGTTCATCAAACCACATCTCTTGGGTTTGCATATTTATTCGTTTAAGCATTGTGCTTGACTTACCATTAGTTGTCTTTAAGATTGACCATATGATTTACCTTGTAGATTCTTTTAGTGTTGTCTTGATATTTGTCTTTAAGGTTAACCTTATGATTTATCTTAGTTAAAGATGTATTACCCGCAAAACAAGCTTCCACGTTCTCTCCCTTTTTGACCCTTGATTGGTACATACAATTGGAAATTAAATTCCTAACATAACCAATCTAGTTGGAATTGAAATTGGTGATTAACCAATACAGATGCACTTCGTTTAAGATGCACTTCATTGTAAAGGTCACAAGTGATCATGGTGGTGAGTTTAAGAATAAAAGTTTTGAAAAGTTTTTAATGAAAATGACATTTCTGATGATTTCTCTTGTCCTAGAACTCCCCAACAAAACAGAGTTGTAGAATGAAAGAATAGAATATTGCAAGAAATGACCAGAAACGTGATCAATGAGACTAACATTGCTAAACAATTCTAGGCAGAGGCAGTTAACACAGCGTGCTACATTCAAAATAGAATCTCTATAAGACATATTCTGGAAAAGACTCCATATGAATTATGGAAGAACAGAAAGCCCAACATTTCTTATTTCCGTCCATTTGGATGTACTTGGTATATTCTGAACACCAAAGAACATCTGAACAAGCTTGATTCTTAGGCACAAAAATGTTTCATGTTAGGATATTCTGAACGCTCAAAAGATTATAGAGAAATCAAGCATCATTTTATTAGGGACTATACTTAGAAGGGGGTTCTTTTCTTAAAATTCATTAATACAAACCATCAATGGACTGATATATTTACAAAACCCCTTGTTGAAGATAGATTCAGTTTCATTCTGAAACATCTCATACTTCTAATGGCTCCATCCATAACACGCAGTCAGACTTAAAGCATGTATTGGGTCAACAAACGTTATATATGAAGTCATGGGATTTAACTATACTTCTTAGATTTCGGGGAACCAACCACCCATTTTTAGAGTGGTTTCTACATTTTAAAAAAGTCGGTTTCTGGTCCCTAGAACTATATATACAATAGTGTAATACGGTGAACTGACTTTTTATCGATCGAAATGTCGCGGTAAGCAAGAGTCGCCACCGACTTTTATTTTATCCAAACAAATTCAGAAAGGCTAAAAGAAACAGAAAAAAAACCTTTTAAAGAAATCTAAGTTCGGGGGGTAATTTATGCAAAGGGAAGGTGTAAGGCACCCTTTGCATCCATGGTTTTCCATGGGCTCTTAATTGCTTTGCTCGCTCGTTTTCAGAAAATGTAGATGAAAGAGGAAAAAAAATGGACTTTAGCTCGTAAATGAGCGTAGCCAGCTTTTGAAGAATTTTGAGAAAGAATATAGAAAATAGAGCATGGCAAGGCAATTAGGGGCAATTACCTTAAACTCAGATGATAGGTCTCTTTTTAGCCTTTCAGAATGAAAGGGTCAATCCTTGCCATAAGTGGGCAAGGGTCAATCCTTGCCATAAGTGGGCAGGAAGCCTTTCGTTTGGAGGTAGAAGGGTCATCGAAACATCCTTTGCCATAAGACTGTCCCATGCCATAGGAGGGCAGGTAGTCTAAGGTAAGGATCAGAATAAGCCTTATTCGTAGGCAGCCAGAAGATACCTCAGCCTTTTTCCGTAGGCAACTTCCGAGGGTCGAGGTCATATTTGTGTATCGAAGGCAGCATCATTTAGGGTCGTATGACCTTTACATATCGAGGCAGCATGGCTGAGGTATCCTCGTATTCGAGGGACATGGCTTATTCTGCAAAACAAACATAAAGGCAACAGGCAACAGGCAACAAGGCAACAGAGGGGTTACCCAAAAGTGTGCGTGTGTGCATCAATCACGTGATCATATTCGAATATATTATCTTGTAAATTTAGTGGTTCTATGTTCAATTCAAAAGTTGCACTCCCTAGGATTACTAACCACGCATTTAAATAATATAACCAAAACAGATATGGGGAGGGAAATGGTAACCAGCGGATCCCTTAATAGGGTTTGACATAAGTAATAATTAAAAACAGAAGAATAAAAGGTTAGAGTTTAGGGTTACCAAAACTCGTAGCCTTGGCGGTCAACAAACCCTGAAAATTGAAAAGGAAAGAATAAACAGAAGAGAGTGAGTGTATTATTTGTTCAGAGGCAACTAGGGTTAACCTAAAAAATAAACATAACATTTACCCACAGAAAAAGGGTAAAAGAAACTTAGCTTCGATTGATGAAGGTTAATGGGCAAAGGTTTGCCTTGAATATGAAGCATTGACTCTGATCATTGAGAATTGATAGAAAATAATAGGAAGCAGTGAGTGTATGGCTAATTCAATGACAATTAAATTTAATCCTAATTGGATAAAAAACATAATAAAATAGAATGATTATTTAAAATAAATACGAAATAGGACTTAGCTTTTGATTTGATCTGTTATGGTTTGTAGTCGGAAGTAGCCTCGAGGTCAACCCTAAAAAATAGGCAAAAATAAATAAAGGACGTGAGTGCAAAAGAGTCCATTGACTTTCGAGGCTTTTACCCTAATTATAATTTTATAATGCGAATGAAATTTAAATAATAAAATAAAAGTCGAGACTTAGCTTCGGAAGAGGCGTGGCGCGTAGTCGGGAGGACTTTGACTGATTAACCCTGAAAAACTGCACAAGGAAAGATTTTAGTGTATGAATGAACTAAAGACAAACCTCACAAACCTTCACCAAGGCACAAGTTAACCATGATTAATAGAATAAATAAAATCGAATTAATTAATTATTGGTTTTTAACCTAATTAATTAAATCGAAAAAAATAGGGTTTCGATTATATTCTCTAACCCTAATATGTATTTTTCATCAATCAATAGGATAATTAAACAATTAAATGATTAAACTAATTTAAACATTTAATCATAAAAATAGTATTAATAATCAAATTAAATTAATTAATAAATTATGAAATAAAGATTATTGAAAATAGATGATTTTATAAAAAGGAAATTTAAAGAAGTATTAAAAAAACAATTTAGAAGAAATAATATTAAACAAAACATTTACATAAAAGAAAACAAATTATTTAATTAAAATAACAAAGGGAACTCAGCTTGGGTTCCGGTGAGGTTGGCGTCTGAAGATGTATGCTGCGCCTGCATGTTGAGGGCTGTTGGATCTGCTGCTAGTGGTGATCTGGTGGTTGATAATCGGAGGTGTATCGTAGGCGCAAGTTAAACGGCCACGCTGGATCTGCATTAAACAATTTGTAAAAATAATAACAAAACCTGGGAATCGAACCCAGGTCTAGTGACTTGCGAATACGTTCCCTTCGCCACCTGCGCTACGCTTCGTTTCATGATTATGTAAACCACGCATACGTTAATAAGCGAAAGTGAACGATTCAAATTCACAAACGCGCGCCGTTCTCCTTCTTCTTCTTCGTGAGATTTCTGGAATTAGGCAACACTTTTGCCTACGGTTTTCTTATGTTGCCATATCCCTGCAAATGCGTAAACAACAAAATACCACGAATAAATCCCAATCGAACACATGGTTCGTTCCGAAATCCTTTTCTAAACATGACAGGCCCATTGATTTGTGTTAATTTCGTCTCTGAATGAAAATCCCCAAATTGGAACCCACGAACCCTAGCCATGGTGGAACTCTCATCCTGCAACGAGATTCAAATTAAACTATCCAGAAATTTTCTAAGCATGATTCTAAACACAGTGATGTATCCAAACACGGTCTAGGATGCGATTATGAACGCATTTGAACTTAAAAAAAAATTGGAACAAAACGTGAATACAAGGATACGTCTTAACGTGTTCTGATCGCTGGTGAGAATTGATTCACGTTCAAGATGTATCGAGGAATCAATAGGAAATAGGAATGCTTGGATTGATCTGAATCGCCCTAAAACGTGGTCTGCTCCATGCCTTTGTATTCACGATTCTTGAAGCGTTGGAATAGGTTTCTTGCAGCCAAAAAAACCCTCCCTCAGGGTCTGATCGTGTCCCCTATTTGTAGTGGTGTGAATTAGGTTTATCAGCATGGATCAAATCTTTGATTGGAGTGAGATGGAGATTTGATTTGGAATTGATTCAAAACTTACCATTCTTGGTCCCATTCTAATTTCAGCCCTTTTCCACGTTTTGGACACTCACGTACAGTTCTTGGGGCCTTTGGATGATAGAAAATAAGACCATAATATTTTATTCACTTATCTCATATTTTATGTTATTTATTTTGCCATTTAATTGAACAAAATTCAAATAAATGTAAATAAAAATGAAAAAAATGTGAACATGGGTTTAGAGGTCCTTATTAGGCTTATGGTCATGTTTGAAGTGAAAATATTAGGTCTATTAATCAAGAAATCCACAATTGTTCAATTTGGCTTTCATGACTCTTCTTAAGTTTTCCCAGCTTCTCGATCATAAATCACTCAATATTTGTCCTATGAAGGTGCTCTAGGACTTTTGGAAAGCCCAAGATGCCCTCTATAAGCCACTTTGGAACATATTTTTCATTTGGAGATTTTATCTTGATGATATTGCTCCTGACAAAAAACAACTTCTTGCGATCTTCTAGAAGGACCTGTAATGTTTTGGCCTATATCTCTTATGCGGAAGCATTTCTGGATCTTGGACCCAACACCAAAGTTGTAGAGAATTAAATTTTCTTCAAAATGAGCTTTGCTTGAGGAACTTCTGATATAGTATGAGGGAGATATGCTCAATCAAAATTGGGTTGACTTTCTCTTACAAACTCTAATTTAGAACTTTTGAAATTGTTGATTTCTGATCTTTCCTTGATGAACCATGATCAATTCTTGATCAAATGGTGAATGGTACTTCAATATGAGGACCTTGACAAAAAATCAGGAGTTTTGACTATACTTTGACCACAGTTGACTTTTAGGTCAAGATAGTCAACTGTTGACTTTCTGAACAATTGAGTGACCATTCTTTTGAATTGAGCCTGGATACTTGTCATAGAGATGATGTGAGATGTATTGAGCCATATGAGATGCCTTGGAGCCATTGATTCACTGAGTTTCCTTTGAATAAGCCAAACCCTAGTTTCAGAGCCTTGTATAGGAGAGTATGTCTAGGAGCTTTGTGTATTGATTTGAATTTGTATAAGAGAAATAGTGTAGGCAAATTTTGGGGTATGACAGCTGCCCCTGTTCAATTATCTTAAACCTGAAGATGTAGAGTGGTTTGTATGTCAGTCGGTATCTGAAGGTGGAAGATGATTGAATACTAGAATACCAAGAAATTTGCCCTACTTGAAGTAGGGACTTTTGTCGGAGATGGGCTTGTGGATGCCATCTGGTAGTTGAAGTTTGAGAAATGTCGTTTGCGCGTTGATCGTGTCATTACCGTTCGTAGTAAATGAATTAGATCTTTTGGAGAGATAATCGTGTCTACATCGTTCGTGATGATAGAATTAGACTCTCTTGTCGTGTCAGCACCGTTCGTAGTAACTGAATTAGACCGTGGACGTCAGTGATCGTGTCTACACCGTTCGTGATGATAGAATTAGACCTCTGAAATTTGATCGTGTCAGTACCGTTCGTAGTATCTGAATTAGATCTTCTGTCGTGTCAGTACCGTTCGTAGTAGCTGAATTAGACTGAGAAGGTCAGTGATCGTGTCTACACCGTTCGTGATGATAGAATTAGATCTCTGAGAGTTGACCGTGTCAGTACTGTTCGTAGTAACCGAATTAGATCTTTTGTCGTGTCAGTACTGTTCGTAGTAGCTGAATTAGACTTTGAAAGTGATCGTGTCATTACCGTTCGTGGTAAATGAATTAGATCTTCGAGCGTTGATCGTGTCAGTACCATTCGTAGTAGCTGAATTAGATCTTGGAAAGTTGGAGATTTCGTTCATTTGTCGGTACCTGTATTCTGAAAAAGGTAATCTTTATGCCATGTCATGATGCATGGGTTATGTAATGAATCCCTCAAAATAAATGAGAGCTTTTGCATGTTATGTATGAGTTCATTATGAGGTAATGTATGCAGTGTATGAATATGTTTATGACATATGATATGTGAATATGATTTTTGTTGTCTTTGATTAAGAAAGTAGATCTTTATGTCCTTGTAATTGTACTGTCTGATCTTGTCTTGAAGATGCTCAACTGGGAATTTATGATTTCTGCTTGGAGATGATCAGTGACTTGATGTACCCTGATTTTAGAGATAAACCATGTTGGAGAAGAGCAACATATTGGATGACCGGTAATGCGGGAGATGTAAACTCTGTTGGGGAGTCATGTCTTTGTTGAGACGAATATGTTTGAAGATATCTTCTTGAGAATTGCTCTGTGGGGATATGATCTTACGAACGTGGCTTTGTGGGGAGATGTGGGTGTCTGGAAAGTTGCCCCCAGTATCATAGTAACTTACTACTTGATTCAGGACATGCCACTGAGTGTTGATCGAAGATGTCAAACTGGACTTGCATAGATTTGCCCCAGTTAGCAGGAACTTTGGTAAGATTCGCCTCGCGAGGACTTTATGAAAGGTACACTATGGGTGATATGCTCCCAGCGCTCATAGGCTCAAGACAATGCCCCATGTTGATTGGGGGGTATCTTTAGGTGTACTTGGATGTGTGCCCCTGATTGCTCGAGTATCCATAAGAGATTCTCGGAATCTTGACTTGATTGCCCCATATTTGATCGTGACATAGTTCGAAACCCTCTTGCGATGTATGCCTCTTGACTTTTTGGCATTTGAGAGATTCTTCGACTCTTGACTTGATTGCCCCAGATTGATTGGGCAAAACGGGCCATGCCCCTTGTATACGTAGAGACATTGCTTCTCGGAGTAGTCTTGTCCGTCGGGATAACTTTCAGTCATTAGTTGCATCATGTGCAAGTTCTTTCTGGTGCTAACATTTGAAATTATGTAGCAGAATATGTTTAATAATGAATTCATGAAATGCAATGCATACGTTTGTCTTGAGTTTTTGAAAACATTAAAACAAAAGATGTAAAAGCGTGATATTTGTAAAAACATGCTATTTGTAACAATGTGATGTTTGTAAAAACAGGATATCAACTTAACATTTGTAGTAAACCTTAAGGAGTCGGGATACCTTTTTTGGTGACAGTATGCTTTCGAACTAACCAAGCTTCAATTAGGACTTTCAAGGGTTGTAACGTGGCTTGGTTCACGGTTTAAGAAACAAAGGATAAAGGCTCAAATTTTTATTGTACCCACCCCTCTTCGTGATGATCTTCAGTCCTAAGCTCAGTTGATTCGTCTTATGCATTCAGATTCCAAGAGACTTTTGGATTTACACCTTTAGTAATGACGATGGTTCACGAGCAAAGAGAACTTTTGAGACGGCAGTCACTTCCTTCTTTTAGTAGTCACAGCATTGTGTTGTTCAGGAATTTATTGACTTCTCTTTTTTCGTCTTTTCGATATCCCTAACTTTTGCCTGAACTGTTTATTTTGAGTTTACAGTCAGCGGGATGCCTTGATTTTTGCCTAAGTCATCTTTTTGATTTTTGACTTAGCAGGCTTTTCTTTGTACATATGTTTCTTTCATTTTTTTTTTTTGATATTGACTGTCTTGCTTAATGATTGATGAACCATCATTGTCTTTTGACTGACATCTCCAACACTTCTTTGATGTGTGCGGTTGAACGTTTGTGATTGAGACCTTTGTTGAAAGGTGTACTGAATGATTCTCTTAAAATAGAATGCACAGCCAAATTAACTGAGAACTACCCTGCCCCAGGTTATGATCAAGGGTTTTATTTAGAAAGAAAACTTCTACTCCTTAGGCTCAAAGGGGTTGACGAGGGATTATCATCCTTATATCTCCACTGTTTAGGAATTGAAACAATGCCTGTACATCGTCAGCATAGTCTGCTCGAAAGCATATTGTATGAGGTTGCGGTATCGTTTTCGTCATCCTCCCTCAAAAGGTATACAGCTTTAGCAGGACTTGAATATCACAAAATATATGCAGAGTATAGACACAATTTAAAATGAGTGGTAGCGAAATAATTTATTCAAGACAAACATATGCAATGCACTGACGATGATTATTAAAACAGATAATGTCTATCATAATTCAAATGTTTAAACAAACAGAATAGAAATTGCAAATGAAAGTAAAGCTAATGATTAAAAGTTCATCCATTTAGACATCAATCAGTCTTGTCATGACTAGGCATGGGAATGGTGATTACTACAGGAGTCTCAGGAGGGTGGTGTTAGAATTCGTTGGCTCAATTGCCCCGAGCATCTGGATCATATGAGTGAATTGATTGTTGTGACTCAGTTGTCGTGATTCCATTATCGTGACTCAGTTGTCGTGACTTTGTTGTCGTGATTCCATTATCGTGACTCAGTTGTCATGATTCCATTATCGTGACTCAGTTGTCGTGACTTCGTTGTCGTGATTCTATTATCGTGACTCAGTTGTCGTGATTCCATTATCGTGACTCAGTTGTCGTGACTTTGTTGTCGTGATTCCATTATCGTGACTCAGTTGTCATGATTCCATTATCGTGACTCAGTTGTCGTGACTTCGTTGTCGTGATTCCATTATCGTGACTCAGTTGTCGTGATTCCATTATCGTGACTCAGTTGTCGTGACTTTGTGGTCGCGATTCCATTATCGTGACTCGGTTGCCGAGATTCCATTATCGTGACTCAGTTGTCGTGATTCCATTATCGTGACTCAGTTGTCGTGACTTTGTTGTCGTGACTCAGATGTCGTGACTTTATTGTCGTGACTCAGTTGTCGTGACTTCATTGTCGTGACTCAGTTGTCGTGACTTCATTGTCGTGGTCTTTTCTGATTTGAGTGTCATGATTAAATCTTTAATCGCACGCTTCATCGGTCTACCATCCTTTACACTATAACCATGATTGTTCGAATAATAAGCGCATCTCGCATTGTAATTGTACCCCAAGAATATGAGTGCCTTCAATTCTTCTTGCCCCTTAGGTGAGTTCAGAATCAAAGTCTGGGATCGGGTATTCCGAGCCTGGAGGTGTTTGACTGATTGCTCGAAATCCATTTATGCTGAAGTAAACAACAAGAGAGGAAGAGATACCTGTTGTGAGAAACCTGTTATGCGATGTTATGAATGCAAATGCAATATTTTCAAGGTTCTTTAGGCATTTAGTTAGCAACATTAGAAAATGATTTGGTCGCGCCTTGGTCTGAAGAAATCTGAACTTTGATTTGAACGTCTTTCTTTGAGAATCAAGCTCACCATATCGAGTGGGTCATCGCCTCTGATTCGGGATACTTCTAAAATTGAAAGTATATGGCTAGAGGAAAATAAATCCTCTTGCCCCTTGCTAGGTATCGAGTCTTTGAATTGGAAGATATATGGCCAGAGGAAAGTAAATCCTCTTGCCCCTTGATTAGGAATTCAGTCCTTGATAAGAGCACCTGAAATTGTGCGCCCTAAATCCCTAAGATCCTTGAAAGGGTTAGTTAATCATGTTATGCTTATGATGTCATGATGTTATGCGAATGAATTTTGTTAGGCATAGTGTGAGATAGTAAGGGCAAACACGTCCTTTTAACAAAACCTGCAAAGAACGAAGGTTAGTAGCAAACATAAACAGGTCACACAAGTCACGCAAGTCACACAAGTCACACAATTTTTGGCTTAAGGCTTGCATGGAGTCTGATTAGGTGTCCTTCCCAAGGGTATTTCTATGGATAAGGAGATTTCAGCAACGGGTTCTACAAGTTATCCAGAATTGTCAGCCCTTCTAAAGCACCCTCGGACATGATGCATTCGCACCATGCAATGATACTTTGAGAAAGAACCTATCTGAATTGTAGCATCGGGTAGAGACTAGTTCTTAACATTTGTCAAGAGTAGTCCCCCCACTAAGTTCCTAAAGGCCAGGATGGGTTAAGGGTAACTAAAGGTCCTTGAGCTCCGGCGCACCCACAGACACATACATAGACCCCCCTCATTTGAGAAAGGTGTGCATATGCTATGGAGTCCTAACTCAAGCGTGAACTTCATATTGACTCATCTCCCACATATGTGAAAGAGGTCGCCATGACTATGTCACTCCTAATCTTAAGTGTTCTTGAATCCGGGAATAGGATTCGTCCTTCAATTTTCCCAAAACAGCCCCTGAAAAATAAAACAAACAAAGCAAACAATAGAAAACATTTAAGTGATTCCTAAACTTTTAAGGTAACCCCTCTTTTATCGAAATAATTCCCCAGCAGAGTCGCCAGTTCTGTAATACGGTGAACTGACTTTTTATCGATCGAAATGTCGCGGTAAGCAAGAGTCGCCACCGACTTTTATTTTATCCAAACAAATTCAGAAAGGCTAAAAGAAACAGAAAAAAAACCTTTTAAAGAAATCTAAGTTCGGGGGGTAATTTATGCAAAGGGAAGGTGTAAGGCACCCTTTGCATCCATGGTTTTCCATGGGCTCTTAATTGCTTTGCTCGCTCGTTTTCAGAAAATGTAGATGAAAGAGGAAAAAAAATGGACTTTAGCTCGTAAATGAGCGTAGCCAGCTTTTGAAGAATTTTGAGAAAGAATATAGAAAATAGAGCATGGCAAGGCAATTAGGGGCAATTACCTTAAACTCAGATGATAGGTCTCTTTTTAGCCTTTCAGAATGAAAGGGTCAATCCTTGCCATAAGTGGGCAAGGGTCAATCCTTGCCATAAGTGGGCAGGAAGCCTTTCGTTTGGAGGTAGAAGGGTCATCGAAACATCCTTTGCCATAAGACTGTCCCATGCCATAGGAGGGCAGGTAGTCTAAGGTAAGGATCAGAATAAGCCTTATTCGTAGGCAGCCAGAAGATACCTCAGCCTTTTTCCGTAGGCAACTTCCGAGGGTCGAGGTCATATTTGTGTATCGAAGGCAGCATCATTTAGGGTCGTATGACCTTTACATATCGAGGCAGCATGGCTGAGGTATCCTCGTATTCGAGGGACATGGCTTATTCTGCAAAACAAACATAAAGGCAACAGGCAACAGGCAACAAGGCAACAGAGGGGTTACCCAAAAGTGTGCGTGTGTGCATCAATCACGTGATCATATTCGAATATATTATCTTGTAAATTTAGTGGTTCTATGTTCAATTCAAAAGTTGCACTCCCTAGGATTACTAACCACGCATTTAAATAATATAACCAAAACAGATATGGGGAGGGAAATGGTAACCAGCGGATCCCTTAATAGGGTTTGACATAAGTAATAATTAAAAACAGAAGAATAAAAGGTTAGAGTTTAGGGTTACCAAAACTCGTAGCCTTGGCGGTCAACAAACCCTGAAAATTGAAAAGGAAAGAATAAACAGAAGAGAGTGAGTGTATTATTTGTTCAGAGGCAACTAGGGTTAACCTAAAAAATAAACATAACATTTACCCACAGAAAAAGGGTAAAAGAAACTTAGCTTCGATTGATGAAGGTTAATGGGCAAAGGTTTGCCTTGAATATGAAGCATTGACTCTGATCATTGAGAATTGATAGAAAATAATAGGAAGCAGTGAGTGTATGGCTAATTCAATGACAATTAAATTTAATCCTAATTGGATAAAAAACATAATAAAATAGAATGATTATTTAAAATAAATACGAAATAGGACTTAGCTTTTGATTTGATCTGTTATGGTTTGTAGTCGGAAGTAGCCTCGAGGTCAACCCTAAAAAATAGGCAAAAATAAATAAAGGACGTGAGTGCAAAAGAGTCCATTGACTTTCGAGGCTTTTACCCTAATTATAATTTTATAATGCGAATGAAATTTAAATAATAAAATAAAAGTCGAGACTTAGCTTCGGAAGAGGCGTGGCGCGTAGTCGGGAGGACTTTGACTGATTAACCCTGAAAAACTGCACAAGGAAAGATTTTAGTGTATGAATGAACTAAAGACAAACCTCACAAACCTTCACCAAGGCACAAGTTAACCATGATTAATAGAATAAATAAAATCGAATTAATTAATTATTGGTTTTTAACCTAATTAATTAAATCGAAAAAAATAGGGTTTCGATTATATTCTCTAACCCTAATATGTATTTTTCATCAATCAATAGGATAATTAAACAATTAAATGATTAAACTAATTTAAACATTTAATCATAAAAATAGTATTAATAATCAAATTAAATTAATTAATAAATTATGAAATAAAGATTATTGAAAATAGATGATTTTATAAAAAGGAAATTTAAAGAAGTATTAAAAAAACAATTTAGAAGAAATAATATTAAACAAAACATTTACATAAAAGAAAACAAATTATTTAATTAAAATAACAAAGGGAACTCAGCTTGGGTTCCGGTGAGGTTGGCGTCTGAAGATGTATGCTGCGCCTGCATGTTGAGGGCTGTTGGATCTGCTGCTAGTGGTGATCTGGTGGTTGATAATCGGAGGTGTATCGTATGCGCAAGTTAAACGGCCACGCTGGATCTGCATTAAACAATTTGTAAAAATAATAACAAAACCTGGGAATCGAACCCAGGTCTAGTGACTTGCGAATACGTTCCCTTCGCCACCTGCGCTACGCTTCATTTCATGATTATGTAAACCACGCATACGTTAATAAGCGAAAGTGAACGATTCAAATTCACAAACGCGCGCCGTTCTCCTTCTTCTTCTTCGTGAGATTTCTGGAATTAGGCAACACTTTTGCCTACGGTTTTCTTATGTTGCCATATCCCTGCAAATGCGTAAACAACAAAATACCACGAATAAATCCCAATCGAACACATGGTTCGTTCCGAAATCCTTTTCTAAACATGACAGGCCCATTGATTTGTGTTAATTTCGTCTCTGAATGAAAATCCCCAAATTGGAACCCACGAACCCTAGCCATGGTGGAACTCTCATCCTGCAACGAGATTCAAATTAAACTATCCAGAAATTTTCTAAGCATGATTCTAAACACAGTGATGTATCCAAACACGGTCTAGGATGCGATTATGAACGCATTCGAACTTAAAAAAAATTGGAACAAAACGTGAATACAAGGATACGTCTTAACGTGTTCTGATCGCTGGTGAGAATTGATTCACGTTCAAGATGTATCGAGGAATCAATAGGAAATAGGAATGCTTGGATTGATCTGAATCGCCCTAAAACGTGGTCTGCTCAATGCCTTTGTATTCACGATTCTTGAAGCGTTGGAATAGGTTTCTTGCAGCCAAAAAAACCCTCCCTCAGGGTCTGATCGTGTCCCCTATTTGTAGTGGTGTGAATTAGGTTTATCAGCATGGATCAAATCTTTGATTGGAGTGAGATGGAGATTTGATTTGGAATTGATTCAAAACTTACCATTCTTGGTCCCATTCTAATTTCAGCCCTTTTCCACGTTTTGGACACTCACGTACAGTTCTTGGGGCCTTTGGATGATAGAAAATAAGACCATAATATTTTATTCACTTATCTCATATTTTATGTTATTTATTTTGCCATTTAATTGAACAAAATTCAAATAAATGTAAATAAAAATGAAAAAAATGTGAACATGGGTTTAGAGGTCCTTATTAGGCTTATGGTCATGTTTGAAGTGAAAATATTAGGTCTATTAATCAAGAAATCCACAATTGTTCAATTTGGCTTTCATGACTCTTCTTAAGTTTTCCCAGCTTCTCGATCATAAATCACTCAATATTTGTCCTATGAAGGTGCTCTAGGACTTTTGGAAAGCCCAAGATGCCCTCTATAAGCCACTTTGGAACATATTTTTCATTTGGAGATTTTATCTTGATGATATTGCTCCTGACAAAAAACAACTTCTTGCGATCTTCTAGAAGGACCTGTAATGTTTTGGCCTATATCTCTTATGCGGAAGCATTTCTGGATCTTGGACCCAACACCAAAGTTGTAGAGAATTAAATTTTCTTCAAAATGAGCTTTGCTTGAGGAACTTCTGATATAGTATGAGGGAGATATGCTCAATCAAAATTGGGTTGACTTTCTCTTACAAACTCTAATTTAGAACTTTTGAAATTGTTGATTTCTGATCTTTCCTTGATGAACCATGATCAATTCTTGATCAAATGGTGAATGGTACTTCAATATGAGGACCTTGACAAAAAATCAGGAGTTTTGACTATACTTTGACCACAGTTGACTTTTAGGTCAAGATAGTCAACTGTTGACTTTCTGAACAATTGAGTGACCATTCTTTTGAATTGAGCCTGGATACTTGTCATAGAGATGATGTGAGATGTATTGAGCCATATGAGATGCCTTGGAGCCATTGATTCACTGAGTTTCCTTTGAATAAGCCAAACCCTAGTTTCAGAGCCTTGTATAGGAGAGTATGTCTAGGAGCTTTGTGTATTGATTTGAATTTGTATAAGAGAAATAGTGTAGGCAAATTTTGGGGTATGACAAATAGTATGGTGATACTCATGGACAACAAATAATACCGAGAAAATACATTGATATATTAACTTCTCGCCTCACGTGACCTAACTCTCAATGCCATAACAATCTTAAATCCTTTGGCGACCCTTATCCCCTAGGTGTTGTTACACATTTGTAACTTTAGTTAGTAAAATTGGTGCCTATCGTGGGACCTCAATAAAACTAACTTGGGCCACTTATATTATTTACTCTCGATTACTTCCACCATCTTCTCATAAGGATGTTCGAGCAAAGTTCCAAGAAAACTATCAACACCATCGTTGGGGGTATCACAAGGGTGGATAGATGATTTAGCTCCTTTTATAGAAGGTATGCCCAATAAATGTTTACAACAAACATCACACCCACAAAAGCTCTCAGTGTCGTCGGTAGGAACTAGGAGCCTAAAATCACCTTTTGGAGAGAAGGCGTGGATTGTGTATCCCCCACACAACCATCATGTGGTTATCTCTATTCAATGCACCAACTAGGATGTCAAACATGTATTAATTGACCATTAAAGCCTAAAATACATAATGTTTTTGAGCATTTACATAGGCTCTAGCTGGATCCCAAAAACATTGGATCTTTCCAAGGGTCTCTGGTCATCCTTTCGAGCGAACAAGTGCATGTTAAGGGCCACAACAACCTCAAAACAACTTGGGACTATAAGATAAGTAAACTGGTGAATGGTCTTTGCATTGATTTTTTATCATTTATTTATCTTTTGTAATATGTATATCCTGCTACGGAAAACTGATGTGAACATGTATTTTAACAATGACATTACAACTTAGTTTATTTTAGATGTAAGTGACATTTTATATCCATTGGTGATTAGTTTCTAAATGTAAGCCATTGGAGTAAGTTGTTGCTTCAGTCTTGGTTAAAGTACACAATAGATACTTTTATGATCCAACATAGAGACCCTCTTAGAAATTAAGAAGAAGTTGGTGTTCCACTGTTGGTTTTAACTTATATAGAATAAGTTCACTTACATACAATGAAGAAAGAAACTCTTAAATCTAGACTCAAAATCAAGGAGATCCATCTAGCGGGTGTACTTACCAAGCATGGAAATAGGCAAGTTTGGGGCACTGCATCTTAGCAACAATCGAGGTTGCGATGGTTGCTTACGAGTGGCCTGCGTGTAGTAGTGTCAAACAGTGTTCTACATAGTCGAAGGTGAATACATTTGATTTTTCGTAATATTTGAAGAATTCAAGCATATTATAGTCGATATATGTTGATATGTGTTATGAATCGGTAAAGTCAAATAATATAAATTAAAATAATATAAATAAATTACATATAATATAAAATAATAATTAAAGACATATAATTTCTATTATATCAATAAAGTCATTCACATCTTAAATTTATGTCAATTTTCTTACTATCCAACACTCTTCATTTTTGGTTCCTTCGTGGAGGTAGATCATCGATTTTTAATTCTCGAACGGAACAATATTCAAGAACAATTGGATGCGATAACAATAATTTTTTTTGAACTCAACCTTGTTATTGGGGTCATAAAAAAAACAATCTAGATTAATATATTTTAATAATAAGAGGCTGAGTTTATTAAGCATGTAAAAGAAAATATATCAAAATAATAATACTTTATTTATTTTAATTCAAGATTATTTATGGTTTTATTATTACGATTTAGAGTACATAAAATGAATGATTTAATATAAAAAGAATCACCTGTACAAAACATGGTCTCTTCACTTATGTGTGAGACTCACAAATATGATTTAAAGTTATTATTTAACAATTAAATTATGTTTATTTATGCCCACAACACAACAGTTTCTTAACGGAGTATAACAAACAGATACTGGCTTTCCAAGCAATTAAACAACATGGGGATGTAGCTCAGATGGTAGAGCGCTCGCTTAGCATGCGAGAGGTACGGGGATCGATACCCCGCATCTCCATTTATTATTTTCAGTTTTTTCTTTGTTTCGTTTCGTTAAAAATGCTTATTTCAAAATAGAATGCGGTGAGCGTTTGTTTCGTTTCGTTAAAAATGCTTATTTCAAAATAGAATGCGGTGAGCGTGGATCGAACACGCGACCTTCAGATCTTCAGTCTGACGCTCTCCCAACTGAGCTATCCCCGCTTTCTGTTCAACTCTGGTTTTAATGTTATCACACTTAAATTTATTTGCTGCAATGAAAGGTAATATAGTAAACGTAAAAACTGAATGTGTGTATCTTCATTTTTCAATTTATGTCATTTTCAAATTCAAACATTGTTTTCACTCAACAATTTTTTATATTATTACTTATTTTGATTTTCAAATCAATATGCATTTAGGTAATAATTTAATCTCAGCATTTTTTTTTGTTAACTTTATTTATTTGTAAACTCTACTAACAAATAAGACATTATGGATGTATTTGCAATTTCCTTATGTTTTAATTATAATGATAATATTTTTTTTTAACAAATTATAACTACAAGATAAAATGATTATTTAATTATTCATTTTTGTTTCTTTACCTTAATCATTTTAAATGTCACTTTTTTATTTTATAATTCATGAAAATTTAAATATTTAGATTTTTTTTTATCAGAAGAAACAAAAATAAAATACTTTAAATATTATAAAAATTAATATCAATATAAATCAATTTTACAAATATTAAAACAAAAGGGACCATGACGACTTAGTTCACAAAGAAAGCACGAGCACAACTCCATTGACTAGTTTTTCACTCACTGTCGATAGAACTCATTCCTAAAATTAATTATTAATGCCACATCCCTAAGTTTTTGGAGAATTTCACAAAGTTGGAAGCTTATGAAAAGGGTCGTGATGACTTTGTTCAAGACCCCCGTTTGGTTCTCAAATTACACTACATTAAACACATCAAATGAAAGAATCCTGCAAGAGTGTGCCAACACAAATAAAAGAAAGACATGGTGAAATACCCATGTGTTGTTAATGAGTTATCACAATTGACAAGTCCATAAATTTGTGGAGAAAACTGTGCGATGAGCGCACATCCCACTTCACAACACGCAAACTCCAACTGAATATATTGGTCTTTCTTAGAACCATTCCACAAAGTAAGAGGAGACGTTACTTGAGTATATTGACATGTTCACCAGGGAAGTTATATTAGTAAGGGGTTCATGACAAACTTAAACTCTGGATATTTTAAAAGGCATTGAGCTTGGAGTGTTACCGGGGTGCAAAAAGCATCTCCCCCCTAACGCTCATTTACATATAGACAAGAGCGTTAGAGTGCTAAATTTTTTGCAAGGCTATTTCTTAGATGTGTCGATCACAAACATACACGTACACATGAATATTTCTTAGATACGGGCACACCTTACTTTTCTGGCATTGGATGGAGCGATTGCTCGTCATGAACATTGATAGAACTAGTTCCAAAAGCTTATTCAAACATGTTGGTAGAAATTGGAGCTCTCAAATTCACAATCTGATCATGACTCTTATCATAATGATTCTTTGGAAAACTTGGTGTAACACCCTAATTTACCCCGGCGAATAATAATAAAATTAGAGTAAAAATTCATTTAAAATATTCATCACAAAACTAAGATGTCACATTCTTCAAAACATAAACATTTGCTCGCAATTATTAACGAATACATAACACATTTAATTAGGATGAACTGTAACACCCCAATTCTACCCAGGCATATAGGTACAAATATCAGAGTATTTAAAATTTCATACAATCGCAATTAGGATGTTACACTAAGAAACCAAACAAACACCTAGAAAATAAACAGACATCAACGATGCCAAAAGCATACACACCTGCCAATAAAATGATACATAACACACGGAAGATATGAACATATATATATACATATATCTCTCACTCTCAAAGAGGAGTTTTCCAAAATAAAGTGTTTACAATACACATCAACACATTATCACATATACATGTTCAAAGAGTCATATATAAATAAATAACAACAGACTCCCGACTCCCCGGTGTTACGTATCAGAGCAACTGACAAGACCGACTGGAGAACTACCTCTTCCAAAAGACTCCCAAAGCGGCTAATCTGCAGGATGCCACTCAAGCATCAAATCAGCAGAAGGGTGAGAATATAATTCATAATGAAAGCATGACAATTATAGTAATGCCAACAAGTATCATCAAGAATCATACAACAAAGTAATCCACTCATTCAACCACAATCAATATATAAGTAATGTGACACATGAATGATAACATAAATTATAAAGACAGACAATGATGAATGAGACTCGACTATGCATATGCATGTGGTACCAAATCCGGAGTAAAACTCCCCTTGTCATTATGACAAATACACCTTTGCCGAGCATTATGCTGGGACTTCTTTCCCTCAGGAAAATACACCTTTGTCGAGCATCAAGCTACGACTAAACGTCATCGAGCATTTAGCCCCCACTGATGACCTCTTGCCACTCGGGAAAATACACCTTTTTACCGAGCATTAAGCCCCCACTGGTAATAATTGCCAATTCAGGCCACCTGCTAATAGCATTCCGCCATTAACGTAATGAAATGTTATGCTGTGCAAATATATGACTCTATTACACGACAACAACATCATCAACAATATAACACGGTCACATACCCACGTTACACCGTTTATATTCTATCCAAAAGGATACATCACCAATTAATAACATCGTTATCAATTACATCACACCATAATTACCACACAGGCATTAATAAGCACACAGCACACATTCACCGTTCAAACATACTGGCCACATCGGCATAGATGAACGTATAACACACTTATACACATCAAATTAATATTGGCCATCGGCCCACAACTTCATCAATACATCATCAACAAGTTGTAATAACAACAATTCAACAATGATAATACATCATTCTCATAACAACATTTACTTGCCATAAGGCCACACATCATGTTAATAACAAACAACCAAACATCGTCACATATCAAGAATGAACATTCATTAATACATAACACATATGAACATGATCTCATGTTATCGACAACTAATCACATACCTCGTACCAATACGATAACATTCACACAACACATCATTATCAATTACAACCAAGCACTATGATTATTTACCAATCATATCGCGCATATAAACAATTATGTGTTTTCATCAACAACACCTCATAACCAATTAATAACAAGCTAACCAAGCCTATGCTATCATATAGAACATCCAACTAGCTTCCTAACACTTCGAACGGCGTACGAAATGGAGCTACGGATCAAAAGTTACAAGGTTTCAAAGTTTGGATAATTGAACACACTACACAACTCATCACTTGATCCTAATAAAAATAATGGAATACTACATCCTATGAATCATTTAATTAGATAATAATATAGTTCATTGCGTTAGCTTTCCAACGCTTCGAACGGCGACAAAATCGGAGTTACGGTTCAAGAGTTACGAAGTTTCAAAGTTTTGGAAAAACAGAAAAAGCTGTCATCCGCTTCAGCTCCGCTCAGCGGACCTTCGCAGAGAATTTTCTGCAACAGGACCTCCGCTCAGCGGACCCACCTCCGCTCAGCGGACCTGCGTAAACCCAGAAAAAACCAGAACGCACCAGAACTGTTCCAGGCCCCCTATACCCACCAAAACCACTCCAAAACATCATTACAACACCAATACAACACATACAAACCATAGAAACAACCTATTATCACCCTTTTCATGGTTGATTCACCAATCTATCCCAAAACCTAACTTTTTACCCAAACTCAATCAAGCCATAGAAATGAAAAACAAACATGATCAATCACCACAACACAACAAGGATATCATTTATTCATCATACAATCATTCTCAAACAAACTTAGATCAAACAAAGATCACACAAGAAAATTGTGGAAATTGGAACAAGAAGAACAAGAACAAGAACAAGAACAAGAACAAGACTATAAGAATCATACATCCAAGATAAATTAGATTCACCCCCTTACCTTGCTATAGCAACGATCGGAACTCGAATCGGTCGAGAATCCACCAATCTACACTTTTTCCTCCTCTTTTCCTTCTTTTCCTCTTCTTCTTTATCTCTTCTCTTTCTTTCTTTCCTTTCTCTTTCTTTCTTTCCTTTCTCTTTCTATCTTTGTTTTATTTATAAAGAAAATATCTTCCTCGCGGAAATGACCAAAATGCCCCTACGCTCAAATATCGTTCAAACGCCCCAAAACGCGGAATATTACCTTAATAATATTTCCGGTACCAAAAATATGAAAACCTTCAATTAAATATTAGTCCGCCATCCCGAACTAATACCGACTGAAACAACTCCAAAAACGGTACAATTCCAATAAATGTCACAAACGTCCAAATCAACTATACACTTATTTTCCGGGCGTTACAACTCTCCCCCACTTAGAAGATTTCCGTCCTCGGAAATATCCCAAACACAAACAAACTTGGATACGCTATCGCCTCCGACTAACCAACTATCAAGCCACGAAAGCAACGACACAATCAGCGCCAAACAACGAACCACTCTAGCTAAAAGCAAAACAACCAAAACACAACAACGACAACGAGATGCAATGCCCATACAATGCACTCATCGACTAACACCAAAACACAAGAAATAATCAAGACACAGACAACAACCCGGTCACACAACATCCAAACAACCATGCCAAGACATAGCAGTCAAACATGTAACCAAAACATCTGGTGGTCTTATAATTCCTACCACATCCACTGTCCACAATTTGAACTCTAACAATTCATACACATACGAACCGCGTCATTTCACGCTTCCGATGCACACTCTGATTTCCCACAACAAACAGATTTACCAATTTCATAACCAACTTCCAACTCCTCCTAGTATTCACTAGAAACTCATTGTTCTCTCTTAACATACTCAACCTCTTAATCTGCCGTGTCAGCTCGCACACCAGGCAAAAGTCTTTGTATTATCCAATCAAAGGCAAAAGCTAATCCAAACACATCCTTGTTTCACAACACAAGCCCTCATAGATCCTTAAGTGACCAAGCCGTCCTCTCAGTCTGACCATCCGTTTGAGGATGATACGCCAAACTCAAACGCAACTTCGTACCCAAGGTACCTTGAGAACCTTCTCAAAATTTCCGAAATAAACCTCGGATCTCAATCTGAACAAAACCTTTCGAAGCACCATGCAAACAAACAAACCAACAAACAATTTTATCAACATACCACTCGCCAGTACTCCCATCGGTTAATCCATTCTTATCGAAATAACATGAGCAGATTTCGTCAATATATCCACAATGACCCAAATCGCCTCACAATTACTCAACGTCCTCGGCAAACCAGAAACAAAATCCATAGAAACGCTATTCCACTTCTACTCAGGAATGGATAACAGTTACATGAAACCAGACGACTCCTGACAAGTCAAACACAAATAAACAAATCCATTCATATCCTTCTTCATTACCTTGCCACTAAAAATGACCTTCTCAAATCTTGATATCTCTTAGTAGCATCAGGATGAATACTCAAATCAATATGACGCACTTCATCCAAAGTCCTCTTTTCAAATCCGAACATTAGGAATACAACCTTGATCATGACATCCCTTGACATTGCTCTTATCAATCCGAAGATCACCATCTTTACCTTTGACTAATAAATGTCATCTTATCAACCCATTCAAATCCGATTTCTGACCTTTTCTAATCTCATCGAGAATACCATAAGTAAGCTCCCACGTATAAAGTTCAACACCTGAAGAAGTCACTTTACGAACCAAACTCAAATCTCACAACTGCTTCAACAATCACAATACTCGAATCATCAACATAGACGTATGCAATGGTTTCTCATATTCAACTCGTTCTGATCAAACAAATACTTCAAACTCTTGTAGTCACTTACACACACAAATCTCGATCCAAATAATTAGTGCCTTCAAATTTCCCAAACAGAAATAACAACTGCCAACTCTAAATCTTGTGACAGATAAATCCTTTCAAAAATCTTAACTTGCATAAAAGCATAAACCTCCACTTACCCCTTGAACATTCACTTCACTCAACCAAAAACTCACACAAGGAAACTTAGCAAACAACTTCTTCTTCCCAACACGGACAAAACAATTCTCAAGTACTTAGCATGACCATCTTCACACTGATGATACCCACACCTCAAATCAAACATGCAAAACAAACAAGCTCAAACCAACTTGATCCATCAAAATATCAATCCTCGAAAGTGGATACTTTTCCTTAATTGTCACTTTTCTCAATTGTCTAAAATCGACACAAAGCCTCATAGAACCTTCCTTCTTAACCAACAAAACACGTGCACCCTACGGCGACACACTCGAATGAACAAACCTCTTCTCAGGAAATCCTTAAGTCGACTCCTCAACTCTTTCAACTCAAAAGATGGCATCCGACACGGAATCCTCGACACAACAATATTTCTAGGAACTAAATCCGTCAAAACAGAACTCCAAGACAGAATTCCTCCTTTCGACGATGAATCAATTAATCCTTCAAGAAACACTTATACAAATGCGCAACTATCCGCAATTCCCACAATTACTCTTTCTCAAGGACATCCAAAATCGTCGACAACATAAACAACGTCGTACCACCTTGCATCGACTCATTCACTTCCAATATTATCAAACTAGCCAGATAAGCCTATCACATCCAATACGATTCCGTCTACTATCAACAAGAGATTAAGGGTGATCAAGTCCTCAATTTGTCAATAGGTAGCCGACAATCATAATAGAGTATAAACTATCAGTACTAACATTAATAATATTCTTTTCCAACTTTTGCTCATAGCACAGAAGCACTATGATTCCATAATTCACAAACCTCCCAAGATCATCTAAACCAGCTAACACCGACGTCCGGTAGCTACGTACCAAAACACTTCTAACAATATCTCAAAACAAAATACCTGAGATTCTACTCATCTCTTCATACTCCTAATTCTTACTCGAGTTCCAAAACGTTTCCAACAACCTCAATAACTCCTACGACAAAGTCTACCACAATACTTTCCTTAGTCATTGATCCAACAACGACACCTCACACAAGGCTACTCAAACAACAACTTCATAGTCCATCAGTAGCGTTAGAGCATCACAACTTTCTAAATTCCATTCTTTAGAAATAACCAAAATCTACTCCGAGACACTCCAACTTGATTAACAACCAAAGTCTTAAGTCCAAGTCGCCTTCACTTCAGAAAACAACAAATTCCAACAACACTAGTACTGCTGCCCTCAGTAGCATACTAACATCTTGCAACTGAAACATATCCGAGAAGCATATCTTCTCCCCCACTTAGCTTCAAACCATTCCTGCATACAACTGACTAGAGGCACAACAAGTACTGACAGTGCTCCACACACTTATCACGTACTGAGGAATTAAACAACATTAGACAACACTGGCCGGACAGACCGACCTGCTCTGATACCACTAATGTAACACCCCAATTCTACCCAGGCATATAGGTACAAATATCAGAGTATTTAAAATTTCATACAATCGCAATTAGGATGTTACACTAAGAAACCAAACAAACACCTAGAAAATAAACAGACATCAACGATGCCAAAAGCATACACACCTGCCAATAAAATGATACATAACACACGGAAGATATGAACATATATATATACATATATCTCTCACTCTCAAAGAGGAGTTTTCCAAAATAAAGTGTTTACAATACACATCAACACATTATCACATATACATGTTCAAAGAGTCATATATAAATAAATAACAACAGACTCCCGACTCCCTGGTGTTACGTATCAGAGCAACTGACAAGACCGACTGGAGAACTACCTCTTCCAAAAGACTCCCAAAGCGGCTAATCTGCAGGATGCCACTCAAGCATCAAATCAGCAGAAGGGTGAGAATATAATTCATAATGAAAGCATGACAATTATAGTAATGCCAACAAGTATCATCAAGAATCATACAACAAAGTAATCCACTCATTCAACCACAATCAATATATAAGTAATGTGACACATGAATGATAACATAAATTATAAAGACAGACAATGATGAATGAGACTCGACTATGCATATGCATGTGGTACCAAATCCGGAGTAAAACTCCCCTTGTCATTATGACAAATACACCTTTGCCGAGCATTATGCTGGGACTTCTTTCCCTCAGGAAAATACACCTTTGTCGAGCATCAAGCTACGACTAAACGTCATCGAGCATTTAGCCCCCACTGATGACCTCTTGCCACTCGGGCAAATACACCTTTTTACCGAGCATTAAGCCCCCACTGGTAATAATTGCCAATTCAGGCCACCTGCTAATAGCATTCCGCCATTAACGTAATGAAATGTTATGCTGTGCAAATATATGACTCTATTACACGACAACAACATCATCAACAATATAACACGGTCACATACCCACGTTACACCGTTTATATTCTATCCAAAAGGATACATCACCAATTAATAACATCGTTATCAATTACATCACACCATAATTACCACACAGGCATTAATAAGCACACAACACACATTCACCGTTCAAACATACTGGCCACATCGGCATAGATGAACGTATAACACACTTATACACATCAAATTAATATTGGCCATCGGCCCACAACTTCATCAATACATCATCAACAAGTTGTAATAACAACAATTCAACAATGATAATACATCATTCTCATAACAACATTTACTTGCCATAAGGCCACACATCATGTTAATAACAAACAACCAAACATCGTCACATATCAAGAATGAACATTCATTAATACATAACACATATGAACATGATCTCATGTTATCGACAACTAATCACATACCTCGTACCAATACGATAACATTCACACAACACATCATTATCAATTACAACCAAGCACTATGATTATTTACCAATCATATCGCGCATATAAACAATTATGTGTTTTCATCAACAACACCTCATAACCAATTAATAACAAGCTAACCAAGCCTATGCTATCATATAGAACATCCAACTAGCTTCCTAACACTTCGAACGGCGTACGAAATGGAGCTACGGATCAAAAGTTACAAGGTTTCAAAGTTTGGATAATTGAACACACTACACAACTCATCACTTGATCCTAATAAAAATAATGGAATACTACATCCTATGAATCATTTAATTAGATAATAATATAGTTCATTGCGTTAGCTTTCCAACGCTTCGAACGGCGACAAAATCGGAGTTACGGTTCAAGAGTTACGAAGTTTCAAAGTTTTGGAAAAACAGAAAAAGCTGTCATCCGCTTCAGCTCCGCTCAGCGGACCTTCGCAGAGAATTTTCTGCAACAGGACCTCCGCTCAGCGGACCCACCTCCGCTCAGCGGACCTGCGTAAACCCAGAAAAAACCAGAACGCACCAGAACTGTTCCAGGCCCCCTATACCCACAAAAACCACTCCAAAACATCATTACAACACCAATACAACACATACAAACCATAGAAACAACCTATTATCACCCTTTTCATGGTTGATTCACCAATCTATCCCAAAACCTAACTTTTTACCCAAACTCAATCAAGCCATAGAAATGAAAAACAAACATGATCAATCACCACAACACAACAAGGATATCATTTATTCATCATACAATCATTCTCAAACAAACTTAGATCAAACAAAGATCACACAAGAAAATTGTGGAAATTGGAACAAGAAGAACAAGAACAAGAACAAGAACAAGAACAAGACTATAAGAATCATACATCCAAGATAAATTAGATTCACCCCCTTACCTTGCTATAGCAACGATCGGAACTCGAATCGGTCGAGAATCCACCAATCTACACTTTTTCCTCCTCTTTTCCTTCTTTTCCTCTTCTTCTTTCTCTCTTCTCTTTCTTTCTTTCCTTTCTCTTTCTTTCTTTCCTTTCTCTTTCTATCTTTGTTTTATTTATAAAGAAAATATCTTCCTCGCGGAAATGACCAAAATGCCCCTACGCTCAAATATCGTTCAAACGCCCCAAAACGCGGAATATTACCTTAATAATATTTCCGGTACCAAAAATATGAAAACCTTCAATTAAATATTAGTCCGCCATCCCGAACTAATACCGACTGAAACAACTCCAAAAACGGTACAATTCCAATAAATGTCACAAACGTCCAAATCAACTATACACTTATTTTCCGGGCGTTACATGAACCGGTCAAAATAACTTAGTCTTCAAAAAGAAAAAGGGTTTTCTTACTATTTTATCATTAATTTGAGGAGTAGGGTAGACCGGACCATCAACTATTATTTTTCTATAAAATATTTGAATTTAATTTGCCAAAACTAAAAGTTGTTATTTTCAAAAAGGTGGTGTTGAGTTTAAAACAGAACTTGTGTAGGAATTCATTTTCCTCTTGAGACAATTGGTCCTTTAAACATGAGTTAGACTCTGATGCCACTTGTTGGACTTTACACTTCACACGCAAGAGGGGGTGAATTGTGTGGTTCAGAAAAATATGGTTTTGAATTTTTTTTTGGCAAATTAACTTAAATTAGAGTTTTAAAATCATTTTCAAATATTAAACAATACAAATAAATAGCATAAAGTAAAAGATAAGGGAAGAAGGAGGACAAAAAGAATTATAGAGGTTTGATCAAAACTAAAGGACCTACTCCTCTCCCCCAAGACTTGATCTTGAGAGTTTCCAACAATACTAAAGGTAGAGAAATGGAGGAGAAAAATACACTTGGTCTTCATAACTGGTTTCTTCAGAACTTTTGTCAGAGTGATGACTTCAGATTCTTCTGCTTCTGAAGTTGTTGCTACTTGTCGCACGCTCGCGAAAAATGAACAGAGTCGCCACCAATATATTTATCCCAAAAGGGAAAGGAATACCAGGAAACCTATCAAAGGAAGGAACAAGGTCTTGCGACCAGAGAATCAAGGTACGGGAGTCGGTTACGCGAGGGGAAGGTATTAGCACCCCTCGCGCCCATCGTACTCGATGGTATCCACCTATGTTTGTTTCTATCTAAAGGGTGTATAACTATGTCTATGTCTAAATGCGAAATGAATGCAAAATGTAGGGAAAATAAAGAATTGTACTCGCACGGGCCCTACCCCGCTGCCTACGTATCCTTTTCAGGAATCAGAGTTACCGTCGCTCGGCTCACGATTTTCTGTTTGTTTTTTGTGTTTTTTAGGTGGGCGGCGTTAACGTTCGCGCTCTTGCATAAGGGATCGCCTAGGATGCGTACGAGCGGAAATAACAGTGCCCTTAGAAAGAAGAAAAAGAGAGATTGGTTTGTGTCTTTTAGGGTGATTTCATGATGACAAGAACCTACTACAAGGTCTCGCATCACTTCCTCACTTTTGTTTTAAGTCTGAACATTTATTAGGTTTTTTGAAGTGTTTTTGGTTGGTGTTTTTTATGGGGATTTTAATTTGTGACTTAGATCATACCAAAAAGAGTTTTGTTTTGCATATTTAGAGAAAGCACATCGAGGCCTACGCCACAATCGTTTCTCTAAATAGCGGTTAAGAAATACATCGAGGCTTCACACCTCAATCATTTCTTCTCCGCTAAGTAAAGGAAATACAAAAAGGAGTTCTTTTGTGAGTACTTAGAGAATGCACATCGAGGCCTACACCACAATCGTTTCTCTAAATAACGGTTAAGAAATACATCGAGGCTTCACACCTCAATCATTTCTTCTCCGCTAAGTAGGAAAGAACATACATCGGGGCCTACGCCCCAATCATTTCTTTCCTACTATGAAATATAGTAACGGTATGATCTTCATCGGTATTTATTAAGTATTTTAAAAGTTGAAAAGAAAAAGAAAATGAGAGAGGGAACTAGACCTATTTTCTATTCTAATAGTTGTTCTAATGTACAAAGGGAATCTAAAATGGGTCAAAAATATGGCCAAAGTCAAGTAACAAAGTCGCACAAAATCATATAGAAATCAGCATGTAAATGATACAAGAGCAATTCAAACATTAGTGCAAAATTAAACTAGAAAACTACTATTTTTTATGAGTTTTATTGGTTAAAAGAATTCTAATGATTAAAGGAGTACTAAAATCTAGTTAGAACTAGCAAATTTTTATTGATTTCATGTTTTTATTATCTAAAAATGTAGTAGTAAAAAACTAAGAAAAAAGCTAAAATCTAACATGAAAATAATATGGATCCAGGGGGGTGTTAATTGAAAATGGGTGTGCAGTCGGTAACTCTGGGCGCAGGGCCCAATTAATGGCCCATCAGAGTTTTTTGTTACAATTATTTTTCAGCATACCAAAACGGTGCGCATGGGCCTAGAGGGGTGGTGATTAGCAATTCGGTGCCAAGGCCCAAGGGTTTGTTTTTGCTACAACTTTTCTTCAACAAAAAACGATGATGATGGGCCTCTACTGGGTCTGAATAGCATGAATATGCTAGGCCCGAAGCTTGTTAATCCAGTAGAAACTACGATTTTCTCATTATTATTAATCCAAAATAACAAAATTGACAATTAATAAAAATAAAATAAAAAGAATGTGAAATTGGGAAATTAGGGTAAACCTGTGAACAAATTTCAAGTTCTTCTTCTTTGGCCGAAGCAAATGAGCTCCCTTGAATCTCCTTCGCCGGAAAACATTCGCAGCGCCGCCGTGATGGCCATGATACGATGGTCTTCGGTCCCCCTTCCGCTCACTTTTTCTTCTCCGAGCTTAGTTATCCGAACCTCCACTCCGTTCTTCTCCGATTTGAACTTTTCCTTCTCCGATTTTGGATTTCTTTTTCTTCTGCGAACTCAGCCAAGAGTCTCTTGCGACGTTGTTGTTGCTCTTGCGTGGTATTTCAGAAGACACCGAAGATTGAAGGTTCGTTGATAGAAAGATGAACGATGTATTGTTATGGAGTTCAAGCTGTTTGATGATTAGAGGTTGCGATGAAGGATGTGGCGAAGATGATGATTGAATTGTAGGAGATTGATGATGCGTTGAAGAGTGATTGAAGGTGCAGGTGATTCTTGGAGATTCAGTTTCTTCTTGTAGTTTTCTGTTGAAGCTTGTTTTTGGTGAATGAGGTTTGTTGGAGGGTGAAAGAGATGATTGTTGAATTAGAAGAGGAAGGTTGAAGATTGAGAGAAGGTGGAAATGGTGATGGTGGAGTGGAGGGTTGGATGAAGGCTATGGTGAATGGTCGGAGAGAGTATTGAAGGTGGTGGGAAGATGGTGAAGTGAAGGTTACGAATGAATGAAGAATCGAGAGAGAGGATTGAAATGAAGCAGAGTCCAGATTTATAGAAATTCTCAGGTTAGTTTCCCACTGACTTTCTATTGAATGGCAGTTATATCATAACTGAATCGGTTAGGGACTGTTAAATGGTTGTTACTTTCTGTTATAACTGTTAAGGATTGTAACCGATTTTCTGAGTTAGTTAGAAGTTTGTTAGGACTGTTATTAGAGAATTGATAGGTTAGTTATGAGTTTTCTGTTTGGTAACAAGTTAGTTATAACTATGGGAAAGGTTTAGAAATTGGTTAGGACTTCCAGGTAACTACAAAATCGGTTATGTGATGTTAGTTTCTGTTGGGAATCGGTTAAGACAAGTTGTGAAATTCTGTTTTGGTTTTGTCTTGGACTGTTTGTATGATGTGGTGAATGTTAGCCGTGACAGTTAGAAATTGAATTGGTTGCAGGGAGTTTGAATGGCTGTTGGTGGATGGGGCTGTTTCAATCGAACTCGAACCGAAACGGACTTAGGCTGACAGGATGCTGACTTGCTTTTAATGCTGTGTAGGCTGTGAGTTTCGTATGTATGCTGATATTTAAATTTTTGTATTTTCTGTGTGCTGTGTATGTACGCGTTTGTGCAGGGCATGGATGATGAGTGTGGGTTGTGTTCATTTTTTATGTTTTCTGCTAATGTGAACTGGAAATAGTTAGTAGGCGATAACAATGGAAGTTAACCTGTTCAGAAACGGTCCAATGCAGCGCGGTTAGAGTTAAGAGATTGCTCCGACAGTTAATGAAATGTGAGGTTTAAATGGTATAATGTTGAATGAAAGTTTCTGAAATTTTGTACTGACATGAATGCTGATTTATTGTTGTATGTACTATAGGTGATGCTGCCAAATGATGATGATGATGGTTAGTTGAAATGTTGCAGCAGGGTGCTTTTTGGTTGACAGTATGGCGGAATGAAGATTGGCGAGAGCGAGACGAAACTTGGAGAACATTGAAGAATAGATTAGAATTTCCCTTTGTAGTTTTTTGTAATGAGACTTGTAATGTAATTTGGATCTTGCTTCTTGTAGGTGCAATGAGTTATTTTTCAAAATTGATTTGATTTGTATTTTTCTCTCCTTTTGTGTAATGCTCTTGCTGTTGAGTTTTTTTGTGAAGAATTCTTGGCTCTTAAAATGAGGTTTAACTTGAAGCACAATGTGGGCTTTTATTATGTGATGGGCCCATTCTTCAAATACCATTCAATTCATCTTTTCCCTCTATTTGCTTTGAATTCATACTCCAAGTGTTCACATTCTTGCACTCTTGAATCTAGTAGCATTAAAATAAGATGAAGACTACATGGAAGCCTAAAAGTGATATTGGTCGAAAAGTCAATCTCTTAAGGTTGACTTTGACCCAAAAATCAAAGCTCTTGTCAAAGCATATTAGCCTTCATACTAATCTGACACGCCCCATATTTCCTCAACTTCTTGAATGAACCCTGGTGCCAGTGACTTGTAGTTCCACTAATGAGCGGAACCCCTTTGAATCGCCACAGGAAGGAAATAAACCTTTAATCATTGAATTTGATGAAGAATAGCTTCAAAGCTTGGTGATGAGGAAATCCACAATACCCATGAACCATAACCCTAATTCCACAATGCACACAGAAGAACCAGTTGAAACAGGTTTATCTGAAGTAGGAGCCAAGATCTTTGATCCCATGTCAGATCTATTGATTAAATGAATGCATGAATGTTAGATGACCTAATAAAGGGTATGCAAATGAAATAAGAAGCTTGAGCCAGTTAGAAATTAAAGGGGTAGGACAAATTTGGGGTATGACAGCTGCCCCTATTTAATCATCTTAAACCCGAAGGCGAGATTGGCGCTAGCCTTTCGAGCATTCGAGGTAGAAGAAGATTAAATATCAAAGTACCAGAAATTTGTCCTAAAGAGAAGATGGTGTGAGTGTTATCTTATTTTTGTTTTGATATCTGCTGGGGAAAGAGAAATTTTTGTTTTTCTGGTGGAAATATTTACAGTGAGTAATGGATTTGAACGGTGATAGCTTGTAACGTAGCCAAGGTGCCAATACAAGTTTCTCAATGGAAATGATTGTTGTATGAAACTGTGGTTGGAAAATACGGGTTTGATGGAAAAGGTAGGACCTACGATCTGTGACTCGAAACTAGGGTAAGGTCAACGGACCTACGACCCACAAGAATTGAAAAAGATGAGGATAAGGTTGACAGACCTACGATCCGCAAGAAATGAAAAAGACGAGGATAAGGTTGACAGACCTACGATCCACAAGAAATGAAAAAGACGAGGATAAGGTTGACAGACCTACGATCCACAAGGATTGAAAAAGACGAGGATAAGGTTGACAGACCTACGATCCACAAGAATTGAAAGAAGGGATGAACATCAACACTGGGGTTGGAGGACATCAACGCTGAGGTTGGAGCGTATCAACACTGAGGTTGGGGGACATCAACACTGAGGTTGTGAAAGGAAAGGCGTCGACACTGAGGTCGAGGACATCAACACTGAGGTTGGACAAGAAAAGATAAACATCAACACTGAGGTTGTGAATGACGATTGGCATCGACACAGAGGTCGGTGAAGGGATGATAGGCATGAACACTGAGGTTGGACAAGAGAAGGATAGACATCAACACTGGGGTTGGGAAAGAAAGGTATCGACACTGAGGTCAAGGGAAGAAAAAATTAATATCAACACTGAGGTTGGGGATTGGTTTTGAAATGGTTTGCCGGGACGGAAGGTAAAGGATACACAACACGGGGGTTGGATCTAAAAGTTTTTCCGTACGAGGGGAAGGGACCACGGAGACTAGTGACGACTAGACTCGATCAAAAGACATAATCACGAAGATGTTGATGCTTGCGAAGCATAAGAATTACATTAATCCCTCAGGCCAAAGGCGGGGTGTAACTCATCAAGAGTGGCAATCGTTCGAATTGCCACACACCAAGTATGGTTATTCAAACGGTTGAAAAATGAGGTGGGTTGAATACCCACCCTCACTCACACTCTAATCTTCACGCAGCACACGGGAAATAACCTCAGAGACAACGATTCTGACGAAGAAAGACAGGAGAGAGAGGATAAGATTTCTTTTGGGGATTGAGAATACCAGGTATTGGCACCATGGTTTGAGGAGATTTGTGATGTAGTAACAGATATCAATCGGAGTCTGTAAGGACAACCTTTTTTGTGGGGAATTATCGTCGTCTTGATTGAGTGTTGATTTGTATTATCTGGCTTATGCTTTGTATGCATGTTTGAATTTTCTATGGCGTAATGCTCCATTTTGATGGATATGCTACGCTTTTGAGGATGCAATGTCATATGCAATGGAAACTATATGCAGAGTGCCAAATAAAGGCATTAGAGTGATAGAGAAGCATGATTATTGGAGTCCCTTGCTTGTTGTCTTGAGCTACCAATATGAATCGGTATTGGAAACCCTACAGTACCAAAGATCTTTAGCAACCGCATTGAGGATTGGAATGTAGCTTTGTTGGGGAGGAAGTGATTTCATTTGACTTTCCCTACACCTTGAACTGCTTGGGGATGGTGAGTTTGAGGAGATTCCCTTGTTTCACCATGTTGAGGATGAGAAATTCAGATAAGGTGATCAGGTTGAGGAAGTGGAACAACTCCCATGAGAAATAAACTCATGTGCTTGGGGAGAGGCCAAAGTTCCAGGAGAAATAAACTCCTATAATCGGGGAGAAGGCAATAAAACTCAGAGGATTGTGCCCCAAGATTCGTGAACTATGAAGGAATTTGCCCCAAAGGATCCTTGGAGAGATTTGTCAAATCTTGACGTAACTGCCCCAGATTGGTTGAACCCAAGAGAGATTCCTCGACTTGATTGCCCCAGATATGCTGAATTTGAGAGGTCGAACCTCGATTCAATTGCCCCAGATTGACCAACAGTGAATGAATGCTTCAGTTGACAGAGTTTTCACACAACTTGCCCCTTGGAGTAATCAGTCTTTGAAGTGAATGGCTCATGGAATCGATCAACTTTTTCTGCAGTTGTTCATTGTTGGATCTTCCTTGATGTCAAGTGTCTATTCACAAGTAAAAGATATTTGTTTTGAAGATGCTAATATTAATGCAATGCTTATGCTAGCTTCGAAATCAAAGTTATTAAAACAAAGTTGTGACATTCAGTGTTTGAATTATTTGTCATATCGATATCACCATAAATGGTAAGCAAACATCTGGGAGTCAGTTTTACATAACTTGCTTTTGAAATAAACCCTGCTTCAATTAGGTCTTTTAAGGGTTGTAACGTGGCCTGGTTCACGGTTTTAAAAAGAAAGGATTTAAGGCTCAAAGTCTAACCTAACCCACCCATTCTTCGTGATGTTCTCCAGTTCCTAAATTCAACTTAACCCGATACGAGCGTTCATCCTTTAATAGGAGTTTGAGATGATTGAGGAACCAATGATGCCTTCTAGACATGGCGGTCACTTTACCTTTCGATTTTGGTGTCTGATCACACGACTTTGTTCTTTTGACGATGGTCTTTGTTTTGTAATCCTCGTTTTTCGCTTCTGCCTTCTTGTTTCCCTAACTTTTGCCTGGACAAATTCTATTTTGGAGTCCAGCGGGATGCCCTGATTTTTTTTGCCTAAGTCACTTGCTTTCAAGTTGTTGACTTAGCGGGCTTTTCTTTTTTTTTTTTATTCTTATTCACTTCTTTTTTTTTTTGAACAAGTCGTGTGATCTTGAATCTCTGATTTGCGGGAGGTGATTGTGACTGCCTCATTCTTTGGTTGATGAGGGGTTACCATTGTGGTATTCACTTTCCTCAACCTTTTGAAGGACAACCATTTTTGTATCTTTGGATGTACACTCCTGATGAATTTTGATTGCTCGATCAGGTTAATTGAACGCTACCCTGCCCCTGGGTTAAATGTGAGGGTTTTTTTTTGTATAGAAAAGAAACTCCTACTTCAAGGCCCAAAGGGGTTAACGAGGGTCTATCTCCCTTATATCTCCAGTGTTTGGGGATTAGAAACAATGCCTGTACATCCTCAGCGGGGTTCTATTCAAAAGCACATGATTAAAGATTTTTGCAATATTTTTCATCATTCTCCTTTTGATATTTTTGCTTAAACCAGAGTTTGATATCGATAGACAGAAAGATATGAGTGAACACGAATGGATTGATTCGAAACTAACATATGCAGTGCATTTTTATTTTTAAAAACAAACAAGTTTTACATGGAAGAAACATTTAACAAAACAAGGAAAATTACAAATGAAAATGTAGAAATGAATTGATTGATTGCCATAGTTGAGGAGGCTTGACTCCGTCTGGACTTGTTGATCTTGAATACTTTTTGTAGTTCCTTCCAATCACTTCATATTACTTCCAAAGAAAACTCCAACGAAGTCACCCAAGAGTTGTAAACTTTTGCCTTGCTTTAGGGATTCGAGCAATGCGAGTGATGCAATGCTCAAGATAAGAGTACGTCTTGCTTATCCCTCGTGCGGGAGCCCCAAGCATAGATGTCGGAGAAGTATTCACCATCAAACATGGAGGAACCTTGTATGGCCATCAAACTGAGGAAACTTATTCATGACGAAGAAGACCCAATACACGAATCTTAACCAACTGAAATTCCAACAAACAGGGAAGCAAATGGGCACAAGGCAATAGAATCACATCAATTTGTTTCTCATATTCTTTTTGTCTCTGTTAACAAGCGAAGGCCATTGAGAAGGAAATTCTGAGAAAATGTAACTGAGATATGAAGCAGAACTTTGAGAATGAGAAGCATTGTGTAGAACACTTTTGATTACCCTATAGAAAGAGATTCCGACGAAGTCATCCAGGAATTTGTAATGCTTTTAGGGATTCGAGCAGTGCGAATGATGCAATGCTCAAGATAAGAGTATGTCTTGCTTATCCCTCGATCGGGAGCCCCATGAACCCTTCAATTTATGTGAAGGCCATTTGGAGTGAATGATATTGCTTTGGAGTCAATGAGATCTTGGACTTTACGTTTCAAAATATTACAATCCTCAGTTGAATGTCCAGATGTCCCAGAATGGTACTCACACTTTGCATTTAAGTCATATCCTTGAGGAATCGGTGTTGGAGGGGGCTTAGCCTCCCTTAGTTCGACCAAAGATTCATTGAGTAAATGGGAGAGCAGTTGGCTGTAGGTCATAGGAATCGGGTCAATCTTTCTTGGTGGTCTTCTCGGCCTTCGTGGACCTTGTTGTTGGTAATTTTGGTGATAGTTAAGAACATGAACCTGAGGATAGGCAGGGAGTTCTTCTTCTCTATTCTCTGAAATTGCATTTGTTTCACTTTTCTCTTCTTCAGTGAATTCAGAAGCATTGGCCATATCTTGGATTTTACCCATCTTTAAAGCATTTTCAATTCGTTCTCCCACGACAACCAAACTTGAGAATTCGGAGGAAGCACACCCAATCATCATGTTCAGATAAGGATCTTTCAGGGTGTTCATGAACATGTCTACAAGCTCTCGTTCCAAAAGAGGAGGTTGAACTCTGGAAGCTAATTCTCTCCATCTTTGTGCATACTCTTTAAAAGACTCATCAACCTTCTGAGTTAAACTTTGGAGTTGTAGCCTAGTAGGAGCCATGTCACTGTTGTACTTGTAATGCTTGAGAAAAGCCTCTGCTAATTCATCCCATGTGCAGACATGAGTTCGTTCAAGTCGTGTATACCACTCAAGGGATGCCCCACTTAGGCTATCTTGGAAGAAGTGCATGAGAAGCTTATCATTCTCTGCATATGGAGCCATCTTATTGCAAAATGCCTTAATGTGACTCATCGGACAAGTGGTACCCTTGTATTTCTCAAAACTGGGAACTTTGAATTTAGCAGGAATTTTGATATCAGGAACTAGGCACAAATCAATAGCATTTAAACCGGAGGAGCTTCGACCTTCTAAAGCTTTCAATCTTTCTTCCAGGAGATGGAATTTTCTCTCATTTTCCTCGATTGGGAACTTGAAAGCTTCAAATTCAGAATCGTTCTCATGATGTGAATCCTCCTTATTAGGAATTTCCACGAGCACAGGTTTTGATCCTTCATTAGCAACAGTAGGCGGAGTACCATTGTTCAACTTAGCAACACTTTGTCTGAGCTCTTCTTGCCCTTGAATAACCACATGGAGAGTCTCCAAGAGTTGGGTCATCCTCTCCCCCATAGTATCCATGTCCTTACGAAGTTCAACCTGATTTTGTTCAAGACGGTCCATGATCCTCTTCTGATTAATCCTTGTATGATACAGATGTAGGGAAGTCAAATTTGTTGATGAACCAGAAATCTGGATTGAAAGAGGACCCCAATAAGCTTCTGATAGAACTATGAGATGCATGATAATATGAATGCAATATTTCATTTATGAGAGATCCTAAAGTCTTTCCACAATCTTTCATTTTCTTTCTTTTTTATCTCTTTTTGGAATCAAAGCTTCTCTCTTTTTTTTTTGTATAGAATATCTTTTCTTTTCTTTTTCGCTTTTCTATTTCCTTTTTCTTTTTCTCCTTCCTTTTTTTGGAAATAGACTTTAGGATCTTTCATAAATGGGGTGGATAAAACAATGATGTTATGCAATGCAACAGCATGGGATCAAGGTCCATATAATCTTAGTAACCACTATACAATCCTCTGAATAACTGATATAGATTAGATGTCATGAGATCAAAGGTTCGGCCTAGGTGCCACACAACCACAGGAATAATAGTCACCAACAGAACAGAATAGTCACCAACGGTACCTGTCATGTATATCCCTCCCCACTCACAGGTGAATCTAGGTCAGGGTAAGGTCATGAAACGCAGTATACGGTCCGCCCGAAGGTAAGCATCATCACAGCGCGGATGCGGGTGACGATAATACCTCCGTTTGAAACCACTACTCTGCTCGTAGTCACATGATCTATCCCGAGACGTACACCTCGAGACAAACCATGCTCCCACTCTATCCTAGGGTACCTAAAGTGCACTCATAGCCTGGGTATTGGGCCTTTTACCTCATAGAACATCCCACCCAACCTGCAAAACAGAACAGAAGACCCCAAGGAACACAGAATATAATCCATATGCATGATGTGCAGACAGAGATAACATGATATGCAAGCAGAAAAATAAACATGCAAGCATATATACAAGGTATAGACATAAAAGCAAATAAACACCCAGTAAATAAACAAACAAACGCAGGCTAGGATCGACTCACTGAGGATGGACCAGCAACAGGTCTAGCAACATCCCCAGCAGAGTCGCCAGCTGTCGCACGCTCGCGAAAAATGAACAGAGTCGCCACCAATATATTTATCCCAAAAGGGAAAGGAATACCAGGAAACCTATCAAAGGAAGGAACAAGGTCTTGCGACCAGAGAATCAAGGTACGGGAGTCGGTTACGCGAGGGGAAGGTATTAGCACCCCTCGCGCCCATCGTACTCGATGGTATCCACCTATGTTTGTTTCTATCTAAAGGGTGTATAACTATGTCTATGTCTAAATGCGAAATGAATGCAAAATGTAGGGAAAATAAAGAATTGTACTCGCACGGGCCCTACCCCGCTGCCTACGTATCCTTTTCAGGAATCAGAGTTACCGTCGCTCGGCTCACGATTTTCTGTTTGTTTTTTGTGTTTTTTAGGTGGGCGGCGTTAACGTTCGCGCTCTTGCATAAGGGATCGCCTAGGATGCGTACGAGCGGAAATAACAGTGCCCTTAGAAAGAAGAAAAAGAGAGATTGGTTTGTGTCTTTTAGGGTGATTTCATGATGACAAGAACCTACTACAAGGTCTCGCATCACTTCCTCACTTTTGTTTTAAGTCTGAACATTTATTAGGTTTTTTGAAGTGTTTTTGGTTGGTGTTTTTTATGGGGATTTTAATTTGTGACTTAGATCATACCAAAAAGAGTTTTGTTTTGCATATTTAGAGAAAGCACATCGAGGCCTACGCCACAATCGTTTCTCTAAATAGCGGTTAAGAAATACATCGAGGCTTCACACCTCAATCATTTCTTCTCCGCTAAGTAAAGGAAATACAAAAAGGAGTTCTTTTGTGAGTACTTAGAGAATGCACATCGAGGCCTACACCACAATCGTTTCTCTAAATAACGGTTAAGAAATACATCGAGGCTTCACACCTCAATCATTTCTTCTCCGCTAAGTAGGAAAGAACATACATCGGGGCCTACGCCCCAATCATTTCTTTCCTACTATGAAATATAGTAACGGTATGATCTTCATCGGTATTTATTAAGTATTTTAAAAGTTGAAAAGAAAAAGAAAATGAGAGAGGGAACTAGACCTATTTTCTATTCTAATAGTTGTTCTAATGTACAAAGGGAATCTAAAATGGGTCAAAAATATGGCCAAAGTCAAGTAACAAAGTCGCACAAAATCATATAGAAATCAGCATGTAAATGATACAAGAGCAATTCAAACATTAGTGCAAAATTAAACTAGAAAACTACTATTTTTTATGAGTTTTATTGGTTAAAAGAATTCTAATGATTAAAGGAGTACTAAAATCTAGTTAGAACTAGCAAATTTTTATTGATTTCATGTTTTTATTATCTAAAAATGTAGTAGTAAAAAACTAAGAAAAAAGCTAAAATCTAACATGAAAATAATATGGATCCAGGGGGGTGTTAATTGAAAATGGGTGTGCAGTCGGTAACTCTGGGCGCAGGGCCCAATTAATGGCCCATCAGAGTTTTTTGTTACAATTATTTTTCAGCATACCAAAACGGTGCGCATGGGCCTAGAGGGGTGGTGATTAGCAATTCGGTGCCAAGGCCCAAGGGTTTGTTTTTGCTACAACTTTTCTTCAACAAAAAACGATGATGATGGGCCTCTACTGGGTCTGAATAGCATGAATATGCTAGGCCCGAAGCTTGTTAATCCAGTAGAAACTACGATTTTCTCATTATTATTAATCCAAAATAACAAAATTGACAATTAATAAAAATAAAATAAAAAGAATGTGAAATTGGGAAATTAGGGTAAACCTGTGAACAAATTTCAAGTTCTTCTTCTTTGGCCGAAGCAAATGAGCTCCCTTGAATCTCCTTCGCCGGAAAACATTCGCAGCGCCGCCGTGATGGCCATGATACGATGGTCTTCGGTCCCCCTTCCGCTCACTTTTTCTTCTCCGAGCTTAGTTATCCGAACCTCCACTCCGTTCTTCTCCGATTTGAACTTTTCCTTCTCCGATTTTGGATTTCTTTTTCTTCTGCGAACTCAGCCAAGAGTCTCTTGCGACGTTGTTGTTGCTCTTGCGTGGTATTTCAGAAGACACCGAAGATTGAAGGTTCGTTGATAGAAAGATGAACGATGTATTGTTATGGAGTTCAAGCTGTTTGATGATTAGAGGTTGCGATGAAGGATGTGGCGAAGATGATGATTGAATTGTAGGAGATTGATGATGCGTTGAAGAGTGATTGAAGGTGCAGGTGATTCTTGGAGATTCAGTTTCTTCTTGTAGTTTTCTGTTGAAGCTTGTTTTTGGTGAATGAGGTTTGTTGGAGGGTGAAAGAGATGATTGTTGAATTAGAAGAGGAAGGTTGAAGATTGAGAGAAGGTGGAAATGGTGATGGTGGAGTGGAGGGTTGGATGAAGGCTATGGTGAATGGTCGGAGAGAGTATTGAAGGTGGTGGGAAGATGGTGAAGTGAAGGTTACGAATGAATGAAGAATCGAGAGAGAGGATTGAAATGAAGCAGAGTCCAGATTTATAGAAATTCTCAGGTTAGTTTCCCACTGACTTTCTATTGAATGGCAGTTATATCATAACTGAATCGGTTAGGGACTGTTAAATGGTTGTTACTTTCTGTTATAACTGTTAAGGATTGTAACCGATTTTCTGAGTTAGTTAGAAGTTTGTTAGGACTGTTATTAGAGAATTGATAGGTTAGTTATGAGTTTTCTGTTTGGTAACAAGTTAGTTATAACTATGGGAAAGGTTTAGAAATTGGTTAGGACTTCCAGGTAACTACAAAATCGGTTATGTGATGTTAGTTTCTGTTGGGAATCGGTTAAGACAAGTTGTGAAATTCTGTTTTGGTTTTGTCTTGGACTGTTTGTATGATGTGGTGAATGTTAGCCGTGACAGTTAGAAATTGAATTGGTTGCAGGGAGTTTGAATGGCTGTTGGTGGATGGGGCTGTTTCAATCGAACTCGAACCGAAACGGACTTAGGCTGACAGGATGCTGACTTGCTTTTAATGCTGTGTAGGCTGTGAGTTTCGTATGTATGCTGATATTTAAATTTTTGTATTTTCTGTGTGCTGTGTATGTACGCGTTTGTGCAGGGCATGGATGATGAGTGTGGGTTGTGTTCGTTTTTTATGTTTTCTGCTAATGTGAACTGGAAATAGTTAGTAGGCGATAACAATGGAAGTTAACCTGTTCAGAAACGGTCCAATGCAGCGCGGTTAGAGTTAAGAGATTGCTCCGACAGTTAATGAAATGTGAGGTTTAAATGGTATAATGTTGAATGAAAGTTTCTGAAATTTTGTACTGACATGAATGCTGATTTATTGTTGTATGTACTATAGGTGATGCTGCCAAATGATGATGATGATGGTTAGTTGAAATGTTGCAGCAGGGTGCTTTTTGGTTGACAGTATGGCGGAATGAAGATTGGCGAGAGCGAGACGAAACTTGGAGAACATTGAAGAATAGATTAGAATTTCCCTTTGTAGTTTTTTGTAATGAGACTTGTAATGTAATTTGGATCTTGCTTCTTGTAGGTGCAATGAGTTATTTTTCAAAATTGATTTGATTTGTATTTTTCTCTCCTTTTGTGTAATGCTCTTGCTGTTGAGTTTTTTTGTGAAGAATTCTTGGCTCTTAAAATGAGGTTTAACTTGAAGCACAATGTGGGCTTTTATTATGTGATGGGCCCATTCTTCAAATACCATTCAATTCATCTTTTCCCTCTATTTGCTTTGAATTCATACTCCAAGTGTTCACATTCTTGCACTCTTGAATCTAGTAGCATTAAAATAAGATGAAGACTACATGGAAGCCTAAAAGTGATATTGGTCGAAAAGTCAATCTCTTAAGGTTGACTTTGACCCAAAAATCAAAGCTCTTGTCAAAGCATATTAGCCTTCATACTAATCTGACACGCCCCATATTTCCTCAACTTCTTGAATGAACCCTGGTGCCAGTGACTTGTAGTTCCACTAATGAGCGGAACCCCTTTGAATCGCCACAGGAAGGAAATAAACCTTTAATCATTGAATTTGATGAAGAATAGCTTCAAAGCTTGGTGATGAGGAAATCCACAATACCCATGAACCATAACCCTAATTCCACAATGCACACAGAAGAACCAGTTGAAACAGGTTTATCTGAAGTAGGAGCCAAGATCTTTGATCCCATGTCAGATCTATTGATTAAATGAATGCATGAATGTTAGATGACCTAATAAAGGGTATGCAAATGAAATAAGAAGCTTGAGCCAGTTAGAAATTAAAGGGGTAGGACAAATTTGGGGTATGACACTACTGTTCATGAAAACTTTGTAGCGCGGAAACATAACCTGATGGCTTATGATGTTTTGGCCACGCCTTCTCATCAGAATCAAAACAGTTTATTAAGTATTCTACAATAACTAACATTATCATAACAATAACAAAATAGGTTTTAATTTTAGGTTTAATTATTTTTTAGGCTAACTATATTAATTAATTTAAAGTTTTTTATTTAACCTTGATTTAATTTTTAGGCTTATAATTAATTCAGAATTAGGTTTAGCCTTAACCCAAAGACCATAAAAAATCCTAAAATGTATAATACGTATGGGTTGTCCATTAACATTCGTCTAGGTTTAACCTTTAGTTAATTAGGTTTTTTAACCAAAATAATTAATTTAGTTAATTAGGTTTTTTAACCCATTAGGTTTGTTAACCCTGTAGGTTTATTTTACCCATTAGGTTTTTTTCACCCACTAGATTTTAGGTGAATGTTGTCAAATAGGATTAGGGTTTCTCGAGGCTAATAATTATTTTCAGGCTAATTAACTTAATTTTAGGTTTATTAATTTTTAACCTCGTTTTAATTTTTACGTTATAATTTATTTCGCCTTAAACTAATTTTAGGCTAACTTTTAAAATTTAAGATTTATCACCATGAACACCTCATTTGCCTTCAAACCTTGAATTTCTAAAATGCGCAATTTCTCTTCTCATCTCTTATTCAGTGATTGTCGAATGCCTTCTGTTTAATGTTTTTTTTTTAATTTCTGCCTTTTATTTAAATTTTTGCCTTTATTTCAATTATTTAATTTTCTGCCATTTAATTAGGGTTTATTTTCTGCTTTCCCCCCCGGTTTTTGGTTTGTAATTCCCCCTCCCCGAAGCCTTGTAATAGCGTAGGACTTTTAATTTCTGCCTTTAATTTTGCTTATATTAACTGCGTGGTTAGTAAAATAGGGAGTGACAACATTTAACTGAATTTAGCTCGCCTAATACAAGATAAAAATATCTGAATTGAATTCACATGATTGTTGCACCCACACACCTTTAAGGTAATCCCTCTTATGCTGCCTTCGAATAATAGTCAAGTCCCTTCGAGCGTAGGGATACCTTAGCCTGCTGCATATGAATCAAGTCATCATAAAAAGATCATAGTCCCTTCGAGTTGCCTACGATTAAAAATGATCTGGTCCCTCGATGTTGCCTCGAATAAAATGATGATAGTCTCTTTCGAATGCTAAGGTATCCTTACTGGTTGCCTACAAATGACTATTCCATCCTTTCCTAAGACTTCCTACCTCCCATATGGTATGGATAGCCTTATGGCAAACGATGATTCTCGATGACCCGATACATCCAATGAAAAGATTACCTACCCTCCTTATAGTATGGATAGCCCTTTCAAACGAAAGACTTAAAGAACAAGAAATACAAACTTAATGTAGGTAGCTCTTAAGTGCTTGCTCATAATCAATTCAAATTCAAATTACTTCACACACCTCCTATTTCAAACAATTTCTAAAAGGCTACACTTATTTACAAGTTAAAGTCCTTATTCAAAATCTTTTTTAAACACACACGACACTTTTCAAACAAACAAAAGTGAGCTAAGCAATTAAGAGCCCATGGATAACCATGGATACAAAGGGTGCTTACACCTTCCCTTTGTATAACCTACCCCCCGAACTCAAAATATTTTAAAAGGTTTTTCCTGTTCTTTTTGCCTTTCTAATTGGATAAAATAAAAGTCCGTGGCGACTCTTGCTAACCACGCATTTAAAAAAGTCAGTTCTCCCACCGTATTACACATACCTTCTTGATTACCTCTGAAACCAACAAGGTCTCCAGGCCTAAGTTTCCAATGTAGGAACATACGTCTTTCTCTTGTCGTATGTTTCAAGTAACCCTTCCTCTTGAATATCAGAGTCTGACTAATTTCCTGTTGTCAGAACATTCTCTGATAGGACTTCATTTGTGCTTACTCCAGCCACAAGAGCTACTTGTCCTTGCTCTTCATCAGAATCTCTTTCTTCTTGAGTCAGAGTCATCCCATGTTTCCATGAGGCCTTTCTTTGCTTTGAACTTCTTCTTTGGCTTGTCTTCTTTTGTGAGCTTTGGACAATCATTCTTGTAATGTCCAGGTTCATTGCACTCATAACATATAACTTCTTGTTCAAAAGTTCTTCTTTGACCAGATGATTCACTTCTATCCTTTGATTATCTTGATGCTTGAAATTTTCTCTTTCTATGTTTCCATAGTTGAGTCTATCTTAAGGATATCAGAGACACCTCGTATTCGCTTGAGTCTTCTTCTCCTGAATCTTCTTTTGTTTGACACGCCTTTGTCTTCTCAGATTTTGACCTTAGAGCCACATACTTTCCTCTCTTATGAGGTTCATCTCCTTGAAGCTCAATCTCATGACTTCTCAAAGAACTTATAAGTTCTTCAAGACTAGTATTGTTCAGATCCTTTGACAGTTTCAAAGTAGTTACCATTGGTATCTAGTTTACAAGCAGACTTCTAATAATCTTCTTAACATGATATGAAGTAGAGTAACCTTTGTCCAGAACCTTAAGTCTTGCAACAAGAATATGAAATCTTGAAAACATCGTTTCCACATATTCATCTTCTTCCATCTTGAAGGCTTCATATCTTTGGATTAGGGTCAGAGCCTTTGTCTCCTTAACTTGAGACTTGCCTTCATGAGTCATCTTGAGAGAATTAAATATTGACTTTGTCGTCTCTTTATCAGCAATCTTCTCATACTCAACATAGGAAATAGAAGATAACAAGATTGACCTGGCTTTGAAGTGATTCTTGTAAGCTTTCTTCTGGTCATCATTCATTGTACTTATTGAAATCTTGACACCATTTTCATCTACTGGATAACTGTAGCGATCAGCTATCAGATCCCTGAGATCAAAGTCAAATGCCATGAAGTATGTTTCTATTCTATCCTTCCAATACTCAAAGTTTTCTCCAGCGAACATAGAAGGTTTTGAACTATAATGATCTTTATTCTTATTATCAATAGCACCATTATTGGTAGAAGTTCTTGTGGTTTCAACCATTATTTTTCACACAACCTAGATCGGTATTGAACACAATTAAGTGCTTAATAAAAATTCAATCTCTTTATCACTCCTCAGAACCGGAGCTCTGATGCCAACTGAAGGTGTGGAAAACACTAGAAAGGGGGGGTTTAAATAGGGTTTTTAAAACACAAAGTTTTTTTATAAAACATTCCCCTTTCTTGAAACTACATGTTATTTACTATGGATAATAACAAAAAGATGCAAGAAGGAAATAACATTGAATTCTTCAGAGCTTGAACTTCAGAGGCTCTCAGCACGAGTTGGAAGAAAAAGAATGAACATTGAATTCTTTAGAGCTTCAAGTCTTCAGATTCTTCAAAACCACGTCTTCAGAGTCTTCAGCACTTGGTCTTTAGAATCCTTTTGTCTTCAGAAACTTGAGTCTTCAAAGCTTCAAGTCTTCAGAGTCTTTAGAACCACATCTTTAGTGTCTTTCAGCACTTGGTCTTCAGAACTGGTTTCTTCATAACTGGTTTCTTCAGAACTTTTTTCAGAGTGATGACTTCAGATGCTTCTGCTTCGGAAGTTATTGCTACTATTCATCAGAACTCTGTAGCACGGAAACATAACCTGATGGCTTATGTTGTTTTGGCCACGCCTTCTCATCAGAATCAAACCTGTTTGTTAATTACTCAACAATAACAAACGTTAGCATAACAATAACATAATTTGTTCATACATATTGTTATCATCAAAACTCAGAGACGTATTGCAGAACCAAATCTTGTTCTAACAGACTCTCAGTTTAGATATCAAGACTTTTCTTCAAAAAAGCTCTTGCTTTATATATATATATATATATATATATATATATATATATATATATATATCTGAAAACATTGTTCTATTCTGAAAGACTCTGACACTATTGTATGTAATGTTATATGATTTCTATCTCACTCCTCAAATCAGTTATCTTACTTCAGATACATATTTGATCTAGGAAGCCTTGTGTCATACTTCAAAAAAGTTGTTGCTATTATTTCTGAAAGACAAAGTTATGTTCCTACTGGCTCTGATGTTTTCATGCTATCATAACAAAATAGTTTATGAACTACTCATCAAATAAATCATCAGTAAAACAAAGATAAAAAGTTGATCTCTTCCAAGCATATTACTTCATATAAGAAGTATATCATTTGAAGATAAAATCTAGAAACTTTCTCAAGAAGAATTCAGTACAACGGTATGCTTGAATAAATCCACTATTACCAAAACGTTCGTACTATTCAGATGTTGTCTTCACGCTATCATGATAAAGCTGCAAGCTGTCATACCCCAAATTTGCCCTACCTTTCATATAATTTGCAGTGTTATTTATTTTCGAATAAGTAAGATAGCACAGTTGGCAAAGGAGCATGCGTAAGGAGGTACAACTGAGAGGTCATGAGTTCAAATCACTTCCCGTACTTTTGAATAAAATTAATCATTTTATTCTTAAATCTTTGATTTTATGCACTAAATAGACAAAATCCCAAAAATAAATAAAATCTTTTTCAAAATCAATCTCTTTTATATCATCAAATCAATCATAATCAAGGGCCCGTGGATACATTCCTAATATGCAATAACTTGGTCTCTAAGACTATGTTTGGGAGTTTGGAGGGGAAGGGAGGGGAGGGCTTTGGAAAATAGGAAGAATTAGATGAAAAGAATAAAAGGATTTTGGGTAGGAGGGTTTTGGAGGGTTTGGTTTTATTCATAACACCAAAAACTCCATAAAATGGAGGAACTCAAAAATTGTATTGAAGGAGGGTTTTGGAGGGCTTACATAAATTATCCAAATATCTTTTAGGTTGTTATACTATTTTGAAAATTAAAATTTTTGTAATGATAATGACTCTTTTATCATTCTAAACAAAATCATTTTTTCAAAAAATGTCAAATATTTTTCTATATTTTTTTAAAAGTTCATTTTCGGAAGTCTTCCCCTCTCCTTCCCTCCAAACTACCAAACATAGCCTAAGTTTCAATCAGATCCAATCCATCATTTACCCTAATCTCTCACTATAAATAGACCCTATCTTTTACTACTTGATTCATCAACAATTAACATTTACACTACGAATCCACAATTTTGCAATTTCTTACACACTTCATTCACAAACTCACTTTTGCAATTTCTTTTCAAAAGTTTTTTTTTTCAAAACTATTTGACCAATGATTTCCATATGAGATTTCGTCTTTTTTTTAATTTTTATTTGTTCGCTGTTTAAACTAGATAATGAATCCTTGATGGTTTTCTTTAAAATCGACATTTTCCGACCTTTTATCTTTATATTACACACTATTTTATCTGACTTTTCCCCCCTAAATCTAACAAATTTCCACACTGCATAGACTCCCAATTTAAACGTACATATACAAACCAATTCACAAACTAACATTTTTGCCACGTTCTACACAACTTTTTTTCTTTCTTTTTGTTCTGTACACATTTACCATCATTAACCATTCAAACACACAATTTTCGCATTCCACTCACAGTTAATCTTATTTCTGAATCCAAGGATAAGTCAAATCTTTACTGTGACAATAATTTTTGTGAGATATTGGATCGAACTCTAGTATTGTCGAAGGGTAGCTTCTTGGTTCGACAGTTCGACAGGGTTAAGCATGAAGTCGAAGGATTGTTCACATGCTGGTGTCGAAGTGTGCATGCTGTAGTCGAAGATGGGTCTAGCATGCAGATGTCGAAGATGCTAGAGTTGTTAGCATGTTAAATTAGGTTTTAGTGTTTAAACCCTAATTTGTTAAGTTAGCTTGTTTATTAAGTTGGCTTGTGTAATGGGCCTTGCTGAAAAAGCCCATTAGTTAGTATGTTAGGTTTTATTATAAATAGCATACTAGTCTCTCATCATTGCTAAGCTGCAAATCCTAATTTAGGGTGAGAGAGGTTATTTGTTATTCTTGTAAACTTGTAATCTTGTTTTAAGAGAAAGTGAAAGAATAGCAGTTATAACCAATTCTTGTGTTCTTCTTATCCTCTCTAATTCCCTATTATACTTTGTTATTGGTATCGTTTTTCACAACAAATTGGTGCGGTGAGCGTGGAGAAGATGCCTTCAACAAAGTATGAGATTGAAAAGTTCACCGGAGTGAATGATTTCGGTCTGTGGCGCTTGAAGATGAAAGCCCTATTGGTTCAGCAGGGTTGTTTGGAAGCGTTGAAGGGAGAGGCAGCCATGAATGCTGGATTAACGGCAGCGGAGAAGACAACTATGATCGAGAAAGCACACAGCGCAATTCTGTTGAGCCTTGGTGATAAGGTTCTCCGGCAGGTATCAAAGGAGACGACGACATCAGGGTTATGGGTGAAACTTGAAAGTTTGTATATGACCAAATCGCTGGTAAATCGACTCTACCTGAAGCAAGCTTTGTATTCATTCAAGATGATTGAAGACAAAGTATTGGCTGAGCAGTTGGATATGTTCAACAAGCTAATTCTTGATCTTGAAAATATTGATGTGAAGATCGATGATGAAGATCAAGCGCTGTTACTATTGTGTTCTTTGCCTCGATCACATGCTCACTTCAAAGAAACTCTCTTGTATGGAAGGGAGTCCCTGACGTTTGAAGAAGTTCAATCAGCCTTGTACTCTAAGGACTTGAATGAACGAAAGGAGCATAAACCTTCGACTGTTGGCGAAGGTTTGGCCGTTAAAGGAAAACTCTTACGAAAGGATGGTAAGTTCGACAAGAAGAAAGGCAAAAGCCAGTCGAAGACTTACAGTGGCGAAGCATCTGGCATTCGATGCTACCATTGTAAGAAGGAGGGTCACACAAGAAAGGTGTGCCCTGAACGCTTGAAATATCATGGAGGTAAGGATAATGGCAACGCTGCCATTGTTCAAGATGATTTCGAATCATCTGATGTTCTTGTGGTTTCAAGCAGTGACTCTAAGAAGGAGTGGATTATGGATTCAGGTTGCACTTGGCACATGACTCCAAACAAAGACTTGTTCGAGGAATTATGTGATCAAGATGGTGGATCAGTATTGCTGGGAAACAACAAGGCTTGCAAGATTGCAGGTGTTGGATCTGTGAGATTCAAGCTCCATGATGAGTCAATAAGGTTGTTGACTGAAGTCAGGTATGTTCCTGATTTGAAGAGAAATCTGCTTTCTCTTGGTGAATTTGACAAGAAAGGATATGTTTTCCAAGGAGAGAAAAGTATCCTAAGAGTCATGAAGGGTTCGAAGGAAGTGTTGAGAGGCGTGAAGAAACAAGGCTTGTATACCCTTGAGGCTGAAGTTGTAAGTGGTTCGACAAATGTTGCATCCACGAAACCGTTGTCGAAAACAAAAATCTGGCACATGAGATTGGGCCATGTCAGTGAAAGGGGTCTGGTCGAATTAGGGAAACAAAATCTGCTTGGTGGAGACAAAGTCGAAAAGCTGAAGTTTTGTGAACCCTGTGTACTTGGAAAATCTTGCAGAGTGAAGTTCAACAAAGGCAAACAAAGAACACATGGATCCCTTGATTACATCCATGCTGATCTTTGGGGGCCTGCAAGGTGTCCATCACATTCAGGAGCAAGGTATTTTCTATCCATAGTAGATGATTATTCCAGAAAATTATGGGTATTCATCCAGAAGACTAAGGATGAAACTTTTGAGAATTTCAAAAGTTGGAAGACTCTGGTTGAAAATCAGACTGGCAGAAAGGTCAAGAGGTTGAGAACCGACAATGGCCTTGAATTTTGCAATGAGGCATTCGACAGTTTTTGTGCTGCCTCTGGTATTGCAAGGCATAGAACTACTGCAGGTACTCCACAGTAAAATGGTTTGGCTGAAAGGTTTAATCGAACTATTTTGGAGAGAGTCAGATGCATGTTGACTAGTGCAGGGTTAACAAAGGTGTTCTGGGCTGAGGCTGTTTCGACAGCAACATATCTGATAAACAGATGTCCTTCGACAGCGTTAGATATGAAGACACCTGAAGAAGTTTGGTCGGGACATCCACCAGATCTCGACAAACTGAGAGTATTTGGCTGCGTAGCCTATGCTCACATTAGGCAAGACAAGGTCGAACCTAGAGCTCTGAAATGCATGTTCATGGGATACCCTGAAGGAGTCAAAGCTTATAGGCTATGGTGCCTAGAGCCAGGTCACAGGAGGTGTATCACCAGTCGAGATGTAGTTTTCAATGAAGCTGAAATGGCTTTTAAGAAAACTAATGATGTTAGTCGAAGTACAGAAACATCTGACGAAGAGCTGGAACAGGTAGAGATTCCTGTTGAGGTGGAGCATGTTGATGCTGAATTGCATATCCCAGATGAAGTCGAAGAAGAAGCAGAAGATGCTGAAGTTGAGGAAACTGACGATGACTACCTATTATCGAGAGATAGGTCGAGAAGAGTCATCAAGCCACCTCAGAGACTTGGATATGCAGATCTTATAGCTTATGCCTTAATCTCTGCAAGTGAGGTTCTAGACGAAGAACCTAGAGACTATAAGGAAGTTATGAGGAGTCGAAATAAGACTGAATGGCTGAAGGCCATGGATGATGAGATAAAATCTCTTCATGATAATCATACCTGGGAACTGATCAAGAAACCTGCTGGGGCAAGGTTAGTCAGCTGTAAATGGATTTTCAAAGTTAAGGAAGGAATTGAAGGAGTGACGTCGAAAAGATACAAGGCAAGGTTAGTTGCAAGGGGTTTCACTCAGAAAGAAGGTGTCGACTTCAATGATGTGTTTTCTCCTGTTGTGAAGCATAGGTCCATTTGAATGTTGCTTGCCATGGTGGCACAGTTCGATCTTGAACTGGAACAGATGGATGTGAAGACTGCGTTCTTGTATGGTGATCTAGATGAAACGATCCTGATGAGGCAACCTGAAGGGTATGTCGAAAAGGGAAAGGAAGATTATGTGTGCAAGCTAAAAAGATCTTTATATGGGCTGAAACAATCTCCTCGACAGTGGAATAGGAGATTCGACAAGTTCATGACACACATAAGTTTCATTAGAAGTCAGTTCGACCACTGTGTTTACTTCAGATTTCGACCTGGTAATTCATTTGTTATTTTGTTGCTTTATGTGGATGATATTCTCATAGCAAGCAACAGTGTCGAAGATGTGATGAGGGTGAAGGCTGAACTCAATAAGGAGTTCGATATGAAGGATCTGGGAGCTGCTTCCAGGATTCTTGGAATTGACATTCGAAGAGATAGAAAGAAGTCGAAGTTATGCCTATCTCAAGAGGCATATCTACGGAAGATTCTTGAAAAGTTTGGTATGTCGAATTCGAAGCCAGTTGTGACTCCAACAAACCCTCAATTCAAGCTGAGTATTGATCAGTGTCCCAGTACTGATGTCGAAAGAGCCTATATGAATAGCATCCCATATGCTAATATAGTCGGTTCTTTGATGTATGCTATGGTCTGTACTAGACCCGACATAGCATACGCAGTAAGTCTTGTAAGCAGGTACATGGCGAATCCTGGAAAGGCTCACTGGCAAGCATTGAAGTGGATTTTAAGGTACATAAATGGGTCTCTGAATAGAGTCCTAATTTATGGTGGAGCCTTGGGTGAAGATAGTAAAGCAATAATAGAAGGATATGTCGACTCTGATTATGCAGGTTGTATGGATTCCAGAAAATCTATTTCTGGATATGTTTTCACTATGTTTGGCACAGCAATTAGTTGGAAAGCAACACTTCAGAAGGTTGTTGCTCTATCAACCACTGAAGCGGAGTATATTGCCCTAACTGAAGCTGTGAAAGAAGCATTGTGGCTTGAAGGTTTTGCGAATGAGCTGAAACTTCAAGGTCGAGGTATCACTGTTAAATGTGATAGTCAAAGTGCAATACACCTGTCGAAGAATTCAGCCTATCATGAGCGAACTAAGCACATTGATGTGAGGCTGCATTTCGTCAGAGGAGTAATCGAGCGTGGAGAAGTCCAAGTGCTGAAGGTTTCGACTGAAGACAATGCTGCTGATATGATCACCAAGACATTGCCGAGTTGCAAGTTTTTCCACTGTATGCAGTTGATAAAGCTGCATGAAGAAAGCTAGTTTGTTCCTTGACGTTGTAGAGTTAGGTCCAAGGTGGAGATTTGTGAGATATTGGATCGAACTCTAGTATTGTCGAAGGGTAGCTTCTTGGTTCGACAGTTCGACAGGGTTAAGCATGAAGTCGAAGGATTTTTCACATGCTGGTGTCGAAGTGTGCATGCTGTAGTCGAAGATGGGTCTAGCATGCAGATGTCGAAGATGCTAGAGTTGTTAGCATGTTAAATTAGGTTTTAGTGTTTAAACCCTAATTTGTTAAGTTAGCTTGTTTATTAAGTTGGCTTGTGTAATGGGCCTTGCTGAAAAAGCCCATTAGTTAGTATGTTAGGTTTTATTATAAATAGCATACTAGTCTCTCATCATTGCTAAGGTGCAAATCCTAATTTAGGGTGAGAGAGGTTATTTGTTATTCTTGTAAACTTGTAATCTTGTTTTAAGAGAAAGTGAAAGAATAACAGTTATAACCAATTCTTGTGTTCTTCTTATCCTCTCTAATTCCCTATTATACTTTGTTATTGGTATCGTTTTTCACAACAATTTTGTTATATAAATCAACATCCTTCACCTCAATTTTCACTTTCATTGCCACTAAATAACGACAACTAACCAACCTGTGAAACTTCGCAAAATCTATAACATCTCCACAAAGTCCAAACAATCTCATAAATACATGAACAAAGGCAAAACGAATTCACAACCTCCTGTACACGAAAACAAAAAACAATAACAGTTATAATTATTTGAAAGAACAATCACTAACACTCATCACTTGCAAATTTAAAATGAATCAACATAAGAAGAATAAAGCTTAATCGAAAGATTAAAACAAGAAAGAAGAAGTTTGGCTTAGAACTTCTGTCGAACACGTGGTGAGCACGGTAACAAGCTTCTGAGCCAAACAACAGCAAAAACAGAGTTGAAATCATAAAGAAGAAGAAGAAGTGAGATTGAAGCTCCCCCAGCCGCAAATCCATCTCCGACGTGTTCCACTCTCCGATTGTTGTGGTGTTTTAACATACAAAGGTTTATTGGCATATAAAGATAATGGTAAGGATGGATTATATTTGTAACATTTTATCTATATATTTTTTGTATAGTTAGTATGGTAAGGAATAATACTCTCTCCGTTTTTTATTATAAGTCACTTTAGAAAAAAATTGTATTTAAATATAAGTCGCTTTACAATTCCAATAAATAATTAATGATATTTTTCTTATTATATCTTTAAATATTTATTATTCTCTCTCATTTCAATTATGTAAATTTATCTTCCACATATCATTAACGAAGGACAATTTTCTGAAAACCTTCATAATTTCTCATTTTCAAACAATAATTATTAATTTCCTTATTATGTGTGAGAAGTCTAAAACGACTTATAATAAAAAACGGAGGTAGTAGTTACTGTAGGGAAAATTCATGTTTTTATGTTAATTGTGTATTTATATGGTATGATATTAGATTTTTTCTTTACCCACTTCCCTATGGGGGTCACCCCCAGCGAAATCCCCAACTTACCCCTGCTTCGGAGATTCATCTCCGAAGTAATGTTTTTTTATAGATTTTTTTATACTTCGGAAATGCATCTCCGAAAACACCAAAAAATTTGTGTTTTCGGAGATGCATTTCCGAAATGCATCAAAATTCAGTTATTTTTTACAATCAGGTAAGAAAACCATTACAAGACAAAAATTATAATCGCATTGATAGTAAATTGGGAAGTCTCTTAAATGATAGTAAATGTAGAACGAGTTGTAATCAACTTGATTTGAAATTTCGAAGTGCCTTTTCTTTCTCCCCCACCACTCTCAGACGGTTACCTTCTAAGAAATGTGGTAACACTTTCCTACTTAAAAGCCTGCTCTCTCACCCATTTTTCTTCCAATCACATCCAAAATCATTTTCGATCTTTACTCTTTTCCTCTACTCACACATTTTCTGTCTCTTGTAACCGCTTTCATCACAATGTCTCGCCGCGGTCGAGGAAACCATACCGAAAATTGCCGGAGTTAACCATCTCCTGCACATTCTCAACAATCATCCGTCAATGCTGCATAATCAGGTCGTGGTTGTGGTGGCCGTGCACCTCCGGTTGTTCGTCCACCTGTTGCAGCGCCGTTTGTTCCATCTGTTGCAGCGCCGGTTGTTACTCTGTCTATTGCTGCGCCGGTTGCTTCCTTGAGTTTGGCTTTGATTTCCATCAAGAGCCTGACTGCCGAAGTTAAACAGAAGGCTACTCTAGAGTTGGCTGCGTCGTCTCAGAAGGCGGTTAGGTTCCCTAACCGACCTGGTTACGGTCAATACGGAAGGAAACTTCAAGTTTGTGCTAATCATTTTCAATTGCGAGTGGCTGATAAGGATCTACACCACTATGATGTAAGTATAGTTTGCTCATAAGTTTTTTGAACTTTAAGTGTATAGTTTTTGTTGTTGTTTATTATGTTGGTAAGTTACAATGTGGTATGGATTTCTAGAGGTATTTTACAAGATATTTAAACTATGTATAGTTTTTGTTGCTCACAAGATATTTTACAACATGTTTAAATGATAACAGTTGTGTTAACAAAAGGGCAACAATTTCGACACCTCTTGGTAAAAAATTTGGATGAATAATCAAAACAAACCCTAAATTAGGTGTATTTCCCCATTAGGGTTTCATGATCATGAGAGTAATGTGAGGGTTTCATGATCATGAGAGTAATGTGAGTGGAATGTAAGAACAAAAAAACAGTAAAAGTAAAGAAAGTGTAATTACCGGGAATATGAAAAGGAGAAGGTAGGTGAACAAAGGTTGGGTTTGGTTCAGCGAATCGTTCTTGTTTGTTATTTTTCTTCTGGCCAGACCTTATTTCGGAAGTGCATTTCCGAATTCCTCCAAGGGGGTGAATTCGGAGATGCACTTCCGAATACACCAATTTTCTGAAAAACAACTTTATTTCAGAGAAGCATCTCTGAAACCAATATTTTTCATTAAAATATTCACCTTTTCGGAGATGCATTTCCGAAAACACCTTTTTTTCCAATAAAAGTACGTTTTCGGAAATGAACTTCCGAAACAAGGGGTATTTTTGTAAATTCGCTAGAGGTGACCAAGAAGGTTAGGAGGTAGGTTAAGAAATTTCCTGATATTATACATCTTACATAGGATAAAAACATGATGTGTTATTATAATCTAACGCTCACATGATGCACCATAAAATTACCATTTATTTAATAGTTCTATTTCTAGTTTAACATAATATAGTGATATTTTTCGTGTACTATTTTAAAAAATTATTAGGTTAATTAAGTTAATTAAGTTTAATTAAATTAGTTTTATTAGATTTTATTTATTTAGTTTTATTAATTAATTTGTTATTTATGGTTATTAAAAAAAAAATAAAAGCATAATAAACGAGAAGTAAACAAACACACATAGCAACCCTAATATTAGAGAAGATTCCCCTTGAGTACAAGGGAGGTGAGGGGTGCCTAATGTTAGAATAATAATGAAAGTGTGAGTAAGTGTGGAAATAGTCCCACATAGGGTAGGAATATCGTGACTTGAGCATTTATAAGTGGGAGAACCCACTCACCTACCACCTTAAGGTTTTAGGTGGATAAGTGGTGTGTCTCTCACAAAGATGCATAATCCTACACTATGTATCAACGCTCCTAGTAACTTCCCCAACACCTAACACCTTCCCCTCACTTAATTGACTCCCGAACCCTTAGCTTGGTCACGACGACTACCTTATCTATACCTTTTAGGGTTTTCCCGTTATCTCCCGGTCCTTGGGACAAATAAATAATAGTGGCGACTTCATTGAAATTTTTTTGTCGGCCGCGACACAAGCTTCAGGCTAAGGAAGTAACTTTTTGTATTATCCAACATCTACACTTGAAATTATCCGTTGGAAAGTAATAGTTGGCTCTCGAAAGGAATCTTCTATCCTGAACGTCTGTTTTTTTTAAGACTATGAAAGAAGATCAAGAATTCAGAAGAACCGTCGCTCATCGCCAATGCAAAAGATGCAATGCTACTGCTTATTACGAATAAGCCACTCTCAAGCTCATATACTGAAGCAAAGCGAAAGCTGTTTCAAATTTATGAAAGTTGAAGCTGAACAAAAAAGAGGATAAATCATGAAGAGAAAGAAAAGGAAGAAGAGAGAGAAGATTACTACAAGATGCTACCCAAACATTCATCAAATACATCTTTATAGAATCATGTAAAAGCAAGGACTTGTTGCTCATATCTTGCTTAACACTTTTGTGCTATACTTGTACTTAAACATTTGTGCAATCTTCTTAATAGAAGCAATCATGTAAACACAACTTGTAAATCAATTTCTATTGATTGTTCCTTGAGTGACTAGTTTTAGACTATATACTCAAGAAGATTTTGACAATTTGTCATTGTGGGGAAATCTTCTTTAGGGGACCAGTTAGGTCAGAATTCTAAAAGGAGTCATTGATAGTTATATCTCCTAGGGGACCAGTTGGGTCATAATTCTTAAGAGATCACTAACAGATTGATCAATGCTTTGGTTATTAGTCACCGGCAGTTGGCCCGTGCAATTGTAATAATTTAAATGATTAGTGGATTAAGTGCTTTTCTAATGCAAAATCACCTTGACGGGTGGGCATGACTAACCTTTTCTAAGGGGAACCTGGATAACTGAATGTGTCATCTTTCTCTTTATTGCATTCGTTATTGTTTATCTTGCACGGATCATTTTTCTAAAGGGAAAAGTTTTGAAAACCCAATTCAATTCAAACCCCTCCATTTCATGTATTTTTCTCTACCTTTAGTATTGTTGGAAACTCTCAAGATCAAGTCTTGGGGGAGAGGAGTAGGTCCTTTAGTTTTGATCAAACCTCTATAATTCTTTTTGTCCTCCTTCTTCCCTTATCTTTTACTTTATGCTATTTATTTGTATTGTTTAATATTTGAAAATGATTTTAAAACTCTAATTTAAGTTAATTTGCCAAAAAAATTTCAAAACCATATTTTTCTGAACCACACAATTCACCCCCTCTTGCGTGTGAAGTGTAAAGTCCAACAAGTGGCATTAGAGTCTAACTCATGTTTAAAGGACCAATTGTCTCAAGAGGAAAATGACTTCCTACACAAGTTCTGTTTTAAACTCAACACCACCTTTTTGAAAATAACAACTTTTAGTTTTGGCAAAATTAAATTCAAATATTTTATAGAAAAATAATAGTTGATGGTCCGGTCTACCCTACTCCTCAAATTAATGATAAAATAGTAAGAAAACCATTTTTCTTTTTGAAGACTAAGTTATTTTGACCAGTTCATCCTAATTAAATGTGTTATGTATTCGTTAATAATTGCGAGCAAATGTTTATGTTTTGAAGAATGTGACATCTTAGTTTTGTGATGAATATTGTAAATGAATTTTTACTCTAATTTTATTATTATTCGCCGGGGTAAATTAGGGTGTTACACCAAGTTTTCCAAAGAATCATTATGATAAGAGTCATGATCAGATTGTGAATTTGAGAGCTCCAATTTCTACCAACATGTTTGAATAAGCTTTTGGAACTAGTTCTATCAATGTTCATGACGAGCAATCGCTCCATCCAATGCCAGAAAAGTAAGGTGTGCCCGTATCTAAGAAATATTCATGTGTACGTGTATGTTTGTGATCGACACATCTAAGAAATAGCCTTGCAAAAAATTTAGCACTCTAACGCTCTTGTCTATATGTAAATGAGCGTTAGGGGGGAGATGCTTTTTGCACCCCGGTAACACTCCAACCTCAATGCCTTTTAAAATATCCAGAGTTTAAGTTTGTCATGAACCCCTTACTAATATAACTTCCCTGGTGAACATGTCAATATACTCAAGTAACGTCTCCTCTTACTTTGTGGAATGGTTCTAAGAAAGACCAATATATTCAGTTGGAGTTTCCGTGTTGTGAAGTGGGATGTGCGCTCATCGCACAGTTTTCTCCACAAATTTATGGACTTGTCAATTGTGATAACTCATTAACAACACATGGGTATTTCACCATGTCTTTCTTTTATTTGTGTTGGCACACTCTTGCAGGATTCTTTCATTTGATGTGTTTAATGTAGTGTAATTTGAGAACCAAACGGGGGTCTTGAACAAAGTCATCACGACCCTTTTCATAAGCTTCCAACTTTGTGAAATTCTCCAAAAACTTAGGGATGTGGCATTAATAATTAATTTTAGGAATGAGTTCTATCGACAGTGAGTGAAAAACTAGTCAATGGAGTTGTGCTCGTGCTTTCTTTGTGAACTAAGTCGTCATGGTCCCTTTTGTTTTAATATTTGTAAAATTGATTTATATTGATATTAATTTTTATAATATTTAAAGTATTTTATTTTTGTTTCTTCTGATAAAAAAAAATCTAAATATTTAAATTTTCATGAATTATAAAATAAAAAAGTGACATTTAAAATGATTAAGGTAAAGAAACAAAAATGAATAATTAAATAATCATTTTATCTTGTAGTTATAATTTGTTAAAAAAAAATATTATCATTATAATTAAAACATAAGGAAATTGCAAATACATCCATAATGTCTTATTTGTTAGTAGAGTTTACAAATAAATAAAGTTAACAAAAAAAAATGCTGAGATTAAATTATTACCTAAATGCATATTGATTTGAAAATCAAAATAAGTAATAATATAAAAAATTGTTGAGTGAAAACAATGTTTGAATTTGAAAATGACATAAATTGAAAAATGAAGATACACACATTCAGTTTTTACGTTTACTATATTACCTTTCATTGCAGCAAATAAATTTAAGTGTGATAACATTAAAACCAGAGTTGAACAGAAAGCGGGGATAGCTCAGTTGGGAGAGCGTCAGACTGAAGATCTGAAGGTCGCGTGTTCGATCCACGCTCACCGCATTCTATTTTGAAATAAGCATTTTTAACGAAACGAAACAAACGCTCACCGCATTCTATTTTGAAATAAGCATTTTTAACGAAACGAAACAAAGAAAAAACTGAAAATAATAAATGGAGATGCGGGGTATCGATCCCCGTACCTCTCGCATGCTAAGCGAGCGCTCTACCATCTGAGCTACATCCCCATGTTGTTTAATTGCTTGGAAAGCCAGTATCTGTTTGTTATACTCCGTTAAGAAACTGTTGTGTTGTGGGCATAAATAAACATAATTTAATTGTTAAATAATAACTTTAAATCATATTTGTGAGTCTCACACATAAGTGAAGAGACCATGTTTTGTACAGGTGATTCTTTTTATATTAAATCATTCATTTTATGTACTCTAAATCGTAATAATAAAACCATAAATAATCTTGAATTAAAATAAATAAAGTATTATTATTTTGATATATTTTCTTTTACATGCTTAATAAACTCAGCCTCTTATTATTAAAATATATTAATCTAGATTGTTTTTTTTATGACCCCAATAACAAGGTTGAGTTCAAAAAAAATTATTGTTATCGCATCCAATTGTTCTTGAATATTGTTCCGTTCGAGAATTAAAAATCGATGATCTACCTCCACGAAGGAACCAAAAATGAAGAGTGTTGGATAGTAAGAAAATTGACATAAATTTAAGATGTGAATGACTTTATTGATATAATAGAAATTATATGTCTTTAATTATTATTTTATATTATATGTAATTTATTTATATTATTTTAATTTATATTATTTGACTTTACCGATTCATAACACATATCAACATATATCGACTATAATATGCTTGAATTCTTCAAATATTACGAAAAATCAAATGTATTCACCTTCGACTATGTAGAACACTGTTTGACACTACTACACGCAGGCCACTCGTAAGCAACCATCGCAACCTCGATTGTTGCTAAGATGCAGTGCCCCAAACTTGCCTATTTCCATGCTTGGTAAGTACACCCGCTAGATGGATCTCCTTGATTTTGAGTATAGATTTAAGAGTTTCTTTCTTCATTGTATGTAAGTGAACTTATTCTATATAAGTTAAAACCAACAGTGGAACACCAACTTCTTCTTAATTTCTAAGAGGGTCTCTATGTTGGATCATAAAAGTATCTATTGTGTACTTTAACCAAGACTGAAGCAACAACTTACTCCGATGGCTTACATTTAGAAACTAATCACCAATGGATATAAAATGTCACTTACATCTAAAATAAACTAAGTTGTAATGTCATTGTTAAAATACATGTTCACATCAGTTTTCCGTAGCAGGATATACATATTACAAAAGATAAATAAATGACAAAAAATCAATGCAAAGACCATTCACCAGTTTACTTATCTTATAGTCCCAAGTTGTTTTGAGGTTGTTGTGGCCCTTAACATGCACTTGTTCGCTCGAAAGGATGACCAGAGACCCTTGGAAAGATCCAATGTTTTTGGGATCCAGCTAGAGCCCATGTAAATGCTCAAGAACATTATGTATTTTAGGCTTTAATGGTCAATTAATACATGTTTGACATCCTAGTTGGTGCATTGAATAGAGATAACCACATGATGGTTGTGTGGGGGATACACAAACCACGCCTTCTCTCCAAAAGGTGATTTTAGGCTCCTAGTTCCTACCGACGACACTGAGAGCTTTTGTGGGTGTGATGTTTGTTGTAAACATTTATTGGGCATACCTTCTATAGAAGGAGCTAAATCATCTATCCACCCTTGTGATACCCCCAACGATGGTGTTGATAGTTTTCTTGGAACTTTGCTCGAACATCCTTATGAGAAGATGGTGGAAGTAATCGAGAGTAAATAATATAAGTGGCCCAAGTTAGTTTTATTGAGGTCCCACGATAGGCACCAATTTTACTAACTAAAGTTACAAATGTGTAACAACACCTAGGGGATAAGGGCCGCCAAAGGATTTAAGATTGTTATGGCATTGAGAGTTAGGTCACGTGAGGCGAGAAGTTAATATATCAATGTATTTTCTCGGTATTATTTGTTGTCCATGAGTATCACCATACTATTGTATATATAGTTCTAGGGACCAGAAACTGACTTTTTTAAAATGTAGAAACCACTCTAAAAATGGGTGGTTGGTTCCCCGAAATCTAAGAAGTATAGTTAAATCCCATGACTTCATATATAACGTTTGTTGACCCAATACATGCTTTAAGTCTGACTGCGTGTTATGGATGGAGCCATTAGAAGTATGAGATGTTTCAGAATGAAACTGAATCTATCTTCAACAAGGGGTTTTGTAAATATATCAGTCCATTGATGGTTTGTATTAATGAATTTTAAGAAAAGAACCCCCTTCTAAGTATAGTCCCTAATAAAATGATGCTTGATTTCTCTGTAATCTTTTGAGCGTTCAGAATATCCTAACATGAAACATTTTTGTGCCTAAGAATCAAGCTTGTTCAGATGTTCTTTGGTGTTCAGAATATACCAAGTACATCCAAATGGACGGAAATAAGAAATGTTGGGCTTTCTGTTCTTCCATAATTCATATGGAGTCTTTTCCAGAATATGTCTTATAGAGATTCTATTTTGAATGTAGCACGCTGTGTTAACTGCCTCTGCCTAGAATTGTTTAGCAATGTTAGTCTCATTGATCACGTTTCTGGTCATTTCTTGCAATATTTTATTCTTTTGTTCTACAACTCTGTTTTGCTGGGGAGTTCTAGGACAAGAGAAATCATCAGAAATGTCATTTTCATTAAAAACTTTTCAAAACTTTTATTCTTAAACTCACCACCATGATCACTTGTGACCTTTACAATGAAGTGCATCTTAAACGAAGTGCATCTGTATTGGTTAATCACCAATTTCAATTCCAACTAGATTGGTTATGTTAGAAATTTAATTTCCAATTGTATGTACCAATCAAGGGTCAAAAAAGGAGAGAACGTGGAAGCTTGTTTTGCGGGTAATACATCTTTAACTAAGATAAATCATAAGGTTAACCTTAAAGACAAATATCAAGACAACAGTAAAAGAATCTACAAGGTAAATCATATGGTCAATCTTAAAGACAACTAATGGTAAGTCAAGCACAATGCTTAAACGAATAAATATGCAAACCCAAGAGATGTGGTTTGATGAACTTGACCATTTATAGAAAAAGACAAATAATGAGCATTTAGCTAAAGCCTCAAGTGATCTCAAGAAATATGAACACATAAGATAACTCTTGGACCATGCAATCTTTCAAAGTAGCTTTTCCATCCTTGAGTATTCAACTCTTGACTTAAATCAAAGTTGTTGGCAGCCAAGTTCTTGAAATCCATAATTTGTTCACAAAGTACCGTTAGGTCTTGAGCAGGAGTGATACAATGAACCTTAAGATCTCTCATAGTAATATGATGTTCATCAAGGGTTGGTTCAGTTTTCGAGCTGGGATGAGCATTGGATGAAGATGCGTGAGTTGTGAAGGATGAAGAAAAAACAGTTGTGGATGTAGAAACAGTTGTAGATGATGACCCCGGGCGATTCAGACTTTGTTCATGCTCTTGAGAGAACTTAGCAGCTTCTTGTGGTAGATGATCCATGAAAGAGTAGTTGAGGAGAAGTCGAAGATGATGAATTTGTTGAGAAGAAAGAAGAACTCGGTGAATTGTTGAGAGAGTTAGGGTTTAGGGTTTCTAAAAAGTTTGGAGGTGAATAGTGTGGTTGTGTGTGTGAGTGTACATAGAGTATTTGAAAAGGTGAGAAATCAAGAGATAGTACAATCATTAGGGGAAATTAATGAAGATCATAATTTTGATTTTAACCAATTCCAAGAAAATAAAACACACTGCTCGAGTGTCATTAGTTATGATTAATAATAAGTATAACTAAGGTTACACATATTAATCATGCCAAGAGACACGTTTGATGTACTCAGATTATGGAAAATCAAACGATTCCCATCTGATCAGAGATGTTTCTGACCAAAAACATCTTCTAATAACTGAGGTTGTGATAAAGATAAACTGACAGCAGTATATGAATTTTAAAAATAAAAGAATAACTTCTGACATACCTTTTCACTTACCTCTTTCCTTCTTCAGAATGTGTGTTGATCCTTTTTCAGAAGCATTCTGATGATCTGGCTTCTGATGCTTGTGACGCATCCTGATTGTGTTGGCTTCTGAATGTATATGGCTTCTGATCTTCATCTTCTTTGAAATTCCAGAGGGAATTTCGCTTCTCCCATCATACTTATCAAACTCAGCTTTTTCTTTTTCTATGAGCTTGTTTCTGACCACCCAACTGGTTCCAACTAAAAGGATACCTTTAGGTTTCTGAACAAGATCACTATTTTATATATTTTTCTATTTTTATTTATCCTTTTCTTTTTGTTCTGTGAGATCAGAAGGATCAAAACAGATTAAACTACAAGATTCTTCCACATCACGTGTTTATGTGTTTTAAATTCTGTAGCTTTTTGAGCTTCTACAGTATCCTTAATAACGAACACTTATTCTCTTTGGTTTCAGAGCCAATAATCATACCTTCTTGATTACCTCTGAAACCAACAAGGTCTCCAGGCCTAAGTTCCCAATGTTGGAACATACGTCTTTCTCTTGTCGTATGTTTCAAGTAACTATTCCTCTTGAATATCAGAGTCTGGCTCATTTCCTGTTGTCAGAACATTCTCTAAAAAGACTCCATTTGTGCTTACTCCAGCCACAAGAGCTACTTTTCCCCGTTCTTCATCAGAATCTCTTTCTTCTTTTAAGTCAGAGTCATCCCATGTTGCCATGAGGCCTTTCTTTGCTTTGAACTTCTTCTTGGGCTTGTCTTCTTTTGTGAGCTTTGGACAATCATTCATGTAATGTCCAGGTTCATTGCACTCATAACATATAACTTCTTGGTCATAAGTTCTTGTTTGACCAGATGATCCGCTTCTATCTTTTGATATTCTTGATGCTTGAAATTTGCTCTTTCTATGTTTCCATAGTTGAGTCAATCTTTTGGATATCAGAGACACCTCGTATTCGCTTGAGTCTTCTTCTCCTGAATCTTCTTTTGTTTGACACGCCTTTGTCTTCTCAGATTTTGACCTTAGAGCCACAGACTTTCCTCTCTTCTGAGGTTCATCTCCTTGAAGCTCAATCTCATGAATTCTCAAAGAATTTATAAGTTCTTCAAGACTAGTATTGTTCAGATCCTTTGATAGTTTCAAAGCAGTTACCATTGGTCTCCATTTTACAGGCAGACTTTTGATAATCTTCTTAACATGATATGAAGTAGAGTTACCTTTGTCCATAACCTTAAGTCTTGCAACAAGAATCTGAAATCTTGAAAACATCGTTTCCGCATATTCATCTTCTTCCATCTTGAAGGCTTCATATCTCTGGATTTGGGCCATAGCCTTTTTCTCCTTAACTTGAGAGTTGCCTTCACGAGTCATCTTGAGAGAATCAAATATGGAGTTTGCCATCTCTTTATCAATGATCTTATCATATTCAACATAGGAAATAACAAATAACAAGATTGACCTGGCTTTGAAGTGATTCTTGTAAGCCTTCTTCAGGTCATCATTCATTGCACTTCTTGCAATCTTGACACCATTTTCATCTACTGGATAACTGTAGCCATCAGCTACCAGATCCCAGAGATCAAACTCAGATTCAATGAAGTATGTTTCTATTATATCCTTCCAATAGTCAAAGTTTTCTCCATCGAACATAGGAGGTTTTGAACTATAATGATCTTTATTCTTATTATCAATAGCACAATTGTTGGTAGAAGTTCATGTGGTTTCAACCATTGTTTTTCACTCAGCCTAGATCGACACTGAACATTGTTAAGTGCTTAATAAAAATTCAATCTCTTTATCACTCCTCAAAACCAGAGCTCTAAGGCCAACTGAAGGTGTGAAAAACACTAGAAAGGGGGGGTTGAATAGGGGTTTTAAAACACAAATCTTTTTATAAAAATATTCCCCTTTCTTGAAACTACATGTTCTTTACTATGGATAATAACAAAAAGATGCATGAAGGAAAGAACTCGGTATTTTTATACTAGTTCACTTGAGAACTCTCAAGCTAATCCAGTCCACCCTTCCGAGGTGCTTTTGCCTCCTTCAAGCGAGGAATTAATCCACTATATCCAAACTGATTACAATCGCACGGGCCAACAACTGATGACTAACGTTTGCACAGACAACCCCTGTGACTAACGACCTACTCAGATAACCAATGTGACTAAAACCCGCATAGGTACCCCCTGTGACTATCATCCTCTAAGACTCTCTAATCCTAGACTTCTTGAGACACCTGATCTTCACTCGGTCTCTCAAGGAACGATCAATTAACCTTTAATCACTGCTTTGTTTACAATATAAGTGCTTCTACACAAGCAGGATGTAAACTCTCTCTTTTCAAATATAAGACTAAAAGAAAAATGAAGCTATTAACCATCAAGCCCTTTTATAACCATCAAGCCCTACACAAGCAGGATGTAAACTCTCTCTTTTCAAATATAAGACTATAAGAGTGAGTGTTTTCGTTGAAGTTCCTTAGCTTATTCTTTGAATTTTCAAGCCCTTTTATAGCCAATAGAGAAATATAACCGTTAGAGGGCAAATTCTGAATCTTGCAGAATTTTGGCCGCTTGCTTGTAGTGGGAGACAAGATAGTACGCAACGTCCGTCCTTTTCTTGGAGTGGAGCGAAACATTCATCTGTACCTTGTACTTCTGTACTACAGTATAAAGTTAACTTTTTCTTCTTGAACTACAGAGGCTCTCAGCATGAGTTGGAAGAAAAGAATGAACATTGAATTCTTCAGAGCTTCAAGTCTTCAGAGTCTTCAGAACCACGTCTTCAGAGTCTTCAGCACTTGGTCTTCAGAATCCTTTTGTCTTTAGAAACTTGATTCTTCTGAGCTTCAAGTCTTCCGAACCACGTCTTCAGAGTCTTTTAGAATTGGTTTCTTCATAACTAGTTTCTTCATAACTTTTTTCAAAGTAATGACTTCGGATGCTTTTGCTTCTGAAGTTATTATTACTATTCATCAGAACTTTGTAGCACGGAAACATAACCTGATGGCTTATGATGTTTTGGCCACGCCTTCTCATCAGAATCAAACCTGTTTGTTAATTACTCAACAATAACAAACGTTAGCATAAAAATAACAAAATTTGTTCATACATATTGTTATCATCAAAACTCAGAGACGTATTGTAGAACCAAATCTTGTTCTAACAGATTCTCTATTTAGATATCAAGACTTTTCTTCAGAAAAGCTCTTGCTTTATATATATATATATATATATATATATATATATATATATATATATATATATATATATATATATATATATATATCTGAAAACATTGTTCTATTCTGAAAGACTCTGACACTATTGTATGTAATGTTATATGATTTCTCTCTCACTCCTCAAATCAGTTATCTTACTTAAGATACATATTTGATCTAGGAAGCCTTGTGTCATACTTCAAAAAAGTTGTTGCTATTATTTCTGAAAGACAAAGTTATGTTCCTACTGGCTATGATGTTTTCATGCTATCATAGCAAAATAGTTTATGAACTACTCATCAAATAAATCATCAGTAAAACAAAGATAAAAAGTTGATCTCTTCCAAGCATATTACTTCAGATCAGAAGTATATCATTTGAAGATAAAATCAAGAAACTTTCTCAAGAAGAATTCAGTACAACGGTATGCTTGAATAAATCCACTATTACCAAGACGTTCGTACTATTCAGATGTTGTCTTTCACGCTATCATGATAAAGCTGCAAGCTGTCATACCCCAAATTTGCCCTACCTTTCATATAATTTGCAGTGTTATTTATTTTCGAATAAGTAAGATAGCACAGTTGGCAAAGGAGCATGCGTAAGGAGGTATAACTGAGAGGTCATGAGCTTAAATCCCACTTCCCGTACTTTTGTATTTTATTTATTTTTCAGTTTCCTTTCATTTTTGCATTATTACTTAAAAATCACAAAAATAAGTATTTTTTTTATTATTTAATAATTATTTTCGTTTTGTATTTTAGTGATATTTTAAAATTAATTGTTTTATTCTTAAATATTTGATTTTATGCACTAAATAGACAAAATCCCAAAAATAAATAAAATCTTTTTCAAAATCAATCTCTTTTATCATCAAATCAATCATAATCAAGGGCCCGTGGATACATTCCTAATATGCAATAACTTGGTCTCTAAGGCTATGTTTGGGAGTTTGGAGGGGGAGGGAGGGGAGGTCTTTGGAAAATGGGAAGAATTAGGTGAAAAGAATAAAATGATTTTGGGTAGGAGGGTTTTGGAGGGTTTGGTTTTATTCATAACACCAAAAACTTCGTAAAATGGGGGAACTCAAAACTTGTATTGAAGGAGGGTTTTGGAGGGCTTACATAAATTATCCATATATCTTTTAGGTTGTTATACTATTTTGAAAATTAAAATTTTTATAATGATAATGACTCTTTTTTCATTCTAAAAAAAATATTTTTTCAAAAAATGTCAAATATTTTTCTATATTTTAAAAAAAAATCTTTTTCGGAAGCCCTCCCCTCTCATTTCCTCCAAACTTCCAAACATAGCCTAAGTTTCAATCAGATCTAATCCATCATTTACCCTAATCTCTCACTATAAATAGACCCTATCTTTTACTACTTGATTCATCAACAATTCATATTTACACTACGAATCCACAATTTTGCAATTTCTTACACACTTCATTCACAAACTCACATTTGCAATTTCTTTTCAAAACTTTTTTTTCGAAACTATTTGACCAATGATTTCCATATGAGATTTCGTCTTCTTTTTTAATTTTTATTTGTTCGCTGATTAAACTAGATGATGAATCTCTGATGATTTTCTTTTAAATCGACAATTTCCGACCTTTTATCTTTATATTTCATACTATTTTATCTGACTTTTTCCCACTAAATCTAACAAATTTCCACACAGCATAGACTACCAATTTAAACGTACATATACAAACCAATTCACAAACTAACAACTTTGCCACGTTCTACACAACTTTTTTTCTTTCTTTTTGTTCTGTACACATTTACCATCATTAACCATTCAAACACACATTTTTCGCATTCCACTCATAGTTAATCTTATTTCTGAATCCTAGGATAAGTCAAATCTCCTTCACCCCTTGGCTTCACGTTTTTAAAAACAAATCTTTACCGTGACTATAATTTTGTTATATAAATCAACATCCTTCACATTAATTTTCACTTTCATTGCCACTAAATAACGACAACTAACCAACCTTTGAAATTTCGCAAAATCTATAACATCTCCACAAAGTCCAAACAATCTCATAAATACATGAACATAGGAAAAACGAATTCACAGCCTCCTGTACACGAAAACAAAAAACAATAACAGTCATAATTATTTGAAACAACAATCACTAACACTCATCACTTGCAGATTTAAAATGAATCAACATAAGAATAACAAAGCTGAATCGAAAGATTAAAACAAGAAAGAAGAAGTTTGGCTTAGAACTTCTGTCGAACATGTGGTGAGCACGGTAACAAGCTTCTGAGCCAAACAACAGCAAAAACAGAGTTGAAATCATAAATAAGAAGAAGAAGTAAGATCGAAGCTCCCCCAGCCGCAAATCCATCTCTGACGTGTCCCACTCTCCGATTGTTGTGGTGTTTTAACATACAAAGGTTTATTGGCATATACAGATAATGGTAAGGATGAATTATATTTGTAACATTTTATCTATATATTTTTTGTATAGTTAGTATGGTAAGGAACAATACTCTCTCCGTTTTTTATTATAAGTCACTTTAGAAAAAAAATGTATTTAAATATAAGTCGCTTTACGATTCCAATAAATAATTAATGATATTTTTTTATTATATCTTTAAATATTTATTATTCTCTCTCATTTCAATTATGTAAATTTATCTTCCACATATCATTAACGAAGGACAATTTTGTAAAAAACTTCATAATTTCTCATTTTCAAATAATAATTATTAATTTCCTTAATATGTGTGAAAAGTCTAAAACGACTTATAATAAAAAACGGATGTAGTAGTTACTGTAGAGAAAATTCATGTTTTTATGTTAATTGTGTATTTATATGGTATGATATTATACATCTTACATAGGATAAAAACATGATGTGTTATTATAATCTAACGCTCTTGTGATGCACCATAAAATTACCATTTATTTAATAGTTCTATTTCTAGTTTAACGTAATATAGTGATATTTTTCGTGTACTATTTTAAAAAATTAATAGGTTAGTTAAGTTTAATTAAATTAGTTTTATTAGGTTTTATTTATTTAGTTTTATTAATTAATTTAGGTTATTTATGGTTATTAAAAAAATAAATAAAAGCATAATAAACGAGAAGTAAACAAACACACATAGCAACCCTAATATTAGAGAACATTCCCCTTAAGTACAAGGGAGATGAGGGGTGCCTAACGTTAGAATAATAATGCAAGTGTGAGTAAGTGTGGAAATAGTCCCACGTAGGGTAGGAATATCGTGACTTGAGCATTTATAAGTGGGAGAATCCACTCACCTACCACCTTAAGGTTTTGGGTGGATTGTCTCTCACAAAGATGCATAATCCTACACTATGTATCAATGCTCCTAGTAACTTCCCCAACACCTAACATCTTCCCCTCACTTAATTGACTCCCGAACCCTTAGCTTGGTCACGACGACTACCTTATCTATACCTTTTAGGGTTTTCCCGTTATCTCCCCGTCCTTGGGACAAATAAATAATAGTGGCGACTTCATTGAAATTTTTTTGTCGGCCGCGACACAAGCTACAGGCTAAGGAAGTAACTTGTTGTATTATCCAACATCTACACTTGAAATTATCCATTGTAAAGTAATAGTTGGCTCTCGAAAGGACTCTTCTATCCTGAACATCTCTTTTTTTTAAGACTATGAAAGAAGATCAAGAATTGATTACAATTGCACAAGCCAACAGTCGATGACTAACGTTTGCACAGATAATCCCTGTGACTAACGACCTACATAAATAACCTCTGTGACTAACACCTGCACAGGTACCCCCATGTTACTAACAACTTCTAAGACTCTCTAATCCTAGACTTCTTGGGACAGCTAACCTTCACTCGGTCTCTAAAGGAACGATCAAACAACCTTTGATCAAAGGTTTGTTTACATTATAAGTATTTCTAGACAAGCCGGATGTAAACTCTCTTTTTAAAATTTAAGACTATAAGAAAAATGAAGCTATTAACAATCTTTACAGAGTGAGTGTTTTTCGTTGAAGTTCCTTAGCTTCTTCTTTGAGTCTTCGAGCCTTTTTATAGCCAATAGAGAAATATAACTGTTGGAGGGAAAATTCCCAATCTTGCAGAATGTTGGCGGCTTGCTTGTAGTGGGAGACAAGATATTGTGTAACACCCGTCCTTTTCTTGGAGTGGAGCGAAACATTCATCTGTACCTTGTACTTCTGTACTACAATATAACGTTAACTTTTTCTTCTTGAACTTCAGAGGCTCCCAGCATGAGTTGGAAGAAAAAGAATGAACATTGAACTCTTCAGAGCTTCAAGTCTTCAGATTCTTCAGAACCACGTCTTCAGAGCCTTCAGCACTTGGTCTTCAGAATCCTTTTGTCTTTAGAAACTTGAGTCTTCAAAGCTTCAAGTCTTCAGAGTCTTTAGAACCACATCTTCAGTGTCTTTCTGCACTTGGTCTTCAGAACTGGTTTCTTCATAACTGGTTTCTTCAGAACTTTTTTCAGAGTGATGACTTCAGATGCTTCTGCTTCGGAATTTATTGCCACTATTCATCAAAACATTATAGCACGGAAACATAACCTGATGGTTTATGTTGTTTTGGCCACGCCTTCTCATTAGAATCAAACTTGTTTGTTAATTACTCAACAATAACAAACGTTAGCATAACAATAGCAAAATTTGTTCATACATATTATTATCATCAAAACTCAGAGACGTATTGCAGAACCAAATCTTGTTCTAACAGATTCTCTATTTAGATATCAAGACTTTTCTTCAGAAAAGCTCTTTCTTTATATATATATATATATATATATATATATATATATATATATATATATATATATATATATATATATATATATATATATATATATATATATATATATATATATATCTGAAAACATTGTTCTATTCTGAAAGACTCTGACACTATTGTATGTAATGTTATATGATTTCTCTCTCACTCCTCAAATCAGTTATCTTACTTAAGATACATATTTGATCTAGGAAGCCTTGTGTCATACTTCAAAAAAGTTGTTGCTATTATTTCTGAAAGACAAAGTTATGTTCCTACTGGCTCTGATGTTTTCATGCTATCATAACAAAATAGTTTATGAACTACTCATCAAATAAATCATCAGTAAAACAAAGATAAAAAGTTGATCTCTTCCAAGCATATTACTTCAGATCAGAAGTATATCATTTGAAGATAAAATCAAGAAACTTTCTCAAGAATAATTCAGTACAACAGTATGCTTGAATAAATCCACTATTACCAAGACGTTCGTACTATTCAGATGTTGTCTTTCACGCTATCATGATAAAGCTGCAAGCTGTCATACCCCAAATTTGCCCTACCTTTCATATAATTTGCAGTGTAATTTATTTTCGAATAAGTAAGATAGCACAGTTGGCAAAGGAGCATGCGTAAGGAGGTATAACTGAGAGGTCATGAGCTTAAATCCCACTTCCCGTACTTTTGTATTTTATTTATTTTTCAGTTTCCTTTCATTTTTGCATTATTACTTAAAAATCACAAAAATAAGTATTTTTTTTATTATTTAATAATTATTTTCGTTTTCTATTTTAGGGATATTTTAAAATTAATTGTTTTATTCTTAAATCTTTGATTTTATGCACTAAATAGACAAAATCCCAAAAATAAATAAAATCTTTTTCAAAATCAATCTCTTTTATCATCAAATCAATCATAATCAAGGGCCCGTGGATACATTCCTAATATGCAATAACTTGGTCTCTAAGGCTATGTTTGGTAGTTTGGAGGGGGAGGGAGGGGAGGGCTTTGGAAAATGGGAAGAATTAGGTGAAAAGAATAAAAGGATTTTGGGTAGGAGGGTTTTGGAGGGTTTGGTTTTATTCATAACACCAAAAACTTCGTAAAATGGGGGAACTCAAAAATTGTATTGAAGGAGGGTTTTGGAGGGCTTACATAAATTATCCGAATATCTTTTAGGTTGTTATACTATTTTGAAAATTAAAATTTTTGTAATGATAATGACTCTTTTATCATTCTAAACAAAATCATTTTTTCAAAAAATGTCAAATATTTTTCTATATTTTTTTAAAAATTCATTTTCAGAAGTCTTCCCCTCTCCTTCCATCCAAACTCTCAAACATAGCCTAAGTTTCAATCAGATCCAATCCATCATTTACCCTAATCTCTCACTATAAATAGACCCTATCTTTTACTACTTGATTAATCAACAATTCACATTTACACTACGAATCCACAATTTTGCAATTTCTTACACATTTCATTCACAAACTCACTTTTGCAATTTCATTTCAAAACTTTTTTTTTCAAAACTATTTGACCAATGATTTCCATATGAGATTTCGTCTTTTTTTTTTTTAATTTTTATTTGTTCGTTGTTTAAACTAGATGATGAATCTCTGATGGTTTCCTTTTAAATCGACAATTTCCGACCTTTTATCTTTATATTACACACTATTTTATCTGACTTTTCCCCCTAAATCTAACAAATTTCCACACTGCATAGACTCCCAATTTAAACGTACATATACAAACCAATTCACAAACTAACAACTTTGCCACGTTCTACACAACTTTTTTTCTTTCTTTTTGTTCTGTACACATTTACCATCATTAACCACTCAAACACACATTTTTCGCATTCCACTCATAGTTAATCTTATTTCTGAATCCAAGGATAAGTCAAATCTCCTTCACCCCTTAGCTTCACGTTTTTAAAAACAAATCTTTACTGTGACTATAATTTTGTTATATAAAGCAACATCCTTCACCTTAATTTTCACTATCATTGCCACTAAATAACGACAACTAACCAACCTGTGAAACTTCGCAAAATCTATAACATCTCCACAAAGTCCAAACAATCTCATAAATATATGAATAAAGGCAAAACGAATTCACAGCCTCCTGTACACGAAAACAAAAAACAATAACAGTTATAATTATTTGAAACAACAATCACTAACACTCATCACTTGCAGATTTAAAATGAATCAACATAAGAAGAACAAAGCTTAATCGAAAGATTAAAACAAGAAAGAAGAAGTTTGGCTTAGAACTTCTGTCGAACACGTGGTGAGCACGTTAGCAAGCTTCTGAGCCAAACAACAGCAAAAACAGAGTTGAAATCATAAAGAAGAAGAAGAAGTGAGATCGAAGCTCCCCCAGCCGCAAATCCATCTCCGACGTGTTCCACTCTCCGATTGTTGTGGTGTTTTAACATACAAAGGTTTATTGGCATATACAGATAATGGTAAGGATGAATTATATTTGTAACATTTTATCTATATATTTTTTGTATAGATAGTATGGTAAGGAATAATACTCTCTCCGTTTTTTATTATAAGTCACTTTAGAAAAAAAATTGTATTTAAATATAAGTCGCTTTACAATTCCAATAAATAATTAATGATATTTTTCTTATTATATCTTTAAATATTTATTATTCTCTCTCATTTCAGTTATGGAAATTTATCTTTCACATATCATTAACGAAAGACAATTTTATAAAAACCTTCATAATTTCTCATTTTCAAACAATAATTATTAATTTCCTTAATATGTGTGAGAAGTCTAAAACAACTTATAATTAAAAACGGAGGTAGTAGTTACTGTAGGGAAAATTCATGTTTTTATGTTAATTGTGTATTTATATGGTATGATATTATACATCTTACATAGGATAAAAACATGATGTGTTATTATAATCTAATGCTCACATGATGCACCATAAAATTATCATTTATTTAATAGTTCTATTTCTAGTTTAACATAATATAGTGATATTTTTTGTGTACTATTTTAAAAAATTATTAGGTTAATTAAGTTAATTAAGTTTAATTAAATTAGTTTTATTAGGTTTTATTTATTTAGTTTTATTAATTAATTTAGGTTATTTATGGTTATTAAAAAATAAATAAAAGCATAATAAACGAGAAGTAAACAAACACACATAGCAACCCTAATATTAGAGAAGATTCTCCTTGAGTACAAGGGAGGTGAGGGGTGTCTAATGTTAGAATAATAATGCAAGTGCGAGTAAGTGTGGAAATAGTCCCACATAGGGTAGGAATATCGTGGCTTGAGCATTTATAAGTGGGAGAACCCACTCACCTACCACCTTAAGGTTTTAGGTGGATAAGTGGTGTGTCTCTCACAAAGATGCATAATCCTACACTATGTATCAACGCTCCTAGTAACTTCCCCAACACCTAACACCTTCCCCTCACTTAATTGACTCCCGAACCCTTAGCTTGGTCACGACGACTACCTTATCTATACCTTTTAGGGTTTTCCCGTTATCTCCCGGTCCTTGGGACAAATAAATAATAGTGGCGACTTCATTGAATTTTTTTTGTCGGCCGCGACACAAGCTTCAGGCTAAGGAAGTAACTTTTTGTATTATCCAACATCTACACTTGAAATTATCCGTTGGAAAGTAATAGTTGGATCTCGAAAGGAATCTTCTCATCGCCAATGCAAAAGATGCAATGCTACTGCTTATAACGAATAAGCCACACAAGCTCATATACTGAAGCAAAGCGAAAGCTGTTGCAAATTGATGAAAGTTGAAGCTGAACAAAAAAGAGGATAAATCATGAAGAGAAAGAAAAGGAATAAGAGAAAGAAGATTACTACAAGATGCTACCCAAACATTCATCAAATACATCTTTATAGAATCATGTAAAAGCAAGGAGTTGTTGCTCATATCTTGCTTAACACTTTTGTGCTATACTTGTACTTAAACATTTGTGCAATCTTCTTAATAGAAGCAATCATGTAAACACAACTTGTAAATCAATTTCTATTGATTGTTCCTTGAGTGACTAGTTTTAGTCTATATACTCAAGAAGACTTTGACAATTTGTCATCGTGGGGAAATCTTCTTTAGGGGACCAGTTAGGTCAGAATTCTAAAAGGAGTCATTGATAGTTATATGTCTTAGGGGACCAGTTGGGTCATAATTCTTAAGAGATCACTAACAGATTGATCAATGCTTTGGTTGTTAGTCACCGGCAGTTAGCCCGTGCAATTGTAATAATTTAAATGATTAGTGGATTAAGTGCTTTTCTAATGCAAAATCACCTTGGCGGGTGGACATGACTAACCTTTTCTAAGGGGAACCTGGAAACTGAATGTGTCATCTTTCTCTTTATTGCGTTCGTTATTGTTTATCTTGCACAGATCATTTTTCTAAAGGGAAAAGTTTTGAAAACCCAATTCAAACCCCTCCATTTCATGTATTTTTCTCTACCTTTGGTATTGTTGGAAACTCTCAAGATCAAGTCTTGGGGGAGACGAGTAGGTCCTTTAGTTTTGATCAAACCTCTATAATTCTTTTTGTCCTCCTTCTTCCCTTATCTTTTACTTTATGCTATTTATTTGTATTGTTTAATATTTGAAAATGATTTTAAAACTCTAATTTAAGTTAATTTGCCAAAAAAATTTCAAAACCATATTTTTCTGAACCACACAATTCACCCCCTCTTGCGTGTGAAGTGTAAAGTCCAACAAGTGGCATCAGAGTCTAACTCATGTTTAATGGACCAATTGTCTCAAGAGGAAAATGAATTCCTACACAAGTTCTGTTTTAAACTCAACACCACCTTTTTGAAAATAACAACTTTTAGTTTTGGCAAATTAAATTCAAATATTTTATAGAAAAATAATAGTTGATGGTCCGGTCTACCCTACTCCTCAAATTAATGATAAAATAGTAAGAAAACCCTTTTTCTTTTTGAAGACTAAGTTATTTTGACCGGTTCATCCTAATTAAATGTGTTATGTATTCGGTAATAATTGCGAGCAAATGTTTATGTTTTGAAGAATGTGACATCTTAGTTTTGTGATGAATATTTTAAATGAATTTTTACTCTAATTTTATTATTATTCGCCGGGGTAAATTAGGGTGTTACACCAAGTTTTCCAAAGAATCATTATGATAAGAGTCATGATCAGATTGTGAATTTGAGAGCTCCAATTTCTACCAACATGTTTGAATAAGCTTTTGGAACTAGTTCTATCAATGTTCATGACGAGCAATCGCTCCATCCAATGCCAGAAAAGTAAGGTGTGCCCGTATCTAAGAAATATTCATGTGTACGTGTATGTTTGTGATCGACACATCTAAGAAATAGCCTTGCAAAAAATTTAGCACTCTAACGCTCTTGTCTATATGTAAATGAGCGTTAGGGGGGAGATGCTTTTTGCACCCCGGTAACACTCCAACCTCAATGCCTTTTAAAATATCCAGAGTTTAAGTTTGTCATGAACCCCTTACTAATATAACTTCCCTGGTGAACATGTCAATATACTCAAGTAACGTCTCCTCTTACTTTGTGGAATGGTTCTAAGAAAGACCAATATATTCAGTTGGAGTTTGCGTGTTGTGAAGTGGGATGTGCGCTCATCGCACAGTTTTCTCCACAAATTTATGGACTTGTCAATTGTGATAACTCATTAACAACACATGGGTATTTCACCATGTCTTTCTTTTATTTGTGTTGGCACACTCTTGCAGGATTCTTTCATTGGATGTGTTTAATGTAGTGTAATTTGAGAACCAAACGGGGGTCTTGAACAAAGTCATCACGACCCTTTTCATAAGCTTCCAACTTTGTGAAATTCTCCAAAAACTTAGGGATGTGGCATTAATAATTAATTTTAGGAATGAGTTCTATCGACAGTGAGTGAAAAACTAGTCAATGGAGTTGTGCTCGTGCTTTCTTTGTGAACTAAGTCGTCATGGTCCCTTTTGTTTTAATATTTGTAAAATTGATTTATATTGAAATTAATTTTTATAATATTTAAAGTATTTTATTTTTGTTTCTTCTGATAAAAAAAATCTAAATATTTAAATTTTCATGAATTATAAAATAAAAAAGTGACATTTAAAATGATTAAGGTAAAGAAACAAAAATGAATAATTAAATAATCATTTTATCTTGTAGTTATAATTTGTTAAAAAAAAATATTATCATTATAATTAAAACATAAGGAAATTGCAAATACATCCATAATGTCTTATTTGTTAGTAGAGTTTACAAATAAATAAAGTTAACAAAAAAAAATGCTGAGATTAAATTATTACCTAAATGCATATTGATTTGAAAATCAAAATAAGTAATAATATAAAAAATTGTTGAGTGAAAACAATGTTTGAATTTGAAAATGACATAAATTGAAAAATGAAGATACACACATTCAGTTTTTACGTTTACTATATTACCTTTCATTGCAGCAAATAAATTTAAGTGTGATAACATTAAAACCAGAGTTGAACAGAAAGCGGGGATAGCTCAGTTGGGAGAGCGTCAGACTGAAGATCTGAAGGTCGCGTGTTCGATCCACGCTCACCGCATTCTATTTTGAAATAAGCATTTTTAACGAAACGAAACAAACGCTCACCGCATTCTATTTTGAAATAAGCATTTTTAACGAAACGAAACAAAGAAAAAACTGAAAATAATAAATGGAGATGCGGGGTATCGATCCCCGTACCTCTCGCATGCTAAGCGAGCACTCTACCATCTGAGCTACATCCCCATGTTGTTTAATTGCTTGGAAAGCCAGTATCTGTTTGTTATACTCCGTTAAGAAACTGTTGTGTTGTGGGCATAAATAAACATAATTTAATTGTTAAATAATAACTTTAAATCATATTTGTGAGTCTCACACATAAGTGAAGAGACCATGTTTTGTACAGGTGATTCTTTTTATATTAAATCATTCATTTTATGTACTCTAAATCGTAATAATAAAACCATAAATAATCTTGAATTAAAATAAATAAAGTATTATTATTTTGATATATTTTCTTTTACATGCTTAATAAACTCAGCCTCTTATTATTAAAATATATTAATCTAGATTGTTTTTTTTATGACCCCAATAACAAGGTTGAGTTCAAAAAAAATTATTGTTATCGCATCCAATTGTTCTTGAATATTGTTCCGTTCGAGAATTAAAAATCGATGATCTACCTCCACGAAGGAACCAAAAATGAAGAGTGTTGGATAGTAAGAAAATTGACATAAATTTAAGATGTGAATGACTTTATTGATATAATAGAAATTATATGTCTTTAATTATTATTTTATATTATATGTAATTTATTTATATTATTTTAATTTATATTATTTGACTTTACCGATTCATAACACATATCAACATATATCGACTATAATATGCTTGAATTCTTCAAATATTACGAAAAATCAAATGTATTCACCTTCGACTATGTAGAACACTGTTTGACACTACTACACGCAGGCCACTCGTAAGCAACCATCGCAACCTCGATTGTTGCTAAGATGCAGTGCCCCAAACTTGCCTATTTCCATGCTTGGTAAGTACACCCGCTAGATGGATCTCCTTGATTTTGAGTCTAGATTTAAGAGTTTCTTTCTTCATTGTATGTAAGTGAACTTATTCTATATAAGTTAAAACCAACAGTGGAACACCAACTTCTTCTTAATTTCTAAGAGGGTCTCTATGTTGGATCATAAAAGTACCTATTGTGTACTTTAACCAAGACTGAAGCAACAACTTACTCCGATGGCTTACATTTAGAAACTAATCACTAATGGATATAAAATGTCACTTACATCTAAAATAAACTAAGTTGTAATGTCATTGTTAAAATACATGTTCACATCAGTTTTCCGTAGCCAAATGTGGAAATCATGACATGGAAAAGGTGGAACAATTACAAATCAATGATGTAAAAGATGAAAATCTTGATATGAATATTTTTTATATTTTACTTGGTCGACATTGGCAAGTGTATAATGATATCACTTATTAGGGAAGGGATAACATGATGATGTTTACAATGGAAAAGGTGGAACAATTGCAAATAAATGATGTAAAAGATAGAAATCTTGATATGAATATTTTTCATTTTTTACTTGGTAGACATTGGAAATTTGATAATGACATCACTTATTGGGGAAGGGATAACGTGATGATGTTTACATGGGGAACACATAAAATTGCTATGGCTCCTGTTTTGCACTTTGATAAGAATGTAGAAGAAAAAAATATAGTTTCTTGGTGATAACGTAGAGTGAAATGAAGCTTGAGGAGGCTATTAAAGAAACTAAACATTTATGTTAAGTACAAACTAAATAGGTGATGAGTGTTGTAAAGAAAAAAACAAGAATTCCAGAAGAGGTGCTAATGGTTAGAAAGGATTTCAAGGAGTTCACCTCATATGAGCTACCAAACGATTTTCCTGCTATGCGAGATAAACGTATGGAAGTTAAAGTTTTCAACATGAGAGAAGATGTGATGGCGTTTCTGTGTAAGGAGAGGTTTCAAGTTGGATCTTGCAGCAAGCTCCATCCAGATGAAGCCCTTTATATATCCTTGGAATACTTTTCTCTCCTTGGAATACCTTTCTTGTCGAATTCACCAACAGAAGTCAAGTTTCTCTTTAAATCAGGAGCACGCCTGACTTCAGTCAATAACCTTATTGACTCATCATGGAGATTGAATCTCACATATCCAACACCTGCAATCTTACCTCCATGATCTTTCAGGCGTTCAAGACACACTTTTCTTGTGTGACCCTCCTTCTTACAATAATAGCATCGAGTATCAGATGCTTCGCCATTATAAGACGTTTGCTAACTTTTGTCTCTCTTCTTGTCGAACTTACTATCCTTTCGCAAGAATTTACCTTAACGGCCAAACCTTGACCAACCGTCGAAGTTTAATGCTCCTTTCGTTCATTCAAGTCCTTAGAATACAAGACTGATTGAACTTCTTCGAAGGTCAGAGACTCCCTTCCATACAAGAGAGTTTCTTTGAAGTGAGCATGTGGCCTAGGCAAAACGCACAACAGCAACAACGCTTGATCTTCATCATCGATCTTTACATCAATATTTTCAAGATAAAAAATCAGCTTGTTGAACATATCCAACTGCTCAGCCAACACTCTGTCTTCAATCATCTTGAATGAATACAAAGCTTTCTTCAGGTAGAGTTGATTTACCAACAATTTGGTCATGTAAAAACTTTCAAGTTTCACCCATAATCCTGATGTCGTCGTCTCTTTTGATACATGTCGAAGAACCTTATCACCAAGGCTCAACAGCGAAGAACCTCATCACCAAGGCTTAACAAGATTGCGTTGTGGGCTTTCTCGATCATGGTCGTCTTTTCTTTTTCCGTTAACGCAACATCCATAGCCGCCGCTCCATTTAATGCTTCCAAATAACCCTGCTGGACCAGTAGGGCTTTCATCTTCAAGCGCCATAGACCGAAATCGTTCACTCCGGTGAACTTTTCAACCTCATACTTTGTTGAAGGCATCTTCTCCACGCTCACCGCACCAATTTGTTGTGAAAACGATGCGAAGAACAAAGTATAATAGGAAACACAATGGGAAGCAAGAAGAACAACAAGGAATTGGTTATAACTGCTATTCTTTACTTTCTCTTTAAATCAAGATTACAAGTGTTACAAGAATAACAAATAATCCTCTCACCCTAAATTAGGATTTGTCGTATGCAATGGTAAGAGACTAGTATACTATTTATAATAAACCTAACATACTAAACTAACAGACTTTTTCACAAATACCCATTACAAGATAACTTAACAATTTGACATAACAAACAGGCCCAATTCGAAATACTAACAACCCTAACATTTCAACACCCACATACTAGAACACACTTCGACTACAATATGTAGGTCTTTGACAGCAGCATGCGAACAAACTTTGACCTCATGCATATTCTCTGTCGAACCAAAAACTACCCTTCGACCTAATAGAGTTCGATTCAATTCTCACAACTTCAATTTCCTTTATTCTCAAATAATTTTTTGTAATACTCATTCACATGTTTCCTTTATTCTCAAACACCTTGATCATTCTTCAGCCTGTTTATTTTGTTTTGCCCCTTCTATTGATAATCTTCATGTGATAATAATAACTTATATTACAATCTCCATCAGCTAGCCATCGCACTCTAAATCTTTGCTACCACATAAACTCCTCTTTTTTAAGAATGTCACTAAGGTCCTGCTGCATCTTTATATCTAACTTCCTGATACCCTCAACACTATCTCTCCTTTGAAGAATACTTTGAATCCCTTTAAGTCTGCAAGTGTTAATTCTTTCTCTGAATGCATTACATTTTTTGATAGATACTTGATCTCCTCCTTTTTTCTCCGATGAACTTGCAATATCATTAAAATCACTAGCTACCATCCAAGCCCCATCAGCATTCTCAGAGATCTTCTTAAAGTCTTCCCACAAAACTCTCCTTTTATCCTCATTCGGATTAGCATAAACTGAAGGAAATAGCATCAACTTATTTAGATATATAAGTTACCTACCTGATACATAAATGAGTTATCAAATTACTTAGGGTTGTGAGTAGAATATGTTATCCGTGACTCTTTGTAGAATATAAGCTGCTTAGATCTGCAACTAATAAACTTAAGTATGTTGGTGGATGGAGAGCATAGCATGATGTGTTCCATAATACATATCATGGGTTGATGGGAAAGAAACTAGATAAGTTATCAGACTTATATGACTAATTCATTTGTCCATGTTTCTTATATTAGAATTCCATGTATTCACTACCTTGGTGATAGAACTAATGCAAATGAAAAATCTGTTTATTGAGTATTAGGACCATTTTAGGCACACATTCTTCTAGGACTGTGCAATGCCAAATTCATGTTTAGTTGGTCGAGAATGCTTATAGATTGAGACCACTGATGATGAATGCCAGTAACATGATGTATGCAGTAAATTCAAGCAATGGAAATGAAAATGGAAATAAGAACAATCCCATTACAATAGGAACAATGTCATTTAGATCATTACTTTGATCTTATTTGTCAATTATTTGACTGTCATATATATGCCAAAAAAATCACAACCAGATGCAATATAATAAATATACAATTAAGCGCAGTTGAATATGTCCTAAAGCGAGACCAATTCTTCATCAAATACGACTCCGGTTCCTCGTCAACTTCCTTGTCGTGAGCTTGGGTTAAAAGGTGACCGAGACCATTTGTTAGAGCTGAAGTTGACGTCAAAGCTGCTTTCAATATGCTAAGACCCTGCAATGCAACATTTTAGAATGACCAATATCAAAACATAACTTGCAACTACATTGATTTATGAATATGGCATCAAGGTTTCAATTTCAACACCAAGATTTTTTATATTGCCCAAACCACAACACAATTTAAAACAAGAAAACTAGAAGTATATATGAATATAGAATAGTCTTTCATACCTCCTTGACACCAATGAAGACAACCTTTTCAATGATATTACTAGGAGGGGTTTCTAACTGATTGAGTAGAGAAATAGTTGAAGTCGGAGACATTGGTTCTAAACTCAAATCATTTGTAGCCATAAACAATGATGGTCCCTTGACATAACCTTCTTGAGCTTCCTTATTAGATGATTTGGGATCAACTAATTCCATCTTTGTAGCAGTAAGGAAATTGTATACGCTAAGATTGGAAGTTAAATTGGTAACACGATGAATTCCATCTATAAATTGATAATCAGAATAATACAAAGAAGAGGGTGGTTCATAAATTTGTAATATCTGTTTGCTTGATTTGAACTGTGGGGCAATGCAAGGAGCAACAAGCTTGCTCTTTACATCATCTATCATCATGTATTTATTTTCATCCAATTCAGTTATGCTTCGGTACAAGGAATCTATGCAGCCCAGCGAAGAATCTCCTCCTAACATGCACACAACTCCTCCCAAAGGAAAAGTTAGAAAACTAACAAGGAAGTCAGCAAAATCTTCTTCACCTTGAGCAAACAATATGTCACCGTCGGTTTTTCGGAAAAACAATTTCAGCTTGAGTTGAATACTACTTTTATTTGGAATGTCACACTCACAAGTGGTAAAACTGGTCCCCTCAAGAAATGGTTTGTTTCTTAAGAACAAATTAGTCAAAGATGACTTGGATAGCAAGGAATACTTCAACAGATCCAAAATCTGTTTAAAATACAAAACAATGAAAAGGTTATAGAACATTGCACAAAATTGGCTAGCGAGGTGAATGATTTCAACAAATCTGAAATAGGAATGATTAAATATTACATTTTCAATTGATTCTATCTCAACTTCTTTGTAAAGTGAGATACTATTACTAACTATTCAGTATCATACAAAAAACAAGGAATTGAAAAAACCTGTGATTTCTGAGTGATGATTGCAGTCATTGTCTTCACTGAATCAGAGTTTTTTATTCCAAAATTCTTGAGAACATCAAAGCTTGTATCCATTGAGTTAGGCAAAACCCTAAGATCATCCGTAACTAAAAAAGTTGGACAATCCTGGACAAATCCATTGCACACTTTATCTTTTTTCATTAAAATTAGATGATCCAAAAGACTCCCACATTCACATCTTAGATTTCTAAAACTGCTCAACAATTTGTATTTACAACTAGCCCAATCGGAACAGATGAAGAAGGGCCTAGTGGGATCGACAGCATCATCAATGTTAAATTTAAGAGTGTCGCAGTAATCTTCAGATGGGTTTCTCGGATGCAAAAGCATCTCCTTGCATGAGTTTGTCGTAAGATAAGATAAATCAAGATTTTCTACACTCTTATAAAGAGAGTTGAGAGAACCAAGTGTAAGAGGTTCCATGGTTGTGTGGTTTTGGATAAGTCTTGCAATGGTTCCTAATGGGATTGTTAAGAAGCTGCATAGGATGTCCACGAAATCCTTACCGGCTTCTGCAAATAAGACTTTGTCCGTCTCTTTGTTCACAACAAGTTTCAACGACACCGTCTTCATGGTTTCCGTATCTTCCTGCATAGCTATAAAAAATGAGTTAGTTTAACGGGGACGGATCAATGTTGTATTGTAGTTGGCGGGGAGGTTGATGAAACCCTAAATCACCTAAAGAAACATATATGTAGATGTTGGAAATACTATCATTTAATACTGATACTATAAATTTCTAAATTAGGAAATTCCCATCAATGATTCATAATGTATAAGGCGTGAATGAATCTGCAGTATTTAATCGTATTTAAGTTTTTTGAGATTTAGATGTATGATGAGAGAAATTTTAACTCTCAAAAGTGATGTTATTCTACCAAGGTGGAATGAGTTGTGTGATTTAGAAATGCGATTAATTGGTATGTATCACTGTAAAATTTTACAGCAGTGCACCATTACCATTCATATGAATTAGTTTAATAGAAATTAAAATAAAAATTAAATAATTTTAACAAATTAACGATTAAGATTCTCTGATAATATAAAATTTCTTTGTAGATCTGAATGGACGGCTTGATTAAGAAAAATTAAATCACTCAATAGTTTTAAACTTATTTATTTAGAAATAACCTTTTAGTCAGGCTAAAAAAAGTGAAGAGTAATTTTAATAATTTGATTGTCCAAATTTTTTTTTTTTTAATAATTTGATTTAAACCTTTTATGAGCATTAAACATAAAATTCATTTCATCCATTATTTGGGCAGAACATTTAATTGTCATGAAGGTAAATTGTCCTCAAATAAAAATATTTCTCCCTCTGTTTTTTAATGTCATTTTAGCATAAAACTCTTCAATAATCAATATAGTGGATTGTTATAGTTGTTTTTTCTATTATACCCTTATTTATTTTCTCTTTTTAAATAAATTTAATGATCATTTTCTTTTTTCAATAACTAATGAAGGGAGTTATTAAAAAATTAAAGGTATAATTGACAAATTATAATATTAAACTATAAAAATGACATTTAAATAGAAGCAAAAAATTCCTCTAAAACGAAAATTAAAAATGAACGGAGGGATTACTTTATAAAATATAGTCATATATTGTACCCAAAAAAATTGTCATATAAAAATAATTGTCCATATATATATATATATATATATACAAGGCCTTTTGCTTAAAGATTATAATATGATTTATCTTTTATATTTTACAAATATTTGTTATCATAATTTTTGTTTAAAATAGTAGAATTTATATCAAATTTACATGTTATAAAGTAAAAGAATAATTTTTATATCATATAACTTAAATATTAATTACTATAGATTTTAATACACTAAATTTTTTAATATTTACAAGAATCACCGAAAAAAAGTAAATTAAATATTCATTATTAAATATTTTAACACAATAATACTTTTTATATTTAAATAAATTTCTAAATTGAGGTTATGGATAAATTATTAAAGATTTTAGCACAATAAAAAATTAATATCAAAATTAATTAGGGAAAAAGGATAAAATACATAAAAAAATTATATATTTTATTTGAACAAATTTTTAATAAAAATCCATAATACTTTTATAAACACAATAAAAAAAGGTATATTATTTTTAACTATATTATTTTTTTAATAAAAACTATAATATGTTAATACATGTTTAAATTGTTCCACATTAATATAAATATAAGAGAAACTAATAGAATATGAGAAAATTGTAAAATAAAACACAATAATTAAATATTAGTTTGACAATATAAATATTAATAATCTTTTAAATTTATATACTAAGCGGGCCTAGCGGGCTATTTTTTATATACCATAAAAAATATTAAATTATAACTACATAATACTTTTATAAATACAATAAAAAATATAATATATTTAATATAATATAGTTTTAAGTAATTATATTGATAAATGTAAATTGTATAAATTAGTATTAATATAAGAAAAACTAAGAGAATATGAAAAAAATGTGAAGTGAAACTCAAAACAATTAAATATTAGTTTGAATATATTAATGTATAATATTTTAAAAAAAAAAGATCGAATAGAATAGAGATAAAACATAATGACGTGAGAAAAGCCAATGTGTTATTTTGGAGTAAGACAACATAAATATTAATATTCTTTTAAATTTATATACTAAGCGGCCCTAACGGACTATTTTTTATAAAACAATGAAATAAAACTCCATAAAACTTTTATACATACAATATATATATATATATATATATATATATATATATATATATATATATATATATATATATATATATATATATATATATATATATATATATATATATATATATATATATATATATATATATATATATATATATATATATATATATATATATGATGAGGGATCAAATTACACCCGAAGAGTTACACCACGAGTTACACTCGTTCAATAACTACATCTCGAAATAATATTTTTTAAATTCAACCGTTGGATTGAAACATAATATCATATAGATCATACCTATAAAGTTTGAGCTTAATCTATAATGATTTACTATATCATCAAGATATCCAAAGATTAACGTCAAAATGAGCTTTCATATAACGTTAATTTTGATGTTATTCAATGATATAGTAAATCATTATAGATTAAGCTCAAACTTTATAGGAATGATCTATATGATATTATGTTTCAATCCAACGGTTGAATTTAAAAAATATTATTTCGAGATGTAGTTATTGAACGAGTGTAACTCGTGGTGTAACTCTTCGGGTGTAATTTGATCCCTCCTCTATATATATATATATATATATATATATATATATATATATATATATATATATATATATATATATATATATATATATATATATATATATATATATATATATATATATATATATATATATATATATAATTTTTAATAGGGTAATGCTAACAAGTGCCCCGAGATACTCTTTAAGGATCATTAATTAGATTTTGAATTCATTAATAATCTTAAAAAAAACTTTATTAATTGTATTATTTAAGACAAAAGATTTAATTTTCTAAACCATAAAAAAAATTTGATACGTTACAATTATTACATTCAATTTTTATTTATTGCTACTTGTTGTTTTTGCATATTTTATTTTCAATGCCTAGTAATTATTATTTTCAAAAAACACTACTATTTGTTTTCATATTTAGTTTAAAAAATATACAGTGGATAAAGTGTTTTCTTTATATTTTTTTTAAAATTTATCAAAATATTTGAATATTTAAATTGAATATGAATTTTTATGTGTTTTTTAGTTATTATTTTTTGTTTTTGCAATATTTTATTGTTAATTTTTTATGAGTTTTAATTTTGCTTATTTTGTTTTTAGTAAATGAAATTCTCATTGAAATGATAATAGTATTGAAATGAAGTTTCAATAGAACCTTTCACCAAAAAAAAAAAAGTTTCAATAGAACCCCAAATTCATTTATTTTCACGTGTATAAATTATGTTGCATATAAAAGAGAAATTGAATGAATAAATTAATTTGAGTCAACGTAATAATTAGATATATTTAATTACCATTTTTTCATAAGAATAAAAATATAACTAATGCTTATTTAATACTCATATAATATATTTTTAAAAAATTTATATATGTTAATATATGTCTAAATTGTATAACATTCATATTTTTTTAAGAGAAACTAATGGAATATAAGGAAATTGTGAAGAAAAATCAAAATAATTAAATATTAATTTGAATATATAAATGTATAATATTTAAAAAATGAAGGATCGACTAGAATATAAATTAAACATAGTGAGGTGAGAAAGTTAATATGCTATTTTGGAGTGAGATAACATAAATATTAATATTCTTTTGAATTTGGGGTTAAATATATAAACCCCTGGTAATGTTAGCGAGTTTTGTTTTTAACCTCTGGTAAAGTTTTTTTTTGCAATCACCCCCTTGTAATTTCCAGATTCCTTCAAGGACCCCTAACTGTCACATTGCAGCAAAGATTCTCTCTTGCTGCATACGTGGCAGTCCACGTGGATTTTTTTTATAATTATTTTATAATTCTACGTGGAATATTTTTTTTTAAAGAAAATTAATTTTTTTAATAATTTTGTTACTGCTTTATTATGAGGGATGAATAAAATTTCGCTAATATTACAGGGGATGTTCATAATAAAGTTATTAAAAAATAAATTAAAAAAAAAGGTTTAAAAAAAATATATATTTATTCCACGTGGAATTTAAAATTAAAATGAAAAATCCACATGGACTATCACATAGGCAGCAAGAGAGAATCTTTTCTGCTATGTGGCAGTCAGGGGGGTCCTTGAGAGAATCTAGAAATTACAAGGGGGTGATTGCAAAAATAATTTTTACAGGGGCTAAAATCAAAACTCGCTAACATATTTACAGGGGGTTTTTATATATTTAACCCTTGAATTTATATACTAAGCGGACCTAACGAACTATTTTTTTTTATAAAAAATTGAAATAAAAATCTATAACACTTTTATAAATACAATAAAAAAATTGAGATTATATTTAATGTAATATATTTTTAATAAAATAATTTTTTATTTATAAAAACTATAATATGTTATGTCTAAATTATATAATATTTATACTAATATAAGAGAAACTAATAAAATATGACGAAATTGTGAAGTAAAACACTAAATAACTGATGTATAATATTCTTTTGAACTTATATATTAAAAGGGCCTAACAGGCTATCCGCGGCCCATACGGACTAAACCTATTGAGTAGCGGGATTTTTAGGGTCGGACTTAAAAAACCCTAAAAAATATAGGGCTATAATTTTAAGGGTTAAGCCTTATGATTTTCCGGACTTGGCGGGCCGGTTCATATGGGCTAGTCCATTTTGACGGCTCTCGACTTCACCTTCAGAGTCAATCTAAGTATCACGCAGAAACTCGAAGTTTGCAAGTCTCCTTAGTATCTGTCTAATTCACTATGGTCTCTGAAATTGTGTAAGTTCATATTCACAGCCATGTCCACCTTTAGAAGCTCCACCTTCAGGGGCAGGACCACCTTCAGATACTGGACCACCTTCAGAAGCTAGATTACCTTCAGAGACTAAATTACTTTCAGAGGCGGGATTACCAAGCTGGATTACCTTCAGACTCAGAATTACCTTCAAAGTTAGAGTCACCTTTAGAGGCATATTTTCCTTCAGAGTCAGGCTCACCTTTAGAGTCGCCTTTAGAGGAAGAATCTCCTTCGGAGGAAGATTCTCCTTCAAAGTTAGACTAAACTTTAGAGGGGGCACCTTCAGAGGCAGGTCCCATAGAGGCAGGATGAGACTTGTTCTAGTCCAATGTTTTTGATTATTTCACTATGACATCTCTGCTCATAGCGTGTTGACTGGACAATGGCACTTAAAAGCATATGTATAGTGCTAACTTATAAGCAACATGATGACTTTGCTTCTATCATCTAATTTCCTTCAAGTAGCATTTGGTACATGTTTGTAACATATAGAACCAAACACCTTGAAATGGCTCACACTTTTCTTTGTTCCAGTCCATTTCTCAAGAGGAACTACTTCCTTTAACTTCTTTGATGGACACATGTTGAGCACATATGTTGAAGTGGAAATATATTCACCCCAAAATGTGTGAGGCATATTCTTTTCCTTCAACATGTTTCTTGTCATATCAAGAAGAATTATATTCCTTCTCTCACCAAGACCATTGTGATGTGGACTGTATAAAGCTGTCACCTCATGCTCAATATCGTGCTCCTTATAGAACTGCTTAAATCATGTTGAATTGAACTCACCTTCACCATTAGTTATGAGGATCTTCAACATTTCTCCACTATGATTTTCATCTTTCACTTTGAGCTTCTTAAACTCATTAAACACCACATGTTTGAACTTTATGAGTGTTACCCATGCCATTCTTGTGAACTCATCCACAAAAGACACAAAGAAATTGTTTCCTCAAGTGAAGGTACCTCAAATGACCCACATACATCAAAATGCACCATACCCAAATCATGGGTTTCTCTTGGAGGCATTTCTGATGAGAATGGAAATCTTGGTTGTTTGCCTTCCATGCATATATTACATGATTTCTCTGGTGCAACAATCTTTGGAATTTCATGTACCAAATTCTTGGAACTCAGATGCTCTAAACTTCTAAAGTTCAAATGTCTCAATCTCTTGTGCCATAACTCACCTTCCTTTACAACACTAGTTAAAATAAAGTATTGAGTATCTGTTGTTTCAACATTCACCTTGAATGTTCTATTTTTTCCCAGTGCAGACTACATAATCAACTTCTTGTTACATTCATACAAGTTCAAGAGATTATCCTTCATGATGACTGAAAACCCTTTCACAACTAGTACATTGTGTGTTTTGCTGACTCAGACTGAGTACGTTGTCCGAATACCAGGCAATCAATCACTGGATTTTGTGTGTCTCAATCATCTACTGAAGCAGCAAAATATTGAACCTTAGCCTCCTTGATTTGTGAAATTCAATGGCTCTCTTAGCTCTTTATAGATTTTCATATCACATTTTCTACACCTGCATCTTTACATTATGACGACAAATTTGAAATTTATCTAAATTCACATTTTCCTTGAACGCAACAAACACATGGAATTGGACGGCCATGTCATTCAGGAAAAAGTTCAGTTCAAACTGATCCATCTCCTGCTTGTGCCTTCGAGTTCTCAACCAACAAATATCCTAACAAAACCACTTCATGCTCCTCTTTTTAACTCTCTCTTGTCCAAATTAGGACTATGTCCCATACATACTCCAATTTGTGGGAAGGTCTCAAAATAGCTAAATTCACAGTATGTTTGGAACTATGTTAAGTTAGCCAAAAACACGTCCAAGAAATTTTTGCCGTGAAAATATAGAAGCTACAAAACCCACTTATCACGTGACGTAGTTTCTTGCCATGATTTTCTTAAACGTGCCGCACTTCCAAACTTATAAATGGTTATAAGTTAGTTAGGATATTATTTTCATATCAACACTAGACTTTACTACCAACAGAAAGTTGCAGAAATAAATAAAGCAAAAACGCACAATGGCTTACAAAATCTTGTGCAATTTACTCTTATGCAATATAAATATTAAGATTTTAAAAAATAGTCGCGGTCGCATTGCGCCTTTTGCGATTTTGATCGATACAAATGTTGTGTTGCAAATAAAAATAGTCGCGGTGTAAATTTATCACAACATTGCACAAAATAGAATTCCAATAAAAATAATAGGAATCCTATAAAAGTAGTGTGATTTCATTTTTATAAAACCAAAATTTTAGTTCAAAATTTCAATCTTTTGATTTTCTAAAAAGCCATTTGATTTGTACTTTAAAAATAAAAAATTTCGTCAATAACAATGTGTAAACATCTGTAACAATGTTTCACAGACATAACAGTGTTTTGTCGTGGTCATAACGACATTTCGTCTATGATTTTTTTTCTCATCCTTCAAATAGCAAATAACGATATCGGAAAACTCTGATACTGTTTTTTCACAGCTCGGTCTACGACCATTTTTTAAAACTATGATAAATGTCATACTTATACAATACTTTTATTGTTCAATATAAATATCATACTTATGCAATTCACTTTCGTCTAAACGATTTTAAACACTTGACACAATCTTGTGAGTGTATTATCAATTACATAATACTAAACACTAAATACAATCTTGTGAATGTATTATCAATTACATAATACTCTTGGACAAAGTGTCTCTATATTCTTGATTTTGTCTTTTTTCTTCACTTCTTCACCAAATAAACAAGATTCTACATATTACATAAGCCTATTAGTTCTCCAATGGAAGTGTACTCATTCCTATTAAGCATAACAGTTAAGTAAACTTCCATTCAAAACATTGATTCCAAATACTGTAGTAACGTTTAGTATTATAACATCTCTATAATATAAAAAGTACAATCACACTGATAAACAGAAAATTGACAACATTATTATTCATTTTATTTTATAGTTTAACGTTGTTTGGATCAAACTAAACAAACATGTCTGAAACTGTTGGAAGCTTGATCTCACCCTTTTGGCAAAGAGGAATAGTGAAATTGCCAATAACAGGAAGATCAATAATCAAACCAATATCCAATTGATAATCAATGTCCCAATCAGCACCAATATCCTTAGCCAAACTAATAATTATGCTATGAGGCACTTTCACCAGCACTTCAAGCAGTGTTGTGTCACTTGCCTTCAATGATCCTGGATCTGGTACTGTCCCTGATGCTATCTCCCTGGTTGATTATAACCAAACACAAAAACAAAAAAATATAAAACATCATGGATCTAATCAAAACTGAAAATGAAAGAAGGGTGCAAAAAAGAAACAAAACCTTGCAGCACTTTTGAAGGAGTAGGTGATTTCACAGATTGGAATTGAAGTTGAATAAGGATTTGAAACATTGACCTTAGACAAATACTCAACACTCTCGCGGCTCACGCGCTTGAAATCAACGTCGGTTATACTCGCCGTTGGTTTCGGCATTTCACCGATTTTCTCAGCAACGTAGTTTTTGGCTTTGTCTAGTAGCTGCGACATTTTCGACATTGTAAATATCAGAATCACACAACGACACCTTCAACCCACTCTCATAATTTATACGCAAAAACGAAAAAGACAAAAAAAATAGTTGGCGTCGCACGTGTCCCCACCGCGTTGTCAGATCCGGAATCGGATTAGATCCGGTGATGATAATAATAGTAATAAGGTTGTTGTCATGTCGGTGTCGTTTTCTTCCTTAATTGTTTTTTATCCTGTGTGGGTGAAGCGCGTTGCGTGTTATGCAGTCGCATCGTATGCCTCGTTGATTTTGATTTATGATTCTCCATTTCTTTCTTTTTATTATGGAGAATAATTTTGAGAAAATATTATATTTAAATTTAAACAACATGCTAGAGAATAAAAAAAGTGGAATTGGGTGATTGAAAGGAGAGAATAATAGAAAAAATATTGTTGATGAGAAAACTAACCTCCATGGGAAGGTTGGTATCGTTGATGGTGGTGTGATCACGTTGATTGTTGAGTAGAGAGAAGAAAGTGAAAATTGTAATGAAAGCAAGCATAGGAAATATGAATGTGAGGTGAGTTATGGAGGGTAACGTGCTAGTAGTCCTACTAATAAGGCCATAAATTTCTTTTTATGGAAACACTAGCCACAAGATAAGGGGGAGAAAATAAAACTAGAGAAGTACAAAAAGATTTTTTTTGTGACCCTTCGTTTTCTAATTCCAAGTGCTGCATTGCTATTGGTTTAGGATTTTCTTTTTCCATCTTTCTGACAAGTTTACTCAATAGAAAGGTTAAATTAGTAAAGCATCCACTTGTTCAAGTCGGCAACACATGTACGAATCATATAATATAATTTTAAATTTTAAATGTTAATGTTTATAATAGACATCAATTTTTCAATTCAACATATTAAATATTATTATATAAATTAACTAATAACCTTAAATTATCATATTCTAAAAATACAAATTTATTCTCACAGATTTTATTTGGTCCAACAAAAATGAGAAAAGTTTATTTAAAATATTTTCTCTATAAATATTTAATAATATACTCTATGTTATGAATACTTGGATATTTGTTTCTTAATGATTTTATTTTTTATTTATAATAATTTGTATTTATTAGATTGTCTGAATATTGTCTATAAATAGGACCAATCTCTTTGTAGAAATATACCGAAGAAATAATACAGAATCATTCTATCTCTCTCTTTTATCTTCTTTCTCCTTATTTCATAACACATTATCCGCACGAAACTCTACCAAACATGAAAAAGAAAAAAATTGAAATTCTAACTATTAGAGGTAATATTGATAATTTCTTTTAAGTTTTTTTACCTTTTATTATATAATTATTGAAGAAATTACCAAACTATCTTGAAGGATAGCAAAATAATAGTTTAATATTTAGTTCCTGAAGAACTTATCAAGTATCTATGAATGATAGAAATATAATAAGTTTATATTGTTCCTGAAGAACACATGAAGAATCCTTAAACGATCGAAAAATATTGAATTTCTTATATTGTTCCTTAAGAACATATAAAGCATCCCTAAAGGATCGAAATATATTGAATTTCTTATATTGTTCCTGAAGAACATAGGAAGAATCCTTAAAGAATCGAAATATATTGAATTTCTTATATAGTTCCTAAAGCATCCCTGAAGGATAGCAAAACAAGTTATTTATATAGTTCTTGAAGAACTTATAAAGCATCGGATTGCAAATATTATTATTTTTATGAATAAAAGATTTATGATTGAGTTCCTGAAGAACTTATCAAGCATCTCTGAAGGATTGCAAATATTATTATTTTTATTAATAAAAGATTTGTGTGATTGAGTTCCTGAAGAACTTCTCAAACATCCCTCAAGGATAGCCAAATAATAATCATACATAATAATAAAGCAAAATGAGAACTTTGGCAAGTTTGTCACTTGTCAACCTCTCATGTATGCTTCTGTTTTTGTTTATGCTATAAAAGGAAAGTTTTAATAATATAATTCTATTTATTTTATTTAATTATATTTATTTGTTTTAAATTAATTCAAAAAACTCAATAATCATTCATGTGTCTATTTAACTCCTCAAAATTCATGGGAAAACAAAAACTTTCCAACTTTCAATGTCATTTTGAAATAATCATTAAGTGTCTACTTAACTTTTCTATAATTAACAATTTTTTAAAAAATATTTATACTATTATTTTCAGATTATTTAAGTCTTTATTTAATTGACCAATCTCCTAATATTAAGGTAAAACAATCTCCTAATAAGAAAGTTAATACTCATTTTTGATTTTAAATCATAATTAGTTACAACATAATTAATAATGTATATTAATTATATAATTTATTATTATTTTGGACCATTGGATTAGCCAATGCTTTGTTTCACGCGTTGAACAACCATTGAACTAATTCAAATCTTATAATACTGAGAAACACGATATTTGAATTTTCTAACATCTCACGTTCAGCTTCTACAAGGTAAGTTAGTTATTCATTCACACGCTCACGAATCTGAAAGGGAGGGTTGGAGAAATTATATTAACTTCTGCAAGGTAAGTTATTCATGAATATCATTCAGTCCTCCTTTCAATCTTCCTTTTTCTATTAAAAAAATTCTCTCTACTCCATATCTGTCAGTTCATCTTGGATTTTACTTCTTTATATAGTTTATTTGAAATTCTTTATATAGTTTATTTGAAATTTTGATGCCGAAGCAGAAAGGTTGTTGAAGACAAAACTGTTTATTTGAAATTTTGATGCTGAAGCAGAAGGTTGTTGAAGACAAAAATTTTGGTCTCAGTTCATAAATATGTTCAGAATTTTAAATCTTTCGTGCAGCCCAAAATTGACCCAAAAAATGGGTTTTATGTTATGTATTATTGATTGTAACCGAAAAATGGAGAAAGAGAAGACTAAAGAGACGGAGAAAGAGAAGGCTAAAGAGAAGGAGCAGAATAAATAATTAGAAGGAGTCATACCCTTCCATGTCACTTCACAATCCAAAATTGACCATGCAAATTTAGTATCAAAATTGACCATGCAAATGTAGTATTTTTTATTATTGTTAATGGATTTTGTTTAATTTTAGGACTTTTAGTAATTTTTTTCAAATGGGTTTTATGTTATGTAGTGATTGTAACCGAGAAGATGGAGAAAGAGAAGGCTAAAGAGAATGAGTAGAATAATTAGAAGGAGTATTTCATATCTTAGGGTTGGAATTTACTTTGCACGCATGCTGGTTTTTAACTTCTCAAAAGCATTAAACTTGCCTTCGAAATCCTAATGTTTAATATTTGATAATAATGCTAATAACTTTAATATTTATTTTATAAATATTATATGATCTAATTAATAAAATAAAATCAATAATTATATATTTTCATAATTGTATAAATTTATATAGATTTATTATAAGTAAATGTTTTATATATAGAATAACATGATTTATTGGAACATTTTTATAATTGTGTTTTAAAAATTTTCATAGCTACCTATTTTTTAGTATAGTAATTAAAATTATTTCTTACCTCAAATTTAATATTTATAGTATATTTACTATAAATAGAAAATAATATATTTTATATATTATTTTGTAATGTATCCTTCAATAATTAATATGATTTATCTTTAAATAATATATTAGTTTATAATCTCTTAGTCCATAATTAATTTATTCTTTAATATATATTTTGTTTACTTAAAAAAACAATAATTTTCCCTTAACAAATATATTTTTTAATAATATATTATTTTTTGACTTCTTCTTTAAAAAGTAATTTATTTTTATTTACTAATAAAAACACAGTGATATTCAGAAGAAAGGAAATTCTTAATTTAACAACAATTATAAACTTATTATTTAATTCCAATAAAGAATACCTATATTGTTTTATAAAAATGGCAATGTGAAAATATTAATTGAGTGAGTATAATAAATAAATTGGAAGCAATGTTTACACAATTTTTACATTTCACAAGACCATTTTGATAGTATAAAAATTGATTCAATAAATTAAGTATGACTTTTATATGATTAATTTTAATTTCAAACTAATAATAAAAAATTATTTATTTAATATTTAATCAAAATTATCTTAAAATAATTAGAATATCGTTACATTACCAATAATAAATTTATATTAGAAAAAAATTATGTTAAAAGATGCAAACTTATAGGTTTGAATCACTAAATTATATAATTATTAAATTAGGTTAGTCCATGTAACTAAAAGGTAATATGTTATAGTCCATCATCTTTTTTTTATTTTCTTATATATGTAATTCATATGAGTACTTATTAATTGAACATCAAATTAATTTATTTTATTTTATTTTGATTTTCAAATTTGTTTTTGATTTAGAACGTTAATTTTTTAATCTAGATCAATTTGCTTTTAAAAAAATTGATTCAATCAATTAAGTATGATTTTTTCAATAATTCTTTTAAACAAAATTATCATATATCTGATGGAAAATGATATATGATATTATGATATGATACAAGGAAAAATAAAATTGACATGAAAAAATGTTAGCATTTTTTATGATAAAATTTTAGCTTTTATTCTAAATTTATATTCAAATATTTATCTTCAAATATCATAAGAGTAATTTTTTATTTGTGTTAGTAAATTATTTTAGAGGCTGATGTAGTTTGACATTTTTGTTTTGTTTTAATGAATGAGATGATATAATTTTATTACATAAAACATATATTATTATATATTATTATTGAATAGATTCATATTAAAACGGGTTTTAGTCTAAAATTAAAATACAACTTAATACTTATGATATATTTAAATTTAGTATTAGAAATATGTACATTGAAATTACACATAATTATATACCTATGCAAATTGTATTTATACTAAAAATTACTATAAATATTTATTTTAGACATGAGACAATTATGATACAATTATGATGTATGAAAAACACAATTTTTTTATGAAAAACACAAATTTGTCATTCTTTTCATTCAATTTATTTTATTACATATTAAATAAAAGATCTTTTTTATACATTTTCTATGGGTCGAGACTACAATAGACATGCCCTAGGGACCGAGACTACTTAATTTTTTATTATTTCATTTATTTTTTCTACAAAAATAGACACAAGAGGCTGAGACTACTTATTTCTAATTTATTGAATTAACACAATTTCCCTTTAAAAATTAATAAAATAATTCAACACTATACAATTAATTCATATTTAGATCACAAGACGAATTGACATATTTTTATTTATTATTTTTAATAGTATATTTTTATCTATATTTTTAATCATTACTTTAATATAATTATTTACTATTTATAATAACGTTACGTTGCGCCACCTGCCGTCCTCCAAATAGATTTGATGTTTCTATATTTTGATTTCCTTCTTCGGTAAGTTTTCCCAATATCAATACATATTTATTAAACTCTTTTATGTAATTTAAAGATTTATACTATAATTTTAATTATTATTTAATTGATAATACTCATATTTAATTTTATGGGAGACATTTAAAATATTAATTAATTAATTCAATTATATAAACGGGAATAAGTTACAAATATTTTTATAAACATGAAAAAGTTTAATATTGATACAATTATTATTATAAACTGTAATAAGTTATAAATATTTTTATAAACAGGAAAAAGTCAAATGATGATACAATTATTTTTAAAAACGGGAATAATTTAAAAATATTTTTATAATTAAGGTAATTTTTTAAACTATAATTTTTTTTAAAACTTACACAAATTATTAATAAATTAGAAATATCCAAATTATTTTATAATTTACAAAAAAAAATTAGTTATGTAAACTTTTCTATGTATATTATTAATAACAATGACATTTTATCGATACAATATAGTTATATAACTATAAGTAAAATTTGTAAATTACAAGTGTTTTTAAAATGAGATTTTTTATTTAGAAAATATTTAACCGTGCCTCGCACGGGTCTAAATACTAGTTTATTATATAGTTCATGTAGAACTTATCAAGCATCCCCGAAGAATAGATAAATAATAATTTATTATATAGTTCCTGAAGAACTTATCAAACATCTTGAAGGATAGCCAAATAATAATTTATTATATAGTTCATGAAGAACTTATCAAACATCCTTGAAGGATAGCCAAATAATTGTCTCTTATCCGAAGAACTTATAAAACATCTCGAAAGGATTGCAAAATAATTGTTTGCTATGATTCTTGAAGAACTTATAAAATATCCCTAAAGGATTGCACAATAAATTTTTTTTGGATGAATTATAAAAACGTGTATGTTATAGTTCTTGAAGAATTATAAATATTTGTATTATTGTAAAGAATTTTTTTATGTTAGAAACTCTCTAAAATTGTTAGGGTACTAATTATTACTGGTTTGAGATATTATAGATTATATCAATTATTGCTTATTTGAAAAGTTAGTATTTTGTTGAATATAAAAGTATGTCTCTTTAGTAGTTGGATAAATTTATTTTTGTGATTTTGAAAATACAATTATTATAAAATAAATGAAAATTTTAAAGTGAATGTTTATCAATTAAAATTGTAAAATTAACTTTGATTTTAAAATTATTTGTGATATTTTAATTTTTTAAAAAAAAATCAATATATTTTGTTATAGCAGAAAGTTGTGTGTATAAAATATATTAATATCTACTTTCAATTTGAGTGTAATATAATTTATTGTGAGAGCGTGCATATAATATTTATATTGTGATAATATATTTGATATGTGTATTTATATGTTCAAATAATAAGATTTAAGATATTTCATTTTATTTTTAAATACTACTCAATTAATTTATTGAAAATAAATTAAATAATTTTCAAAGATCTATATATGATATGATTGAGATAAATAAGTGAAAGGGAAATTTTTTATTTTTGAATATATTTTTTGGGTATTTGATAGAATCATAAAATATTTGTGAGATATCACAAATTAATTAATCTAATGAGAATAAATATTTATATTCAATTTATGTACGATGAATGCGTATTGTAAAATATTTTTATGATGATAAAATCAATACCTTCTAAGTCATTTAAAGATTCGTGATTTCTTTGTTTATCTAGATTGAAAATTTTATCACTCGCAAGTCATTTAGAGATTGAAACAAATTAAAAGAATAAAATCTTATGTATTATTGTAAACCAGAAGTTTACATATCACACTTAAGTGTATTGCTGGCAAAAATTGGTTGGGTCATCTCAAATGTATTATGATGCGAGAATTAGTTTTGAAGAACCAGAAGTTTCTTTAATCTAATAAAATTTGTGTGTTTCCAACGGAAAAATTGAGAAATTGAGAAATTGAGTTTTATGACATTAATTGTTGCATCGACTAAAAGATCATGCATATGTCTACTCACAACCAGAAGTTTGTGAAATTATTTTCTCAACTAATTAGACTAAGATCTTATTTTCTAGATTTTTTAGAAATTCATGTATAAGTATCACATATATTATTAAAGTTGATATTGAACATCATGTAATATATGTTCATAAAAATAAAATGGACCTGCAGATCCATTCTTTAGACGTCTAAAGTTAATTATATGGTTGATACTTATGGAATTATCAATTATAAAGTATACATTTGAAACACCCAAAGTATGATATTAAGATATTTATTCGCATCAAGCTAACAAGATACTATATCTTAGTCCTCCATAATTTATTCCAATACTTCTCATCTAAGTGAACATTTGGATGTGTTGTGTATATTCCAATTGCTCCAATATAATACATTAAGATGAGTCATGAAAGAATATTGGAAAATATAATTAATATGAATCTCAATTTATTTGAGGATATAATTTGAGAAAATAATCAAATACTTGATTGCAGCCCAATAGGCTGATTATCACTTGATAAATTAATTTTCCCAATATTAGGAGGAGGGAATAAGCAGCTGAAATCATGAACAAGAAGTTCAAATGAACAATTTTAGATCTTGATCCTCGTACAAACTAATATGAACCAGAAGTTCGAAAGATTATTCATTTGCAAATTTTATACAACTAATTACATCTGCTAATACTACAATCGAAGTGGATTCTCCTGTTGGATAATCTAATATAGCAAATGAATTGAAACCGTGCATGAAGCATGGTAGAAAAGTCGTTTCCAATATTAATAATCCTCTACCAAGAAAATAAGCTAAAATTAAAGATGACCCATGCGAGGATATAGAAAATCTAAAAGAATCTTCAGGCATAATAAACATTTCATCTCCAGAAGAGATTGATCAGGTACCTGAAACTTATGAAAATAAAGAGATCTCGATAAATTATGTCCAAAATGGAATACAATTGAAAACGATATGAAGTCGACATTGATGATATATTTCTGTACAATATAGCGCTAAATGACAAAGAGGATCATGAGTCAAAGTCCATTAAAGATTGTAGACAAAGTGAGAATTCGCCAAAATAAACATATTCAATTGAATAAGATTTAAACTCACTTTACAAGTGACTCAATTTTGGACCTATAGTCCGAACACCTTAAGGTGTAAAAATCAATAGCATATAAATGAGTTTTTGTGAAAAAGAAGAATTAGAATGGTAAAAAGTTTGATTTGTTACTCAATGATTTTCACAAAGACCTAAGATTGGTTTTGATGAAACATATCCACCTGTAGTGGATTCAATTAATTTTTTGATATTTTATTAGCCTTATAGTACTTGAAGGGCTTAATATGAATATGATGTATATTGTAATATCTTATTTATACGGCTCACTTGATAGTGACATTTACATGAAACTCCCTATAGGGTTAATATACCAGAGACACATAATTCTGAATCTCGAGAAAGCTATTCCATAAAATTGAATAAATCTCTCTATGGTTTGAAACAATTTGGACGCATGTGGTATATCCGTCTTAGTGAATATTTGCTTAGAGTGAGATCTACAAATGACTCCATTTGTCCTTGTATTTTTATAAAAAGACCAGGAAAGGAATTTGCAATAATAGTTGTCTATGTTGATGAAATAAATATTATTGGAACTCCTGAAGAGCTTCCAAAAGTTATGAATTGTTTAAAGAAAGAGTTTGAGATGAAGGACCTAGGAAAGACAAAATTATGTCTAGATTTAAAAATTGAGCATTTTGGCAAATGAATATTTGTACATCAAGAATGCTATGTAGAAAAAGTTTTAAAATACTTCTATATGGACAAATGTCATCCGTTGTCTACTCTAATGGTTGTTAGATCATTAGATGTAGAGAAAGATCCTTCCAGGTCTTGAGAAAAGGATGAAGAATTGCTTGGTCCTGAAGTACCATATCTCAGCGTGATTGGAGCACTGATGTACCTTGCTAACTATACACGCTTGATATATCATTTGCAGTCAATTTATTAGCAAGATACAATTCTTTACCTACATGAAGACATTGGAATGGATTCAAACATATACTTCGTTAACTTAGCGCTATAATAGACACGAGTCTGTTTTATACCAAAGTATCCAGACTCGAATTAACATGTTATGAAGATGCAGGTTACTTGTCAGATCCTCGCAATGGCATATCACAAACAGATTATTTACTTACATGTGGTCGTACAACTACTTCATGGAGATCAGTGAAACAAACAATAGCAGTAACTTCATCTAATCATGCAGAACTTTTAGCACTACATGAGGAAAATTGAGAATAATTTGGAAAAATAAATACAACGACCATATATGAAGATAATACGCCATGTATCTCTTAATTGCAAGATCGTTACACTAAAGGAGACTGAACAAAACACATCTCTCCAAAGTTATTTTTCACTCATTATCTTCAGAAGAATGGTGATATAAACATCCAACAAATCCATTCATGTGATAATCTTGCAGACCTTTTCACAAAGTCACTCCCAAGTAGAACTTTTAATCAACTAGTACAAAAGTTTGGTCTTTATCGTCAAAGAAATGAACGTTCAGCTGAGGGGGAGAAATAAATTTATTTTAAAAGGATATTGTACTCTTTTTCCTTCACTAGATTTTTTCCACTTGGTTTTTTCTAGTAAAGGTTTTAACGAGGCATATCCAAAACAAACATCCAAGGGGGAGTGTTATGAATAATTGGATATTTGTTTCCCAATGATTTTATTCCTTATTTATAATAATTTGTATTTATTACATTGTCTGAATATTGTCCTATAAATAGGACCAATCTCTTTGTAGAAATACACCGATGAAATAATACAGAATCATTCTATCTTTCTCTCTTCTCTTTTATCTTCTTTCTCCTTATTTCATAACACTCTACATTTTATTCAATTTGTTGTCAAAATTGAAGAAGATAAGTACTCATCCCATTTCAAAGGGAGTCTCTCACATCTTTGAAAAACTAAAAATACTTTTATATATGTTTAGAAATACATCTTCAAACAGACATAAAATTATGAGTGGCAAAATAGGTCTGATCTGCTAGACATATCTGATTTGACAGCATTTTAGTGCGGGGCACACTAACAGTTTAGTCTCTCACCCTCTAATAGGGGTGTTCAAAACCAAACCGATCCAACTGAAAACCGCAAAACCGAACCAAACCAAATCGAAATCGCAAAAAATCGCATTTGGTTTGGATGTGTTTGGGCCATTTTTTAACAAACCGCGTGGTTTGGTTCGGTTTGCGGTTTGTATTTAACAAACCGAACCAAACTGAACCAAACCGTATTATGTTACAACCCTCCAACTTCAATTAACTTATATCCAACTCAAACTCAAACCTATTATACCCTAACCTTACGATTACAAATAATTTTCTCTTCCTCACACTTAAGGTTTCAGTTTAAGTCTTCTCAAATCTCTCCTAGAAGTATTGCACCTTCTTCTCATTTTCTTTTCTAAATACATATCACATATTCTTTTCTAGTCTTTCATCTCTTAAGTTCTTTATTTTTTTTCTTATTATTTTATTCTACTGTTCTCTCTTTCAATTAGGTTTTTAAATGTTCATCTTCTTATCTAATTGTATCTCTTTTGCTCTCTCTTTTTCATCTTCTCTAATATTTCATCTCCTCTTTTTTTCTATTTCGTTATAATGTTTTTGATATTATTTTATGCTACTATTTTATGTTTTTTATTTCACTTTTATCTAATATTATTTTTGTATATTAAATGGAAAGTTATTATCCAAATATGATGAATTTTGTTTTTATTTGAAAACGCATAAATGACTAAATATGAATTTATGTTGTCATCAATATGTGTATGTATGGCTCAATAAATTTTTGTAAAAAAAACCGAACCAATCCAAACCGCATTGGTTTGGTTTGATTTGGTTCGGTTTTATTTCTAAAAGCCAACCAAACCAAACCGAACCGCACACTTTTTCTCTTGCGGTTCGGATAATTTTTTACGTCAAAACCGCCCAAACCGCACCGCGAACACCCCTACCCTCTAATATGTATGTTCCTCCCCACTCTGTTTTTTTTTTTGCAAATTTTTTAGGACACGTGTATTTACATAAGTTTTACGTTTTTAGACTTAAAGGGTGTGTAGTGCCTGTGAGCTTTTCCCGCTTCGACCTCACTTTTATTATTAGGCGTGACTAAGTTTTAGGCTCACATCCTCAACTATGTCTGCCCGCCCCATTTTTTGCAGACTTTTGCAGGGCGGACATATCCGTTTGCCACCCTACCTAAAATAACACCAACCATTATATTTAGCCAACCACTTTATTTTTGATAAAATATATTTCTAAAATGCATCTCTGTATATTATTTGGGGTGAATCTGGAGAGCCCCTCTGTAAAATCCCTTGTACTCATTTATAATATTTTTATTCACTGAGCTTATTTATTTAACAACTCAATGATGATTCCGGAGATGTATAATAAAAAAATGTCAAGCGGGAAATTGAATAAAACACCACCTTGCATATTCTTATTCCTCATGATCAAACTCAATTTCATTCTCAAAACCCTTAAAATAATTTCTTCCATTCTCAATCAACTTTTCAACACCATAACATAGTTCTTGTATTTTATCACATCAAAGGGAGCAAAATAAGTTAGAGTGTAAAGTAAGGTTCATTCATTTCATCCCTTATTTCTTGCATTAATCTGGTTTTATAGTTAAAAATAGAATATTGTGTCTAAAAATGCATCTCCGAACACACCTCATTTTAATTGTAAAAATAATTAAACAGAAGATTTTATAGATGTGCTTCTCCGTAAAAAAACCCTAATTTTATAAAAAAAAATAGGACTCGTTTGAATATGCATATCTGAAATATGCCATAGTGACAAGATATTATGTCCAAATTAATCTAAAGCTTGTATAAATAAGGGGTCTTCATTCCCATGTTCATTAAAAAACACAACACACTAGAATGAACACATATCCCCATCTTGCAATTGTGCATTTCATTACGCAAAGCCCCTATTTCAATTTAGGGTCTCTGGAGATAGAACTCTGACTCATCTGAAATCCAAACTGAATACTTTCATACGATATCCAAAAAATTAAAGAGTTATCAAGCTAGAGTATTGTTCACCCTAGATTGACGATTAATGGAAGATATGGTTCACCAAGCTTGAACTCAAAATGAATGAAGATTTAAAGGTTACATAGAGTACATTTTAGAGTTACCCATCGAATGGTCTGATTGAAGTGGATGCAAAGATTGCAAGATTGGCCGAAGATATTTTAAAGATGTTTCAACATTTTGAACCACCCGTTTGTAATAAAATATAATTTTAAATTTATCATAACGATTATCTATGTAATTTAAAGTATTTTGATGTTAATTTGTGTTATGTTTCCAACATTCTTCCATTGTTTCTGGTTTGACCTAATAGATCATATTTCATAAATGCATCTCAGTAAAACTCTCTTAAATTTGTAATTAAGAGTTATTACGGAGATGCATTTCAGACTCACTCTATTATTGATACAAAGATGTATTTTCGGACTAAATTTTGGAAAAATAAGGATGACTCACCAATTTGCGATGAATGATGTGTAAATAGAAAAGTAAGATTTGATTTTGTCATCAATGAAGATGAAGATCTTTCTTATGATATAGAAAAGTAAGATTTGTTGTCATGGATTCAAGCTCTATGAAATAGATATCTTGACGCCTCAACCACAATTATCGACTACGAATTCACCAAACATGACACATCATACATTTTGTTCTTCGTCGCAGATCCTCTAGGCATAAGTTTTTTTCTTTTTTCAAGTATTTCAAGCTTGACGAAAATGTTCTCCTCTCCGTGAACAACGATGCTACACCATTTTTTTCAATCACATGCAAAAAATCGGAGAACAAAATAGAAATTGTGATGTTTCTATTGGTGAATATTAACCTTCATAATTTTTGGAAAACCTTGATCTGTTGAGTATCCCGATTTACTAAAATACGTTGAAAGCACAATTTTTGACCTGGTAAAGGAGAAGATTGTTTGTGCTTAGACCGATCAGGTTATGCACCTTGGAAATACAACAACAAATCGAGTTGAGTTTGCTCATTGTCATACCCCAAAATTTGCCCATACTATTTCTCTTGTTCAAATTCAAATCAAGGTACAAAGCTTAAAGGCATCTCTCCTAAACAAAGGCTCAAGAAACTAGGGTTTGTGGTTCTTTGAAGAAAATCACTGGATCAAAAGCTCCAAGGCATCCCACATTACTTCCATGACAAGTTTCAGATCTCAATTCAAAAGATTGATCACTCAATTGTTTAGAAAGTCAACAGTCGACTGGGTTGACTTAAAAGTCAACTGGGGTCAAATTACAGTCAAAACTCCTGATTTTTTTGTCAACATCCTCATATCGAAGTATCATTCACCATTTGATCAAGAATTGATCATGGTTCATCAAGGAAAGATCAGGAATCAGCAAATTCAAAAGTTTCTAAATTAGGGTTTTCATAGGAGAAAGTCAACTGAACTTTGACCAGCCATAACTAGGGATGCTCATGGACGGTTTTTGTCCATAACCAATCCATATATTATCCATTTGGTATAACCGGATTTTAAAACCAATTTTTATAACCAGATTTATTTTTCCAAAACCGGTTATATCCATGACCAAATTTTATAACCGGTTTTAAATTTAAAAATTTCATTTTTAAAATTTAATTTTAAATTACGTTATTAAAATATTTTTTTTTTGGAAAATCGACTTTTCATATTTTTTAAAGACACGATTTTTCAAAATAACTCGAATTTTTCGTTTTTTCAAAATACTCGATTTTTTGTTTTTACGAAAAAAAACTCGATTTTTTTGTGTTTCCGAAAAAAAAAACTCAATTTTTTTGTGTTTCTGAAAAAACTAGATTTTTTTTTATTTTTCAAAAAAAACTCGATTATTTCGTTTTTTCAAAAAAAACTCGATTTTTCATTTTTTCAGAAAAAACCCGTTCTTTCATATTTCTAAAAAACTCAATTATTCGTGTTTCCGAAAACTCAATTTTTCATTTTTTCGAAAAAAACTCGATTTATCATTTATGTTAGAAAAACTCAATTTTTTTGTATTTCCAAACAACTCGGTTTTTTAGTATTTCCGAAAAACTCGATTTTTTCGTATTTAAAAAAAAAACTCGATTTTTCAATTTTTCAAAAAAACTCGATTTTTTGTATTTCTGAAAAACTCGATTTTTTCGTATTTTCAAAAAAACTCGACTTTTCAATTTTTCAAAAAAACTCGATTTTTCGTATTTCCGAAAAACTTATTTTTTTGGTATTTTAAGAAAATTCGATTTTTTTGAACTTTCGAAAAACTCGAATTTTCATTTTTATGTTTTTTTTTCTTTCTGCAAAATATTTTAAAAATTTATATTTTTTTGCGATTTTTTAAAAATAATAGACCAATTAAATTTTTATGTTGGATATGGATATCCAAAATATGGATTTGGTTAAAACCATATTAATAATATATCCAAAATATGGATTTGGTTAAAACCATATTTGATAATTAACCGGTTTTTAATAACCGGATATGGATATGAATATGGATAAATCCAATAACCGGTTTATTTGAACATCCCTAGCCATAACTCCCACATGGAACATCAGAAATTTTCCATCCAAAGCTCATTTTGAAGGAAATTGAATTCTCTACAATTTTTCTCTCACATTGCAAGTCTAAAAATGCTTCATTTGAGAGATATGGACCAAAACATTATAGGTCCTTTTCAAAAGTCAACCAAAAGTCATTTTTTTCAAAAGAACACACAAGGAGCATGGAAAATCATTTTGACATGGGACCAAAAACACTGGTTAGAGGACTCTTCAAGGTCTCTAAAAAGTCCTAGAACTTCTCCATACCTTAAAAATTGAGGGAGATACGAATTGCACAAGTTGATCGAATTCTAGGAAATGCATGAAGTCCCAATGGACAATTTTCACAATGTTAGATTGGTGGGCCTAATTTGTGGACTTCAAACATGCCTATAGGCTAAATAAAAACCTTTAAATTATTTATTTTATTTTTTATGACATTTGTTTATATTTATTTGAATTTTATTCATTTAAATATTAAATAAATTATCTATATTGAACATCAACCTAATTCAACAAATGAATCTAACTATTAGTTATCAATAATCCATCTCTATGAGTGGTACGCGCGGGAAACGGGGACGAGGGAGGCCGCCAAAAGTGGCGCCACCGTCACCAGTGAACCAACCAGCACCACCCACACCGGAGAACAAACAACCGTTATCGGAGATGGCGAATCCAGGCTTACAATCTGGTACTACTTCACGACCAAGAAAGGAGGTGGAACAAGAAACGAATCTCGTTGAGGAGGAAGATGACGACTCGGAAACCCTAATTGAAGGAAAAGGGAAGAAGATATCACAATCGGAACCGAAGAAACAGGAAGAACGCAAGCTGTGGGTTGATGTTCTTGCGGAGAACCGCAATCCAGCAAAGGGTCTTTCGATGCAATACGTAGCGCCAACAGTGACAAGCGAAGGAATTGAAATCGAGATTGAAGAAGAAGACATTGCGTCTGAAGTGCAATACTGGGAAACAGCTTTAATCTTGTATGCGATGGGTGAAGAATTAAGCATGAACATGGTGAAAAACTTCATGGAGAGGACATGGAACTTTGTTAAGCTTCCAGATATGTTTTACCATGAGGAAGGCTATTTCATACTTCGGTTCAAATCTCAAGATGACATGGAAGCAGTGATGATGCGAGGACCATACACGATCAGAAACATCTCCCTGATGCTAAGGGAATGGAAGGCTGACTTTGACCTGAAGAGGGATATGCTGAGAACCTTGCCATTGTGGGTGAAACTCCCTAAATTGCCTCTGCATCTATGGGGTGCTAAAAGCTTGAGCAAGATTGGTAGTGCCATAGGAGTCCCTATTGTCACTGATGAATGTACAGCCACGAAATTGAGAGTATCGTATGCTCGACTCTTGATTGAAGTTGACATCACCAAAGAAATGGTGAAAGAGATTGCCATAAAGGACTGTGAAGGGAGAAAATTGATGCAACTGGTTGAATATGAATGGAAACCTCTCTACTGTGAGAGATGCCAATGCATTAGACACAGGTGCAAAGATCAAGTGAAGAAACAATGGAAACCTCGAATCAAGCCCCCTTATCCAACTATCAGCATTCCTGCTCCAGCTCCAAATGTTGAAACAAATCATAGAGCATCACCAGAGGAAAAATCAGACCCTGCCAGACAACCTGAGGAGAATGATTGGATAACTGTAGGTTCTTCAATCAAGGAAAGAGGTAAAAAAGCTCTATCTGAAACTTGTCCTGAGATTAGCTGTATGAATGGATTTGAGGCACTGGAGGTTTTGAAAGACCTAACAGTGACCTTGGACAGGGGACCATGCTAGCCTCATGGAATGTCAGGGGACTTAAAAAGTCAGGCAAGCTCAGAGAGATTAGTTCCTGTCTCAAATCTATTAAGCCTGACATCTTGATATTGATAGAAACTAGAGTCAAATTTGCTAAATCTAGTAAGATTAGAGATATGCTCAATCTCTATGATAAGTATCTGGATAATTATCATTCACATGATAATGGTAGAATATGGATCACATGGAATGATAGTCAATATGATATTCAGTATGCTCATAGTTCTGATCAGTACGTTCACTGCAAAGTCTTTGATCTGAAGGGTGATTTCCTTTTCTGGTTGACTGCAATATATGGTAGCAATCACCTTGAGCAAAGAAAGAGGTTATGGAGGGATATTAGCAGTATGACCATATGCCCTCATGAGCCTTGGTGCTTAGTTGGGGATTACAATAATGTCACCAGTGCCCAAGATAGAATTGGAGGCAGAATGGTCATGGAATCTGAGTATAGTGACTTACAGGACATGATGTTACAAACAGGGCTCAGTGAGATGGATAGCTGCGGAGACTACTTCACATGGTGCAATAGACATACTGTGGATCCTATTCACTCGAGGATTGACAGAATTATTGGTAATGTGGATTGGTTTACTAAATACAATGACTTAACTCTGAATATTCTTTCCCCCAGTGTTTCAGATCATGCACTGCTTCTCCTGACAGCTAGGGAACAAATCAAAAGAGGTAGCAGATTTAAGTTCTATAACTGTGTCACAGATTTACCAGGGTATGAGGAGGCTGTTAGAAATAGCTAGAGTAAACCTATTGATGGCAGCCCAATGTTTAAACTGTGGGGAAAACTGCAAAGACTGAAGCCTAAGCTAAAGAGCTTAAGTAAGGGTCTGGCCAATATGAAACATCAATTGGAACAGGCAAGGAATAATCTGGAGCTAGCACAGAGGGATCTCAGGTTAAACAGTAGGGATGGGAGCAGAGTTACAAAGGTGACAAAGTATACTGAGGAAGTCATTAGACTTCATGAGCTAGAGGAGCAGATGCTGATCCAGAGGTCGAAAATAGATTGGCTGAGACTTAGTGATGACAACAACTCTTATTTTCATGCTTCCATCAAAGCCAAACATAAGAGCAAGAGCATGAATATGCTGAAGAAATCTGATGGTAGTATGGTGTCAGAGCAGGCTGGTATTATGGAGGAAGTTATGCAATTCTATCAGCAACTCATGGGAACCAAGGACAACAATCTGAAACATATGGACATTGAGGCAATGAGAAGAGGAAAACAAGTCAGTCCCAGTCAAAGAGATTACCTCACTAGTGATGTAACTGAGAAGGAGATTTGGGAAGCTTTGAAGGGTATAGGAGACCTTAAAGCTCCAGGCATTGATGGCTATGGCTCTAAATTTTTCAAGGCCAGCTGGAATATAATAAAGCAGGATGTGATAGCTACTGTCCAGGAATTCTTTGTGAAAGGTAAGTTGTACAAAGCTTTCAATAGTACAATTGTCACACTTATTCCAAAACATGATCTTGCTAATGAAGTGAAAGATTTTAGACCCATTGCTGGATGTACAACTTTCTTCAAGATTATCTCCAAAGGCTTAACTAATAGGTTAGGCACTGTGCTCCCTGACATAATCCATCAGAGCCAGGCAGCTTTTCTGAAAGGCCAGGTTATCCAAAATCACATTTTGCTAGCTTTTGAGCTCATGAGAGGTTATGACAGGAAAGGAGGTACACCTCGATGCATGCTTCAGATTGACATTCAGAAAGCATATGATATGGTGGACTGGTCAGCCTTGGAAACAATTATGAGTGAAATTGGCCTGCCAAATAAGTTCATAAAATGGATCATGTTGGGCACCTCCACAGTCAGCTATAGGTTTAATGTCAATGGTGAATACTCTGCGGTTTTGAAAGCAAGGAGAGGCATTAGACAGAGAGACCCCATCTCCCCACTCCTATTTGTCATTATGATGGAATACATGAATAGAGTAATGGCAAAGATGATTAATAACTCAGATTTCCATTTCCATAGTAAATGTGCAAAATTAAACCTCACTCACCTTACTTTCGCTGATGATATCTTGATGTTTAGTAGGGGGGATACTAATTCCATTAAGCTTCTCATAGAAGCTTTCTCATCCTTCTCTAAATCTACTGGTCTCATAGTTAACCCGAGGAAATGCAAGGCTTTTTTTGGAGGTATGGATGATGCTACAAAGGCAGAGGTGATGATATCTACAGGCTTCATGGAGGGGGCATCTGCCAATCAGGCATCCCATTATCGAGTAAAAGACTGCACATGATCCATTATCTTCCTTTGATTGATAAAATTAGTAGCAGGATAAAGCATTGGACTACTAAGCTGTTGAGTATAGCTGGCAGGATCCAATTGGTAAAAAGTGTGGTGGCATCCATAGCTCAGTACTGGATGTTCAGCCTTCCTTTGCCTGACTGTGTCATAAAGAAACTTGATTCCATCTGCAGGACATTCATATGGTCTGGTAAAAGCACACCTAGTAAGAAGAGCCCTGTTGCCTGGCAGAAAGTATGCAGACCTCTCAAGCATGGAGGTTTGAATATTCTTGATTTGAAAACGTGGAATTCTGTAGCACTCCTAAAATGCCTCTGGAATATCAGTATGGAAGGAGATAGCCTTTGGGTAAAATGGATTCATACCTATTACTTAAAGGGTAGAGATATAATGCAGGACAATCATGGCAATAACTGCACCTGGATACTCAAGAACATCATGGCTAAAAGAGTGGAGATAGGACAGATTGCAAATATATGGCAGAGTATGGCTACACTTGGTAAATTCAAGATGATGAAAGTCTATGAAGCACTGAAGCAAGAGAGCAACACTGTTGAATGGTATCAGGTGCTGGCACATAACTTTGCCCGGCCAAGAGCAAAAACTATCCTTTGGTTGGCTTGTCAAGATAGGTTACCTACTAAAACTAGATTGAAAAAATTTGGTATATTGCAGCATTCCTTATGTGAACTTTGCAATAAGGCTGATGAGGATCGTGACCATATATTGTTCGAATGTCAGGATTCAAAGAGCATTTGGAGTACTGTGCTTGATTGGATGAAAGTGCAGGTTCCTAGCAGACTGGATCTTACCTGGATTTTGAGGAAATCTAAAGGCAAGGGCTGGAAAATGGGAATTCTTAAGGCTGTTATAACTGAAACATGTTATAATATCTGGATGTATAGAAATTCAAAGATTTTTGGTGAAGAGGGTATAGTTAGAGATAGACAGTTGGTAACTAGAAACATTATAGATACTATTGTCTATAGAGGGTGGATGAAACCCAAATATAGGACTCATATAGTTAATAACCTCATGTAAATAGGCTCAATTTATGGCTAGAATGCCCTGCTCTGTAATAGTTTCTTTGAAGTAAATAAAAGCTTTTATTTCAAAAAAAAAAATTAAAAAAATTAAAAAAAATATGAAATAAATTGATTTAAAATTATAAATTGCATTTTTGAATCATGGCAAGCAATCCAAATATGAGATATTGAGTGAAAAGGCGTGGAAAGGAATTTGGACCAAAATAGAAGAATTTCATATGGAAAATTTCAATCAAATATTCACCATCAAAATATAGGATTTGATTGGATTTTTCTTGAGATTATTAACCTAATTTCGAACCATTATATATAGAAAAAATTTCCAGACTTCAAGAGAGGATTTTTGGTGGTTGAAGAACCCTACAGAGACAAAACAATCGGTGGTATACAAGGGATATGCAGACCCAAATTTCAGCAAATTGAAGCAATGCTAAGGAGTCCAATCGATTCACCAGTACTCTCTAGAATCAAACGGCAGCGTCGCCAACGTTTGAAGTATCTCGAACCAGCCATTCACGACCACGGTTTGCATCACTTTTAAAATTTTCGATTGCAACGATTCATGCATGATAAACCGGTTTTGATTGTATATTCATGTTCATATGGATGAGTATGATGTTTCTGGGTTGGTTTCGTGAAGCCTAAGCGCAAGAATCAAAATCCACCATTGCTAGGTTTACAAAGCTTCCAATTGGGAATTCTGTTTTTAGGGATAATTGGTTCAAATTAAGGGTACCAATGGACTGAGAAGATAATTTCCAATCGATTCATGTTTTTATATTTGATTTATTCGCTGTGTTCCTTTAGTTCGAATTTTGCAGAATATTGCCATGGACGTGATCGTAGCTAATTGATGGCCAGTTCGTAGCAAAATGAACGCTGGTTCAGAAGTGAAGAAGATGATTACGTGTTGAAGTCCCATTGGCTCAATTCAAACAGCCAGCAGCGCGCGCGTTTCATGATAGGTTATCCCATTCATGCATATCAAGGTATTGGCGTGTTGTACTTACAACAAACACAATTAATTCGAGTGGCAAGCGCGTGTGATGCCTATCCACAGGGTCCTGGGATCGATTCTCACCCAGGACACATTTTTCTCTATTTTCTTTGGCACTTCATGTTTGTAAATCCAACGCTGTGGCTCCCTCACAGGACCATCATGCACGCCCCTCAACAACCCTCAGATTGCAAACAGCTCAGATCCAACGCATCTGGAGTGAAGACATACCATGGACCTTCAGCCACTCACCACACATGATCCAAGCTGAGTTTTTCTATTTTTTTTTTTTTTTTACTTTTAATTATATAACTTGTTTATTTTTATTGATTTCTATATTGTTTTTTTAAAACTCTTTTTCAATATTTCTCTTTTCATAAGGTTTGTTCTAATTTTCTTCTTTCTCATAAAAACAAAATAATAATAATAAATATTTATTTAATATTAATTATTAATAATATCTTTTAATGAATTAATTTACTCGTTTAATTATTTAATTATCAAGGTTTTTATTAAATGATAAAAAATACATATTAGGGTTAGGGGATTTAATCGAAACCCTATTTTCATCGATTTAATTAATTAGGTTGAAAAATCAATAATTAATTAAATTGATTTTATTTATTCTGTTAATCATATTAATTCGTACCCTAATCAGGGTTTACGAAGATCACTCCCTACACTGAAAAAATATTTCTTTGTGCATTCTTTTCAGGGTTATCATCAGACATCTTCCGATTACGCGCCACGTCTTTTACAAAGCTAAGTCCCGACTTTATCTTTATTTGAATATTTGTTTGCCTTATAAAATTATTATTAGGGTTAAACCTCGAAAGTCAATGGACTCTTTTGCACTCACGACTTTATTTATTTTTGCCTATTTTTCAGGGTTAACTTCGAGGCAACCTCCGACTACCAACCATATCAGATCAAATCAGAAGCTAAATCTTTTTCATATTATTTAATTCCTTTTTGCCATTTTTTATTAAATTAGGGTTAACGTTATTTGACAAATGAACTGCCCATACACTTACCCCTTTATTTTTGTTTTCTCTTTTCCCAATTTTTCAGGGTTAGCCAACCGCCAAAGCTCAATAGTCGGTAACCCTAAAACTTATCTATTTTCTTTAATTATTACTTGTTCAGACCTATTGCATTATTTGATACGCTGGTTTCTTTTTCTCCTTCCCCATATTATTGCGTGGTTAGTAATCTTAGGAAGTGCAAGCCTTGAACTGAATTAACATCACTAATTATAAGATAAAATTTCTGAATTAATCACATGATTGTTGCACCCACGCACACTTTTTCGGTAACCCCTCTTGTTGCCTGTTTCCTGTTGCCTGCTGCCTTGTTGCCTTGTGTTTTTTGCAGAATAGCCATGTCCCTCGAATACGAGGATACCTCAGCCATGTTGCCTCGATTAATGCAATGATCATAAGTCCCTAATGATGCTGCCTTCGATACACTAATATGATCCCGTCCCTCAGAAGTTGCCTACGAAAGGCTGAGGTGTCCTCTGGTTGCCTAACGAAAGGCTATTCTGATCCTTCCCTTAGACTATCTGCCCCTATATGGCATAGGACAGTCTTATGGCGAATGATAACTCGATGACCCGTTCACATCCAAACGAAAGACTTCTTGCCCTCTTATGGCATGGTTGGCCCCTTTCACCCTGAAAGGCTAAAAAGAACATTTTTTATCTAACCAGGTAATTTGCCCTTAATTGCATGCTCTGGTTTAAAAATCTTTTTCTTACACTTTTTCATAAACTTTCAATATGGCTACGCTCATTTACGAGCTAAAGTCCGTATTCTATTCTTCTACATTTCTTTCAAACGAGCAAAGAAATTAAGAGCCCATGGATAACCATGGATGCAAAGGCTGCCTTACTCCTTCCCTTTGCATAAATTACCCCCCGAACTCAGTTTTTATTTAAAAGGTTTTTCCCGTTCTTTTAGCCTTTCTGAATATTTGGATAAAATAAAAGTCGGTGGCGACTCTTGCTTACCGCGACATTTCGATAAAGTCAGTTCACCGTATTACAGAACTGGCGACTCTACTGGGGAATTTTTTTATAAAAGAGGGGTTACCTTAAAAGTTTAGGATTCACTTAAATGTTTTCTATTGTTTGCTTTGTTTGTTTTATTTTTCAGGAGCGTTTTGGGAATTAAATGAAGGACGAATCCTATTCCCGGATTGAAGAACACTTAAGATTAGGAGTGGCATAGTCATGGCGACCTCTTTCACATATGTGGGAGATGAGTCAATATGAAGTTCACACTTGAGTTAGGACTCCATAGCATATGCACACCTTCAGGCTCAGAATAACCAGTTCCGAAAAATAATCTTTCACTTGGCCAAGGGGCAAGAAGAATTGAAGTCACTTCTGATCGAGAAGGAGAAGATTCAACATAAGCATCAAGGTGGTCAAGATAATCAGAGATCCGAGCCTAAGCAGTCATTTACTCCATTAGATATACCGTTGTCTCAAGTTCTCCAACAACTGCTCAATCAGAACTTGATAACTCTACTACCTCCATATTCATTTCCTACCAATCCCACTCCTGGGTATAAGTACCATGCGAGATGTGCTTATCATTCGAATAGTCCTGGTCATGATACAGAGGATTGTTGGCAATTAAAGCACAAGATTCAAGACCTCATTAATGACAAGATCATTGACTTCAACTCACCTAAGGAACCTCATATGGCTAATGCTGGGTACAATCTGAAAGGTCGCAATGGACACAGCCAATCTGTGGGGACAATTCTGATCTCTACACCAGTTCCACAACAAAGACGCAAGTCAGAGGCACCTAAGCGTCAGTTCACGAAGATCAACATGTCACTGGCTCAGGCATTACAACATTTGTTGAAAGCAAACTTGATTACTGTGAGGGATCCTCCTATGAAGCCCAACATTTCTACTCCTAGCTATAAGCCCAATACGAGGTGCGCATATCATTCCAATAGCCCTGGACATGATACGAATGATTGTTGGCCATTGAAGAATAAGATTCAAGATATGATCGATGCTGATGAAATTGAATTCCCTCATCCCAAGACTCCTATAGTGATCACTACTGTAACACCCCAATTCTACCCAGGCATATAGGTACAAATATCAGAGTATAAAAATTAAATTCATAAAAACAATTAGGGCGTTACACTTAAGTAACCACATAAACAAACATAACATACTCGCAAAAGATGCGTAACACAAATAATCAAGAGGACGGATACACATAAACACCTGAATGTATTCATACTTGTATAAATGCATCGGTAAACAAAATATCCACAACATCCTTCCAAAATACATCGCATGAGAAGGTATCCAAAATACATAATACGAATACATAAAAAGGATCAAATATACATCAAAAGGATCCTATAAGCATTATCTACAAAATAAGTGTTCGATCCCCCCCCCCCCTTAGGTGTTACGTATCACGAGCGGACGACACCAAAACGGACGACTACAAAGAGAGCACCTACACTTGCGGATCACCTACACATTACCCACGAGTAGGTAACATTAAGGCAGAAGGGTGAGAATACAATTCATAATGAAAGCATGATCAATATAGTAATTCCAACAATATCATTAAGAGTCATATAACAAGATAATCCAATAAGTCAACCACAATCAATATATAAATAATGCGGTACATGGATGATAACATAAATTATAAAGACCGAAGATGATGAATGAGACTCGACTATGCGTATGCATGTGGTACCAAATCCGGAGTAAAACTCCTCCTTGTCATTATGACAAATACACCTGCCAAGCATTATGCTGGGACTTTATTCCACTCAGGAAGCCCGCAGGCTGTCGTCATCGAGCACGCAGCTCCCACTGATGACCTCTTGCCACTCAGGCTCATTCCATTACCGAGCATTAAGCCCCTACTGGTAACCATGCCCGCAGGCCATCTGTTAACAGCATTCCGCCATTAACGTATTGAAATGTTATGCTGTGCATACAAACGACTCGATTACACAACAACAACAACGATAATATAACTCGGTCACATATCCTCATCACACCGGTTATATTAATCCACGCGGATACTTCATCAAAATTGCCACTCAGGCGTTCATATTCACACAGCACACATATACCGTCAAAACATACTTGATTAGCAAATATTATTTCACAAAAATAAATTTATGAAAAATTCATTCAACCACTAACACACTCCTCCTTATCATAAAGCATACTCAAGGGTTCTCATAATACTTCAAACGGCGCGTAGAAACGACCTACGGTTCAAAAGATACAACAAAACGAAGTTTGGAAAAATAAAATTTCACACAGTCCGCTTGAGCTCCGCTCAGCGGACCCAGACAGAGAATTCACCAAACGAAAATACAGAACCTCCGCTCAGCGGACCCAGATAGAGATTCCCTGCAAAAGAACCTCCGCTCAGCGGACCCCCCTCCGCTCAGCGGGCCTGCGTAAACCCAGAAAAACCAGTCCTGTAACAGACCGTCTCAGCTCCCTCTAAACCATTCAAAACCCATTTAAACCTTCATCCTAACATCAATACAACACAAACATGCTATATATACACCTAATCCATGATTATCATATGGTTGGATCATCACATATCATCTTTGACCTAAATTTCTTCATAAGCAAGAAAACATGGAGAAATGAAAAACAAACATGATCCATGGGAATATCTATCATCATAGTACACATACACACCACAAAATCAAGTTTATATCTTCAAAACTCACAAAACACACAATTTGCCATTGTTGAACAAGCTTGGAAAAGAGTAAGAACAAGAACAAAACACACAAAACTACAAGAATCATACAATCAAGATAAACTATATTCATCCCCCTTACCTTGGTTGGATTCTTGGCTCTAGCTTGGTTTGGATTATACAACTCTCTTCTTCTCTTTGTTTTTCTCTTCTTTCTCTTCTCTTCCCCAAGTTCTCTTTCTTTCTTACTATCTCAAAATATCTCTTTTTCTCTCTTTATCAAAATATCTCTTTCTATTTCTCTACTTCTCATTTTCCCCCTCTCAACTTTCATAATTTCTAATTTTGGCCCAAATGTCACTAAATATCAATTCTAACCAATTAACACCCAAAACATAATAATTACACACATGGAAAGTAATAAGTAAAATATTAACATAATTAATATTTATCGACTGACTCGACTCGAAAACGGTAAAATTAGGAAAATGTAGCAAACATCACAATTAATCAGAAAAACACATTTACGGGCGTTACAACCCTCCCCCACTTAAAAGATTTTCGTCCTCGAAAATAAGATTACCTGCTACAAACAACTCAGGATAGGAATCTCGCATCTTGCTCTCCAACTCCCAGGTCAAACTCTCACCTGCCGCACTTAACCATACGACTTTCACCAAGGCGATCTCCTTGCCTCGCAGAGTCTTAGTCTCACGATCTTCAATACGCACCGGTATCGTCTCAACCGTCAGGTTCTCACGCACTTGCACATCATCCATCTGAATCACATGGGACGGATCCGCAATGTATCTCCTCAACTGAGACACATGGAATACATCGTGCAGATTAGAAAGACTTGGCGGTAACGCCACCCGATACGCAACTTTGCCAACTCGCTCCGATATCTGATAAGGACCAATAAAACGCGGAGTAAGCTTCCTCGATTTCAAAGCTCGTCCGACACCAGTCATAGGCGTAACTCTTAAGAATACATGATCACCGGCTTGGAATTCCAAATCTTTCCTTCGCTTGTCATGATAACTCTTTTGCCTACTCTGTGAACTTCTCATCTTCTCACGAATAAATTTCACCTTCTCTGTAGTCTCTCTTACTATTTCAGGTCCGAGTACCACACTTTCGCCCGATTCAAACCAACACAGTGGAGTTCTACACTTACGACCATATAGCGCTTCAAAAGGTGCCATTCCGATACTAGAATGAAAACTGTTGTTGTAAGTGAATTCTATCAACGGAAGATAAGTATCCCACAAACCTCCCTTCTCTAGAACACATGCCCTCAACAAGTCTTCTAACGATTGAATAGTCCTTTCGGTCTGACCGTCTGTCTGAGGATGATAAGCCGAACTCAACCTCAACTTAGAGCCTAGAGCCTCTTGCAAACCTTTCCAAAAATCTGATGTGAACCTTGGATCTCTATCTGACACAATACTCAACGGTATACCATGTAGTTTCACAACCACCTTGATATAAATCTCAGCCAACTTCGCAACTGGAAAAGTGATGTTAATAGGAATAAAGTGAGCAGACTTTGTCAACCTATCAACAATCACCCAAACCGCATCGAAACCTCTCACAGTATTTGGTAAACTCGTCACAAAGTCCATAGAGATACTATCCCATTTCCACTCTGGAATATCCAATGGTTGCAACAACCCTGCAGGACGCTGATGCTCCACTTTTGACTTCTGACATACCAAACACGCATACACAAACTGAGCCACATCCCTTTTCAAACCAGACCACCAAAAGATCTTCTTCAAATCCTGATACATCTTATTGGCTCCCGGATGAATACTCAAACTGCTTCTGTGACCTTCTTCTAAAATCATCTTTTTCAGCTCGGAATCATCAGGTACACAAATTCTACCACGGAATCTCAAAACACCTTGACCATCCACTCTGAAGTCGCCATTATCACTTTGATTTGCCACCATAAACAAATCAACAAGTTTCACATCCATTTTCTGTCTCTCGCTAACAGTCGACAGAAAGTCATTCGTCACTTTCAACATACCCAACTTCACACTATCTGGTGTCAATTCACATACCAAACTAAGATCACGAAATTGCTCCAAAAGTTCCCACTCCTCCGCCATCATAGCGGACATATGCAAAGATTTCCGACTCAAAGCATCGGCAACCACATTAGCTTTACCAGGATGGTAATTCAAGCTAAAGTCATAGTCCTTCAAGAATTCCAACCACCTACGTTGTCTCATGTTCAACTCTTTCTGATCAAATAAGTATTTCAAACTCTTATGATCACTAAAGACCTCGAACCTTGCACCGTAGAGATAATGCCTCCAAATCTTTAATGCAAAAACCACTGCAGCTAACTCTAAATCATGAGTGGGATAATTCTTCTCATGAATCCTTAACTGTCTCGAAGCGTAAGCCACCACCTTACCTTCCTGCATCAAAACACCACCTAACCCCATATGCGATGCATCACAATACACCACAAACGGTTCCTCAGGATCAGGTAAAACCAAAACCGGAGCTGAAGTCAACCTCCTCTTCAACTCTTCAAAATTCCTTTCACAAACTATGTCCCAAATAAACGCCTTACCCTTGCAAGTAAGCTGAGTTAACGGAAGTGCCAATTTCGAAAAGCCTTCAATGAATCTTCGATAATAACCCGCCAAACCTAAAAAGCTTCTGATCTCAGTAACCGATCTCGGAACCTCCCATTGTAGCACTGCATCTACTTTGGATGGATCCACTGCAATCCCGCTACCTGAAATCACATGACCAAGAAAACTCACCGCTGATAACCAGAACTCGCACTTGGATAACTTAGCATACAACTGCTTCTCCTTCAAAACCTGTAGCACAACACGCAAATGCTCCTCATGCTCTTCCGGAGACTTAGAATAAATCAAGATGTCATCTATGAAGACTACCACAAACTTATCCAACTGATCATGGAATATGCGATTCATATACTCCATAAACACACCAGGTGCATTAGAAACTCCGAACGGCATCACCAAAAACTCATAATGCCCGTACCGAGTCCTAAACGCAGTCTTCTGAATATCTTCTTCCTTCACCCGAATCTGATGGTAACCAGATCTTAAATCAATCTTGCTAAACACACTGGCTCCCACCAACTGATCCATCAAGTCGTCAATCCTAGGAAGCGGATACTTATTCTTAATCGTCACCTTGTTCAACTGGCGATAATCAATACACAACCTCATGCTTCCATCCTTCTTCTTTACCAACAACACTGGAGCTCCCCATGGTGAAACACTAGGCCTCACAAAATGTTTTGCTAGCAACTCTTCCAATTGTTTCTTTAATTCCACTAACTCTGATGCCGACATTCTATACGGCGCCATAGAAACAGGCCTCGTACCAGGAACTAGATCTATGGAAAACTCCACCTCTCTCTTTGGCGGCACATCAGAAAAGTCTTCAGGAAACACTTCGGGAAATTCTCGCACTACTGGAAAATCCCCAACTGCAGCTCGACTCTCCACAGTCAACGATGCAAACACACCAAACAACTGTGCCCCATCTTCTAACAGTCGATTCAACTCCTTGGTAGATAAGATATCAAATTCCACATCCTTCTCAAGAAATGGAAACCTCACCAACTTATGATAACAATCGATATGGACACGATTATTCATTAACCAATCCATTCCCAGAACCACGTCTAACTCGCTCATCGGCAAACAAATCAAATCAACAGTAAAGTCCTTACCGAAGATTGATACCGGACAATTCTTACAAACTAGAGAAGTAATTACCGACCCCATTGCTGGTAAATCGATAACCATCTCACCACCCAAATCAGATAGAACAAGACCTAATCTTTTAACACAATCATCGGCTATAAAACAATGCGAAGCACCCGTATCAATAATAGCAATTAAAGGAATGCCATTAATAAAACAAGTACCTCTGATCAGTCGATCACCCTTGTCCGTCTGAGTTCCAGCCAAAGCAAACACTTTCCCTCCAGCTTGAACTTTCTTCTTCTGACATTGGCCGCTCATGTGTCCTTCTTCACCACAATTAAAACACACTATTCCCTTGAACATACAGTCGGGTGACAAATGTCCTGCCCTCCCACACTTGAAACATTTCCTCGAGTCACCATTGCAGACATTACTTTTGTGGCCAGGTTTACCACACTTAAAACACACAATCTTAGCAGGAGCATCTCCCCCACTAAACCTAGGTCCATAATTCATCTTTTTCTTACCCTTCCCTCCATCATACGGCGTCCCACGATTCTGCGGACCTTTGTTCCTCTTTTCATTAATCACCTTATGATGAGCATTATTATCCTCATCATAAATCCTACAGCTGTCCACCAAATCTGGAAACACCCGAATCTTCTGATACCCCACCGCCTTCTTGATATCAGAACGTAACCCATTCTGGAACTTAACGCACTTAGAAAATTCTGCTCCCTCACCAACAAAGTGCGGGTAGAATTTCGCAAGTTCATTAAACTTGGCCGCATATTCAGACACAGACATGCTGCCCTGAACCAAAGCCAAAAACTCAGTCTCTTTCTTCCCACGGACATCCTCCGGGTAATACTTCCTCAAAAACTCCCTCTTGAACACCGTCCAAGAAATCTCTTCACCGGTTGCTTCTAACCTTGCCAAAGTCTCCAGCCACCAATCATCAGCCTCCACAGCTAACTGATGAGTGCCATACCTGACTTTCTGCTCTTGCGTGCAATCCATCACACGAAAGATCCTCTCCATCTCCTTCATCCAAGTCAAGGCTCCCTCGGGGTCATGCGTTCCCTTAAACACATGAGGATTCTCCCTCTGGAAAGTCGCTAAACTCCGAGACCTTGCATTCTCATCCGTATGCATAGCTTCAGCCATAGCTTGCAATGCAGCAGCAATAGCAGCGTCGTTACGTCCAGCCATCTCTAAACTTCACAATAACACCAAGAGAAGTAAGCCCCAAAAAAAGAAAAATAACACAAGAATTGTTAGACCAAACGACACGACACTTGGTCGGACAAGACCGACCCGCTCTGATACCACTAATGTAACACCCCAATTCTACCCAGGCATATATGTACAAATATCAGAGTATAAAAATTAAATTCATAAAAACAATTAGGGCGTTACACTTAAGTAACCACATAAACAAACATAACATACTCGCAAAAGATGCGTAACACAAATAATCAAGAGGACGGATACACATAAACACCTGAATGTATTCATACTTGTATAAATGCATCGGTAAACAAAATATCCACAACATCCTTCCAAAATAGATCGCATGAGAAGGTATCCAAACCACATAATACGAATACATAAAAAGGATCAAATATACATCAAAAGGATCCTATAAGCATTATCTACAAAATAAGTGTTCGATCCCCCCCCTTAGGTGTTACGTATCACGAGCGGACGACACCAAAACGGACGACTACAAAGAGAGCACCTACACTTGCGGATCACCTGCACATTACCCACGAGTAGGTAACATTAAGGCAGAAGGGTGAGAATACAATTCATAATGAAAGCATGATCAATATAGTAATTCCAACAATATCATTAAGAGTCATATAACAAGATAATCCAATAAGTCAACCACAATCAATATATAAATAATGCGGTACATGGATGATAACATAAATTATAAAGACCGAAGATGATGAATGAGACTCGACTATGCGTATGCATGTGGTACCAAATCCGGAGTAAAACTCCTCCTTGTCATTATGACAAATACACCTGCCAAGCATTATGCTGGGACTTTATTCCACTCAGGAAGCCCGCAGGCTGTCGTCATCGAGCACGCAGCTCCCACTGATGACCTCTTGCCACTCAGGCTCATTCCATTACCGAGCATTAAGCCCCTACTGGTAACCATGCCCGCAGGCCATCTGTTAACAGCATTCCGCCATTAACGTATTGAAATGTTATGCTGTGCATACAAACGACTCGATTACACAACAACAACAACGATAATATAACTCGGTCACATATCCTCATCACACCGGTTATATTAATCCACGCGGATACTTCATCAAAATTGCCACTCAGGCGTTCATATTCACACAGCACACATATACCGTCAAAACATACTTGATTAGCAAATATTATTTCACAAAAATAAATTTATGAAAAATTCATTCAACCACTAACACACTCCTCCTTATCATAAAGCATACTCAAGGGTTCTCATAATACTTCAAACGGCGCGTAGAAACGACCTACGGTTCAAAAGATACAACAAAACGAAGTTTGGAAAAATAAAATTTCACACAGTCCGCTTGAGCTCCGCTCAGCGGACCCAGACAGAGAATTCACCAAACGAAAATACAGAACCTCCGCTCAGCGGACCCAGACAGAGATTCCCTGCAAAAGAACCTCCGCTCAGCGGACCCCCCTCCGCTCAGCGGGCCTGCGTAAACCCAGAAAAACCAGTCCTGTAACAGACCGTCTCAGCTCCCTCTAAACCATTCAAAACCCATTTAAACCTTCATCCTAACATCAATACAACACAAACATGCTATATATACACCTAATCCATGATTATCATATGGTTGGATCATCACATATCATCTTTGACCTAAATTTCTTCATAAGCAAGAAAACATGGAGAAATGAAAAACAAACATGATCCATGGGAATATCTATCATCATAGTACACATACACACCACAAAATCAAGTTTATATCTTCAAAACTCACAAAACACACAATTTGCCATTGTTGAACAAGCTTGGAAAAGAGTAAGAACAAGAACAAAACACACAAAACTACAAGAATCATACAATCAAGATAAACTATATTCATCCCCCTTACCTTGGTTGGATTCTTGGCTCTAGCTTGGTTTGGATTATACAACTCTCTTCTTCTCTTTGTTTTTCTCTTCTTTCTCTTCTCTTCCCCAAGTTCTCTTTCTTTCTTACTATCTCAAAATATCTCTTTTTCTCTCTTTATCAAAATATCTCTTTCTATTTCTCTACTTCTCATTTTCCCCCTCTCAACTTTCATAATTTCTAATTTTGGCCTAAATGTCACTAAATATCAATTCTAACCAATTAACACCCAAAACATAATAATTACACACATGGAAAGTAATAAGTAAAATATTAACATAATTAATATTTACCGACTGACTCGACTCGAAAACGGTAAAATTAGGAAAATGTAGCAAACATCACAATTAATCAGAAAAACACATTTACGGGCGTTACAACTACTCCCAGGCATAATCACGACAAGACTGATTAATGTCTAAGTGGATGAACTTTTAATCATTAGCTTTACTTTCATTTGCAATTTCTATTCTGTTTGTTTAAACATTCGACTTATGATAGACATTATATGTTTTAATAACCATCATCAGTGCATTGCATATGTTTGTCTTGAATAAATTATTTCGTTATCACTCATTTAAATTATGTATTTACTTCGCATATGTTTTTGTGATACTCAACTCCTGCTAAGCTGTAAGCCTTTTAAGGGAGGATGACGAAAATGATACCGCAACCTCATACAATATGATTTTGAACGGACTATGTTGACGATGTACATGCATTGTTTCAATTCCTAAACAGTGGAGATATAAGGATGTTAATCCCTTGTCAACCCCTTTGAGCCTAAGGCGTAGGAGTTTTCTTTCTTGAATAATTCAAAACCTTTGATCATAACCTGGGGCAGGGTAGTTACTCAGTTAACTCAATTATACTAGCTGTTGTTTATACAAATAATGATGGGTTCTCGCAACCATTAAGTCAGGCAGTCAACATCTATCAAAAGAAAAAAGCTATTAAGTCAAAACCTATGAAGGAGACTTATACAAAATTGAAATACCCCGCTGACTGTAATCTCAAAATAAACAGTTCAGGCAAAAGTTAGGGATAACAAAGTCAAAAAGGAGGTTACTAAAAATTCTCGACAAAAGTCAAAAGCAAAAAAAAAAAATAAAAGAAGAGAGGTCATTATAAATCCTCGACAAAAGAAAAAGAGTTACAAAAAAGGGGATGACTGCCTGTCCAAATAAACTCCCGTTGCTTTATCCATCGTCAAATGTCAATGTTACGACGTCAAGCTTTGCTAAAGTTGAAACGCAAATTTAAACTGAGCATAGGATCGAAGAACGTCACGAAGAAGGGGATGGGTATAAATAAATTTTTGAGCCATTATCCTTTGTTTCTTAAACCGTGAACCAAGCCACGTTACAACCCTTGAAAGTCCTAACTGAAGCATGGTTAGTTCGAAAGCATACTGTCACAAAAAAACAAAGGTGTCCCGACTCCTTAAGGTTTACCACAAATGCTGAGTTGATATTTCGTTCTTACAAACATCACGTTTTTACAAACATCACGTTGTTACAAATATCATGTTTTTATAAACATCACGCTTTTACATCTCCTGTTTTAATGTTTTCAAAAAAACTCAAGACAGACGTATGCATTGCATCTCATGAATTCATTATTAAACAAATTCTGCTACATAATTTCAAATGTTAGCAACAGAAAGAATTTGCATAGGGTATGACTAACGACTCAAAGTTATCCCGACAGACAAGATTACTCTAAGAAGCAATGTCTCCTACGTATACAAGGGGCATGGCACGTTTTGCTCAATCAGTCTGGGGCAATTAAGTCAAGATTCGAAAAATCTCTCAGAAGACAAACAGTCTAAAGGCATGCATCCCAAGTGGGTTTCAAACCACCTCCCGATCAATCTGGGGCAATCAAATCAAGATTAAGAGAATCTCTCAGGAGCGCCAAAACAATTAGGGGCATGCACCCAAGTGGGTCAGAAGCCATCACTCGATCAGTCAGGGGCATCATCCTAAAGTTTATGATTACTAGGGGCATATCGCCCATAGTGCACACCTCATAAAGTCCTCGCGAGGCGAATCTTTTCAAAGTTCCTACTAGTAGGGGCAAATCTATGCAAGTCTAGTTAGACATCTTGATCAATACTCAGTGGGGTGTCCTAATCAAATCTAGGAATGGTAGTTACTATAATACTAGGGAAACTTTCAAGACACCCATGTCTCCCCACAGAGCCATAAATCATGGGGGGCAATATTCAAAGCATTCATGCCTTTCCACAAGACTGGTTACACAGGATCATATCCCCAAAGAGTAATCATTAAGAAGACATCTTCAAATGTTCTCGTCCAACAAAAGACATGGCTCACTAACAGAGTTTACATCTTCAACACTACCGGTTCTCCAACACTTTGCTTTTCTCCAACATGGTTTATTAATATCTCTAATCCTCAATCAGGGTACATCAAGTTACTGATCATCCCCAAACATAAATCATAAATCCTCAGCTAAGCATCTCCAAGATAAGATCAACAACAGAAAGATCCATCTTCTCAATCAAGATGTATCAAATAGCATAAATCATAGTCATACGTCATAAATCATAAACATATTCATACATCGCATACATTACCTCATAATGAACTCATGCATAACATACAAAGTCTATCATTTATTTTGAGGGACTCATTACATAACACATGCATCATGACATTATATAAATTTCTACACCTATTGCAGAATACAGGTACAGACAAATGAACGAAATCTCCAACTTTCCAAGATCTAATTCATTCACCGAGAACGGTGATGACACGATCATTCTCAAAGATCTAATTCAGCTATTACGAACGGTACTGACACGATCATCTTCCAAGATCTAATTCATTTACCACGAACGCTGGTGAGACGATCATTTTCAAAGATCTAATTCAGTTACTACGAACGGTACTGACACGGTCAAAGATCTAATTCCATCATCACGAACGGTGTGGACACGATCAATTACCTCCTCAGTCTAATTCAGTTACTACGAACGGTGCTGACACGACAAAAGGATCTAATTCCATCATCACGAACGGTGTGGACACGATCAATTATCCCCTAAAGTCTAATTCAGTTACTACGAATGGTGCTGACACGACAAGAGATCTAATTCTATCATCACGAACGGTATAGACACGATCATCTTTCTAGGATTTAATTCAGTTGCTACGAACGGTACTGACACGATCAACCTTTAAGGATCTAATTCTATCATCACGAACGGTGTGGACACGATCACATTTCCAAGATCTAATTCAAGTATTATGAACGGTACTGACACGATTAACTCTCAAACAAACACTTCTCAACATACTAAGCTCAGATTCAGCCTAACGCACGGCTTTCCAGACATCTACAGATGCAATTTGGATTTAGTCTAACGCACGACTCATCCTTCGACCTAACGCACGGTTTTCCAGACATCTACGGATGCAATTTGGATTTAGTCTAACGCACGACTCATCCTTCAACCTAACGCACGGTTTTCCAGACATCTACGGATGCAATTTGGATTTAGTCTAACACACGACTCATCCTTCAACCTAACACACGGTTTTCCAGACATCTACGGATGCAAATTGGATTTAGTCTAACGCACGACTCGTCCTTCGACCTAACGCACGGTTTTCCAGACATCTACGGATGCAAATTGGATTTAGTCTAACGCACGACTCGTCCTTCGACCTAACGCACGGTTTTCCAGACATCTACAATAAACTTTTTCTCAAGGCCTGAATGGCATCTTTAAGCCCATCTCCGACAAGAGTCCCTACTTCAGCTAGGGCAAATTTCTTGGTATTCTAGTGTTTAATCATCTTCCACCTTCAGATACCGACTGGCATACAAACCACTCTACATCTTCAGGTTTAAGATAATTGAACAGGGGCAACTGTCATACCCCAAAATTCGCCCATACTATTTCTCTTGTTCAAATTCAAATCAAGGTACAAAGCTTAAAGGCATCTCTCCTAAACAAAGGCTCAAGAAACTAGGGTTTGTGGTTCTTTGAAGAAAATCACTGGATCAAAAGCTCCAAGGCATCCCACATTACTTCCATGACAAGTTTCAGATCTCAATTCAAAAGATTGATCACTCAATTGTTTAGAAAGTCAACAGTCGACTGGGTTGACTTAAAAGTCAACTGGGGTCAAATTACAGTCAAAACTCCTGATTTTTTTGTCAACATCCTCATATCGAAGTATCATTCACCATTTGATCAAGAATTGATCATGGTTCATCTAGGAAAGATCAGAAATCAACAAATTCAAAAGTTTCTAAATTAGGGTTTCATAGGAGAAAGTCAACTGAACTTTGACCAGCCATAACTCCCACATGGAACATCAGAAATTTTCCATCCAACGCTCATTTTGAAGGAAATTGAATTCTCTACAATTTTTCTCTCACATGCCAAGTCTAAAAATGCTTCATTTGAGAGATATGGACCAAAACATTATAGGTCCTTTTCAAAAGTCAACCAAAAGTCATTTTTTTCAAAAGAACACACAAGGAGCATGGAAAATCATTTTGACATGGGACCAAAAACAATGGTTAGAGGACTCTTCAAGGTCTCTTAAAAGTCCTAGAACTTCTCCATACCTTAAAAATTGAGGGAGATACGAATTGCACAAGTTGATCGAATTCTAGGAAATGCATGAAGTCCCAATGGACAATTTTCACAATGTTAGATTGGTGGGCCTAATTTGTGGACTTCAAACATGCCTATGGACTAAATAAAAACCTTTAAATTATTTATTTTGTTTTTTATGACATTTGTTTATATTTATTTGAATTTTATTCATTTAAATATTAAATAAATTAAATAAAATATGAAATAAATTGATTTAAAATTATAAATTGCATTTTTGAATCATGGCAGGCAATCCAAATATGAGATATTGAGTGAAAAGGCGTGGAAAGGAATTTGGACCAAAATAGAAGAATTTCATATGGAAAATTTCAATCAAATATTCACCATCAAAATATAGGATTTGATTGGATTTTTCTTGAGATTATTAACCTACTTTCGAACCATTATATATAGAAAAAATTTCCAGACTTCAAGAGAGGATTTTTGGTGGTTGAAGAACCCTACAGAGACAAAAAAATCGGTGGTATACAAGGGATATGCAGACCCGAATTTCAGCAAATTGAAGCAATGTTAAGGAGTCCAATCGATTCACCAGTACTCTCTGGAATCAACGGCAGCGTCGCCAATGTTTGAAGCATCTCGACAGGACATTTTTCTCTATTTTCTCTATTTTCTTTGGCACTTCATGTTTGTAAATCCAACGCTGTGGCTCCCTCACAGGACCATCATGCACGCCCCTCAACAACCCTCAGATTGCAAACAGCTCAGATCCAACGCATCTGGAGTGAAGACATACCATGGACCTTCAGCCACTCACCACACATGATCCAAGCTGAGTTTTTCTAATTTTTTTTTACTTTTAATTATATAACTTGTTTATTTTTATTGATTTCTATATTGTTTTTTTAAAACTCTTTTTCAATATTTCTCTTTTCATAAGGTTTGTTCTAATTTTCTTCTTTCTCATAAAAAAATAATAATAATAATAAATATTTATTTAATATTAATTATTAATAATATCTTTTAATGAATTAATTTACTCGTTTAATTATTTAATTATCAAGGTTTTAATTAAATGATAAAAAATACATATTAGGGTTAGGGGACTTAATCGAAACCCTATTTTCATCGATTTAATTAATTAGGTTGAAAAACCAATAATTAATTAAATTGATTTTATTTATTCTGTTAATCATATTAATTCGTACCCTAATCAGGGTTTACGAAGATCACTCCCTACACTGAAAAAATATTTCTTTGTGCATTCTTTTCAGGGTTATCATCAGACATCTTCCGATTACGCGCCACGCCTTTTACAAAGCTAAGTCCCGACTTTATCTTTATTTGAATATTTGTTTGCCTTATAAAATTATTATTAGGGTTAAACCTCGAAAGTCAATGGACTCTTTTGCACTCACGACTTTATTTGTTTTTGCCTATTTTTCAGGGTTAACTTCGAGACAACCTCCGACTACCAACCATATCAGATCAAATCAGAAGCTAAGTCTTTTTCATATTATTTAATTCCTTTTTGCCATTTTTTATTAAATTAGGGTTAACGTTATTTGGCAAATGAACTGCCCATACACTCACCCCTTTATTTTTGTTTTCTCTTTTCCCAATTTTTCAGGGTTAGCCAACCGCCAAAGCTCAATAGTCGGTAACCCTAAAACTTATCTATTTTCTTTAATTATTACTTGTTCAGACCTATTGCATTATTTGATCCGCTGGTTTCTTTTTCCCCTTCCCCATATTATTGCGTGGTTAGTAATCTTAGGAAGTGCAAGCCTTGAACTGAATTAGCATCACTAATTATAAGATAAAATTTCTGGATTAATCACATGATTGTTGCACCCACGCACACTTTTTTGGTAACCCCTCTTGTTGCCTGTTGCCTGTTGCCTTGTTGCCTTGTGTTTTTTGCAGAATAGCCATGTCCCTCAAATACGAGGATACCTCAGCCATGTTTCCTCGATTAATGCAAAGATCATAAGTCCCTAATGATGCTGCCTTCGATACACTAATATGATCTCGTCCCTCGAAAGTTGCCTACGAAAGGCTGAGGTGTCCTCTGGTTGCCTAACGAAAGGCTATTCTGATCCTTCCCTTAGACTACCTGCCCCTCTATGGCATGGGACAGTCTTATGGCGAACGATAACTCGATGACCCGTTCACATCCAAACGAAAGACTTCTTGCCCTCTTATGGCATGGATAGACCCTTTCACCCTGAAAGGCTAAAAAGAACATTTTTCATCTAACCAGGTAATTTGTCCTTAATTGCATGCTCTGGTTTAAAAATCTTTTTCTTACACTTTTTCATAAACTTTCAATATGGCTACGCTCATTTACGAGCTAAAGTCCGTATTCTCTTCTTCTACATTTCTTTCAAACGAGCAAAGCAATTAAGAGCCCATGGATAACCATGGATGCAAAGGGTGCCTTACACCTTCCCTTTGCATAAATTACCCCCCGAACTCAGTTTTTATTTAAAAGGTTTTTCCTGTTCTTTTAGCCTTTTTGAATATTTGGATAAAATAAAAGTCGGTGGCGACTCTTGCTTACCGCGACATTTCGATAAAGTCAGTTCACCGTATTACACTCATGTTGTCTGAAGAATTGATTAGGAAATAGTAAGGGTGATTTGTGTGCGGATTGGGAATCTGTGAACCAAATGATACTAAACTAGCATAATGGTATAAAAACATCATTTGGTTGTAGTATCACATTGTTAGAACACAGGTTCAAAGACAACACTCTATATTCTTAGTTGGTTAGCAACATATCTCGATCAACTCTGAATTATATTTTCACGTAGCCAAACAAGCTTCAAATGTAGGTTCCGATAGCTCAAAGTGTGATTGCACACTTGTGGAAACATATGGTCTCCCATGTGCTTGTGTCATATCTAAAAAGGTGAAACTTGATTGCCTGATACAAATGGATGAGGTTTGCAGTCATTGGAAAAGGCTCATTTTTAAAGACGAAAGTGTTATGAAAGACGGTAAATTGAATACCTCCATCCTGAAAGAATGGAAAGCGATACTAGAAAGGTTTTTGAAAGCCGATAATAAAAAAACTCCACATAAAAGAACAATTGAGTAGGATTGCATTCCCGAAGACCACAGACTTGAAACCACACTCTCAACCGATAAAACGAAAGGATCATATAAGAAGGTTAAACCTACATCGGGCGACAATTCAACAACGAAGAGTCCATCATATTTTGAACACGTTGACAAACTTTTTCCCGATTCACCGAATCCAAATACTCAGAAAAGTGTTTTCAAATGAGTCCACATTAGCAAACCACCTCCCACGCCACCATCATATTTTTTTACGTTTAGAATCAAAAGTTCTGATCGAGCTGGATGCGGCTGTTTCGAGATCGATCAATAATATTATCAAGATGTTGCAACTTCCACCTTGATGTTGAAGTGTAATGTTTGATCTATGTTAAAATCCCTTATGTATTGCTTATTTTATCATATCAATGGTATTTTGATTTTATGAATTTGGTATATTTCAATTCTACTTTTATGCATTCTAGAAAGATTATTTCGAAAATGTATTGTCGGTTTGATATTGAAAATGTAACTCCAGGAAATTTGCGTTTTATTACATCTTGGTGCATTCCGGAGATGTATCTCCGGAATCTAGGGGCATTAAAGTATTTTTGTGGGGTGCGCTAGAAAAACATAAGGTGTATTAAGAAATTCTCTTTATTTATTATTCCTACATCCGAACACCAGGCCGACCATTGCCATGTGCAGCAAAGAAACAAACTCTAAACAAACAAGTTTCAGAGATAAAGAAACTCCAAAAAAAAAACCACCAAGGTATTATGTGCTCCTTTTATTTTCCAAAATACCCCGTATCTTTGACTAACATTTTCGTCCTCCTTAGGTGCATCCAATGCATGATAATTTAGAGGAACAACCTGGTGATCCTCATGTACATGCTGAAAACACAAATGACCCGAGCCCTCAGAAGCTTGATGACTTCAACACTGGAACTGGCTCGACCCCTGATAATCTTTAACCATTACATGAAGAAGCTAACAAAGGGTCTAAGATCATTGTGATCGAAGACACTCCTCCTAAAGGACAAGCTAAATAAATAATTCATGTCAAAAAATCAACCTCTCCATAAACTCCAAGACACTTGTTCTAATAGTTCACTTAGCCAAGAGGAAATACTGGCTACTAAGAAGAAGAATCCGGCTAAAGCCTTAAGAAGACTCCAAAAATTTTGCATAGTACCGGCCAACTCTCAATCTTCCAAACCCATCACTACCTCCAATGACGAACTCGACGCCTCTGTAAGTGTCATGCTTCAACAAGTTAGGACCTCGTAACGGTGGAGGACCTCGCTACGATGCTTTTTGGCTGCTAACCGCTATCTAAAATAGCGGAAATAGAGGCCGCAATTTGTGGAAGCGTAGCGGTGTAATAGCGGCGCTATAACGGTTCTGTAGCGCTTTACAGACCGCTATTGTGAAAATGATGTCAATACTATAATTTTGAATTTTTTAGTGCAAATTTGTATTTTCCCCTTTTATTTCACTAATATAAAAGCTAAAGTGAGGCATTAGGTCATTAACATTCTCTCTCTTCACTCAAATCAACAACCGTTCTCCTTCTTCCCTGTTTTCACATCCCGCTTCCACTTTTTCTATTCGCAGCAAGTTCTCCTTCTCTTCACAGCACGTTCAACGTTTTCTCTTCTTTTCACAACAAACATCAACCTTTCTCAACCCTATTTCCACTTTCCTCCTCACCTATTCATTTTTTTCTCATCTATTCACATCAACTTAGGAATCATGGCATCATCATCTTCTGCAAGTTTAAGTTTAATACCTTGCTACATTAATGTCTAATGGAGATGAGGAGTTGAAGGTGGAAGAAGAAGTGTTTGAAATTGAATCAAGTGATGAGCAAAATGATATTAATGTGGTAGAATTTAGAAGTGTAGATGAGACAGGTGTGATTTAGTCATTTAGTTTACGTTTAGAATTTGATTTATTCATTTTGAGTACATTCCGAATTTGCGTCATTATGTTTGGTTTATGTATGTTGCAGCTTTTGGTTTATGTATGTTGTAACTTTTGGTTAAGTCATTATGTATGTTGTAGGAACCTACTTTTAGTATTTATGTATGTTTTTGGAACATATTTTAGTATTTATGTTTTCATGTTAAGTATTTACCTTGAATTTTAAAAACTCACAATAGCGGTCATCCCGCTATCCGCTATGCCGGTATAGCATTTGGGAGGTCCAGCACTACGCGCCGCTATCTGAGATTAACAACCTAGCTTATGACCTATATCTTCAAAGGAGTATTTCTTACTGTTGTTGCAGAGGAACCTCAACTTGGGGACAAAATTCACAAGTTGATAGATGAGATCAACCAACATCAGATTCCTGAATCTCTGGCCCAGTACTTGTTCAAATTTGAAGCTTTCTTCGATCAAGTTCTCCGTGACCTCTCTCTCCACAAACATGCTGACCACCAACTTCTACAAAAATTCAAAGACATGGCTTTACAATGGGATTTCAGTGAAGCGTGTGTGAAACATGTGGACGAATTGTAGTCTAAAATTTAAGATCGTCTTGACAAGAACTCTGCTTTCGATCATCATATTTCAAACTACCAGGCCTAAATTGTTGAGCTAAACAAGAAAATTAAGGAGTTGGAGAAAAAGAAAACTTTGCTTGATCTAGGTGAAGCACTCCCAACACGAGGAGATATCAATCAAGAAGCTGTCAAGGGTGTCGAGCATGGTGAGAATGCTCTTAACCTCAAAGTCAAATTGTAAAGATTGAAGAAAGAAAGGCTCGACTCGACCTCAAAGTTGCCTATGAGAAAAGCCGTTTAGAAAATTTCAAGTCGAAATTTCCTGCTGAACTAACTTGATTCATTGAGAACTTCCATTTGGCATAATATATACAAGTTGTAACACATCAATAGATAATCAAGTTTTCACTCTATATCCATCAACTGATTAAAAATGGTAATAACACATCAATAGATACAGAACGCATAATATATTAGCCAGGAAGATGAGTAGTGTCACCATGCCATTTTTTTTCTTCTTTTTCGCACTAAGAAAAATAAAGTAAAAATCATTCCTTTCAAAATATATCTCAGCAGTGGAATTAATATAATGGTAAATGTATGAAAGAGTAGATTTCTCAATCATTAGATTAATTCATTGACTTCTTAGAATTAGTTCCAGACTGCAAAGGATCTCATACGAATTTTAAAAATGTTTTTATTTGTGTATTTTAATATCATGGGACATATTTCAGGAGTCCACAGTGGAATGGTTTTCACTATCTTCACAAATGTTTTTGTTTGTGCTATTATTGATTTGCATCAAGATAAAAATTGACATGAGTATGTTCTTTTACTATAAAGTAAAAGACTGTACCCAATAAATCTAAAGACAATTAATGGTAATCAAGAAAACACATGTGAGTGCTTTATACAACAACAAAAAACATATATCTGTGCATATCAACAAATCCTAAATCAATACTCAAAATACTGAGGTAGCTGCCAAACAAAGGTCTATTTTGCAAACCAAACAAATTCAAAAATAGAGCAAATCACTTTTAGCTTGTGATTTTCTGAGCTTAAAAATAGACATCATAAAAATTCATCCTAGCAATTCAATAAATTTAAAATATAATGATAAAATAAGATAAAGATGATGAAATTCTGTTCCGTCTAATAGAACAGTTTCATTATTCTGCCTATCACTTCACACAGTGCCGGGGAGTGAAAACAGAGACTCAGACTCTATATACACGACCAATTCGGACCCGTCTAAAAGAAGAGACTCTAGTAGCTGTCCTTTTTCATTAAACTTCACCAATCGATCATTATTTCTTCCAACAATATCACCGCACTTTGTTAAGCATACTATGTCTAAAGAATTGTGCAAAACAGGATCAAGAGAAAATTGAATAATCTTAGTCCAAGATGAGTGAACTCCATATTTTTGCATCACCCATATCTTCACTGTATTCAGGTGCCCCACCCATGCACCGATAAGTCCTCCAACTTGCAACAAATCATGATATATAGAATAATTATTACTATAACTGAGAATAAAATCATCTGGCAGAGCTATCTCTGATATCGTCATTTCCTTTATATCAAAGGAAATAATAACATTCTTTGATTTCTCATAATTATGAACCATCCAATGGATAGATCCATTCAAGAACAACCCACATTTAGGGGTAAATTCCGCTATAGAAGTCTCCATATAAGGCAAATGAGAAGCAAGCTCAATTGGTTTCCACTTATTTGCTCTCAATGAGAAAATCATCAATTTAACTGATCTAGTTACTGGATCATTCAGATGAAGTTCGCAGAACCCGGAAAATATCAAGTAATCATCAGTTGGCTGGTAATATACAAAACCAGAAAGAAGTTCGTAACCATCATTAAGTATTATAGGAAAGTCGGGTATTTGTTTGATCAAACCAGTGGATGGATTCAATATATAGATGTATGTGCCATCGTGCAAAAGCAGAAATCCTCTACAGGAACCTCTTATTTCAAGATGACGTTTGGGACGAAAAAAATCAAGGCGTAATGAAGCATATGCAGAAGCATCGTGAAGCCATGAATCAAAATCTATGGATAAAGGTTGAAGAGCATAAGGTTTTATGAAGAGACGTCTATGTGTGGCAGCATGTTCAAAATGTGAAGTAGCAAAATTGTTATTAGAAATTAGAGAAAGCCATGATTTGCAGACACACCTGAAACGTAATAGAGCCTTCACCGGTAACCTTAACAGAATTTGCATGATCAATTCAGGAGGCAGATACACGCTGCTCTCCATCTTGCCGACCAAACAAAGTAATATTTAGGGTTTAGTATGATTTTTTATTTATTTTTAGGGTTTAGCTTGATATGTTTATTTTTATTTCTGATTTATTCAACTAGAAGACTATTTCATAGGAAGGTACTAGTATTTTATTTGGTTTCAATTTATTTACTTTAGTTTAATTCTAATCAAAAGAATTAGATTAAAGAGTGCGATGATTAAATAGAAAAAAGAATTAAAAATAAATAGCTTTTTTAGTAGCATATTATGATTTAAAATTAAAAAATAAACAATTTTTTAGTAGTACATTATGATTTAATGCTTTCAATCAAATCAATTAGAGTTAAAGAGTGTGATAAATAAAAATATTTAAATTAATTGAATAAAAGAAAGAAAAAAATTTAGACACATGGCGTAATCTAAAATAATTTTAGAAAATTTCTTTGCCAACCTCCCTACCTTCTAATCCACCTCTGGTAAAAACCCCATACTACCCCTGACTTCGGAAATGCATTTCCGAAATGCAAGAAAAAGTTGTTTTCGGAGATGCATCTCCGAAAACTCCTTTTTTTTTGAAAAAATTATCTTATTTCGGAAGTTCATTTCCGAAAACACCATTTCGGAAATGAACTTCCGAAATACTGCGCGTTCTGCAGATTTATTAAAACACTCCCCCTCCCCCATTCATTTACCCTAACTCAAATCAAAAACAAGCAAAGGCGAAAATTTGTGCAAACACACTTCCAAGGCTGCATCAAGGCTCCAATCACATTGCTATACAACATTCAAAAGCCCACAAATCACTCAATTTGTATGTTTTTAATTTGTTAGATTCATTATTCAAATGCATGTTATTTAGGGTTTCAATTGCATAAATGATATATGGACTGGTTGTTAGTAGTATTTAGGTTGTTTAGAAGCTTTTTGAATTGGTTTTATGTTTGATTTTGGGGTCTGCCATGGAAGTTTCAGAAAACTCCATCGCAGGGATGTTTCGGAAGTTCATTTCCGAAAACACCTCCATCCCAGTTTTCGGAAATGAACTTCCGAATTGTATCAGAAGTTCAAATTTTTTAGTTTTTTATTTTGTCTCGCATATTAATCGATTTCAATTGTTTACAGGAACATGTCAGGCAACTAATCAGCACGCATCAGACAGGGTAGGGAGACCCAGACTGCGTCGGCCCCCCAGGGTAGGGAGTGTCCGTTTTAATTTGCAAGTACTTTATTTTTAACGCCTTTGTTTATTGTGCCTGTTTCTTTGAAGTTTGTGTGCATGCGTTCTGACTTCTTTGACGGCGTGTCGCTGGTTTCCAACGTCTTTGTTCTTTAATGACTTGTCCGTTTCCCAAGCGTTTTTGTCCCCTTTCTTCTTTTATAAAAGGAGGTCTCATGGACCTTTCTTTCTTCATTTTTACGCAGGAATGGGTGGCGCTAAGGGAAAAAAGGGTTCTTCAAACTCGTGCTCTCGCGGAGTGAAGGAGGTGAAGGAGAAGAAGAAGGTTTCGACCGGCTCTACTTCTCGTTCCCAGGGGGCCCGGGGCCCGGATGCTCAAGCTCAACTATCTGGCGTGAGAGTCGTGGTTGATGCTGATGGTTCTGAGACTGAGTGGGATGAGGATTGGTATCAGTATCTTCATTCGGAGGAGTTCGCTCGTCGGGCAGAATAACGTGTTTTTGTTTTGTTTGATGCGTATTTTGTAACGCTCGTCGGGCAGAATAACGTGTTTTTGTTTTGTTTGACGTGTTTTGTTTTGTTTTGATTTCGGATTGTATCTTTCGCACAGTGTTTTTGGATTGGATTTATCATATTAGTATTTTTTGTTTATATGTCGCTTATTTTATTTGGCGTTTGCGTTTAATTAAAATGCGAGACTGTTTAAGAAAAAACATAAAAAAAAACACAGTTTCTGTATAATTCGGAAATGAACATCCGAATTCACCCATGAGGTGTTTTCGGAAGTTCATCTCCGAAGACACCCCCCATGAGGTGTTTTCGGAGATGCACTTCCGAATTATGGAAATTTTTTTTAAAAAAAAAGCGCTTCGGAAGTTCATTTCCGAAGCAGGGGTATTTTGGGATTTTCGTTGGGGGTGACCCCCATAGGGAGGTGGCTAAAGAAATTTTCTAATTTTATATGTGACTAATTTTATATGTTGGGTCGAGTAAAGGGGTTTGAGACTGATTGGACCTTTGGACGGTCTCAGACCCGGCCCAAAGGATAGGCCAACTAGGCAACCGTCTTGGGCCTCCAATTTTTTTTATCAGCACTTGATTCTAATATACATAGTATTATAGTGATTTTTTATTGACTATTAGAGAAAATCAGCCTATGCTTGTCAGGTAATGCAACTTTGGCTGTATTTTTTTAAAATAAGCAATGGAATTAAAGGGAGCAAAAGGGATGCTCCACCCCGAAACAAACGGAAAGCTCCTACCTCACAAGACACGAGAGAGGTAGAATATTCTAATAATAAAAGTTACAAAGGTTCACCTTCTTATAAGAAGAACAAATCCACCTCCAAGAATTAAAAACAATCTCCGACATACACTCGGAAAAGCTAAAAGACTCTTCTTTAAAGATCACCGCCTTACGCTTTAGCCAAAGAGACCAAACCGTAGCAAGCCAAACAACCGCCGTTATTGTCCTCTTATTCAAACAAATAAAATTACCACAATTGTGAAAGAAATCCACAAACTCCTCAAGAGACAAAACTTCGCTTATATCTAGCCACATATACACCCTTCGCCATATGCCTAAAGTAATTTCACAAGATCTAAACAAGTGCGATAAGGTTTCCTCCTCCGATAAGCACAAAACACAAATGGAATCATTACCTTCTACCAAAATACCCCTTCTCACCAATTGATCTCTAGTAGAAATTCTATTGTGAATAAATCTCCAACCAAAAAATAAAATTCTCGAAGGAACTTTAGTCTTCCAAAGAAAGGATAAAGCCTTTACCTTGTTGACTTCCAAAGGTGGCCCGGACAGTTTTGCTTTGAAGCGGTCATAGCACGACTTAACCGAAAATATCCCATTCGAATTCAAAGACCAAGAAAAGTTGTCCTCAATATTTTCTTCCACCGAATGTTGTTGTAAAACGAAAAACAGGCGCTGCAAGGATGCTGCCAGCGGCTGTCCAGCTGCATGCACGGCTTCTCCTCCAGCCCCAACACCAGCAGGCACGGTTGCTCCTCCTGCCCCAACAGCAGCGCTTGCTGCCTCGCTCCCCGTCCCGAACCACTTCTCAAAATCCCATCTCCAACAACCTCCAACAAAAGCCCCTGCATGTATAATAGCATCCAAAAAATTTCCATACAAAAAAAAAGATCGGGAAAAGCTTCCATCAACGATTGTTGTCCCGTCCAAGACGCATACCACAAAGGTACATTGGCCTCGTTACCAACTCTACACTTAATTGCACCCGTAAAATGGTCAAAGAGAAGCTTCTCATAATTATCCGAAATGATTAAATCTCTCCACCAAATAGAATCCTTCTTATTCAAAACCGACTCATCCCCTATCAACACTTTTAGCTTCGTATTACCATATCTAGCCTCTAACAAATCTTGCCAAACCGCCTCCTTGTCCGTAAGGATTCTCCACTTCCATTTACTAAGCAAAGTGACATTCATTAACTCCATGTTTTTAACCCCCAATCCTCCTTCTTCCCGCAATTTACACACCGTATCCCAACACACCCAATTAATTGAATTTTTAAGATCACCTTCTCCCCGTAGAAACTTACTTTGAATGGACCTAACCTCATTCAACACCTTCTTAGGGGCTTTGTAGAAAGAAAGCGAATAAATCAGAATTGCATTGAGAACCGAATTTATCAACACCACCCTACCCGCCATACTAAGGTGTTTTCCTCTCCAAACGTTTAATCTTTTTCTTAACATCGTTAAAAGATCTTTCCACATCGAAAGTTTTCTAGGATTATCGCCCACCCTCACTCCAAGAAATTTAAACGGCAAAGATCCCACTTTGCAAGATAAGAAGGATGAAGCGATTTCCAAGTACTAATCACCCACATTAATCCCATAAAGGTTACTTTTATGAAAATTAATCCGGGATCTCGACATCATTTCAAAACCTTTAAGGATAGTTTTCATACTCCATAAATTAGTGGTATCTCCCTCGGCTATGATAATTGTATCATCCGCAAATTGTAACAAAACTACCTCCTTTTCACCATTGATCCTAAAACCTCGGAATTCACCTATCTCCTTTGATTTCTTCATTAAGGCTATGAGAGCCTCCATGACTAAAACAAACAAAAACGGTGACAAAGGATCTCCTTGCCGAAGACCTATCTCCACACAAAAGTCTTTGGTAACGCTACCGTTAACAAGAACGGACATCGAATTGGTAAAAATGCAACATTCCATCCATCTCATCCATCGAGCACCAAATCCCATTATTTTTAAAATATATCTAACAAAATTCTAACTCACTCTATCATAGGCCTTCTCAAAGTCGACTTTCAAAACCACACATCTTCTTTTCTCCATCTTTGCTAAATCCAGCACCTCAATTACCACAAGAAAACCATCCGAAATGTTTCTTCTCGCTATAAACACTATACCAAATTTGTCTTTTAGCAGCACCCCTACGAAAGCGCTTTTAGGAAAAAGTGTTGGTATAGGCTTCGCTAAAAACAAAATTAAAAAACACGCTAAAAAAGCGCTCTTATAGGGGGGTTACGAAAGCGCTTTCCAAAAGCGCTGGTATAGGGGGGATACGAAAGCGCTTTCTAAAAGCGCTGGTATAGGGGGGTTACGAAAGCGATTTTCAGAAGCGCTCTTATAGGGGGGTTATGAAAGCGCTTTCAGAAGCGCTGCTATAGGCGGTGGGCTACAAGGGCGCTTTTGCCCCAAAAAGCGCTGGTAAAGGCCTGGCTACGAAGGCGCTTTTCAGAAGCGCTGTCATAGCCTTTTTAAAATTAAAATTTTTAAAAACAAAATTATTCTAACGCGCGTTTCATCATTTCAGAATCCCTAATTCCTCTTTCATTCTCTGCCCAGAAAACCCAGAAAACTAATAACATCAACCTCATTCACGAATTCACGATTTCAAACTTCACCCTCATTCACGAATTCACGATTTCAAGCACATGCATTCACGAATTCACGACTCAGAAACTGATAATCCACAACTCACGCAAAGAAGAATCCGAGAGAAGATGAAGGAGATATTGAAGCTGAAGCACCGTGCCACCGTCTTCTTCCCGCACTCCCCTCGCCGTTTCGAACCGCAGCACCGTGCCGCCGTCTTCTTTCACGGTACCTGCCCTTTTCTTTGATCTTTGTATTTGTTATTTTCCATCTTTACAATTTTCTCTCTTTCTGCAAAATCAATCTTTGATTCTTAAAGCTAAAATGATCAATTTAGGGACAAGTTAAGTTGTATATCTGAACCTTGTATTTGTGATTTTTGACACAAAATTCTAGCATATAAACTTACATGCTGCTGTGTTGGAATTTTGATATGGATATATTTGCTGGATATTGAGTTCTATGGTGCTTACTTACACTCGTGTCGAAGTTTTTAATGCCAAACATGCTAATATTGTGTTGTGTCGGGGTCTCAAGGTGTCGAGCTCAATTTAACATTCATTTGCTTGCTACTTTGTGTGTGAGTTTGACATGTTGACATGCTTCCGGATTTGTGTTGTTATTAATGTGTCGGTGTTGTGTCGACGACGAGATTTGACATAGCTTTGAGGGGAAGAAGACCATTTTCATTTCAATTATTAATGTGTCGGTGTTGTGTACCTATTATTGTAGTGAGTTTGGTTGTGTTTTCACTCTTGTTTGTTTAACTCTGGAATAACTTAAAAGAAGTGAAAACAAACAACTTATAACTTATATGAGAACAATTTGACTTTATTTAATCTTTTGATATGGAAATAGCTTATTCATAAACACTTGATTAAGCTGTTGGATAATGAATAGTGTCTATTTGCATTTTGTATCTACTCTTAGTCCTTTGAGATTGGTTTGATGATTAAGTTTTCTTTGGTGTCTGGAATTCATTTTATGACTTAGAATTGATTTCAAAATGTTTATGGGATGAATCTGTTAGTTTAATCTGTTGTGATTTTTTTTTCATTGTCTTCATTTAAGTTATGGGAATAGTCCAATGGTGAAATTGTGATTCTAGTTTTTAGTTATTATTGTATATAACTGAAATGGTGTGCATCGTCAATCTAAATCAAAGAACTTCTTGGTGCTTATTACATTTTATTTGAACATTAAGAACTTACAGAGTTGCTGTGTTATTACTCTGTGTTCTGTTATCTGCACTCAATAAGTTTATGCATTGAGTAGTAATAAGTTAGTAGTATACTGTTAAACTAAAATGCCAATGGCATTAGAAAATATCAGCTTGTTATGTTATTCAAATGCTATAGCATTGATCTGAAAAGTTTATTATATGGACAAAACCTGTGCCTGAGTATTTAACCAAATGAATATCAGCTTGTAAATTCGGGTGTTTGTAGTTACTAGCTACTTGATAATTGATTTCATATCATATTAAATAATTGAGTTCTAGATTGGGGTTTTTTTGATATTGTGTTAGTAGTGGTATATTTAACTGCATCGTGTGTGCTTAATTTTACAGTTACTTTGAAGGCTCTGGTTTCTACTTGTACAACGCCGATTCAAACCAACCCGTCTCCCACATCAAGTCCAACTCAGGTTACTAGCCCTTTCTTCTTGCTTATAGTTTGTTGTTTTCTGCTTATAGTTTATTGTTTATGGTTCTATTTAATTTCAATTTAGTGTCTCTCAACCAGTTTTTTGGTTTGTGGACTTATATTACCTTGAAAGAAGGTAATGTCTTCTTTAAGAAATCGGGGGTAGGCTGAAATAAGGTACTGTCTTCTTTTAGAGACTCAAACAATCGAGACAACTGTAACTTCCTATCTTTAGCTAACTACCAACTTAACCAATATGAAAGCTATAGGATCTCATTAGGTATTGCTTAAGTGTTGCTTATTCACGGTAGTATATTTTTGTACTATAGTTGCATAACATTCTATTTCAAGACTTGGGTGGTTTGACAAGACTTATTTCTATTATTCACACTTTATAGGATCTCATTAGGTATTCTGATCAAGACATAATGATGATAGCTATTTCTTATCTTGACAGAATTCCTTAGTACCTGATAGAGAAACCAAGAAGCAAAAGCATTTGTTTAGCTTAATTAAGACATGGATAAAACATGGATGAATTCAAACCGATTGTCGAAAGAGTACGAGAAAGGGGTATGGGAATTCGTTAAGTTTACGGTTGCGCACTCCAAAGACCTGATTCGAATGCCGTGTCCTTGCTTGGGTTGCTGTTATGGGGGTAAGGTTGACGGGAATAAGTTGGCATCGCATTTACTACGGTTTGGAATTGATAGAAGTTATACATGTTGGACAATGCATGGTGAGAAAAGTAACGGGAATGTTGAGTCGAGGTGTAATACGAAGTATGCTTCAAATGACAATTTCACAGACACATATGATTATGATCGAGTCGAAGAGATTGCAGAAGCGCTTGAAGAAGATCTTGAGGATTGTCCCAAAATGTTCGAGAGGTTGGTAAGCGATGCAGAGAAACCGTTGTATGAGGGTTGTACAAAATTCACAAGATTGTCTGCGGTGTTAAAGTTGTACTACTTAAAGGCGGACAATGGATGGTCGGATAAAAGTTTCACAGAGTTATTAGCCCTTATGAAAGATATGCTACCAGATGATAATGTTCTTCCCAATCGAACGTATGAGGCCAAAAAGATGTTGTCCTCTATTGGAATGAGCTATGATAAGATACATGCATGTCCAAACGATTGCGTTTTGTTTCGAAACGAGTATGCAGCGTTGAATGATTGTCCTAAATGCGGTGCCCTTCGATATAAGAAAAAGTTGTCTCCAGCCAAAGTCTTATGGTATTTTTCTATAATTCCGAGATTTAGACGCATGTATCGTAGTGAAACCGATTCAAGACACTTGACTTGGCATGCAGATGAAAGAATTATTAATGGAAAGTTGCGACATCCGGCAGACTCACCATAGTGGATGAAAGTTGATACTGATTATCCTGAATTTGGAAAAGAAGCAAGAAACCTTCGCTTGTCATTGTCTACTGATGGAATGAACCCGCATGATATTCAAAGTATCTCGCATAGCACATGGCTTGTGATTCTTATGATTTATAACCTACCTCCGTGGCTATGTATGAAGCGTAAGTACATGATGTTATCTATGCTAATTTCTGGGCCTAAACAACCAGGGAATGACATAGACGTATACTTGGCACCGTTAATCGAAGATTTAAAGTTTTTGTGGGAGAACGGTGTGGAGGTTTACGATGGGTATAGGAAAGAAAGTTTTAACTTGAGGGCGATGTTGTTTGGAACAATTAATGATTTTCCAGCATACGGAAATCTATCGGGGTACAGCAATAAAGGTCAAAAGGCGTGTCCTGTTTGTGAAGATGAAACCGATACGACACGATTGGAGCTTTGTCAGAAGAATGTCTTTCTCGGCCATCGTAGATTCTTAAATTCTAATCATCACTACCGTGGGTGGAGAAAAGCATTCAATGGAAAGGCCGAACATCGTACAGCCCCGCCTTTTTTGTTAGGTGATCAAATTTTTGAAAAGGTGAAAGATGTGAGCACTCAGTTTGGCAAGCCTTTTGCACATTCACTTGTCAAGGGTTGGTGGAAGAAGAATTCAATTTTTTTGAACTTTCATATTGGAAGTCGTTGTACGTAAGACATTTCCTGGATGTTATGCATATTGAAAAAAATGTATTTGACAGCGTCATAGGTACGTTACTCAATATACAAGGAAAGTCTAAGGATGGCCTTAACATAAGGAAGGACATGGTAAACATGGGAATGAGAACTGAATTGGGACCCGTGACGAAATGAAGACGAACATATCTGCCACCTGATGTTTGCACTCTATCTAGAAAGGAGAAGAAAACATTGTGTAAGTTCCTCAGTGAAGTTAAAGTTCCAGAAGGCTACTCTTCAGATATTAGAAGACTTGTTTCCATGAAAGACCTCAAGTTAAAGAGTTTGAAGACGCATGATTGCCATGTTATAATGGAACATTTTTTACCAATAGGTATACGTTCTATTCTGCCAGAAAAAGTAAGAAGCGCAATAACTAAGCTGTGTTTCTTCTTCAGGTCAATTTGCAGTAAGGTGGTCGATCCCGCGATCTTACCAACATTGCAAAAAGAGATAGTTGTTACTTTATGTGATCTTGAAATGTATTTTCCTCCCTCGTTTTTTGACATAATGGTTCATCTAGTCGTTCATCTTGTGAAAGAGACACAATTTTGCGGATCGGATTATGTGAGATGGATGTACCCTGCTGAACGTTATATGAAAATATTAAAAGGGTACGTGAAAAACAGAAGTCGACCGGAGGGTTGTATTGCCAAACGATACATTGTTGAAGAAGCGGTTGAGTTTTGTACTGAATATCTGTCAAATGTTCAATCAATTGGACTCCCCAAATCTCATATTGTCGAAAAAAAAGAAGGAAAAAGGCTAATTGGAAATAAAGTTGTGACAATATCAATGGTCGAACGGGATCAAGCGCACTTGTATGTTCTGCACAATGAGATTGAGGTTGAGCCGTATGTTGAAATGCACAAGGTTGTTCTCCGAGATTTAAATCCGAATAGAAATGAGAACTGGATAGTACGAGAGCACAATCGAAGTTTCATACCGTGGTTTAGGGAACATATTTATTCAAAGTATCGTTCAGATCCTGCTTCGGTAACAGAAAGGTTGAGCTGTTTAGCCTATGGTCCAAGTATAATTGTATTTTCTTATAGCGCATACGCAATTAATGGATACACATTTTATACCAAAGAACAGAATGATGAAAGTACTATGCAAAATAGTGGTGTTACCTTGGTAGCTGAAGCAATGCACATATCAAGTGCGAATGACTTAAATCCGAAATTTGCAAATTTGTCATATTTTGGGGTTATCGAGCGCATTTTGGTGTTTGATTACGCAAAGTTTCAAATTCCTGTATTTGGTTGCAAGTGGGTTGAAAATAATAGTGGCATACGAATGGATAAGTCAGGATTTTTGCAAGTGGATCTCAACAGGGTGGGGTACAAAGATGAGCCTTTCATTCTAGCCTCTCAAGCTAAACAAGTGTTCTATGTCAATGATCCGACAAGTACGAAATGGTCTATAGTGCTTTTATCAAACAAAATAGTTGATGAAAACATTGGAGATTAAGGTGATATTGGTGTTGGCATTGAATCTTGTACAAGAAACAATCAAGATGAGAACGAATCTTGTACTAGAAATGATCATAATGAGGGTATTTGGATCAATCCAACCGTCCGTGTTGTTAAGAGACGCGTAGCACACAATCCTACCAAGAAAAGAAAGAGACGTTAGTGAAAAAGGTAATAGTATACATATTCCGACTAATGTTATATATTCAATTTGTATAGTTTTTTCAATTTGTATTCCGATTGTTACAATACTTATTCAATTTTGGTGCATATTTTCGTTTTGTACATAACTTTTGAACCATGTATCCGTTTGTCGACTTCTTTACATGTAACTATACTATTTTGACAATTCCGGAGCTGCTCATTCACTTATCTTTACATTTCAGGACTGTTTTTTTATCGGTTTTGGTTCTTCCCGTGATCAAAAGTCGGGCTTAGGGTCTGAATTTCGGAAAATCGACTTCCTTTTTGAGTCCGTGAGGACGTTTTACCATAGCCATGTAAATTTTGTTCAATTCCGACAACTTTCTTTTTTTGACGCTTATTCTGATTTCACCGATTTCGATTCCGATTTACTTGTACATGCATGGTTTGACTTCCATTCGACTTGTATAGATTGTTAGCTTATTAATAGTGTACTAGTGTGCTTTAGTTTGTTTTGTACAGGTTCAATGGCTAGTAATCAAGAAAACCCACAGGAGAACCCACAAGAAAACCCACAAGAGAACCCACAAGAAAACTCACAAGATATAGATGCTCCGGATACATCATCAAAAGAAGTTGCACGAGGTGTGTCCCTTATGAAGGGAATCATTCGACATAGAGACCAAAGATTGATATATAATTTGGAATGGAATTTTGATAACCAACCAATTGGTCCTAATTCTGCAAAGTTGACAAGCTATATTGGTACACTTGTTCGTTTGCATATTCCAGTCTCCGTACCTAAATGGAATCTGAAAAGCAAAGAGTTGGACGAGAAAAAAGACATGATTTGGGATGAGCTTAAGGTATCATATATGGTTGTTGTTATTATCTTGACGATAATTTGATTAAATTACTTATACTAACACACTCTATGCGTATGTTTGTTTGCAGAGGTCTTTTACCATACCAGATGAGCGTAAACGCTTCATTCTTAGTTTGGCCGGAAAAAGATATAGAGGGTGGAAAGCTTATCTAACAAACAACTATCTTAAGGATAAAGAAGGAAACTTTCTTGAAGAGGCCCCGGGGCGTCCAAAAAAGTATGAGATGTTCATTCATGAGAATGATTGGGCTAAGTTTGTAGAGCAAAGAGATGAATCTTTTCGGAAAAGGAGTGTCACAAATAGTGCGAGAGCATCAAAAGCCGCGTATCCATACAAAAAAGGGCGTTTGGGATATGCACGCTTAGAGGAAAAAATTGTAAGTAAATAGAAATGTGTTTTAATTAATTGTCTAAATGTGTTTTATTTGACGATTTTATTTGTGTCAATGCATAGTTAGAGGAGACGAAAAGTGAGGAAACCTCACTTCCAGTACATGTGTTGTGGAAGGAAGCTCGTGTGGGCAAGAATCAAGCTGTCGATCCCGATGTTCAAAGAGTTTATGCTGAATGTGTAAGTATAACACTGTGTCTTTAATTAAATCAAATGCTTTTTAATATATAAATGGTTTTTTATCTCCACTAATAATTATTGAAATGTAAATGAATTACAGGAGACCTTGTCGCAATCAGTATCCACCGGTGAGGACCAGGATTATAGGAGCGTACTTAGTAGAGCACTAGATGCTCCTGAGTATCCCGGTCGGGTGAGCGGTAAAGGTCATGGTGTGACTCCAACCTCTTTTTACAAGCATCCTAGGAGAAGATCAAATCCTACCAATGAAGAAGTGTTGCAAAAATTGCAGGAATTGCAAGCACAAGTCTCTGAATTGCAAAGAGATAAAGATACGTATATGAGAGAAAAGTGCAACACTTCATCGGTGAAAGAAACTAGTGATAAGGCTAGTATCAACTGTCAAAGGAAATTTCCCGAGGTAATTATAAATTTTTTCCTTACAAATTGTTCTATTTTATTAATGATAATGACTTTATATTTACTATTGGTTTAGGGCATTTCATCTTGCCAACTATACTTATCGTCACCGAATTATCGCCTAGTTGGCAAGGGAAAAGTGCACAACACTTTGGGAGATTTACTTCACCATAAACCGCTCCCGGATGGACACTTGAAAGTATCGGTGGATGTTGTATTAGATCATGATGCGATGCTACCGGTACCTGACATGGTCTCAGAGACGACATTGCTGCGAGATGCAATAGGATCATTTGTTGCATGGCCCTCGGAGCTCATTACCATTAGTGATGAGGTATATTGAAAACGATTATGAATCATTTAGTTTTCGAATGTCAATTCTGCACTGTTTATTAATTATTTTTTACATTTTAATTTTAGACTGCTCCTACAAAACCCGCAATTAAGGGTAAAGGGATTTTACAGGAGGAGGAGTCTGTTGCATCACTAAAAGAGGTACATTTAAAGTGTTAATATATAATCTGAATCTAAAACTGCATGATTTTATATTTTACCTAACTTATATGATTTTTAGGCATCTGCTCGGGAGTCACAACAAGTGACGTAGCCAGTTCGTAGCGTACCACCCACTGGTCCTCCGAAGCCAGCGGCAAAAAAAGGCGGTGCTTTTGTGCCTCGATACCGGACGACGCTCGGAACAATTGTTGATATGTCCGATATTAAGGTATCTTTGGTGTTGAATTCATGTCAATTATTGCAATAGATGACTTGGAAGAGATTTTTACGCATGAACAACTAGGCGTCGCTAATATGCACTCATACATCCGGTAATATTCACTCATCCGATATATTCTTTAATTAGTCGAACAATTAATTTACACATTTTAAAGAAAATAATCTAATGTTTATTATGTGTGGTTATTTAAGGTTGTTGTAGGACAGAGTGTTGCGCGGGACTGCATTGTCAAACAGATTTCGTTTCGTGTCTTCCGCCCATTGCAGCGGAATGACAATTGCTTCAGAACCGGAATCAGTTAGACAGCGCTTAGTCGATAGATTCATGTCCACCGGCAATACAGAAAGTCTGCATCTTTGGGCGTATAATACCCGACCAGTAGGGTTAGTTTCTCATTCTTGGTTCATCTAATCTCTGTTTCTTTTGTGTATAGCAAAATTTTCATATAACCTATTGTTTTAATTTATAGAGCACACTGGTTGTTGCTTGCCATCAACCCTATAAGGGAAGTGGTGTATTATCTGAATTCGGTAAATGGTGACTGGACCAATTATCCGGCTATGAAGGAAATCATTGATTTGTAAGTGGAATCGTTCTAAATATTCGTGTATATTTATATATTTAATTATTTGTGATATTGATCTAAACATATGCTTTTATATATTTGTTAGATCAATACAAGTGTTCCGAAGTCAACGGGACGCACAGCTTTCCCGGACTAAATCAAACAACATTACTGGGATCAAAGTGCAGGTACATTATTTTTCACAATTTTGCTTATAATATTTATGCTACTTGATAAAACAAGACAACTATAAAATCTTATTTGTTTTTCTATGTAGTGTCCGCAACAGTGAAACAGTTCAGATTGCAGATACTTTGTTTTGAGGTTTATGAAAGAAATCCTTCAGGCGAATCAATTAGAGATTCCGCTCACGGTATGAATTTATAACTTAAGATAATTTCATATAATTTATTACATTTAACTAAATCATTCATATTATGTTTTTGTTTTGTAGTACTTTGACGAATTTTGTGCTGCTTCGTACCCGAGATTTAAGTTGGAAGAAATCAAAGAGGATTTGTGTCAATTTTATATTCAGCAACTTTTCATGTAGGATTTGTGTCGATTTGAAGTATAATATTGTTGATGTTACTGATTTAGTTTGTAATGATGTATATATATAGTTTTGGATATTATAATGGTATTATATTAGTATATATATATTGTCCTACCTATGGTTGAAAATATATCGTCGAAAATATATTACAGGTCGAAAATATTACAGGTTGAAAACATATTACAGGTCGACTGGGAGGCTTAAATTACAGGCTGCACATTAAAATACCTCATTTAGCAACGACAGCGCTTTTAAAAAGCGCTCTTAAAGGTCCACCTACAAAAGCGCTTTTTAGTAAAAGTGTTGCCAAAGATTAAAAAAAAAGCATAAAAAATAAAAAAAACGCAACCTACGAAAGCGCTTTTGGAAAAGCGCTCTTATAGGGGGGGCTATCAGAGCGCTTTTTCCAGAAAAGCGCTCTTATAGGGGGGGTCTACCAGAGCGCTTTCAGAAGCGCTTTTGTTACCTACGCCAGCGCTGGCTTTCACAACGCTTTTAAAGCCCAAAATAAGCGCTTTCGTAGGCCTTCCGTGTTGTAGTGAAATGCCGTTTGATTAGTCGAAACTAATTTCCCAACTACACTCTTTAATCTAGCCACCAACAACTTAGCCAAAATCTTGTACATACTTCCTACTAAGCAAATGGGCCGGAATTCATTCAAGGCTTGAGGATTTTTGACTTTAGGGACAAGAGTGATGAAAGACGACGTGCAAGCTTTTTTAAGTTTTTCCCTTTCATGAAAATCCTTAACAAAATTCGGATTGCGCATCCTACACTACCATCTATTCGCCAGAATCCACAATCAAGTATTTCTACAGGAGTTTGTCTCCTCATCCCCCGCTAAGTGCGACAACGGGATCAGTTCATGTAAAGATTTTATCAATTACAACATCTCAAGAGCGCCCAAAATTCGGGCATTCTTCGATATTTAAGTCTCTTTCACGCAGGAGAGATCGAGATATCAATCTCTCTCCCTCCAGATAAAAGAAACTTAAATAGGGGCATCTGTCATACCCTAATTTTTGACCCCCCTGAGATGACATATCTTCAGGATTTTCATCAGGTCAAAACAAGTACCCAGAGCAGTCACTTCTTCATCTGGCATTCAATCAAGGATGTTCAAGGACAAGAAAACTCAGGCAAAGGATCAATCAATAGAAGGATTAGTCTCTAACACAATCATAGGATTCAAAAGCTTCACTTTTATATTCACCTATGATTGATTAGACACCCAGTCATCTGAGTACAGGTTTACTCAGGTCACCAGACTAGTGTTTTTGATCCTATCAAGGACTGAAATCAGGGATCACCTTTGGGAAACCCTAAAAATCCCCAGGGGATCATTCAAAGACATCAATCATCTTCAAATAGCTCATATGACAAGATCCACTGGACATCACACCTCAATTCAAGGCCTATAGTCATCATTTTCATTTGGTCGACAATTAGGGTTTTTGACCTAATTCACCAGGATAGTTGACTTTTAATCAGGACATGGAACCAAGACTCAAAGCATGACTCAAGAGCTCCTATTCCCTCAATATAATCCATTCACATCACTCATTTGAAGAGGAGATTTTGATTCATCACAAAAGTCCAAGAATTCACTTCATCTGAAAAAGTCAACTGAACAGGATCAACTTTGACATTTTGGAGATTTTGGTCAACCATGACTTTTGGAGTTTTAAATCATCAATATATGATATTTAAAGTCATTTGATCAAATAAAATCAAGAAAATCAATCAAAAATCAAAAGTCAAAAGTTTGACTTTTCATACTTAGAAATTTTCCTAAGTGTTTTCAAGTGATTTTTGCCAAACTTTGGAAGGGATTTTCTCAAAATTTCACCTACAAACTGAAAAAAACTTCCAACATGAAAGTTGTATATTTTGATCCAATAAACAACTTTGACACATATGATGTTTTGGCTAAAAATCAACCATTGAAGAGTTATGGAGCTTCAAAGTGGCTGCCTTCACAAAACATGCAAGAAAGCCCTAGTTTTCTTCAAACTTCATGGGACTTTTTCACTAATTTCCTTAAAGAATTTGGGCAAACACTAAACTAATGAATCAAAGTACATATTAAGGGCTTTCCAAATTGTGCTCAACCTCTCCCAAATTCATTTTGAGCTAAGAGATATGGTTGATCAAAGTTAGGCACTTGAAGTGAAAATTATAGGTCATGTACAATTTGAAACTTTGCAATTTTGTGCAAGTGACTTGTCTAAATGATGCTACCCGACCTCTAATGCATCTGAAAACATGCCATACATCCAAATTCATCATTGCATAAGGATTAGAGAAGATTCCAAAAAACAAAGGCATGTGATTATGTAATGATTGCATTTTTGAATTTATGGCAAATGGTGAATCATCAAGGAATCTTGCTCTAAGCCAATTAGAACTCTCCTCTGAATCAGAAATGTTCCCTAAGATCATACAAGATCAATGGTAGGGGAAGCTAGCCCGAAAATGCATCATTGCATTTGGGATCTTTTCAAATTTTCTTCATGGCTAAGAAACCAAACTCACTTTACTAAGCAAGCTCACTCTCTCAATCAGTACTGAACCATTTGCCTATAAATAGAGGGCTCTTTCTCATTCAGAAAACACACCAAAGCAACCATATTCCTTGCTTTCTCTTTCTCTTCTCATGCTTATGGTTTTTCAAAGTTCTTTGGCAAGAAAAATCGTTTTCTTCAAACCAGAGCTTATCTTTGGAAAGTAAGCATTCTAACATCTCAAGGGGGTTCATTTGAGGTGATCCAAGCACCTGGATCACTTCTGTAAGTGGAGGAACACCATTGTTGCTCTCACTTTGGAGCTGTTGCAGTTGGAGGTCCATAGAGCAATTCAGAAGGTTTCCAACAAAGCCAAGCATCCAGACACGTTCCTCAGGTCATAGTGAAGCTGTTCAGATGGCTGCAACTCATCTGTAACTCAAGATTCATCACCCTCCATGTCCACTTGAAGCTCAAATCGAGGGAGGTCCATAGAGCAATTCAGAAGGTTTGAGGTCACAACAAGCATCTAGTTAGCATCACTGAGTCCCAAGGAAGCTTTTAGGATCATTCATACAAGCCCAGGTGCTCCCTAACATCCTCACGATCTCCATTTTCAGAGGTAAGTTTCTCAACTCCACCTCTTTAATTTGTGTATCTTTTTGGTTAAAACTCAACACCATTTCATTCAGCATCATAAGAGGATTAAAAACCCTCTATCATCAGTCATTTATGCTTCAGTATAGCCATTTAATTTAAATTTCAAATTTTAGGGTTCTTCACGTATTTTAGATAATTCAGTAGATGTAGTTAATATAAATTCATATTAGTTACATATTTAGAATCGTGAGTGAATTTAGAGCAAGTTTGGTCTTTACATCTTTGCAAATGGTTGAGAAATGAGCAAGTTCACAAATTTAAAATTTGAGAGCTTGAGGAAGAAGACGACTATGGCTATGGCGCGCAAATTTCAAATCTCTGGGCAAAGTTTATTTTATTTTCAATGGTAGGCGTTTTCTAAACGAATGAATAACTTGCCCTAGTGGCCTCACATGCGCTCTTAGTCTCTTCATGCCTCAAGTCCGGGGTTCGAATCCCCCTCGCCCCAGACTTTTTGTTTCTTTTATTTTTCAATAATTTATCACTTGTTTTGAAACATAACCAAATGGGTGAGTGTTATAATCACCAAACGCGCGTTGGCTCAGTGGTGTTATTTTGAGCTGGTGACTTAGAGGGCGTGTGTTCAAACCTTGGAGGAGACAAACCCAATTTTTTACCACTATTTTTCTTTGTTTTATTCACAAACTTCACACAATTATTTAACCTATCAAATAAATCCATTTTCACCTCATTTTTCACACACTTGTTATTTAATATATCTATTTTTGTGAATAATAAAAAAAATCATAAAAATATTATTTATTTCATATATTTTTATTAGGCTTAAAATAGTATGTTTTAAGTGTTTTCTTAAATACTTTGAAAATATATATCTTCATTTTGTTTTAACCTAATTATTTTGTGAATAACTTTATGATAAAACTCTAATTTATTTAGGTCTTAATTAGGTATAGATTTCATCTTTGTCTTAATTAAGTTGACTTTTGTCAATGTTCAAAACTGTTTTCAGTCCCCGATTAAACAGATGATTAAGGTTCAAACAACAAAACCTTATATCATTTCAAATCATTTTCAACTGTTCTCATAAATAGTAAATCATTTTTATGTGGGCCTCTAATAGAGTGTAAGTCCCATCCCCTTTTCATCTTATTTTCAACTCTCAAATACCGTCAATAAAGCTGTTTTCACAACAATATTTCATTTTCAATTGACTGTTTCTCATTTCCAGTACTATAAAGTATTGGGCCTCTAATAGAGTGTAAGACCCAACACCTTTTTTTTTCTTTTCATAGTTTGTTTTCAAAAACTGTATTTTCAAAATCTCCTTTCTGTTTTCAAAACATTCTTCTGGTATTTGAAGGGCATTATTCCCGGTGAAACTCTTCAGATACCTATGTGACCTTTGTCCATCTTCACTTCTTCTGTTTTCAAAACCCTTAACTGTTTATAATAAATATTCAACTGTTATCAACAAAACAACAAAAAATTACTGGTAAGGCTTTGTACATACTTCTTCAAAGGCCTCCACTCCATCCAGGTTAGGCTTTACAAGCTTTCAATTTACAGTCTTTGTTTAAATTACTGTCAAATATAGAACTGTTTATATATTAGAACTACGTTTGAGTGTAAACCCTAGGTCAGTTAAACTATATATATATTATAGGAATATGGCCTAGGATTGAGAATGTCTTCCCGGTGAAGGCTCTTTCCTAATTAGAGAGTTCAAACCCCCAAGATGAATTATTCCCGGTGAAACATCTTGGCAAAAGCCTTAGAACCCAAAATAGGACACATCCACCCCAAGAGGAATTATTCCCGGTGAAACCTCTTACCCATTTGCTTAGAGCCAAAATAAGTTCAAAACTACATAGCTTTCTCTTGTGCTATAACAAAGACCCTCGATTAGCCTCCTCTTGGGCTTTGTACAAGGACCCACAGGCTTCTTAAAAGCATTTCCAGCTTCCTCTTGAGCTTGTATACAAGGACCCATCAGGTTTCTTATAAACATAGGAACAGGTCTTTTGTCACCTTTTAACATACCCTGGTGAATTTCTTCCAATTTAAACCAAACTTTAAACAAGCTAAGTTTGTCTCAATTTTACATTGAGTACACCTTTTGGAATGAGAGACATGGACAATCTCTGTCACCCTTATCTTCATTAATCTTCCTTAGCAGAGTCTAGGATCCATGTTTTGTTTATCCTCAGTCAGTGTCAGCCTTCATCTTGGGCTTTAAACAAGAAGTCTCATTAGATAATCTTTCTGCCATCATTTTAACAAAAAACCCTGGAAAGGGTTAGCCTCCAAATCATTCTATCATTTTAACAAAAAACCCTGGAAAGGGTTAGCCTCCAAAATCACTCCTTCAAATCCAAAGACTTATTCCTCTTAAAAGATAATTCCCCAAAAGAGTCAAAAACCCTTGGAAAGGGTCAGCCTCCAAAAACATGATAAAAAAAATCTAGTCTTTTAATAGACAATTTCTCCAGCTGAGTCAAAACCCCTGGAAAGGGTTAGCTTCCAAAAAAATTAGTCTTTTAATAAATAAATCAATCAAAAGCCTCAAGCTTGGGGCTCATACAAGCCAGTTAAAAATCAAATCTTTTATACAGTAGATAGACATAGCTTATCTCTATAGAGAGACCTTTCCTCTATCTCACCACATTCAAACAAACAAACATTACATTTCATTTTAATCAAGTCTCCCATTTAGGATTTTGAAAGGCATGAGCTGGCAGTAGAACCCAGACATGTGGTAACTTTCCCTAATTTGGATGAGCATTTTTCTTTCATTTAAGAGGCATTTGACTGGTATACTTGCACATACACAAATAAGGTCCCCTTCTTGAATGAAATGATTTCAGTTATTCTGTCACTCTTTTAAATGTTTGTGGTGGAATAGTAGAAATACCTCTCTGTAAAGATGATTTCATGTCTCTTTACTGTAAACAGAGATTTAATTCAAAGCCTCAACCTTGAGCTTCAAGCAAGGCACCAAAAATAATTAATTTCCCTAGTTAGTTCCCCGAACTACATTAAGCTCTGACTTCCACTAGGGATATGTAGGCATGAGGTTCACAAGGAATCTCATCGAGCTAATAAAATACCAAAAATAGTCAGTTTGTCTGTCTGTCTGTCTTTTTTTAATCAATTGAATTCCTTCTCCTAATACAAAGGAGAAACTTTCCCAATCATTAGCAATAAACACAATCACAATGACACAGAGAAGGTTCCCGTAGAGTACTACGGATATGTAGGGTGCTTAAATTCTTCCCTATGTATAACTGACCCCCCGGACTCCAGAATTTCTAGTCTAGGTGAATCCCCACACTTAGCAAACTCCTAGGGTTTAGTTGAGATCTTTTTTCCCTTTCCTACTCGTAGGACAATAAGAAAGTTCGTGTGATATCGTAGGAAGAACTGAAACAAAATTCATCCCATCCCGGGCGCATTCTCCTTCCAAATTTTGCATGAAGGGTCTAGCGTGCCGTCCTCCCAAGTGAAACGGGGAGGTAAAAAAAACGACACCACAGTAAAAATGGCGACTCTGCTGGGGAATCTAAGTGTTAAAAACCTTGGTTTTTCATCCAAGCCAATGGTTGACCTGTTGCTGGTCCAGCCCCAATGAGGAATTAGGGATGCCAAATTCCCCCTCAAACAAGAGAAGTCCTGCCTAACCTCTGTGTCATATCATGTGTTTGTTGCATTTATATTTGTTTATTTTGTTTATTCTGTATCGGGAAAGGGCTTGATTCCCCCTTGTGGTGAGAAATCCTATACCCGGATTTGAGTGCAACATAAGATAGGATGGAGGATGTCTTCCCGGTGAAGACCCTCTAATCTTGGTTTCCAAGTCTACTCTTGGGATTTGCCTGGCTGGTTGTGATTAACTGCGCCAATGCATTCCGAGACTGATTTGTACCAGGAGGACTTAGAAACACATTAACCCAACTTAAAGCCTTCTTTAGGACGTGGAGCGGTGATTATGGAAGTAATTGTCACGCAGATACTACACTCAGAGAAAACTCTCTTATAGATACCAATCAACGTATCTTTAAGGTTGAGCAAAAACTCTGAGACCCCTAGAACCCGTTCTATAGGTACAAAAATCCTTAACCTTAGTTTACCATTGGGGCGAGGTTTGGGTTTTGACTTCATGACCACTATACCCTTCAACGCCATGTTTGTTTAAAACTCTTGTGTGTGCATTCATGCATTCATGCATCATTCATTAATAACAACTAAAAACAAAAGAGTCTTTTTCGAGTCGTTTTTCAAGGAAACTAAATAACGAACGTTTTGAACTTCATAGAAAGAGAGAAACGGAGAAAGGACTTAAGGATCTATACTTGGGATTACGGAAGAAAGAGAGCTAGGAAATACACCTTCAAAATTCCTAAGGTCGAGGAACTGGGAAAGCTCGGAAAACTGGTGGTCAATCCCCAGGCTTTCAAGGAGAAGTATGGAAAACTTCTGCCTTTGCTCAATACCAACATTGTGGATGGGATCCTTCCCACCTTGGTACAGTTTTACGATCCAACGTATCACTGCTTCACATTTCCAGATTATCAGCTCATGCCTACGTTGGAGGAGTACTCTCGTCTGATTGGAATACCCGTCTACACGCAAGAACCGTACTCCGGTTTGGAAAAGAATCCTGACGACATTATCATTGCTGCAACTACTCCTTTGAACGTAGTCGACATCAGAACTCATATGGTGAGTAGAGGAGGAATTCAAGGATTGCCCTCCAAATTCCTGTTTAATCAAGCTCGGTACTTCGTCAGCATCCAAGATATGAGCGCTTTTGAGGAAATCTTGGCTTTGCTTATCTAGGGATTGTTTTTGTTCCCTAACATTAACGATTTCGTCGACATCAACGCAATTAAGATCTTCTTAATTGGAAATCGAGTTCCAACCTTGCTTGCGGATGCTTATCACTCTGTGCATTCAAGAAACCTGCAGCGAGGAGGATTAATCACATGCTGCGTACCGTTGTTATACGAATGGTTCGTTTCGCACCTGCCGAAGTCTAGCACTTTCTAGAGCATGAGGGATGGCCTTTACTGGTTGCAGAAAATCACGTCCCTCACTCATACGAACATTGAGTGGTGTAGTCCTGACAACGACGAAACCAAGATTATCTTCAGTTGCGGAAGTTTTCCCAACATACCCCTTATTGGAACTAAGGGAGGAATCAGTTACAATCCAGCTTTAGCCCGTCGTCAATATGGCTATCCCATGAAAAATATACCAAGTAACATCCAATTGGAGGGTCTGTTCTTCAAAAACATCGACGATCATGGCAACATGCTGAAGAAGGAAATTGTCCAAGCCTGGCGTCTTGTTCACAGCAAAGGGAGAAGATTGTTAGGAAAACATCTTTGCATCTCCCTGGATCCTTACCTTCAATGGGTACGCGTCAGAGCATTCAAGCTCAGGATGCCATATCAACATCAAGAACCTATTCCCCTAAGGGAACCAATTTACCTTTTCTCCACCGATGTTGAAAAATTACAAGCGGTATTAAACAAGGTATGCCAAGAAAGGAATGCTTGGAGGAACAAGTATCGAATCGTCAACACGGAAAATGTTGAGATTCAAAACATCCTAAGAAGGAAGGATGAGTTACTTGAAGTACTCGATCGACAAGTGACACAACCATCACTTTCTCATCATATCCCTCCTGCTTCCTGGATCATCGATCAGCTCACATCAGAAAGCGCTCAGCTCAAGAAACATAAGAAGATGTTAGAACGTGAAGTGGGCTCTTCGTCAAAATTTTAGAGTCCTTTCTCTCATTTTCTCTTTATTTCCCTTTTCAAAGTGTGTACAAAACGGCGTTTTCGCTTAATTAATAAAAGTTTGATGTTTCATAACGTAATTATGGTGTTTCCTTGAAAAATATTAACTTAATTGCATATCATACATCGCTTTAGCTGTACGCACTGAAACGAGAATTGTCGCGGATCTAATAGTCACTTTCCTTTCTCCAGAAAGTGAGGAGGAGAAGGAGGTGAACCAAGACTTTCAAGCTGTCTCATCCATACAACACTCGTTCAAGTCGCAAGAAAAGAATAGAAGACTTTGAGCAAGATAATGAAGAACTCAGAGAAGAGATTAATACTCTCAAAGGTACTGTTGAAAGACTCAATAGTATGGTAGAAGCCCTGGTAGTTGCACAGAATCAACCAACGCCAGAAGAACCGCAAAGGACTGTGGTTTCCGAGATTGTTTCTACTCCCATTCCTCAGTATACCATGCCGCCTGATCGACCTTGGGGCATGCCGTATAACTTTATTCCAGAAGGGTACATACCTCCAGCTTCTGAAGTTCTAAAAGTCACCATGGATATGCGTCCACCGGAGGGTTACAAACCTCTGGAAATTGAAGTTCCAAGAGCAACGACAATGGGTTTCGCACAAAAGAATGCTGAGATTCCAAGATCTGCTGTCATGGCTTCTCCATGACCGATTATGCATACTTTTCCTCCACCGGGCGGACAAGTATATCATCACGCTCCAAGTGAGGATGCTGGCGTGTATGAAAGATTGGACGAGTTCCAGGAACAGTTTCTGCAAATGCAGAAGGAACTCAAGACTCTTCGAGGACAAGATCTATTTGGAAAGAATGCTGCAGACCTCTGTCTGGTTCCAAATGTTAAGATTCCTCACAAATTCAAAGTACCAGATTTCGAGAAGTACAAAGGGAATTCATGCCCACAAAGTCATCTCGTGATGTACGCTCGAAGGATGTCAACTCAGACTGACAATCAACAATTACTCATCCATTATTTTCAAGACAGCCTGACTGGGGATGCACTCAAATGGTACATGAACTTGGACAGTTCAGAGATTCGTACTTTTCGAGACCTCGGAGAGGCCTTCGTCAAACAGTATAAGTACAATCTGGATATGGCTCCCGACAGAGATCAACTCCGGGCCATGACTCAAAAGGATAGAGAAAGCTTCAAGGAATACGCTCAGAGATGGCGTGAAGTTGCTGCTCAAATTTGTCCACCACTTGAAGAGAAAGAAATGACAAAAATCTATCTCAAAACTTTGAGTCCATTTTACTACGGACGAATGGTTGCAAGTGCACCAAGTGACTTTACCGAGATGGTAAACATGGGTGTACGTTTAGAAGAAGCAGTTCGAGAAGGACGCTTGAACAGAGAACCAGAGTCTTCTATTGGTCCAAGGAAGTATGGAAGTTCTTTCCAGAAGAAAAAGAATCAAGATGTCAGCAATGTCTTGCACAAAATCAAGAAGAAATTCCAACCTCAAGTTGCAGCAATAACTCCGGTTGTTAACTCAGCGCCAGCTTATCAACCTCAGGTCCCGCAACAACAAATTCAACAAAGGTCGCAGCAACCTCAGCAGCAGGTTCGACCTCCAAATTACAACAATCGGGCTCCAAGGTATCCTGCCTTTGACCTAGTACCAATGCCGTATGCGGAATTATTTCCAACATTACTGGCAAAAGGACTCATTCAGACAAGAAGTCCTCCAAATCCTACAAACAGTTCCTCACCATGGTATAAGGCTGACCAATCTTGTCCCTATCATCAGGGGGCACCAGGTCACAATATTGAGAACTGTTTCCCTTTCAAGATTGATGTCCAACGATTAGTGAAGAGCGGAATGCTATCCTTCAAAGATACTAGTCCAAACGTCCAAGCAAATCATTTGCCGCAGCATAAAGAAGCTTCAGTGAATTGGATAGATCAACACCCTAACGTCATTCAAATCTACGACATTCGTCAGATAGGGGAAAATCTTGTCAAGATGCACGCTAAACAAGCTGGGTACGGCCATGTACCGCCTCACAACTACTTCACATGCGATATTTGTCCAAAGAATAATCAAGGATGTGCCGTAGTTCAAGCTGCATTACAAGAACAAATGGACTTAGGATGGATTCAACATATCCGAGTCAGAACTGAACATGACATCAACATGGTTCAAGGATGTCCAGGAGAATACAAAATCTACAAAGTTGAAGATCTTGAAGGATCGGTAGTCAGGTTCCATAAAACTTTAAATGGACTTGCCTACTTTGGAACAGATTTCCACGCTTACAGTAGATGCAGAATTTGTCGAAGAAATTCACAAGGATGTTTGCGTGTTCGCAACGACATTCAAAAGCTAATGGATGACAATACCATTACTGTTCTTGCCAACAGAAAAGATGATGAAGTCTTTACCATATCTCCTCAAATTAATCAAGTTGAACCAATACAAGTTAAGTATGATAGCAGGAAGACAGCAATTGCTCCACTAGTCATCTACTTACCAGGTCCTGTACCGTATGAGTCCAACAAGGCTATACCATGCAAGTACAATGCTACATACATTGAAAATAGTAAGGAAACACCATTACTGTCTGTTGTCAACATTGTTGATGTTAGTCGAGTCACCAGAAGTGGACGAGTCTTCAACAGAACAACAGAAAATGTGGAGAAACCTTCGGAGGAAGTACCACATAGGCAAGACAATCATCCGACCAATGCCGTTCAAGTGAAAGAAAATGATGAGATCTTGAAGTTAATCCAGAGGAGTGAATACAACATTGTAGATCAATTACTACATACTCCGTCTAGGATTTCTGTTCTTTCCCTGCTATTGAGTTCTGAAGCTCATAGGGAAGCTCTACAGAAAGTTTTGGAACAAGCTTTTGTAGAACCTAGCGTCACAATAAGCCAATTCAACAACATCGTTTCCAATATCTCCGCCGGAACTAACCTAAGTTTCTATGACGAAGATCTTCCTGAAGAAGGAGTGGACCACAATCTTCCACTTCACATCTCAGTTGGCTGCAGGGTGATATACTCACAGGAGTCCTAATAGACAACGGATCCTCTCTCAACGTCATGCCGAAATCAACATTGTCAAGATTATCCTTCGAAGATTACCCTCTAAGAAAAAGTCACGTCATCGTCAAAGTATTTGATGGATCAAGAAAGTAAGTTTTCGGAGAAGTGGATCTTCCCATAACTATTGGACCTCAGACGTTCAAAATCACTTTCCAAGTTATGGATATTCCAGCACAATACAGTTGTTTGCTAGGTCGCCCATGGATTCATGATGCTGGGGCAATTACTCCAACACTTCATCAGAAACTAAAGTTCATAAGAAATGACAAATTGGTAACCGTATGTGGAGAACGAGCTCTGATCGTCAGCAACCTGTCATCATTCTCCGACATAGAACCAAAAGAAGTTGTTGGAACTAAATTCTAAGCACTTTCCTTGGACAAAGGAAAGGAGAAAGCAGCGTCTATCTCTTCATACAAAGATGCAATCCAAGTTGTAAAGGATGGCACTACCAGTGGTTGGGGGCACATTAATATTCCTACCAACAACAAGAACAGAACAGGAATTGGATTCTTTCCGACATCATCAAAAGCTATCCCAGGGATTGAGGTAGTTCTCCCTATTCAAGAAACTTTCTGCAGTGGAGGTTTTCTTCAACCTGTCCAGCAAACAGTCAATACCGTCGGTACGGAAGACACCGATGAGAATTTTGAAGTGGAATGTATGTCCTACCTTCTCGAGGAAGGATACATAGCCCTATCAGAGTCTGATTCACCTTGCTGTTATCCGACTAAAGGATCTGAAAGTAAGACTCAACCAAGCAGTGATGAAGTTACTAACAACTTCACCACCAGAAGTCATGGTTCATCAGAAGAAGTTCCTCCTATCCCCGAAGAGACTTGGGATACATTAGGAGAACCAAGCGGAAAATTCGACTACATGGTGAAATACTCCGCTCCTGAAAGTTCAAGAATCTCTCTTGAAGATATTGTTCCAACTGGATGGAACAGTGATTTTGAGTACCTCTCTCAGCCAAAAGAGATGTATAACCCTTGCTATTCATTATCATCGACTGGTGAAATCATCATTGAGGATTATATCCCCAAGTCACCTTCCGAGGCTATGGATCTAGAGTTCACATATCTAGTCAATGCCATCTTGGGAGAAGAGCAAGACCAAAATACAAAAGAGGATGATCTCGAAAGTGTCTCCGACAACGAGTCTCTCCATTCATAAGATTGGAAGTTTCCTCAAAAGAAAAACGGACATACTCCACTTGGAAATGGGTATGCTCACACCGCTCAGTCTGCTGAAGTAGAAGAAGATCGTCTGAGTGTTGCAAATACAGTGGTTGGTAAATCAAGACCTACCACAGGCCAGCTTAAGCCTAAGGTTCCAGATTACTTAATGCACAATGGGGTTCTCCACTACTGGACAGCTGTTGAAGTTTCAACTGTTGTTCGCACTCCTAAGTAGGAACTTTCACCGTTATTTTGTCCTCTCACCAAAGCCCAGGGTGAAGAGATGTTTCATAGGGCTTTGCATTTTACTATTTCTTAGGAAAATATCCCTCTTTGCTTCGCCCAAAGCAATAGAGTTTTGTTTTATAGGGTCTTTGTTTCAAGAAATGACTATTCATAAATAAAAATGTCATTCTGTTCCTTCGTTTAGTTTTTCCTTTTCTTTTTTCGGAAATTGGTAATCCTAAAAAACACCCTAAAAAACATCAAAATATTCCATTAACTGCATACACCGAGTCTTCCCTCGTTGTCTAAATAAAACTTATCCCACATATGCAGATTAATCATAAAATACCCCGTTGAAACGAACGACCGTATGACTTCTCCAAGCTATGAGTTTCCTGTATTCGAGGCAGAGGAAGAAGAAGACGAAGAAATATCAAAGGAAATTTCACGATTACTTCAACAAAAGGAAGAGGCCATTCAGCCATACAATGAGCCTCTAGAGATCATTAACCTTGGTTCCAATGGAAACAGAAAAGAGGTTAAGATTGGAGCTTCGCTCAGTTCAGAGATCAGAGAGTTTGATACAACTGCTCAAAGAATTCTCAGATGTCTTCGCTTGGTCTTATCAAGATATGCCAGGGTTGGATACCAGTATAGTGGAGCATCACTTGCCATTAAAAGCATAATGCCCTCCGGTCAAGCAAAAATTAAGAAGAAATCATCCGGAGATGGCCATGAAAATCAAAGTGGAAGTTCAAAAGCAGATCAACGCAGGTTTCCTCGTCACTTCAGAATACCCTCAGTGGTTAGCTAACATTGTTCCCGTTCCTAAGAAAGACGGAAAAGTCCGCATGTGCGTCGACTACAGAGATTTGAACAAAGCTAGCCCTAAGGATGATTTTCCTTTACCACATATTGATATGTTGGTAGACAGTACAGCAAAATCCAAAGTCTTCTCGTTCATGGACGGATTTTCAGGATACAACCAAATCAAAATGGCACCTGAAGACATGGAGAAAACAGCTTTCATCACCCCCTGGGGCATGTTCTGCTATCGTGTTATGCCTTTTGGACTAAAAAACGCAGGGGCAACTTATCAAAGGGCCATGACTACGCTTTTCCACGACATGATGCATAAAGAAGTGGAAGTCTATGTGGACGACATGATCACCAAATCAGAAAATGAAGAAGATCACATACAAAATCTGACGAAGTTATTTCAACGCTTACGGAAGTTTCAGCTTCGCCTGAACCCCAACAAGTGCACCTTTGGTGTCTACTCAGGAAAACTCCTTGGTTTCATTGTCAGCAAACGAGGAATTGAAGTAGATCCAGACAAAGTCAAGACACTTCAAGAAATGCCTTCACCCAGAACCGAGAAACAAGTTAGAGGATTTCTTGGACATCTGAATTACATCTCGAGATTAATATATCTCATGACTGCAACTTGCGCTCCTATTTTCAAACTTCTACGAAAAAATCAAAGTTGCGTCTGGACAGACGATTGTCAGAAAGCGTTCGACAGCATTAAGGAATATCTGCTCGAACCACCCATTTTGTCTCCTCCAGTGGAAGGAAGACCTTTGATAATGTACTTAACTGTCTTAGAAGATTCCATGGGTTGTGTCCTTGGACAGCAAGACGAGACGAAAAGAAAAGAGCATGCCATTTACTACCTAAGCAAGAAATTCACTGACTGTGAATCCCGCTACTCCATGCTCGAGAAGACGTGTTGTGCTTTGGCCTGGGCTGCCAAGCGTCTCCGCCAGTACATGATTCGGCATACTACTTGTTTGATCTCTCATATGGATCCAATTAAGTACATCTTTGAGAAGCCTGCTTTAACTGGGAGAATTGCCCGTTGGCAGATGTTGTTATCAGAATATGACATTGAGTATCACACACAGAAAGCCGTGAAAGGAAGCATTCTAGCTGAGCACCTGGCTCACCACCCACTCAATGGTCATGAATTAACCAGTTTCGAATTTCCGGACGAGGACGTCATGTACCTCAAGATGAAAGATTACGACGAGCCACTACCAGACAAAGGACCAGAGATAGGATCCCAGTGGGGCTTAATCTTTGACGGAGCTGTCAATGCTTATGGACGAGGAATTGGGGCAATCATTGTTACACCTCAGGGTACCCGTATTCCATTTACCGCCAGATTAACTTTCAAGTGCACAAACAATGAGGCCGAATATGAAGCTTGCATTTCATTTATATCTCTCCATTAGGGCATTAGCATAACATCACGCATCATTAATCAATAACTTTGCATTGGATCAAGGATCTTGAAAGCTAGGGCTTTATATGGTCATTCATTGTGTGCTTCTTTCTCCTAAAGCTACAAGGCTTTCCTCTATGAAGATTCACCAAGGGCAAGAGGAATATGGGTTTCATATGTGGCGTCTGCAATTGTTAATTCGACTGAGATTCATCGGAGTTCATGCCGATATGTTCTTATGCGCTTCAATTCTTATCTTCTTCAAGAGTTCCTTAAGGCATTATTGTTGTGGTGGGTTGAAATACAAGGGCAATGGCAGGAGAGGTTGACTTGTTCATTTATCTTGATCAACACAACTTTTGGCTCGCATCATGTACTTAGTACTTCAATTGCGGGTTAATTGAGATTTCGAGAATTAATGATTCAAGACTTGCCGTTGAAATTTGAAAGTGAAGGTTTATTAAGTAGACTTGAGTTTATTCATTAAAAGCTTGAAGTGGGTTTGTGTAAATAAATAAAAAAGAGGGTAATCGGAAGTGCTTGGTATTCCCGTTACAAGACAGAGACGTGCATGATTATTCATCAAAAAGATTTGTTAGGCGTTGGTGGAATTCTATTCAAATTCATTCAACCATTCATTCAAGATCCATACATTTTTCCGCTCATTATCATCCAAATTCCAAGCCTAAGTCATGTGAACACCAATCATCATTCAAGTGTTTGAACCATACTATCAAATTCCAATTCATACATCCATTCAAATATTCATTACAAAATGTCCAAGTTCAAGTGTTCTACATCAAAAAGAAAACCCTTTACAAAATTCAAAAACCAAATTCAAAATACAAATACATTCACCCATTCCAATTCAAAGCTATTGTCATTCCAATCTCATCACACAAAATCGTACACGAAAAAATACATTACATCAAGAAAAATATACGAAACTACATGTTTTGACCAAATGTCCAATTTCTACCTAGGCCTGTGCTTCTTCATAAATCTTAAGCTTTCTTCAAGTGTTCACCCTGCCTCCAAGACATCCATAACTTTTCCTCCATTCTTTACCAATATCTACATGCCATAACACCATGCCGCCAAATAAAAAAAAAAGAGAAAAGATCAGCATCATACATGAACTGACTCTGTACATTCCAGACTAGATTCAACATTAGAACAAGATCTGTCCACAAATTGCCGTTTCGAGACAGTTCGGAACAGGTCCATACCATGAACATCTGTATCAGTTCCGCCCCATGAGAGCCTTGCTACCCCAGAGCTGAACCAAAAAAAGCAGCATCGCTGCAATACGAACAAAACCGGCACGAAAGTAGAGTTAAGACCGAAACAGCCCCTGCATAAAAGAGTAAACCAAACCAAGCAGCTCCAAGTTGGAAAAATCAGACCTGCAAGTGCAGTCAAAGAAAAAGTATTCAGAAAACTATATCCACAAATGTCTGATACTGTCAAAAGCGGATGCGTGCAACAACTCACATTCAAAAGAAAAACCTGCATTCAATTTCACCATGATACACATTCCAATTTAGATTTAACCATCTTGCTGATAGATACATTGCATCAAAACCAAACTAACAGTTAATAGACAGCACACACATTCATACATACACCATGCAACAAAACCAAATTGTTACAGAAAATCACTACATCACACTTCCACTTCTTTGATAAAACAGTTACCCATAACAGATACAACAGTTTTAACTCCAATCCGAATTCAGTTCAGCCCCATTTCACACTAACCGGTTCAGCCCTTTAAACAATTCTCCTAACAAACCACATGACTATTTCTAAACCCCAACCAATCAGAATTTTAACTGTCATTACCCTAACTTCTAACTACCTAAATACCAACCTTTAACTACCAAACACTCATAACAGAATTTAACTACCTGCCAGCTCATCAAACAGATTTCTAACCACCCTCTAACCAACTTTGTAACAAACTAATCCTAACTGAATTTGCAACAGAAAAAACTAGAGTTTGGAACTAACCTGCAATTACTATAAATCAGGGCCTGGCCCTATTCATCAGCTTCCTTCAATTTTCTCACGATTCATCTTTTTCTCTTCAAATCATCTTCATCACCCTCTTCACTTCACTCCCATTCTTCATCTTCAATACTTCTTCTCCTCCATTGAAACACATTCCAACCATTCATCATCATCTTCAAACTCCTCTGAACTTCTATGTAACTCTCCATCTTTATCAACCACTCGCCACCATTTTCTCCATCTTTAACAGAAAATATCAGAGGAAAATCAGAAAACCTGTAAAAAATCAGAAATCAAAACAAAGAAATAACTGAAAAATCATCAACCATCATCAACTTCGTTTCAATCATCATCACTCTTCAACAAGGAGAATTAGGGAAACAATCGAAAAAATCGTCACCGGTCTTCATCAATCTTCAAACACGATTCAATCCTTCGCCCTGCGTTACCTCTGAAGCGTCGCCTTCATCTTATCTCCGCCTAATCTTCACTGTTTCCTCAGAACCATAACAACATCACTGCATCGGCTTCGTATCACAACTATTACCTCTCATCATCCTCGCAAATCTTGAATGAAAAGAAGAAGAACACGAAGTCGAAGAGGTTAGCGAGAGAGATTTGAGAGTTTGAATCTGAAAAGTTATGAATCGAGTGTGAGCGAGTTGAAACGAGAGACCGCGATTGTGCACGATGACGGAGAGAGGAGTAGTCCGAGAGCTTCGTCGGAGAAGAAGGTTGAGAGGCTCGACGGGGAAGAAGTGTCTTCCGGCGCCGTTTGTTCGTGAGGAGGAGAAGAGAAATTGAGTCCAAAGCTGATGCGTCACATTCAGATAAACCCTAAATCCCTTTGTATTATTTATTTTATTTTTTCTTTTAATTGTTATTAATTGATAATGGAAACTGATAACATAGAATTAGCTCTGGATTAAGGGAATTAATAGCTGATAATTGATTAGGTTAATTAGAATTAATTGTGATTAATTGGATTAATGGAGAAAATGAATAAGAAAGTATTTAGTTTGAATAAAAAATCTGATTGTATCAATATGTTTGGGCCATACACGAATTCTGCATCTACACCTCATAAGCCCAATCACACTCCCTTCCATTTTTGGCTGAACATGAAAACTGTGACAAAAAATACTACTGATGGACTTCACCTTTGGGCCCCTGCGCCCTACTACTGGTATACACTGTTTTCAGCCTTTAAACCCCCCTCAGACTCACATTATTTCATGTTAGATCTTAGTTTTCTTTACATAGTTCTTTTGGCTATTATTTTTTAGTTGACAAAAACAATAAAAATCATAATTTTCTCATTAGATTTTTAGGTAATAACAACATTTAGAGTCGTTGATTTTTGTTCGATTTTTAGGTAATGAAAAATGACTTAGAAACCAATAAAAATATTAGTTTTAGGATTAATAGATTTTTAGTGTATTTAGGCTTGAACTAGATTTCCTTTGTTAATAAAAACTCAAAAAATAGTAGTATTTTTAGGTTAATTTTGTGTTAGTACTTGAATCATTTTCTTTATGTTTTGTACCATTTCCATGCTAATTTTTGTATAATTTTTGTGTGACTTTGTTGCTTAACTGTGGCCATATTTTTGGCCTATTTTGTTAATACCGTTTTAATGCTCCTTTTAGAATTTAGTCATCATGTTAACATTAGACTTAGATTAGAATAACTTAGATTAGAGAATAGGTTAGTTCCCTTTGTTCATTCTTTTTTCTTTTCAACTTTAAAACATTAATAAATAAAGAGGCGAATCACATTAAGAAAGTGGTAGAGAAATGAGTGGGATTCATTCCCTAATCTGTTTCTCAATCACTTAGTGGCATAGAAATGAGTGGGATTCATTCCCTAATCTGTTTCTCGGTCACTATTTAATGGGAGAGAAATGAGTGGGATTCATTCCCTAATCTGTTTCTCAAACATTAATTAATGGGATAGAAATGAGTGGGATTCATTCCCTAATCTGTTTCTTGAACATTATATAATGGGATAGAAGTGAGTGGGATTCATTCCCTAATCTGCTTCTCGATCATTATACATTTTATGTGATTCTAATCGCAAAGTAAATTCCCTTAAAAAATACCCAACCAAAAACATTTAAAACACTTAATAAAGGCTCGAATTAAAACAAAGTGACGAAGTGGTGCGAAACCTTGTATTGGGTTTTGTTCATCATGTAGTTACATAAAAAACACAAACCCAAGTTCATTCTTTTGCCTTGTTAGGCGCTTAAGAACAAGTTAAGTCCTTTCCAAAACTAGGCGTATAAGTCTCCAAAGGTCGAGCATCGTGGATTGTGACCTTAACCGCTGTTCAACTAAAAAACACAAAACAAATGGAAACTATGGAGCCGAACTACGGTCGTTCTGATTCCTGAAAAGGATACGTAGGCATTGGGTCGCGGGGCCTAAGCGAACACACTTGTAAATAATTCCTTCTTTTCCCCGTATTTCTTTTGCATGCATTTGCATTTAGATTTTAGACACCCTTTAGATAGAAACAAACATAGGTGGATACCATCGAGTACGATGGGCGTGAGGGGTGCTAGCACCTTCCCTTTGCGTAACCGACTCCCGTGCCCTGTTCTCTGGTCGAAAGACCTTGTTCTTATTCTGAGTTAGGTTTCCTGGTATTCCTTTCCCTCGATGGGATAAATATATTAGTGGCGACTCTGATCCATTTTTCGCGGTAGCGACAGCTGACGACTCTGCTGGGGATGTTGATAGACCTGTTGCTGGTCCATCCTTAGCGAGTCGATCCTAGCCTGCGTTTGTTTGTTTATTTACTGGGTGTTTATTTGTTTTTATGCCTATACCTTGTATATATGTTTACATTTTTACTTTTCTGCTTGCATATCATGTTTATTTCTGTTTGCACATCATGCCTATGGATTATATTCTGTGTTCCTTGGGGTCTTCTGTTCTGTTTTGCAGGTTGGGTGGGTCGTTCTATGAGGTAAAAGGCCCAATACCCAGGCCAGAGTTAACACATAGGATACCTAGGATAGAGTGGATAGTCATGACGCCAACAGAATGTCAGGTTCTGTTGATTGCGATCATGAGACCCACGACCAGCTGAGACTCGAATGGGATACTGTTGTTGGCATGTATTTGCAACAATGATGGTGTTTCAGGAGAGTTGCTAACGCTGGAGACCTTTTGACCTACCTTGACCTAGATTCACCTGTGAGTGGGGTGGGATATTCATGACAGGTACCGTTGGCGACTATTCTGTTCTGTTGGTGACTATTGGTTTTCCTGGTATTCAAAAAGGTGTCGGACCTTTGATCTTGTGACATTTGACCCACCGAGGCTTTACATCAGTTATTCAGAGGATTGTACAGTGGTTACTCGGATTATATGGACCTTGATCCCATGCTTTTGCATTGCATAACATCATTACTTTATCTACTTCATTTGTGGGGGATTCTAAAGTCTATTTCCAAAAAAAAAGAGGAAATAAAAAAAAGTAGAAAAGATGGAAAAGAGAAAAAGAAAAGATATTATATGCAACAAAAAAAAAAGAATAAAAGAGAAACAAAAGTTGATGAAAAGACTTTAGGATCCCTTAGAAATGAAACATGCATTCACATTATCATGCATTTCATAGTTCTATCAGAGGCTTATGAGGGCCCTTTCTACTCAAGTTCTGACTTCAACAACAAAATCTGACTTCTCACCGCTATGTGCTTGAAAGGTAATAATGGAACAACTCCGTGAGGATTTGAATGAGAAGAATTGAGATAGGTTCTTCAGAGGCCAAATGCAAATGTTAATCTCACCCATGAGAAGGTCTTATGAATCAGAATGTTTGAAATAATGTTGAGATTCTTATTCTCGGTAGGGGGATTCCCATCATTGAAGTCTTCAAGTTTCCAAGTATTGAAATTGACAAAAGGTTCCTACTCTTGGAGAAAAGGTTGAAAGCCATAAAAGATGGTGACTCCGTTGATTTATACATCTTTGGATTGTGCCTAGTGCCTGATGTCGAAAAGAAAAAAACTGCAAGGGTCATTTACTCTCACTCTGAATGGATATTGAAGCTAAAGTGGTAGTCATCTCTTGTACATATGTAGAAGTTGCTTGGGGCTCCCGACTGAGGGATAAGCAAGACGTATTCTGGTCTTGAGTACTGCACCATTCGCATTGCTCGAATCCCTTAAAGCACTACAAATTCTTATGACTTCGTCAGAATATATTGCCATGTGATAATCAAGAGTGTTTTGTAGAGGCATTTCTCATTCTCAAGCTTTTGCTTCATATCATGTGTCATCTCTTCCCGGAATTTTCTTCTCAGTGGCCTTTGGTCGTCAATAAAGAAAGAAAGAATATGAGAAATGAACCGATGTAATTTCAATACCTTGTGCTCAGTTATATCCCTGATTGTTGGCATTTCAGTTGGTGTTTTGGGTCTTCCTCACCACAGATAGTTCTCTTGAGTTCGATGATAATGCAACTTCTTTTAGTCATGATGGTGGTTACTGTTCTAGCATCTATATTTGGGGCTCCCGACCGAGGGATAAGCAAGACGTATTCTTATCTTGAGTATTGCATCATTTGCATTGCTCGAATCCCTAAAGTAAGGCAAAAATGCACCACTCTTGTACGCCTTTGTTAGAATATACTTCTGGGAAGTAATCTGAAGTGTGTGGAAGGAGCATATGATAATGCTAAGTGGTTACCATGCTGGGGCACCTAGCCATTCAACTGAAGGTGGTAGGACATTCAAAGGCAGAATTCAAGTCCTCGTTGATTTCGGAATAACCACAATCCACTCCAAGAGGTCCTATGCACAAGTTGAAGTCTCAATGGGGTATCAAAACTACAAAAGGCATTCGAGAGCAATAAGTCCATACGGAGTCAAGTCTCCTCAACAATGGCATTCATTTAGTTCTTTATTGCATTCTCATTTGTAACGTTTCATTGTTTATTTAAGCATTTCTAGCATGTAAAATTTGTTAATTTCTGAATGAAAATCATAATGCATTGTTTATGTTTGTCTTGAAGTAATCCATTCGTTTTCACTCAAAAAAAAGTTTTCTGCATTATGATACCAACTTTATTAATCTTTTGCTTAGGCAACGAGTGGAGGGAGAATGATGACAATAAAAATGCAAAATCCTAGCTTGTATTTCCTTTTTTAATTTTAGGTCAAAATTGGTGCACTATAAAACTAACCCCAACCCTTATTCTCTATCCCAACTAACAATTCCACCAATTTTCTAACCCTATTCTAACCGGCATCACGTACAGTAAACAATTCCTAAACCTATTCTCCACCACTAACGCACCGTTCACACGGACAAACTCTCACACTAAACCTCTTTTACATTTTTTCTTTCACTGTAAATATTATACACCAGCAAATTTCAACTAATATTCATTTACAAAAAGATTTTCACATTACTAACAACATTATCATGAAAAATCTTCAATAACCACAACACAAAAGATCCAAAAAATAGCAACAACATTAATCATAATACGATCAGAAAAATTAGAGCAAAAAAGAAGTAACCACAGTTTTTTATAATTGTTCATGTATTGTTCTCCAATTTCCTTTTTGCAGATTAAAAAGAAAACAAAGGAGATGCAAGAACGACGAGCAAAATCACGATTCGCCACCATATCCCCGATCACTTCCAACTAATCTTTGCTCGCCAGCCAACCACGATGAAGCAGCCGCGCTTCCGGCGGGCTACCGTCCGGCCACCGTCCACAGTTCCGCCGTCACGCAATACCATCCGCCGGTAATTGCTGTTATAAAGTTTTTTTTTCCTGATCTTTGATCCACAAAATTATGCTGTTGTTATTTGTTATTGTGTTTGTGTGTTTATGTTTTATAGAGATGGAAATTCCTGAGAAAGATGAAGCAGGTCATGTGAAAGAAAGAAGAGATAGGATACCTTGTTATCCTTTTCCTCTTTGTTTTAATATATATTTTTTTTAATTAATTAATTAACCAAAAGAACTGCCATGTGTCATTATATGATAGGTCTTGGTGATTTGAAAAAAGTCATATGCAAGGTGAAGAATTAGTGAACGTGGTGTAGCGCCTCACCACCACATGTGTGATTCATTTTATTTTTTTTTATTTTCATTTTTATTTATTTATTAATTAACCAACTAACAACTAATCAACCTTTTTTATAAACCATAAAATTAATATTAACTATGAATTCCTAAATAACCATTAGGATTAGTTTTTTTTACCAATTAATTTTGTTAACTAATTTAATTTAATTAAGTCTTAACTTGATTATATTATTAAAAATACAAAACATTTGGTTTAGTAATCAAAATAATTATACAGTTTTCAATTTAGTTCAATTAATTTTTGTTAATTGTAATATTTGTAAATAATTAATGTAGGACTAGACTTTCACCTAAAATTTAAAAGATTTAATCTCTCCTTCTCCCGATTTCTTCTCTCATCTCGAAATCCCGTGTATGGCGCGTGTTTTGTTTATTTTATTGCTTTTATTTAGACATTAGAATGTATATAGGCCAAAGAATGTAAACAACTATAGTGAACCTCTTTACTTTCCCGCATTTTTAATTTCCGTATTTTTATTATCATATATATTGTGTTAGATGTATGTTTAGGATTATATGATTAAAATTAAAGTCAATCGCTAGCTAACTAAAAATTCAAGATAAATAAATAATCGAATATAACACACTTGCACTCACTCACCTTTAGGGTACGTCCCTCTCGGTTGCCTTACGATTATATGGTCGTGTCCCTCGAATGTAGAGGTATCTTAGCAAACGATGACCCTTGAAAATATCATCATAGAAAAGGTCTTAGTCCCTCGATGATCCTCGATTGTTGCCTACGGTAAAAGATCTTGTCCCTCGGAGTCCCTTCGGAAAATGATGATAGTCCCGCTAGAATGCTAAGGTTCCTCTACTTGTTGCCTTCAACGACCATACGATGACCCTTCGATGACCCGCACGTCCAATATAACAGGGACTACCTACTCCCATATAGTATGGATAGTCCTGGGAACTGTAAAAATTATAGAAAAAGACCAATTAATTAGGGTAGTTGTCTTAACCTGCCTAGCTCAATAAAAAAATCTTTTCCACACTATTTCAAAAAACTAAGGCTACGCATTTACGCTAAAGTCCTTATACTTCTTTTCAACTCAAAACAAACAAAACATGAGCTAAGCAAGTTAAGAGCCCGTAGATAACTACGGATGAAAAGGGTGCTTGCACCTTCCCTTTTCATAACTTACCCCCCGAGCCCGCTTTCTTTCAAAAGGGTCTTTTTCTGTACTTTTTGCCCTTCCTAACATTGGACAAAATAAAAGTCGGTGGCGACTCTTGCTCACCGCAACATTGTTTGCGAAATAAAAATAAAAGTCAGTTCACCGAGTTACAGAACTGGCGACTCTGCTGGGGAGTCTTTAAGAGGGGTATACCTTAGGGCTTAGTTCATTGTAAATGTTTTTAATTGTTTGTTTGTATGCTTTATTTTTAAGGGAAATGCTTGGGTTTGTTATTGTGTGAAAGATCCTACACCCGGATCTGAGTACCTTAGGTAAATGGCATGAGATCAAGGAGACTGCACAGCGTATACTGATGTGGTTGATCTGATGGCCATCGTTAGTGTGACACATTGGTTTGTCCTGGTGTTCCTTGGGATCCGACTCGAGGAAATGCTTGGCTACCGCGTGGTGTCATTAAGCACTAATTCGCCCCTAGAACCTTAGTTGAACTAAACTTTGGCCTTTTAGAAGGTAGCGAGATGGCTGGCTTTGGTTCCGACTGAAGTTGGTTGATACTCGAAGCTACACTCATATGGACTGGACTTTCGGGACCTTTTCGGTTGGTGATTCGATCGCCGAACTGAAATAAGCGCCTTCGAGAAAGGTCAATGATATGAGCTCCCTAGAACCCGATCTTTATTTAGGACAGGTTGAACCAACTAAACTTCAGGGGGAGGGTACTTACCTTTGAACTTCATGCAAGCCTTTAAACCTAAGGCTACTTGTGTGACTTGTTTGTATTCATTATCTAACCGTTGGTTTTCTTGCAAGGTTTGTTTATACTCTAATCGTTTGGTTTCCTTGCAGGATTTGTTCATACCCTAACAGGTTTTTTGTGTAGGACTCACTTGTCCATATTACCTTATGCTTTTACCTAACATGCTGACTAACCTCTTTCAAGGATCTTAGGGATTCATAACACATACTTTCCAGGTACTATGGAAGGACTATCAAGAGCCTAAATTTATATCAAGGGGCAAGAGGATTTATTTTCCTCTAGCCAGATGCCTTCAAACTCAAGGGTACAATACCTATCAAGGGGCAAGAGGATTTATTTTCCTCTAGCCACATGCCTTCAAACTCAAGGGTAAAATTCCTATCAAAGGGCAAGAGGATTTATTTTCCTCTAGCCAAATGCCTTCAAACTCAAGGGTACAGTTCTTATCAAGGGGCAAGAGGATTTATTTTCCTTTAGCCACATGCTCTTAAGCTCAAAAGTACCATACCCTGAATCAGAGGCTATGACCCACTGGATATGGTGAGCCTGATTCTTAAAGAAGGACGTTCAGAGATGGAAGTCGTAGTTCTTCAACAAAGCTGCAACTACATTTCAATGTTGCAAATTGGGTTCCAAAAAGATCCTTGAAAACATTGCATATGCATACATATCATTGCATAATGGGTTTCCAGACAACGAGCTTATCATTTTCTGCCTCAAATCCCTAAAAGCTTGATACTTACAACTCCTTTGTGGCTTCGTCAGAATCTTCTTCTTAGAAGTAATCTGTAGTTCAGATACGAACACTTGGTTTGGTTTGCTCTCTGGGGCACTTGGTCAGTCGATCGATAATTGCCAACCAGTCCGAGATAAGGTACAAGACTTGATTGATGCAAAGGCTATCATATTCACACTTGCAGGCCAAATTTGAAGTTCTCCTCTGACTCAATGGATCTTCTGAAGCAATAAGTCCATACTGAGAGAATCTCCTCAACATTGGCAATTCGAAATTCGTCATGCATTTTCATGCGTAATCTTTCTTGTTTTTGTTCAATATTGTTTATATGCAATACTTGTTTGTTTTTGAACTATAATAGTAATGCATTGAATATGTTTGTCTTAAAAAAAAAAAAATTTTCTCGCTCTCGCTCTAACATGTTTTTCTATGCTAGTGATGCCAAACTCTCGGCGATAAAGCATGATAACTCTGAAGGGAGAATGACGAACATATAATATCCATAATCTCAAATGGTGTGCTTTCGAGTAAAACCCTGTTGATGATGTACAGGCATTGTTTCGAATCCAAACACTGGAGATATAAGGAAGTTAATCCCTTGTCAACCCCTTTGAGCCTTGAAGTAGGAGTTTCTTTTCTATACGAAAATCCCTCACATTTAACCCAGGGGCAGGGTAGTGTTCAGTTAACCTGATTGAGTGTTCAAAATTCAGCAGGAGCTCGCGTCTAAGGATACAAAAATGGTTATCCTTCAAAAGGTTGAGGAAAATTCGAGACCACAATGGTCATCTCTCGCAATAGGAGGTTAAAATATGACGATACAACAACGACTATCCCTCGTCGACCAAGAAATGAGGCAGTCACAATCTTTCCAACAAATCGAAGACGTCTCAGGATCATACGACTTGTTCCAAAAAAAAAAAAAAGAGAACGAATCGAAAAAAAAGCCCGCTAAGTCAATAACTTGAAAAAAATGACTTAGGCAAAAGCTAGGGCATCCCGCTGGACTTCAAACTCGGAATTCAAAAGAATTTGTCCAGGCAAAAGTTAGGGAAACAAAAAAGAGTCTCAACAAAAGGGGCAAAGTCGCGTGACTATAAATTCAAGGTCGTGTGATCAAACACCAAATACAAAAGGTAGAGTGACTGTTACGTCCAAGCACCTCATTGATTCTTCAATCGCCTCAAACTCCTCTTGAAGGATGAATGCTCGCATCGAGTTAACTGAACTTAGGTTGGAGAACATTACGAAGGGGGTGGGCACCGATAAAATTTTGAGCCTAAAAATCCTTTCTTCTAAAATACCGTGAACCTGGCCATGTTACAACCTTTAAAAGTCCTAATTGAGGCAGGGTTAATTTGAAAGCACACTGTAACAAGAATACGGTAAACTGACTCCTAGGAGTTTTGCTAAAAGCTTGAGTTGGTATCACACCACCTTTCACAAAAATCGATGTTTTGACATCCTTTAAAATATTCTTCTTTAAATTTCTAGACAAACATGAACTTTGCATTAGAATTATATTTCTCATAATAAACATTCGTGCATATGAACAAGTACTTGACACCAGGAAAGCTTCCATCATGAATTGCAGACGAAAAGTCTAATCCTCTCAAGTGACAAGTTGGCTTCAGAACTCCGTTGAGTTCGAGTGAGAATATCTCAAATACTGATCACCCTCAGGGGCACAAAAACAGTTGAATACCCTTTGGTAAGAATTCATATATATGGGGCAATCAGGTCATGACTCGAAAACTCCCTTAGAAGTGTTGATCAATCAGGGGCATTGTTCCTAAACTCATGATACTGGGGCAAGTTGCTTATAACAGCACAAATCTCAGGAAGCCCTCGCGACAGGCATGCTTCGGAAGTGCTCCAAAAAGCATAAAGATTTCCCACGACTGACTCAGTTGGCTAAAACGCCAATGTGTACAAGGGACATGACATTTTATTGTCCAATTCATCTGGGGCAGTCAAGTCGAGATTCAAATAATATCTCAAAGGCGCTGAACAGTCGGGGATTTATTTTCCCCGCAAAACACTATTGCAATCTGCTGTCGTCTTTAACAACTTTTTGTATTCATACATCATACATCTCATGGCATATGCATAACAGTATCATTCATTTCAAAAAACATACAATACATACATCATGACATTGCATAAAACCAACTTTATCTTTCAGGTCGACCAATCGGTCAGGCAACTATCGTCAACAAAATTAAATGCAGCCTAAAGTATGGCTCTTTCAGATATGGTCTAATGAATGACTCGTTCTGACATCTTTCATCAGATATGGTCTGATGTACGACTCGTTCTGACATCCTTCATCAGGTATGGTCTAATGTACGACTCGTTCCGACAGCCTTCATCAGATATGGTCTAATGTACGACTCGTTCTGACATCTTTCATCAGATATGGTCTAATGTACGACTCGTTCTGAAATCCTTCATCAGATATGGTCTAATATACGACTCGTTCTGACATCCTTCATCAGATATGGTCTAATGTACGACTAGTTCTGACATCCTTCATCAGATATGGTCTAATGTACGACTCGTTCTGACATCCTTCATCAGATATGGTCTGATGTACGACTCGTTCTGACATCCTTCATCAGATATGGTCTAATGTACGACCCGTTCTGGTATTCCTCTTCAGATATGGTTTAATGAATAACTCGTTCTGATGTCCTACTTCCAGATATGGTTTAATGAATAACTCATTCTGATGTCCTACGCCAGATATGTTTCGGAAGCCTGAACCCCGAATGATCTGAAATCTACGCCAGATATGTTTCGGGAACCCCATATGTTATGAATTCTACGCCAGATATGTTTCGGAAGCCTGAACCCCGAATGATCTGAATTCTACGACAGATATGTTCCGGAAGCTTGAACCCCGAATGATCTGAATTCTATGGTAGATGTTTCGGAAGCTCGAACCCCGAACATCTATCACAGATATACGTTTGGAAGCTTGAACCCCAAACATTCTGAAGGTCTATCATATACACACCCTGGGAAGCATGACCCCCCACTCAGCTAGATGGCATCTCTAAGCCCATCTCCGCTAAAAATCCCTACATCCGCAAGGGCAAATTTCTTGGTATTTTAGTGTTCAATCCTCTTTCACCTTCAGATTCCGAATGGCGAGTACGCCAATCTACATCTTCAGGTTTAAGAAGATTGAACAGGGGCAGCTGTCATACCCCAAAATTTGCCCACACTTTTAAAAAATTCAAAATTATTTCAAAAATTGGATTTTTATAAAATATCGGGTTCATTTATATTTGACATTCTGAATTTTATAAATATTCGATTTAAAGTCTATTTTTAAAATATAATAGTTTACTCTTAAATTGTTATATTTTAATAAATAGCAAACTGTTGACCGATGCTTCATAAACTTTCAATTGGCTTTTTATTTCGAATAAATAATATAGCACAATTGGTAAGAGGTAAGGTGTGCAAGTATAGGGTCCCGGTTCAAATCCCATGTTTGACATTTTTTTCCTTTATTTGTTACTAACTTTATTACTGTTTAAATTATTTTCAAAAAATTTCACAAAATTGTATTTTTCTACTATTTTTAATTAATTTTCGTATTTATTTAATTAGATATTTTTAAAATATTATTTTTTTCACTTTTTCTATTTTATTCACAAAAATATAAAAAAAATCATAAAATATTTAAAAATCCAAAAAAAGAGAGTTTTAAAGTCAAATTTGTTATTTTCAGCATATAATATTATATTATTAATTCTCAATCAATTTTAATCAAAGTTTTTATTATATTTGTTTTTTCCTTTTTTAATTTTAGGTCAAAATTGGTGCACTATAAAACTAACCCCAACCCTTATTCTCTATCCCAACTAACAATTCCACCAATTTTCTAACCCTATTCTAACCGGCATCACGTACAGTAAACAATTCCTAAACCTATTCTCCACCACTAACGCACCGTTCACACGGACAAACTCTCACACTAAACCTCTTTTACATTTTTTCTTTCACTGTAAATATTATACACCAGCAAATTTCAACTAATATTCATTTACAAAAAGATTTTCACATTACTAACAACATTATCATGAAAAATCTTCAATAACCACAACACAAAAGATCCAAAAAATAGCAACAACATTAATCATAATACGATCAGAAAAATTAGAGCAAAAAAGAAGTAACCACAGTTTTTTATAATTGTTCATGTATTGTTCTCCAATTTCCTTTTTGCAGATTAAAAAGAAAACAAAGGAGATGCAAGAACGACGAGCAAAATCACGATTCGCCACCATATCCCCGATCACTTCCAACTAATCTTTGCTCGCCAGCCAACCACGATGAAGCAGCCGCGCTTCCGGCGGGCTACCGTCCGGCCACCGTCCACAGTTCCGCCGTCACGCAATACCATCCGCCGGTAATTGCTGTTATAAAGTTTTTTTTTCCTGATCTTTGATCCACAAAATTATGCTGTTGTTATTTGTTATTGTGTTTGTGTGTTTATGTTTTATAGAGATGGAAATTCCTGAGAAAGATGAAGCAGGTCATGTGAAAGAAAGAAGAGATAGGATACCTTGTTATCCTTTTCCTCTTTGTTTTAATATATATTTTTTTAATTAATTAATTAACCAAAAGAACTGCCATGTGTCATTATATGATAGGTCTTGGTGATTTGAAAAAAGTCATATGCAAGGTGAAGAATTAGTGAACGTGGTGTAGCGCCTCACCACCACATGTGTGATTCATTTTATTTTTTTTTATTTTCATTTTTATTTATTTATTAATTAACCAACTAACAACTAATCAACCTTTTTTATAAACCATAAAATTAATATTAACTATGAATTCCTAAATAACCATTAGGATTAGTTTTTTTTACCAATTAATTTTGTTAACTAATTTAATTTAATTAAGTCTTAACTTGATTATATTATTAAAAATACAAAACATTTGGTTTAGTAATCAAAATAATTATACAGTTTTCAATTTAGTTCAATTAATTTTTGTTAATTGTAATATTTGTAAATAATTAATGTAGGACTAGACTTTCACCTAAAATTTAAAAGATTTAATCTCTCCTTCTCCCGATTTCTTCTCTCATCTCGAAATCCCGTGTATGGCGCGTGTTTTGTTTATTTTATTGCTTTTATTTAGACATTAGAATGTATATAGGCCAAAGAATGTAAACAACTATAGTGAACCTCTTTACTTTCCCGCATTTTTAATTTCCGTATTTTTATTATCATATATATTGTGTTAGATGTATGTTTAGGATTATATGATTAAAATTAAAGTCAATCGCTAGCTAACTAAAAATTCAAGATAAATAAATAATCGAATATAACACACTTGCACTCACTCACCCTTAGGGTACGCCCCTCTCGGTTGCCTTACGATTATATGGTCGTGTCCCTCGAATGTAGAGGTATCTTAGCAAACGATGACCCTTGAAAATATCATCATAGAAAAGGTCTTAGTCCCTCGATGATCCTCGATTGTTGCCTACGGTAAAAGATCTTGTCCCTCGGAGTCCCTTCGGAAAATGATGATAGTCCCGCTAGAATGCTAAGGTTCCTCTACTTGTTGCCTTCAACGACCATACGATGACCCTTCGATGACCCGCACGTCCAATATAACAGGGACTACCTACTCCCATATAGTATGGATAGTCCTGGGAACTGTAAAAATTATAGAAAAAGACCAATTAATTAGGGTAGTTGTCTTAACCTGCCTAGCTCAATAAAAAAATCTTTTCCACACTATTTCAAAAAACTAAGGCTACGCATTTACGCTAAAGTCCTTATACTTCTTTTCAACTCAAAACAAACAAAACATGAGCTAAGCAAGTTAAGAGCCCGTAGATAACTACGGATGAAAAGGGTGCTTGCACCTTCCCTTTTCATAACTTACCCCCCGAGCCCGCTTTCTTTCAAAAGGGTCTTTTTCTGTACTTTTTGCCCTTCCTAACATTGGACAAAATAAAAGTCGGTGGCGACTCTTGCTCACCGCAACATTGTTTGCGAAATAAAAATAAAAGTCAGTTCACCGAGTTACAGAACTGGCGACTCTGCTGGGGAGTCTTTAAGAGGGGTATACCTTAGGGCTTAGTTCATTGTAAATGTTTTTAATTGTTTGTTTGTATGCTTTATTTTTAAGGGAAATGCTTGGGTTTGTTATTGTGTGAAAGATCCTACACCCGGATCTGAGTACCTTAGGTAAATGGCATGAGATCAAGGAGACTGCACAGCGTATACTGATGTGGTTGATCTGATGGCCATCGTTAGTGTGACACATTGGTTTGTCCTGGTGTTCCTTGGGATCCGACTCGAGGAAATGCTTGGCTACCGCGTGGTGTCATTAAGCACTAATTCGCCCCTAGAACCTTAGTTGAACTAAACTTTGGCCTTTTAGAAGGTAGCGAGATGGCTGGCTTTGGTTCCGACTGAAGTTGGTTGATACTCGAAGCTACACTCATATGGACTGGACTTTCGGGACCTTTTCGGTTGGTGATTCGATCGCCGAACTGAAATAAGCGCCTTCGAGAAAGGTCAATGATATGAGCTCCCTAGAACCCGATCTTTATTTAGGACAGGTTGAACCAACTAAACTTCAGGGGGAGGGTACTTACCTTTGAACTTCATGCAAGCCTTTAAACCTAAGGCTACTTGTGTGACTTGTTTGTATTCATTATCTAACCGTTGGTTTTCTTGCAAGGTTTGTTTATACTCTAATCGTTTGGTTTCCTTGCAGGATTTGTTCATACCCTAACAGGTTTTTTGTGTAGGACTCACTTGTCCATATTACCTTATGCTTTTACCTAACATGCTGACTAACCTCTTTCAAGGATCTTAGGGATTCATAACACATACTTTCCAGGTACTATGGAAGGACTATCAAGAGCCTAAATTTATATCAAGGGGCAAGAGGATTTATTTTCCTCTAGCCAGATGCCTTCAAACTCAAGGGTACAATACCTATCAAGGGGCAAGAGGATTTATTTTCCTCTAGCCACATGCCTTCAAACTCAAGGGTAAAATTCCTATCAAAGGGCAAGAGGATTTATTTTCCTCTAGCCAAATGCCTTCAAACTCAAGGGTACAGTTCTTATCAAGGGGCAAGAGGATTTATTTTCCTTTAGCCACATGCTCTTAAGCTCAAAAGTACCATACCCTGAATCAGAGGCTATGACCCACTGGATATGGTGAGCCTGATTCTTAAAGAAGGACGTTCAGAGATGGAAGTCGTAGTTCTTCAACAAAGCTGCAACTACATTTCAATGTTGCAAATTGGGTTCCAAAAAGATCCTTGAAAACATTGCATATGCATACATATCATTGCATAATGGGTTTCCAGACAACGAGCTTATCATTTTCTGCCTCAAATCCCTAAAAGCTTGATACTTACAACTCCTTTGTGGCTTCGTCAGAATCTTCTTCTTAGAAGTAATCTGTAGTTCAGATACGAACACTTGGTTTGGTTTGCTCTCTGGGGCACTTGGTCAGTCGATCGATAATTGCCAACCAGTCCGAGATAAGGTACAAGACTTGATTGATGCAAAGGCTATCATATTCACACTTGCAGGCCAAATTTGAAGTTCTCCTCTGACTCAATGGATCTTCTGAAGCAATAAGTCCATACTGAGAGAATCTCCTCAACATTGGCAATTCGAAATTCGTCATGCATTTTCATGCGTAATCTTTCTTGTTTTTGTTCAATATTGTTTATATGCAATACTTGTTTGTTTTTGAACTATAATAGTAATGCATTGAATATGTTTGTCTTAAAAAAAAAAAAATTTTCTCGCTCTCGCTCTAACATGTTTTTCTATGCTAGTGATGCCAAACTCTCGGCGATAAAGCATGATAACTCTGAAGGGAGAATGACGAACATATAATATCCATAATCTCAAATGGTGTGCTTTCGAGTAAAACCCTGTTGATGATGTACAGGCATTGTTTCGAATCCAAACACTGGAGATATAAGGAAGTTAATCCCTTGTCAACCCCTTTGAGCCTTGAAGTAGGAGTTTCTTTTCTATACGAAAATCCCTCACATTTAACCCAGGGGCAGGGTAGTGTTCAGTTAACCTGATTGAGTGTTCAAAATTCAGCAGGAGCTCGCGTCTAAGGATACAAAAATGGTTATCCTTCAAAAGGTTGAGGAAAATTCGAGACCACAATGGTCATCTCTCGCAATAGGAGGTTAAAATATGACGATACAACAACGACTATCCCTCGTCGACCAAGAAATGAGGCAGTCACAATCTTTCCAACAAATCGAAGACGTCTCAGGATCATACGACTTGTTCCAAAAAAAAAAAAAGAGAACGAATCGAAAAAAAAGCCCGCTAAGTCAATAACTTGAAAAAAATGACTTAGGCAAAAGCTAGGGCATCCCGCTGGACTTCAAACTCGGAATTCAAAAGAATTTGTCCAGGCAAAAGTTAGGGAAACAAAAAAGAGTCTCAACAAAAGGGGCAAAGTCGCGTGACTATAAATTCAAGGTCGTGTGATCAAACACCAAATACAAAAGGTAGAGTGACTGTTACGTCCAAGCACCTCATTGATTCTTCAATCGCCTCAAACTCCTCTTGAAGGATGAATGCTCGCATCGAGTTAACTGAACTTAGGTTGGAGAACATTACGAAGGGGGTGGGCACCGATAAAATTTTGAGCCTAAAAATCCTTTCTTCTAAAATACCGTGAACCTGGCCATGTTACAACCTTTAAAAGTCCTAATTGAGGCAGGGTTAATTTGAAAGCACACTGTAACAAGAATACGGTAAACTGACTCCTAGGAGTTTTGCTAAAAGCTTGAGTTGGTATCACACCACCTTTCACAAAAATCGATGTTTTGACATCCTTTAAAATATTCTTCTTTAAATTTCTAGACAAACATGAACTTTGCATTAGAATTATATTTCTCATAATAAACATTCGTGCATATGAACAAGTACTTGACACCAGGAAAGCTTCCATCATGAATTGCAGACGAAAAGTCTAATCCTCTCAAGTGACAAGTTGGCTTCAGAACTCCGTTGAGTTCGAGTGAGAATATCTCAAATACTGATCACCCTCAGGGGCACAAAAACAGTTGAATACCCTTTGGTAAGAATTCATATATATGGGGCAATCAGGTCATGACTCGAAAACTCCCTTAGAAGTGTTGATCAATCAGGGGCATTGTTCCTAAACTCATGATACTGGGGCAAGTTGCTTATAACAGCACAAATCTCAGGAAGCCCTCGCGACAGGCATGCTTCGGAAGTGCTCCAAAAAGCATAAAGATTTCCCACGACTGACTCAGTTGGCTAAAACGCCAATGTGTACAAGGGACATGACATTTTATTGTCCAATTCATCTGGGGCAGTCAAGTCGAGATTCAAATAATATCTCAAAGGCGCTGAACAGTCGGGGATTTATTTTCCCCGCAAAACACTATTGCAATCTGCTGTCGTCTTTAACAACTTTTTGTATTCATACATCATACATCTCATGGCATATGCATAACAGTATCATTCATTTCAAAAAACATACAATACATACATCATGACATTGCATAAAACCAACTTTATCTTTCAGGTCGACCAATCGGTCAGGCAACTATCGTCAACAAAATTAAATGCAGCCTAAAGTATGGCTCTTTCAGATATGGTCTAATGAATGACTCGTTCTGACATCTTTCATCAGATATGGTCTGATGTACGACTCGTTCTGACATCCTTCATCAGGTATGGTCTAATGTACGACTCGTTCCGACAGCCTTCATCAGATATGGTCTAATGTACGACTCGTTCTGACATCTTTCATCAGATATGGTCTAATGTACGACTCGTTCTGAAATCCTTCATCAGATATGGTCTAATATACGACTCGTTCTGACATCCTTCATCAGATATGGTCTAATGTACGACTAGTTCTGACATCCTTCATCAGATATGGTCTAATGTACGACTCGTTCTGACATCCTTCATCAGATATGGTCTAATGTACGACTCGTTCTGACATCCTTCATCAGATATGGTCTAATGTACGACCCGTTCTGGTATTCCTCTTCAGATATGGTTTAATGAATAACTCGTTCTGATGTCCTACTTCCAGATATGGTTTAATGAATAACTCATTCTGATGTCCTACGCCAGATATGTTTCGGAAGCCTGAACCCCGAATGATCTGAAATCTACGCCAGATATGTTTCGGGAACCCCATATGTTATGAATTCTACGCCAGATATGTTTCGGAAGCCTGAACCCCGAATGATCTGAATTCTACGACAGATATGTTCCGGAAGCTTGAACCCCGAATGATCTGAATTCTATGGTAGATGTTTCGGAAGCTCGAACCCCGAACATCTATCACAGATATACGTTTGGAAGCTTGAACCCCAAACATTCTGAAGGTCTATCATATACACACCCTGGGAAGCATGACCCCCCACTCAGCTAGATGGCATCTCTAAGCCCATCTCCGCTAAAAATCCCTACATCCGCAAGGGCAAATTTCTTGGTATTTTAGTGTTCAATCCTCTTTCACCTTCAGATTCCGAATGGCGAGTACGCCAATCTACATCTTCAGGTTTAAGAAGATTGAACAGGGGCAGCTGTCATACCCCAAAATTTGCCCACACTTTTAAAAAATTCAAAATTATTTCAAAAATTGGATTTTTATAAAATATCGGGTTCATTTATATTTGACATTCTGAATTTTATAAATATTCGATTTAAAGTCTATTTTTAAAATATAATAGTTTACTCTTAAATTGTTATATTTTAATAAATAGCAAACTGTTGACCGATGCTTCATAAACTTTCAATTGGCTTTTTATTTCGAATAAATAATATAGCACAATTGGTAAGAGGTAAGGTGTGCAAGTATAGGGTCCCGGTTCAAATCCCATGTTTGACATTTTTTTCCTTTATTTGTTACTAACTTTATTACTGTTTAAATTATTTTCAAAAAATTTCACAAAATTGTATTTTTCTACTATTTTTAATTAATTTTCGTATTTATTTAATTAGATATTTTTAAAATATTATTTTTTTCACTTTTTCTATTTTATTCACAAAAATATAAAAAAAATCATAAAATATTTAAAAATCCAAAAAAAGAGAGTTTTAAAGTCAAATTTGTTATTTTCAGCATATAATATTATATTATTAATTCTCAATCAATTTTAATCAAAGTTTTTATTATATTTGTTTTTTCCTTTTTTAATTTTAGGTCAAAATTGGTGCACTATAAAACTAACCCCAACCCTTATTCTCTATCCCAACTAACAATTCCACCAATTTTCTAACCCTATTCTAACCGGCATCACGTACAGTAAACAATTCCTAAACCTATTCTCCACCACTAACGCACCGTTCACACGGACAAACTCTCACACTAAACCTCTTTTACATTTTTTCTTTCACTGTAAATATTATACACCAGCAAATTTCAACTAATATTCATTTACAAAAAGATTTTCACATTACTAACAACATTATCATGAAAAATCTTCAATAACCACAACACAAAAGATCCAAAAAATAGCAACAACATTAATCATAATACGATCAGAAAAATTAGAGCAAAAAAGAAGTAACCACAGTTTTTTATAATTGTTCATGTATTGTTCTCCAATTTCCTTTTTGCAGATTAAAAAGAAAACAAAGGAGATGCAAGAACGACGAGCAAAATCACGATTCGCCACCATATCCCCGATCACTTCCAACTAATCTTTGCTCGCCAGCCAACCACGATGAAGCAGCCGCGCTTCCGGCGGGCTACCGTCCGGCCACCGTCCACAGTTCCGCCGTCACGCAATACCATCCGCCGGTAATTGCTGTTATAAAGTTTTTTTTTCCTGATCTTTGATCCACAAAATTATGCTGTTGTTATTTGTTATTGTGTTTGTGTGTTTATGTTTTATAGAGATGGAAATTCCTGAGAAAGATGAAGCAGGTCATGTGAAAGAAAGAAGAGATAGGATACCTTGTTATCCTTTTCCTCTTTGTTTTAATATATATTTTTTTAATTAATTAATTAACCAAAAGAACTGCCATGTGTCATTATATGATAGGTCTTGGTGATTTGAAAAAAGTCATATGCAAGGTGAAGAATTAGTGAACGTGGTGTAGCGCCTCACCACCACATGTGTGATTCATTTTATTTTTTTTTATTTTCATTTTTATTTATTTATTAATTAACCAACTAACAACTAATCAACCTTTTTTATAAACCATAAAATTAATATTAACTATGAATTCCTAAATAACCATTAGGATTAGTTTTTTTTACCAATTAATTTTGTTAACTAATTTAATTTAATTAAGTCTTAACTTGATTATATTATTAAAAATACAAAACATTTGGTTTAGTAATCAAAATAATTATACAGTTTTCAATTTAGTTCAATTAATTTTTGTTAATTGTAATATTTGTAAATAATTAATGTAGGACTAGACTTTCACCTAAAATTTAAAAGATTTAATCTCTCCTTCTCCCGATTTCTTCTCTCATCTCGAAATCCCGTGTATGGCGCGTGTTTTGTTTATTTTATTGCTTTTATTTAGACATTAGAATGTATATAGGCCAAAGAATGTAAACAACTATAGTGAACCTCTTTACTTTCCCGCATTTTTAATTTCCGTATTTTTATTATCATATATATTGTGTTAGATGTATGTTTAGGATTATATGATTAAAATTAAAGTCAATCGCTAGCTAACTAAAAATTCAAGATAAATAAATAATCGAATATAACACACTTGCACTCACTCACCCTTAGGGTACGCCCCTCTCGGTTGCCTTACGATTATATGGTCGTGTCCCTCGAATGTAGAGGTATCTTAGCAAACGATGACCCTTGAAAATATCATCATAGAAAAGGTCTTAGTCCCTCGATGATCCTCGATTGTTGCCTACGGTAAAAGATCTTGTCCCTCGGAGTCCCTTCGGAAAATGATGATAGTCCCGCTAGAATGCTAAGGTTCCTCTACTTGTTACCTTCAACGACCATACGATGACCCTTCGATGACCCGCACGTCCAATATAACAGGGACTACCTACTCCCATATAGTATGGATAGTCCTGGGAACTGTAAAAATTATTGAAAAAGACCAATTAATTAGGGTAGTTGTCTTAACCTGCCTAGCTCAATAAAAAAATCTTTTCCACACTATTTCAAAAAACTAAGGCTACGCATTTACGCTAAAGTCCTTATACTTCTTTTCAACTCAAAACAAACAAAACATGAGCTAAGCAAGTTAAGAGCCCGTAGATAACTACGGATGAAAAGGGTGCTTGCACCTTCCCTTTTCATAACTTACCCCCCGAGCCCGCTTTCTTTCAAAAGGGTCTTTTTCTGTACTTTTTGCCCTTCCTAACATTGGACAAAATAAAAGTCGGTGGCGACTCTTGCTCACCGCAACATTGTTTGCGAAATAAAAATAAAAGTCAGTTCACCGAGTTACAGATGTATACAGAGATTCTGCTTTGGTCATTAATCAAATCAAAGGAGAATGGGAAACACGCCAACCAGGGCTAATTCCTTACAAAGACTACGCGAGGAGATTGTTACCATTCTTCGACAGGGTAGATTTTCATCACATTCCTCGTGAAGAAAATAACTTGGCTGATGCATTAGCCACACTCTCTTCCATGATTAGGATAAATCATTGGAATGACATTCCTCGGATCGATGTTATGCGCCTGGATAGGCCCGCTCATGTTTTCACAGTAGAAGCAATCATCGACGACAAACCGTGGTATCACGACATCAAGAACTTTCTTCAAAAGCAAGAGTACCCTCTTGGGGCGTCAAAGAAAGATAGAAAGACTTTGAGAAAGTTAACTTGTAGATTCTTCCTTAATGAAGATGTTCTGTACAAGAGAAACTTCGACATGGTTCTGCTCAGATGCGTTGATAGAAAAGAAGCAGAAGTACTCATGAGAGAAATACATGAAGGTTCCTTTGGTACTCACACCAATGGACATACCATGACAAGGAAAATACTGAGAGCAGGATATTATTGGCTGACGATGGAGTCAGATTGCTACCAGTACGCAAAGAGATGTCACAAATGTCAGATCTACGCCGATATAATTCACGTGCCACCATCTCTTCTCAACATACTCTCTTCCCCTTGGCCTTTCTCCATGTGGGGAATCGACATGATTGGAATGATCGAGCCAAAAGCGTCCAACGGACATCGCTTCATCTTGGTAGCTATAGACTATTTCACCAAATGGGTTGAAGCAGCTTCATATGCAAACGTTACAAGACAAGTTGTCGTCAGGTTTATCAAGAATCACATCATCTGTCGCTACGACATTCCTAGCAAGATAATCACTGACAATGGGTCAAATTTGAATAACAAAATGATGAAGGAACTTTGTGAAGAATTCAGGATTGAACATCACAACTCATCTCCTTACAGACCAAAGATGAATGGAGCTGTAGAAGCAGCTAACAAAAACATCAAGAAAATCGTTCAGAAGATGGTCATCACTTACAAAGATTGGCATGAAATGCTCCCGTATGCTCTTCATGGTTACCGTACATCAGTACGTACTTCGACTGGAGCAACTCCTTTCTCCCTTGAATATGGCATGGAAGTAGTCCTACCTATAGAGGTTGAGATCCCATCAATGAGAGTCTTGATGGAGGCAAAATTAACAGAAGCCGAGTGGTGTCAAAGCAGATTCGACGAATTGAACTTGATCGAAGAAAAGCGCATGACCGCTTTATGCCACGGTCACCTATATCAACAAAGAATGAAGAAAGCTTTCGACAAAAAGGTTCGACCTCGCGCAATCAAAGAAGGCGACCTTGTACTCAAAAAGATTCAATCTTTTCTCACAGATTCGAGAGGGAAATGGACTCCCAATTATGACGGCCCCTACGTGGTCAAGAGAGCTTTCTCAGGAGGAGCCTTAATACTCACGACTATGGATGGAGAAGAATTCACCCGTCCTGTGAACGTCGACGCAGTCAAGAAATACTTCGCCTAAATAATTAAAAGAACAGCTCGCTAAGTTGAAAACTCGCAAAGAGCGACTTAGGCAAAAAAGAGCGTCTCGGTGAATCGAAAACTCGAAAGGGCAATTCAGGCAAAAGTTAGAGACATAAAAAATAAATAATCAATCCCGGTAGACTTAAAACCCGAAAGGGGTAGTTTACGCAAAAGTTAGGGATATATGGCAAGTAACTGTGTTCAGGACAAACTTGATGATTCAAAAATCCATAGCGGAGTATTCGTCAGCAGTAGGTCATCTTCTACGAAGCACGAATACAGCGCAACTCGGAATGGAAGGGAAAGATAACGGTCGTCACGTTTCATCGCAGCCCTTTTCCCGAAAAATTACCAATTTCCAACTTTGTAAATACTCCATGGAATCAAGCATTTGGCTGATTACCATTCCATAAATAATAATTTGAGCCTTGTGCCTTTCTTTATAATCTAGTCTTATTCAGTTTCTTGAAATGCATTTTAAGTTTAAACAGTCATTTTCTTGAAACAAATGTTTTCATAAAATAAAATGAATTTACTTGCAAAAATAAAGGTGAAATTTCTTTCTAAGGTTTACAAACAATAGGAAGAATGCAAACAGTTGCTCCGAAAACGGTTGAGACTCCGGGAACCAAGATTTCCCCATGAGGTCGCTTTGCGAACATCTCCCGATGACGGATCTTCACTTCAATTCATATTACTCACTTCGGACAGCGGACAACTGATAACCAGGTATTCCCAACAGAGTTCGAACTACAAGAAGAGGACATCTTCTGATCAACAAGATTCAAGTCGTATCATAGGATTTTATATCCGCGACAATTATATTCACATTCACTTTACATTTCATAATATTCATGCATTTCGTCTCACACCATATTTGCGTAATAAGAGAATTGAGCGAGGTTTTGATCGTGTTAATACCCAAATTACTTAGGCATATACTCAAGATTCCCCTGCAAAATTTGTGAAAGGGTTTTCTTCTTCATGAAGAAGGTTCATACACCCAAATTCCCCAAGCAAGTCAACAAATGGTAGTCTCCCTCAAAGAGATAGTTTGTTCACTTTTGGAGTTCCTCAGCCGAGATTCTCCTGCAGAGCGACACTCGACAGTCTTCTTCAGATGAGATAGTCTATTTCGCATTTTGGAATTCCCCACAGGGTCGATGAGCGGTTCTCTTCTCCGAGAAGTGTGGATTCCCCGACATACTTGACAAGTGGTAGTTTTTCCTCCTGGAAAACAATTTGGTATTTCCCCAGCAGGGTCAAGAGATGCCACTTTTCGTTAAAGAAAATAATTTGGAATCTCCCCAGCAGATTGACAAATGATCCCCAGCGGAGTCAGTGAATGGCAGTCTCTTTCGGTAAAAGACAGTTCACTCACTTTTTCGGGCAAAAATAACGAATGGCAGCCTTCTTCATGAAGACAGTTCGTTTCGCTTAAAGGTTCCTCAACAAAGTCAGCAAATGGCAGTCTCTTTCGGCAGAAGACAGTTTGCTCACTTTCTTTCACGGCAGGGTCAACAAATGGCAGTCTCTCCCAGTAGAAGACAGTTTGTTCCCCTAGAAATTGGCAAATGGCAGTCTTTCCCCAAGGAAAGACAGTTTGTCTGTTAAACAGTTAAGAGATCGATAAATGGCAATTTCTTTAAACAGTTTGTCTGTTTCTGGGATGTTTCATCCCCTTCAGTGTCGACAAGTTCTCCTCTTAGGAAAACAGTTTGTTGGTTCCCTGGCACAAGTCGATGAATGTTGGTTTTCACCCCGAAAACAGTTCGTCTGCTTTCAAGAAAAGTCATTAGCCCCTCAAAAGATCATGAGGCCATATGACATTCTTTCAAAGACGTCAAGTCAAAAGGGGATGGTGAAGTTTCTTTATTTACCGTCAAATGGTATCTTACCTCCAAGTGCTGGTAAGAAGTTTGATGAGGAAACAAACCTTTGAAGTTTCTTTATTTACCGTCAAATGGTATCTTACCTCCAAGTGCTGGTAAGAAGTTTGATGAGGAAACAAACCTTTGAAGTTTCTTTATTTACCGTCAAATGGTATCTTACCTCCAAGTGCTGGTAAGAAGTTTGACGAGGAAACAAACCTTTGAAGTTTCTTTATTTACCGTCAAATGGTATCTTATCTCCAAGTGCTGATGAGAAGTTTGATGAGGAAACAAACCTTTGAAGTTTCTTTATTTACCATCAAATGGTATCTCATCTCCAAGTGCTGATGAGAAGTTTGATGAGGAAACAAATCTTTGGAGAATTTCTCTTTATCTGAGATATTGTCCAAAATCACAACTTAGACCAGTTTCGAGATATGGACATCCGAAACGAGAGGAGGTTGTTTACCTTTTTCTAAGTATCAACACTTAGTTAAAGAAGATGGATTGCGCATCCTACACTACCATCTATTCTCCAGAATCCACAATCAAGTATTTCTACAGGAGTTTGTCTCCTCATCCCCCGCTAAGTGCGACAACGGGATCAGTTCATGTAAAGATTTTATCAATTACAACATCTCAGGAGCGCCCAAAATTCGGGCATTCTTCGATATTTAAGTCTCTTTCACGCAGGAGAGATCGAGATATCAATCTCTCTCCCTCCAGATAAAAGAAACTTAAATAGGGGCATCTGTCATACCCTAATTTTTGACCCCCCTGAGATGACATATCTTCAGGATTTTCATCAGGTCAAAACAAGTACCCAGAGCAGTCACTTCTTCATCTGGCATTCAATCAAGGATGTTCAAGGACAAGAAAACTCAGGCAAAGGATCAATCAATAGAAGGATTAGTCTCTAACACAATCATAGGATTCAAAAGCTTCACTTTTATATTCACCTATGATTGATTAGACACCCAGTCATCTGAGTACAGGTTTACTCAGGTCACCAGACTAGGGTTTTTGATCCGATCAAGGACTGAAATCAGGGATCACCTTTGGGAAACCCTAAAAAGCCCCAGGGGATCATTCAAAGACATCAATCATCTTCAAATAGCTCATATGACAAGATCCACTGGACATCACACCTCAATTCAAGCCCTATAGTCATCATTTTCATTTGGTCGACAATTAGGGTTTTTGACCTAATTCACCAGGATAGTTGACTTTTAATCAGGACATGGAACCAAGACTCAAAGCATGACTCAAGAGCTCCTATTCCCTCAATATAATCCATTCACATCACTCATTTAAAGAGGAGATTTTGATTCATCACAAAAGTCCAAGAATTCACTTCATTTGAAAAAGTCAACTGCACAAGATCAGCTTTGACTTTTTGGAGATTTTGGTCAACCATGACTTTTGGAGTTTTAAATCATCAATATATGATATTTAAAGTCATTTGATCAAAGAAAATCAAGAAAATCAATCAAAAATCAAAAGTCAAAAGTTTGACTTTTCATACTTAGAAATTTTCCTAAGTGTTTTCAAGTGATTTTTGCCAAACTTTGGAAGGGATTTTCTTAAAATTTCACCTACAAACTGAAAAAAACTTCCAGCATGAAAGTTGTATATTTTGATCCAATAAACAACTTTGACACATATGATGTTTTGGCTAAAAATCAACCATTGAAGAGTTATGGAGCTTCAAAGTGGCTGCCTTCACAAAACATGCAAGAAAACCCTAGTTTTCTTCAAACTTCATGGGACTTTTTCACTAATTTCCTTAAAGAATTTGGGCAAACACTAAACTAATGAATCAAAGTACATATTAAGGGCTTTCCAAATTGTGCTCAACCTCTCCCAAATTCATTTTGAGCTAAGAGATATGGTTGATCAAAGTTAGGCACTTGAAGTGAAAATTATAGGTCATGTACAATTTGAAACTTTGCAATTTTGTGCAAGTGACTTGTCTAAATGATGCTACCCGACCTCTAATGCATCTGAAAACATGCCATACATCCAAATTCATCATTGCATAAGGATTAGAGAAGATTCCAAAAAACAAAGGCATGTGATTATGTAATGATTGCATTTTTGAATTTATGGCAAATGGTGAATCATCAAGGAATCTTGCTCTAAGCCAATTAGAACTCTCCCCTGAATCAGAAATGTTCCCTAAGATCATACAAGATCAATGGTTGGGGAAGCTAGTCCGAAAATGCATCATTGCATTTGGGATCTTTTCAAATTTTCTTCATGGCTAAGAAACCAAACTCACTTCACTAAGCAAGCTCACTCTCTCAATTAGTACTGAACCATTTGCCTATAAATAGAGGGCTCTTTCTCATTCAGAAAACACACCAAAGCAACCATATTCCTTGCTTTCTCTTTCTCTTCTCATGCTTATGGTTTTTCAAAGTTCTTTGGCAAGAAGAATCGTTTTCTTCAAACCAGAGCTTATCTTTGGAAAGTAAGCATTCTAACATCTCAAGGGGGTTCATTTGAGGTGATCCAAGCACCTGGGTCACTTCTGTAAGTGGAGGAACACCATTGTTGCTCTCACTTTGGAGCTGTTGCAGTTGGAGGTCCATAGAGCAATTCAGAAGGTTTCCAACAAAGCCAAGCATCCAGACACGTTCCTCAGGTCATAGTGAAGCTGTTCAGATGGCTGCAGCTCATCTGTAACTCAAGATTCATCACCCTCCATGTCCACTTGAAGCTCAAATCGAGGGAGGTCCATAGAGCAATTCAGAAGGTTTGAGGTCACAACAAGCATCTAGTTAGCATCACTGAGTCCCAAGGAAGCTTTTAGGATCATTCATACAAGCCCAGGTGCTCCCTAACATCCTCACGATCTCCATTTTCAGAGGTAAGTTTCTCAACTCCACCTCTTTAATTTGTGTATCTTTTTGGTTAAAACTCAACACCATTTCATTCAGCATCATAAGAGGATTAAAAACCCTCTATCATCAGTCATTTATGCTTCAGTATAGCCATTTAATTTAAATTTCAAATTTTAAGGTTCTTCACGTATTTTAGATAATTCAGTAGATGTAGTTAATATAAATTCATATTAGTTACATATTTAGAATCGTGAGTGAATTTAGAGCAAGTTTGGTCTTTACATCTTTGCAAATGGTTGAGAAATGAGCAAGTTCACAAATTTAAAATTTGAGAGCTTGAGGAAGAAGACGACTATGGCTATGGCGCGCAAATTTCAAATCTCTGGGCAAAGTTTATTTTATTTTCAATGGTAGGCGTTTTCTGAACGAATGAATAACTTGCCCTAGTGGCCTCACATGCGCTCTTAGTCTCTTCATGCCTCAAGTCCGGGGTTCGAATCCCCCTCGCCCCAGACTTTTTGTTTCTTTTATTTTTCAATAATTTATCACTTGTTTTGAAACATAACCAAATAGTGTTATAATCACCAAACGCGCGTTGGCTCAGTGGTGTTATTTTGAGCTGGTGACTAAGAGGGCGTGTGTTCAAACCTTGGAGGAGACAAACCCAATTTTTTACCACTATTTTTCTTTGTTTTATTCACAAACTTCACACAATTATTTAACCTATCAAATAAATCCATTTTCACCTCATTTTTCACACACTTGTTATTTAATATATCTATTTTGTGAATAATAAAAAAAATCATAAAAATATTATTTATTTCATATATTTTTATTAGGTTTAAAATAGTATGTTTTAAGACTTTTCTTAAATACTTTGAAAATATATATCTTCATTTTGTTTTAACCTAATTTTTTTGTGAATAACTTTATGATAAAACTCTAATTTATTTAGGTCTTAATTAGGTATAGATTTCATCTTTGTATTAATTAAGTTGACTTTTGTCAATGTTCAAAACTGTTTTCAGTCCCCGATTAAACAGATGATTAAGGTTCAAACAACAAAACCTTATATCATTTCAAATCATTTTCAACTGTTCTCATAAACAGTAAATCATTTTTATGTGGGTCTCTAATAGAGTGTAAGTCCCATCCCCTTTTCATCTTATTTTCAACTCTCAAATACAGTCAATAAAACTGTTTCCACAATAATATTTCATTTTCAATTGACTGTTTCTCATTTCCAGTACTATAAAGTACTGGGCCTCTAATAGAGTGTAAGACACAACACCTTTTTTTTCTTTTCATAGTTTGTTTTCAAAAACTGTATTTTCAAAATCTCCTTTCTGTTTTCAAAACATTCTTCTGGTATTTGAAGGGCGTTATTCCCGGTGAAACTCTTCAGATACCTATGTGACCTTTGTCCATCTTCACTTCTTCAGTTTTCAAAACCCTTAACTGTTTATAATAAACATTCAACTGTTATCAACAAAACAACAAAAAATTACTGGTAAGGCTTTGTACATACTTCTTCAAAGGCCTCCACTCCATCCAGGTTAGGCTTTACAAGCTTTCAATTTACAGTCTTTGTTTAAATTACTGTCAAATATAGAACTGTTTATATATTAGAACTACGTTTGAGTGTAAACCCTAGGACAGTTAAACTATATATATATTATAGGAATATGGCCTAGGATTGAGAATGTCTTCCCGGTGAAGGCTCTTTCCTAATTAGAGATCTGTAGTTCAAACCCCCAAGATGAATTATTCCCAGTGAAACATCTTGGCAAAAGCCTTAGAACCCAAAATAGGACACATCCACCCCAAGAGGAATTATTCCCGGTGAAACCTCTTACCCATTTGCTTAGAGCCAAAATAAGTTCAAAACTACATAGCTTTCTCTTGTGCTATAACAAGGACCCTCGATTAGCCTCCTCTTGGGCTTTGTACAAGGACCCACAGGCTTCTTAAAAGCATTTCCAGCTTCCTCTTGAGCTTGTATACAAGGACCCATCAGGTTTCTTATAAACATAGGAACAAGTCTTTAGTCACCTTTTAACATACCCTGGTGAGTTTCTTCCAATTTAAACCAAACTTTAAACAAGCTAAGTTTGTCTCAATTTTACATTGAGTACACCTTTTGTAATGAGAGACATGGACAGTCTCGGTCACCCTTATCTTCATTAATCTTCCTTAGCAGAGTCTAGGATCCATGTTTTGTTTATCCTCAGTCAGTGTCAGCCTTCATCTTGGGCTTTAAACAAGAAGTCTCATTAGATAATCTTTCTGCCATCATTTTAACAAAAAACCCCTGGAAAGGGTTAGCCTCCAAATCATTCTATCATTTTAACAAAAAACCCTGGAAAGGGTTAGCCTCCAAAATCACTCCTTCAAATCCAAAGACTTATTCCTCTTAAAAGATAATTCCCCAAAAGAGTCAAAAACCCCTGGAAAGGGTCAGCCTTCAAAAACATGATAAAAAAATCTAGTCTTTTAATAGACAATTTCTCCAGCTGAGTCAAAACCCCTGGAAAGGGTTAGCTTCCAAAAAAATCAGTCTTTTAATAAATAAATCAATCAAAAGCCTCAAGCTTGGGCCTCATACAAGCCAGTTAAAAATCAAATCTTTTATACAGTAGATAGACATAGCTTATCTCTATAGAGAGATCTTTCCTCTATCTCACCACATTCAAACAAACAAACATTACATTTCATTTTAATCAAGTCTCCCATTTAGGATTTTGAAAGGCATGAGCTGGCAGTAAAACCCAGACATGTGGTAACTTTCCCTAATTTGGATGAGCATTTTTCTTTCATTTAAGAGGCATTTGACTGGTATACTTGCACATACACAAGTAAGGTCCCCCTCTTGAATGAAATGATTTCAGTTATTCTGTCACTCTTTTAAATGTTTGTGGTGGAATAGTAGAAATACCTCTCTGTAAAGATGATTTCATGTCTCTTTACTGTAAACAGAGATTTAATTCAAAGCTTCAACCTTGAGCTTCAAGCAAGGCACCAAAAATAATTAATTTCCCTAGTTAGTTCCCCGAACTACATTAAGCTCTGACTTCCACTAGGGATATGTAGGCATGAGGTTCACAAGGAATCTCAGCGAGCTAATAAAATACCAAAAATAGTCAGTTTGTTTGTCTGTCTGTCTTTCTTTAATCAATTCAATTCCTTCTCCTAATACAAAGGAGAAACTTTCCCAATCATTAGCAATAAACACAATCACAATGACACAGAGAAGGTTCCCGTAGAGTACTACGGATATGTAGGGTGCTTAAACTCTTCCCTATGTATAACCGACCCCCCGGACTCCAGAATTTCTAGTCTAGGTGAATCCTCACACTTAGCAAACTCCTAGGGTTTAGTTGAGATCTTTTTTTCCCTTTCCTACTCGTAGGACAATAAGAAAGTTCGTGTGATATCGTAGGAAGAACTGAAACAAAATTCATCTCATCCCGGGCGCATCCTCCTTCCAAATTTCGCGTGAAGGGTCTAGCGTGCCGTCCTCCCAAGTGAAACGGGGAGGTAAAAAAAACGACACCACACTATCCGCAACATATTTCAAAAGTCAGTTCTCCCTCCGTATTACAATGCGCATATGCATTTGTTAATTGCATAAGAAGATTATAGTTTTTCCTCTTCTCGGATATCCGAGTTTCTTCCTCAAAGTCGGCATTGAACATAATTTTGTTAGGTGTATTTTTGAACAAGTTGGTGTATAATCTCTAAATTTTCTTTATTTTTGGTACTAAATATCTTCAATTATTTTCAAAATTATAAATTTTAATGTATTTTAGGTATGCTCCACTCGATCTTACATAAATATGTTAACTTCACAAATTTTATCTATTAGTAATTTACAACACCGGATTGATAGAGTTACAACGTATCCATAAATATTCAAAGAAAACCTACAGCTCATCAATATTTATTGTGAACTTACATATTTATTGTGAATTCGTTGAATATTGTTGATTTAGTTAATCAAAGACAACCTAGTTCTGAGCCATATTTATTATAAATTTAGTTATTCAAAGAAAACCTAGTACTAGTACTGAGTAATATTTATTGTAAATTTAATACATCAATTACTCAAAGATAACCTAGGGCTCAGCAATATTTATTATGAATTTAATAAATTATTTTATTAATTGAACTCCCAAACGATAACATTTTCAACGAATTCACTATATATACTGCAGAAGTATTTCGTTCATACTCACACACTCACTAAGTTTCTATCACTACACAGCTTAATGGAGTTTCAAAATCTGTCTGTTTTAGCTCTCTTTTTTGTAAGCTGTTTTACCACTTTTTATTTAGTTGTCTCATGTTTCTATCAATATTTTATAAGAATTGGAAAATTTACATTTTAAAATGAATTGTTGTTGAACGCCAATATTTTTTTAATAACACTTATTTAATATTTTTTTTCATATTCTTTTGTGTGCTATGAAAATGGCATTCTAACTTGAATATATTTGCAGTTGGCTTTGGTTGGAATCAATGGATCTAAATCAGGAGAAGAATATTGGAAATCTGTTTGGCCAAACACTACTATGCCTAAGGCACTTTCAGATTTGTTACCATCTGGTTAGTAGAAATATCAATAAGATATCTTGTCACATATATGTTGACTCTTTTTACATTCTTTACATATTTTTTTTCTTTTTATTAGATTATATTCAAATTACAATGTATATTAATTATTTTTTGCAATGTATCTCTAAATTAAATCGAGAAAACAAGAACACCATTTCTTTACCTCAATAATCGAATGATAGCTTTTAAAAAAGTTTACACTATTGATAATTGTAATATATATTTGTTTGTTAGGTCTATTTCAATTGGAGGAGATTTTAAGATCTCTTTCAGCTTGATCATGTAATATATATATTTTTCATTATAATTGTATCATATTTTAGTTTAAATTAATGTAGTATATATTTGTAGAAATATATTAATTTTGGTTTTAGTCTTTATTATTTTTGTTTGATCTAAAACATTGACTTATTAAAATCGGTTTTTGTAATATTTATTTTAGTACTTAATTTAAAAGATTAAAATTAAATATTTTCCGTATACAAGATCAATTTGACCACAATTAAGTTTTACAAAGACTAAAACTAAACAACATCAAAATCTTTCATAATTAAATCTTGCATAATTAAATCTTTCACTAATTACATAGGTTACACTGACATGTACTTTTTATATGATTTTTATTTGTTAGTTTATATTAATGTATAGGACAACTATTTATATAATATTATGTATTTATTTGGTTTAAAATTTGGTTTGATGTCGCAGATATAGAAACCAGTATGCCTATCAAAAGTCATGAAGAGAATCAATATTGGACTATTTTTTTTGAACATGATCTATATCCTGGAAAAAAAATGAACTTAGGTATTCAAAAACCTTCTGAATCTAGTGAGTATGATAAAAAAGAAACTTCAAAAGCAAGTCATCCTTTTGGATTTTGGGCATGGTCTAGAAAAGAAACTGAAAAAGAAAATCAACCTTTTGGATTTTGGGCATGGTCTAGAAAAGAAACCGAAAAAGAAAATCAACCTTTTGGATTTTGGATATGGCAAAGAAAAGAAAGTGAAAAAGAAAATCAACCTTTTGGATTTTGGATATGGCAAAGAAAAGAAACTGAAAAGGAAAATCAACCTTTTGGATTTTGGATATGGCAAAGAAAAGAAACTGAAAAGAAAAATCAACCTTTTGGATTTTGGGCATGGTCTAGAAAAGAATCTGAAGAACAAAACCAACCATTTGGATTTTGGGCGTGGTCTAGAAAAGAATCTGAAAAAGAAAATCAACCATTTGGATTTTGGGCGTGGTCTAGAAAAGCAAATCAACCTTTTGTAAGAGATACACAAAAAGAAAGTCAACATTCTGTAGCACTCACATCAGATGAAAAAGAAGCTCACATGATTAACGAATATTGTAGAAAACCATCAGCAATAGGAGAAGACAAATATTGTGCATTATCACTAGAGTCAATGGTGGATTTTGTCATTTCAAAGCTTGGAAAGAATATCAAAGTGATGTCAAGTTCCTTAGGTCAAAATCAAGAAAACTATGTAGTGGAAGAAGTAAATAAAATTGGAGACAAAGCAGTAATGTGTCATAGGTTGAATTTTAAAAAAGTTGTATTTTATTGCCACGAAGTCAATGCGACAACAACTTACATGGTCCCATTGGTGGCCCCTGATGGAACTAAATCAAAAGCTCTTACTATTTGCCACCATGACACTAGAGGTATGAATGCTAACATGTTGAAGGAGGTTCTCAATGTTAAGCCAGGAACTGTCCCTGTTTGCCATTTTATCGGCAATAAGGCTATTGCTTGGGTACCTGATATGAGTGAGCCTAGTGACCATCCTTGTGCCATCTAGCTGATTTGCACATTGATTAGAATCTCATATTTGGACTTCTTTCTAAAGTTTTATCTAGGAATAAATAGGATGTGAAAATATCATATCATATCATATGTATCTGTAGTATTATTAAAAATTCTAAATAAAACCCGTCCAAAATTATTTAGAACTATGGGTTTGTGTTTGTGCAATGTGTCAATCTATGGTCAGCTCTGGTGTACTTTATGTAAGCTATCATCTTTATATGAATTTCAAATTCCTTGAAGCATAATTATAAAAATTTCTCCTAGTAAATAAGAGCAACCGTGACTTAAGCACTAGATTAATAAATTAAAACTAGAGTGTCTTTCTTTTGTTAGCTCAACATTGTTATATTTCAATAATACATACACTCCAAAAGTTTTATATTACAACTTCCATGTATTCAACCCATTACCCAAGCCAAAGTGTTTGTGTATTCTAAATAATATTTAGTACCCACAAAATTGCTAACCATACTCGATCCATGGGTTATAGTCTGTTTGCATGTACTAATCAATTTTTGTCTTATTTCTTTATCTCACCTTCAATTTCAACGCCTTATCAAATCTCCCTTTCTTGTAGAAAATATTTTTTATTGTCTTGAACATTACTGATAATCTTATCTACAATCTCATTCGCTTCGTAATTTGTTTTATCTTCAGCAATATATCAATCAAAATACAATTAGAAAATATATCCTTCTCTAACTCAATACTTGAGATACAAAACTGTCGATGCTTAAAGTGCTAAAACAATATAAGGGTATGGTAAAAGTATTTTGTTTTTCACAATGCATAAATCATTACATAAAAAAGTTTATAAGAAAACACATTTCATCATTTTCAAATACATATTTATACGAGTAGAGTAAACTAATTGGAAACTCCACCAACACAAAACCAATAAGATTAACACTTATGTATTTGAATAGTATCAAAAATGTGTGTCTTTTCCTCTATGATTGTATCCTTTACCCATAAAGGATATTTAAGAATATTGTATCCTTTTGATAGATATTAATGGTGGTTTTTAACTCATGATTTCCAGCAATAATGTCCCTAACTTAATTATAAATGTATTATTATCCTTCGTTCTCTAATTTGAATAATCTCTCCATTTACGTTCTAGGCCGACCTAATTGACTTGACCTGTTTGTTGACCTAGCTTGCCATGCCTTATTGGACATGTTAGAAATCGGGGCGGGATCTTCTATGTGTAGGTTTAGACCCACCCAACACAATTAGATGGTACACAGTCCCTTAACCATGATGCTTGTAAGGATGAAATGCTCTATTGGGAACGAGCGAATTGTACACAATCTCTCCAACATGAGGCGTACAAGGGTGATATGCTTTATGGGAAAGACTGTATTGTACACAGTCCTTCAAGCATGAGGGTTGTAAGGGTGAAATTCTTTATGGGGGAAAGACCGGGTTGTACACAGTTCCTCTAGCACGAGTGTCTATTATTTTGTATAGGCAAGATATCTACTCCTTTGTAAGGGCAAGATGCCCACTTTATAGTAAATTCAATGTGAATTTGTAATCGATATTGTTTGTTAGACGGCGGAACCTTATATAGAAGGGGGGTGAATATATCACCAAACCAAAAAATCCAGATAAAATTTGGTTTTTTTAAGTTAATAGAAAAGAGTACGGGCGGAAGGTTTTAATATAGATCAATTGAGTCGTCTATGCAAACCTAGTTATTGGAACTCAAATATGCAAGGGCCTTATGGAATGAACAACATAATACAAATAATTTATTAACTTGAATCAAGTATCACAATATTATTAGTTTAAACCAAGTTACTAGCAAAGCTATTTCCAATGATAACAAGCAAAAATATTGAGCTATGCGATTTATCAAACACTTGGTGTACGAACGAATTTTCAGAATTTTCCTTTGTGTTGCGTTGATATAAAAAACACTTATAGTCAAAAGTGATTATAAGCTAATCAACAACCACTTTAAAATGAAAATTGTCACAGAAAAATTCTTACCATTCGATCGTTCACTTTAGGAAGTTCCTCACTTTGTCCTTGCGTATGAGTACGTCTTCCCCATATTCCAATTTGGAATTAGGAAAATTTCTTATTATGCAAAAAGTTGATTACGAGAGAAGTGTTCCAAAAGAAACCATACTAACACAACCATTTGATGTTGATTCAATCACTTCTCTTCTTTTGATCTTGAGCAAGACCAAGACACAGTAGCTACCAATTGATTATTCGACTATTGCTACTCATGTGTATTCTTTATCTCCAAAGCTTTCACTCGTGATCAATTGTGTAACATCCCAATTTTCATAATTTATTTATTTAATAATTATTTTATTATTAGTATACTTATTTTATTATCATTTGGTGTGATAATTAGTTAATTTGGTGATTTGTGCTAATTGGATTAATTAGACTATTAGTAGTATAATGAGTTATACTAGCTTTTGGGCCTAAGTTGAGAATATAAATACTAGGTGGTAAGGTTACTAAGTCTATTATTTTCAAATAAATTTAGTAAGAGAATAGGGTTTTAGATGTCATAACTATTTTGGGAGAAAAGAAGATAAAAGAGAGCTCAATAAAAGAGAACAAGAAGAAGAGGAAAATGGAGAAATCTTGAAGAAGAGGGAGTTGTAATCTAAGGTAAGGGGAAGAATCTTCATTATCTTGAATATATATGTATGCAATGGGTAGTGGTATGATATGATATTCATCTCTCTAATTCATAGATTTTACATATTAGGAATTGTGTTGAATCCATGAGATTTGTGAATCAATCATGTTAAATATTGTTATAATATTTACCCATGGTTAGAAACATGAATAGAAACCTTTTACAGTTATCATTTGCTATTTGAATGGGTTTTAGTTGGTTAGAAACATATTTGGTTTGGGTTGGGAAGTGCTGAAATGCACAACATTTTTCAGTTTCTGATGTGCTTCGTTGGGCAAGTGTTTTGCTTCGTCGGGTAAGTGGTCATTTCAACACCTTTGCCGAGTGAGACCAGCGGGCGAGATGTAACGCCCGAAAATTTAATTAATTATTTAATTAAGGGTTAAATAAGTTTTTAGTCCCTATAAATATGGCATTTTTCACTTTTAGTCCTTACAAAAAATTACGTCGAATTTTGGTCCTCCCAAAATTTTCCGTCACGATTTTTAGTCACTCCCGTTAGATTGCACTAACGCAGGCTTACGTGGCACTCCACGTATGACGCCACGTCAGGTAAAGTCAAAACTAAGAAAAAAAGACAGATTGCGGGGGTTTTAAACCCCCTTTAAATAACTTAAAAACAATAATTTTAAAGCACTAATTCCCAGCATTGTCCTTCTTTTCTTTTGCCTGAATTTGACGAACAAATTCAAGCACCAATTCATTCCATCATCTTCAAAATCTCATGCTCCATGCATCACATACAAACTAGAGACAAAGCTACTTCATATTCAAGACATAATTCTCTTTATAAAACAATTCTCATAATCAACATATTATAATAAAACCATTTGATTACATGAAAGAATAATACATTCTTTTCAGCATGCACGTTTGGTTCTGCAGCAGCAACAACTCTTGGCTACCTAATGTGAATGTAACACTGTCAAAGGTGGAATAGATATTCAGGTCAACATTGAAAATGATTGTACATTACAAATAGAAACTAAACTCAAAAGCTTTATACATTTACTGTCTTGTCTTATATAGTGGTAACAAACAATATATCTTAACCTTAACTCCTTGTGTAGCATTCCTATATAAAGCATTTCAGAAAAGCATGAGTGGAAGTACCATATTTTACTTGCAATTTTTATTCTTTTTAATGGGCTTGTGACATGTTCACAAATTATTTTTATTCAATAATATTGCTGCAGATTTATTTTACTCCTTTCTTTTGGTGATTTTAGATTTTATACTGAGTGTCGGGGAATGAAGCTTCTTAAAAAGCGTGATATATCGGAGGAGAAATATATTAATGCTTTTCTTTTCTTGGTGATATCCTATATATATATATATATATATATATATATATATATATATATATATATATATATATATATATATATATATATATATATATATATATATATATATAAGATCACTTATATTTTACTTCTAATATTAATTTATTATACCTTTTGGTCATCCAAAATTTATGTCACTATATCCTATTAAACTTTTTGTTTTCGTTTCATACCAGGTACATCCAAACTGTAGAAATTTTTGCAAAGGTAAACAGATAAACTATTATTTAAATCAATCTTTTTTTTCAACTAACCCAAAAAATTAAAGAAACTATCATTGTAAATAAGTGGCTTGCATTTCAGGTGTCAAGTAGGAGAGAAAGCCAAAGGAATGTGAGGAAAAATATAACAACAATGATCATCATCTTTACAACACAATTTCAGCATTCGAATCTCAAGATATATTTTTGTGTAAAAGCATCTCAAAACTGTTAGAAACAATGAGAATGAAAAGACGTTGGCAGTGAAATGCAAATAGGAAAGGGATCTTACCGCAACAACATGCAGCAACTATTTCTTTGTTGGAAAAGGTAATATCATTGTTACAGGTATATAGATAAAGGATTTCCTCATAAAATATCTATAACAATTATTATTTACGTATATGTTTTCTCCATACCGAATTGGCCATAACAGTATAATATAGATATTCAATTGAATATTACTTTGAACATTTCAAATTGTTGTAATCATTTTTCTTTTCGGATTTAGAATTTGTGTATGTTCATAGTATTTTTAAATCTCTCCCCGTAGCTTGTATTTCTATATTACCTGTTTGCTAATATATGTTTTGTTTGGCATTCATTTAGTAAGTCTTGTAACCTGTGCATAAAGATGAAAGTATGAAAGCATATTTGACATGTATATTATAATGATAATAACCTTTTGGGATTTATCACCATCATGCTCTTGTTCACCTCCTCATCCTCATTTTCTTACTTTCTGCTTACTTAATCTTATATGTTTTAAAAATATTTTAACAAAAGATCATTGTTAATTTACCTTTTTTGAAGGAGTTTTTAGATGCTGAAAATTTATTGTTTTTTAAGTTATTTAATGGGGGTTTAAAATCCCCGCAATCTCTCTCTTTTTCTTTCGTGTTGACTTTAATTGACGTGGTGTAACACGTGGCGTGCCACATAAGCCTCCGCTAGTGGAATCTAACGGGAGAGACCAAAAATAGGGACGGAAAATATTACGAGGATCATTGTTTGATGAAAATTTTTGTAGGGACTAAAATTGAAAGTTGCCATATTTAGAGGGACCCCTAACATATTTAACCCTTTAATTAAATATTTTGGAGTATTTTTGGAATTACTTATTGAAAAGTGTTGAAGTTGGGAATTAATCAGTGTATTTCTATGAAGTATTATTTAATTGATGGAGCGACGGAGTTGTGGAAAAATAATATTGGATTATGAATAAGAAATTTATATTGAACTAAGTGTGGTAGTTGTAGTAAATTGGATGTGTGCTAATAATAGGCCCATTAAGAGTTTAGGAGAATAATATTTTATTATTTGGCTAAGTTGAATAAGAGAATAAAAAATTAGGTTTTGTTGGCAGAAGGAGGTTTTGGAGCTTTTGGAAGAATATACCGTAAAGTAAAGTTGCAGACAAAGAGGAACAAGGTTTTGGAGGGTAGAAGCTCATACGGTTTATTTTGCTGAGAAAATGATCGTAGAAGAATTAAAGAGGCAAAGGTTGGAAGCTGCGGCAGTTGGGAAAATTCGACTGGAAATTGTAGAGCGGACTCCGAATATAAGGTAAGGACGGAGTTCTTGCTCTATAAACGGGGATATGATGAATCATATGTAGGGTTTAGGGGACTAATATTGTCTCTATGTGTGTGTGTATGATTTTGGTGTCGGTATTGTTATTGTCTGAAGTTTTCCGTGAACCGTTTATGAAGCTTGGTTGCTCTGTGAGTATTTATTGATTTTGTGTTGTCTGTGAGTTGGAATGAATTGAATTTATATTCGATGATGATGAATTGGTATATTCTGTATTGTGAATTGGTTTGGTGACATTGCGATGATAAATTTTCTGGAATTAAAATTTGTTTTTGAGTTGAAAACTGATACCAGAATTGAAAGTTGAGTCTGGAAGAGAAAAGAAAATTTTAGGGACGGAGGCCCTAATCATGGGACGGGCGTCCCTCAAGAAAGAAGAATTAGGATGGACCCCACATAACTAGTGGGGCGGGCGGCCCACATGAAAGGGCGAGCGCCCCTTGTAAATTGGAAAGTCCCACATGGGACGTTTGGCTACAAGTGTGGGACAGGGGTCCCTTATTTGTTATGTTGTTTCCTTTAATTAAATAGCAACTGTGTATTAGTTTTGATATGTTAGGTACTAGTATTAGAACTAGTGATAATGAATACTACTGATTTAATTGCAAGCTCACCTTGGATTCAATTAGACATAGTAAAATGAATTAGCAGTAGGCGAATAATTAAGAATTAGTCAATAGAATGGAAAATAGAGCAGTAGCTAATATTTTTACAGAGAAAGTTATGAACAGTTTAGAAATGGCAGTTCTACCAATTTAATAAAAGTGAATTCAGTATCAATTGGTTTAGTAGCAGGTAGTGAATAATAATTGGTGAACAAAAAATAAAATAAATAATAGACCGGGAATTAATTAACTGAGTAGTATAATTTAGGCGAGTCCGAAATCGATTCGGTATTTGTGAATAGGCGACGTTTGGTGATGTTGTGGCGAAATGCATATTATGCTATGTTCTAATTTGTGAATTGCAGAAAAATAATGTGATGTTTAATTATTGATAATTATTGATATATTTTGGCGATGTAGACGAATGCCTTTGTAACGATGTTTGGCGACGTGTTTGTGATATAGGCGTATGCCTCGCGACGTTGTTTTGCGATGTTTTTGATTCGTTGCATTTCATCAGTGTCTCATGATTTGCATGTTTTAGCGATGGCCTGGATTGGAAAACAGCGACGAAGGCTTATGCCTGTTTTGATGCCTCCATTTATTGGCAATTGGCGATGGCGGCTGAAGCCCTGGGTACCACATGCATGTGCATTTGTTAGAGTCGCATTTCATTTGTGTGATTATGATGTTACGTGTTTTGATGTGTGAATTTAAACGACTTGTTGTGAACTTTGACTATGATCTTATGTTAGATATTATGACTTGTGTTGTTGATTGAAACAGTGAAGTAAACTAGACAAAAACGATTATACCGCAAAGCGATAATTATTATAACTAGAACCTGAATATAGCATTTATCATCACCTTGTTTATATTGTTTTATATCTCACCCCTTTCTTTTGTTTCGCCATTACCTTTATACTGGTAACGTGTAGGTGATAGCTTGATGAAGATTTAGACGTTGTGAGTTGAGTCGGCGGTCGCTCTGATACGTAGCACTCGGGGGGATAAACTATTGTTTTACTTATTGTTTTATTTTATGAATTTTATATGGTTTTGGTTTAAATTGTAACTTAAAGTTACCGTGCAAAGATAATACGATGTTATTTGAATAATACGATGTTTTCCGTATAATTATCAGGTAGAATTAGGGTGTTACACGAGAGGGGGTTTTTTGTGACCTAGTTTCTATCTTGGAGTGCCAGAGGAGCTAATCCTTTCTCTAGGAGAATATGCCCTATTTTGCCAAAAATTACAAGATGCGTAACTTTTGATCTGTAACTCCGTTTTATGTAACTCCGTTTTATGTGTCGTTTGTAACACCCCAATTCTACCCGATAATTATTCGTTAATTATAAAGAAAAATCAGAGTTATTCAAAATTTTCATCAGCAATTGAGATGTCACATTTAGTCATTTAAATCACAGATGACATTCACACCTTCATATAGATGCATAGCACATACAATTAAAATGGACAAATTGTAACATTTAATTTAATCCTCAAAATCACTTCATTAAACCAAATTATTTTATCTCGCAGCGGAATTCACAAAACTTCACAATTTTCCAATTAATCATAACGTCTTCACCGTATAGCTTTAAGCTACAATTCAACAATAAACATCATTAAAATTCAGCAAGTAACAAATAATTAAAACACACGTTTATCCCCCCAAGTGCTACGTATCAGAGCGACCGCCGACTCGACTCACAGTGTCTAAATCTTCATCAAAGCTATCACCTGTGCGTTACCAGTATAAAAGTAACGGTGAAACAAATAAAATGGGTGAGATATCAAACAATATAAACAAGGTGATGATAAACAGTATATATACGGTTCAAGTTATTGTTAGAACAAGATTTAGATCTATGTTTAGAATCTGGTTTTGATGATAACGAGTATATATTTTAGTAACAATTTTGTTGCTAATAGTTTTATTAAGTGTGCAGATGTTCCTACAAGACTTATTCAACATCTAGGATTTGAAACAAGCATGATAATTATATCAGAAATCTACCAGGTCAAAAAGTTCAAAGAAGGTCCAAAAGAAAGATCAGAAGTTCTGAAGAAGTTTGCTTCAGCACATCCAATACAAACACAATGATCGATAAAAACAATAATGATAAAGTCACATGTGAACCTTGGAACCACGCGAAAGTAGATACAAGCTCAGCTTACAAGTTATCTATATATTCAAGATAAGATATGCCGTAAAAGCATATCCTTGCAGTACACGTGTTACAATGCATTTATTGAAACATTCAAAATGTTCCAACGGTACTATTCAATTGCCTATAAAAGAACAAGAGCTTCAAATCAAAATGTGTGGAATGCATGCATAATTGCATCAAGTTACACTAAAGAAATCCACAAATACTTAAAGAAGAAAAAGAAAGTAAGAGTGCTTTAAGTGCTACAACATGTCCATATAAAGAAAACCGAGTGAAGAAAACAAGATTATGCATGTTATGCAGCATGCTCCAGTGGAGTAATGAAAGTTAGAAATATATCTGAAAGAAATCCACAAACACATTATCAAAATATAAAATCCTCACATTCGATGGCTAAAGAAACTAAATACACTGAATTGTTGCTCTACACTGTAGTATGTTTACTTAGTTCATTAATGTGGCTCTAGCTTGACAAACTCCAATGATCAGTATAAAAAGTGAAAAGGAAGATCATTACACAAGAAGTAATTTAAAACAAGAGTTGTTGCTCTTAATCAACTTTCATACAAATAAAGACGAAGATCAAATTGAAGAAGCACTTAATACAAAGATCTAATGCTCTTACTCTGCTTATCAACAAAGAAGTGAAGATCTCGTCCTGAAGAAGAAGACAAGAAGACTACAAGATAATTCTTGTAAGAATACATATGACACAAGATTTGTTACTTATATTGTGTTATTTCTTAAGAATCTTATAATCACTTGTTTAGACTCCAGAAGTGGTTACTTGTTAGTGTGTCAAAACAATATGTACCTAGATAACTAGAAAATCTGTTTGTTAAGAAGCATCGTATTGTAACCAAACTTAATGTCGATTATTCCTTAAGTGACCAAGTAAAGGTCAGAAGCTTGAGATGACAGTGATTATGGTCATTGTGGAAATCCTCTTAGAAGATCAAGTGAAGGTCAGAAGCTCGAAGGGGCAATGAATGTTATATCTGTGAATTAGATCACTGAACAATTCATTGGAGTTAGTCACGACAGTTGGTTGTGCACTGTATTGTTAGTCACGACAGTTGGTTATGCAGTTGTAATCAATATTGGTTATAGTGGATTAAGTCCTTGAAGAAGGCAAAATCACCTGAGGATGGTGGACTAGAGGTAGCCTTGTTGATAAGGTGAATCAGGATAAAAATGAATGTGTCTTTTACTTTCTGAACTTTCATTTAACCCAGAATTTCCATGCAGTCCTTATTCAAAATGGTGCTTAGCAAAGTCAGAAGTTCTAAGGAAGAAAAGAAACTAAATGAATGTATATCTCGTTGCTTATGCATTATTACGCTTCCGCAATATTATCTAAAGCATATCCAAAAGATGAGATATTAGAAGAAAGACAAGATTTTTAGTATGGAAATAAATATTGAAGAACGCAATTTAAACCCCCCTTTCTTGTGTTTTTCTCCACCATCAGTTATAATAATCATCACTTTGCGATATAATCATTACCATCTAGTAAAGGTCAAAAGCTTGAGATAACAATGATTATGGTCATTGTGGAAATCCTCTTAGAAGACCAAGTGAAGGTCAAAAGTTTGAAGGGGTCAATAAATGTTATATCTATGAATCAGATCACTGAATAGTTCATTGGAGTTAGTCACGGCAGTTGGTTGTGCACTGTATTATTAGTCACGACGGTTGGTTGTGCAGTTGTAATCAAGATTGGTTATAGTGGATTAAGTCCTTGAAGAAGGCGAAATCGCCTGAGGATGGTGGACTGGAGGTAGCATTGTTGAGAAGGTGAACTAGGATAAAAATTAATGTGTCTTTTACTTTCTGAACTTTCATTTAACCCAGAATTTCCATGCAGTCCTTATTCAAAATTGTGCTTAAAAAAGTCAGAAGTTCTGAGGAAGAAAAGAAACTAAATGAATGTATATCTCGTTGCTTATGCATTATTATGCTTCTGCAATATTATCTAAAGCATATCCAAAAGATTAGATATTAGAAGAAAGACAATATTTATAGTATGGAAATAAATATTGAAGAACACAATTCAAACCGGCCCTTTCTTGTGTTTTTCTTCACCTTCAGTTATAATAATCATCACTTTGCAATATAATCATTACCATTTAGTCCACTTGACTATTTAAATCAAAATAATACACATCATGATATCTCACATAAATTCATATTCAGATTTCACAATAATTCACATAAGTTTACACATCACAACACATAAACTCATAATCACACAAATGAAATGCGACTCTAAGAAATCCACATGCATGTGGTACATAGGGCTTCATCCCCCATCGCCAATCGCCAATAAATAGAGGCATCAAAACAGGCATAAGCCTTCGTCACTGTTTCCCAATCCAGGCCGTCACAAAAATGCAATCACGAGACTCAATGAATGCATCATCACAAAATAAATCACAACAACATCATCACGAGGCATACTCCTATATCACAAATGTTACCAATAATTAGAGGTAACTCATCGTTACATATATCCTGCACATCGCAATAATCACATAATAACAACATCGCATAGTCAGTGGCCATAGGCCTACAACTTAATATCACCACGTCACCACGGCGCATACACAATAAGTCAACAACTATAATCAACAGTATCACAAATCGTCACGAATAATACAATGGCAATTCACATATATTCAACAATTCACTATGTCATACCCCAAACAGAGAGGTTTACTCAAAAGTGTGCGTGTGTGCACCAATCACGTGATTATATTCAGATACTTATCTTGTAATTAGTGATCTAATTCGGTTAACAAATTGCACTCCCTAGAATTACTAACCACAACAATTAATATAATCAGTAATAATGGGGGAAGGGAAATTGCAACCAGCGGAGGAGAGGGGAATTGAAACCAGCGGGATAAAATAAATCAAATAGGTTGAAACAAGTAATAATATAATTGAGATTAGGGTTTAGGGTTACCGATACTCGACGCTTTGGCAATTGACAAACCCTGAATAGGTGGGAAAAATGGCAAACAAAAGATGGGTGAGTGCATTATCGGTTCGGAGGCGAATATTGCTAACCCTAATAAAAATAAAAGATAAAGAAATTAAGAATAAATAAATACAAAGGCACTTAGCTTTGCATTTTGAATTTGATCTGACATGGTTGGCGGTCGGAGGTAGCTTCGAGATTAACCCTGAAAAGGCAAAAAGGCAAGGCACGTGAGTGTAAAATAGTCCATTGACTTTCGAGGTTTTTAACCCCTATAAGGCAAATGAATATTTAAGTGATAAAATAATAAAAAAGGGTAAAGTCGAGACTTAGCTTCGTAAAAGGCGAGGCGCGTAGTCGGAAGGCACCTGAAAAGCCAACCCTGAAAAGGCACAGAAAAAAAAGAAATATTCAGTGTAAGGTTATTCCTCGTAAACCCTAATTAAGATTCAAATTGAATATAATGATAAATTGATTTAATTAATTATTGGTCTTGCGACCTAATTAATTAAATCGGGACAAGAAAATTAAATCGAGTGCAAAAATAATTTTAGGAATTTTTGGAATTAAAATAAAATAAATATGAATTTTTGAAATAATATGTAAATAATTAAATCAATTTAAATCTATTTTACGAATAATATATATATTAAATATAATATGAAATAAATAAATAAAAATTATTAAAAAGTTTTTTATAAAGTTTTATATAGTTTATATATATATATATAAAACAAATTTATTTGAAGAAAAATAATATATATATTATTAAAACAAAAATAGAAAAGGCTATGTAATTAAAAATAAAAAAATTGCAAAAAACTTAACTTTTGATTCAGTGTGACGCCAGCGTGTGGTTCATTGTGCGCCTGCAGCCCTGGGCACGTTAGATTGATCTGGAGATGGAATGGATGGCCTGGATGATGAAAGTGCACGCTAGTGCGTGTTTCTTAATGCACAGGATCTGCCTGAATCAAAAGGAAGCGCGCGCAAAGAAAGATTCAAACCGGCCAATTAAACGACGACACCTCGTCGTCTTCTTCACCAAAAACCTGTGTCAAGCCTTTTACACCGCTCGCTACAGGTTAGCTGTAAAAAACCTGCACTTTTTACACCTCCGAATAACGAATAGGTGCAAACAGCCATAGAAATTTGGCGCGATAGCAAGAACGAACTCGTCTTGTCCACGCGAACTCAATAGTACCTGTCTTACGGCCTAACTCATGTTGAATCGAAAACCCCTAATTGAAAGCAAGAAACCCTAACTATGGCAGAAGTCATAAACACGCATAGGATCGCAATTAACTTTCCAGAATCATGCACAACATCATAACAAACATATATATGTATTCAAAACATGCTTATATGCCATGGATCGGAGTAATCGAATTCGAGAGTTTTGTGACTTACCTCGGCTTGTATGAGATAATTATGGGAGTGTTGTTTGCGTGTAGGTATCCAAATCGCTTCAAGAGACTCCAGAGAACGTGTTTGAACCCTTGGTTTGGTTGGAATCTTCTTCAAACTCAAAAATCGAATGCCACTTTTTCTTGGATTTTTGAGAGCTTCACAATGGTCTTTGCTTGCCAATTTTCCGTAACCCTTGCATCTGAATGGCTTTGGTACTTATAAGGGAAGGATTTAGGTCAATAAAACTCAAACAAATCCTTTTGAATCTTGAATTGAAAGTTTTGGAAATTTGATTGAAAATCTCTTATGAAAACTTTCTAAATTTGCTTAATTTCAATCTAATCTCTTCAAATTTTATTTGCACGAATTTGTATTGATTATGTGATATATTTGATGATGAAAATAGATTCAAATCACGCCTCTTGCCAAAGATTTGATTTTCTTTTGATTTATGTCATTTTAAATCTTTTTAATTAAAATAAAAAATCACAATAAATCAAATAAACCATTTATTTTCGTGGCAATAAGATCTTGGGCTCTTGGGTACTTGGGAATCAAGATTGAGTCAAAACAACTTGGGCCCATTTGCAAAAAAAGTCAAGTTCTTTCACATTTTTCCCTCCAAAATAGTCCAACTTTAACAAGGCCAATCTCTCTCAATTTTTGAGGTATGGAAGTATTCTAGGACTTTTTAGAAACCTTAGAGAGTCCTCTAACCATTGTCTTTGGTTTCATATGAAAATTATTTTCCATGCTCCTTGTGTGTCCTTTTGAAAAAAGTGTCTTTTTGTTGACTTTTGAAAAGGACCTATAATGTTTTAGTCCATATCTCTCAAATGAAGTATTTTTAGACTTGGCATGTGAGAGACAAAATTGTAGAGAATCAAATTTCCTTCCAAATGAGCTTTGGATGGAAAATTTCTGATGTTCCATATGAAAGTTATGGCTGGTCAAAGTTCAGTTGACTTTTCCTACACAAAACCCTAATTTGGAAATTTTTGATTTGTTGATTTTTGATCTTTCCTTGACGAACCATGATCAATTCTTGATCAAATGGTGAATGATACTTCAATATGAGGATCTTGACAAAAAATCAGGAGTTTTAACTTTGACCACAGTTGACTTTTAGGTTAACATAGTCGACTGTTGACTTTTTGAACAATTGAGTGACCAATCTTTTGAGATGAGACTTGATATTTATCATGGAGATGATGTGAGATATATTGAGCTATATGAGATTCCTTGGAGCCATTGATTCACTGTTTTTCCTTTTAACAAACCAAACCCTAGTTCTCTGATCTTTGCTTAGGAGGGTGTATCTAGGAACTTTAAGTATTGATTTGAATTTGACCAAGAGAAATAGTATGGGCAAATTTTGGAGTATGACAGCTTCCCCTGTTCAATTATCTTAAACCTGAAGGTGCTAGTCGGTATCTGAAGGTGGAAGGTGATTGAACACTAGAATACCAAGAAATTTGCCCTAGTTGAAGTAGGGATTTTTGCCGGAGATGGGCTTGAAGATGCCATCCAGGTGTTTGGAGAAGATGTGTGATGGAGATGGGCTTGACGATGCCATCCGACTTGATATACTTGAGAGTCAGAGTGTGTCGTACGTTAGACAGTTTCTGAGGAATAGACTTAGGTTGAGTCGTACGTTAGAGTGGGTTTAATTTGCATCCGTAGATGTCTGGAAAACCGTGCGTTAGGTTGAAGAATAAATCGTGCGTTAGACTATTCTCAATTGCATCCTCAGATGTCTGGAAAACTGTGCGTTAGGTTGAATAAGTCGTGCGTTAGACTAATCTCAATTGCATCCTCAGATGTCTGGAAAACCGTGCGTTAGGTTGAATAAGTCGTGCGTTAGACTAATCTCAATTGCATCCTCAGATGTCTGGAAAACCGTGCGTTAGGTTGAATAAGTCGTGCGTTAGACTAATCTCAATTGCATCCTCAGATGTCTGGAAAACCGTGCGTCAGGTTGAATAAGTCGTGCGTTAGACTAAGTTCAATTGCATCCTCAGATGTCTGGAAAACCATGCGTTAGGCGTTATTTGGAATAAGATTCGAATCTTCGTACCTGTCAAATATTGTTAGTACTCATGCGATGTTATGATGCATTAGCTACGAGTTTCTCAAAATAAATGAGGAGCGTGCATATGAAGTAATGTATGCGATGTATGAATATGCTTATGATTTATGATGTATGACTATGATTGGTGCTTTTTGGAACATATTGACTGAAGGATAGATCTTTTTGTTGTCGATCTTATCTTGGAAACAGTTGACTGGGGATTTATGATTATTGCTTGGGGATGATCGGTAATCTTGATACACCCTGACTGGGGATGAGAGATATTGATAAGTTTTGTTGCAGAACTATGTCTTTTGTTGAGAGTATTGAAGATATCTTCTTAATGAATACTCTGTGGGGATTCCTTCAGATTATTGACTTTGAAGGAGGACCTCTGGATTACCTTAGACATTGTCTCTTTTCCTTTCCTATCTAATGAACTAATAGATATTTTTATGACAGAAAAGATAGATGACAATCATGTTCATATGCATATGTTCATTCAACATTATCATTGGACGTTTGCGTATTCGAAAAAGAGAAAAACGGAAACTTGAAAGAGAGAAAGTAATTTGTATTAAGAAAGCCATGAACAGGCAAAATAAAACATATTGTGTGTTTTTCAAAAAAGGTACAGAATAAAACAAAAGAAAAATAGCTATGTGTAAATAATCCTATTGAGTTTCAATTCTGCTATTGCTATTATGTCTTCGAGTGTCTCATCCCTTTCTTGTCGGAGAAAGATGATTGAATCGATCCGAGCCTTTTGAACTTGATGTTGTAGATATATCTTGGTTGATGAATGACGTGAACGAGACATAGTTGTACGCTTGATCCTTAACTTTTGCCTAGACCGCCCTTTCAGGTTTTCAGTCTAGCAGGATACCCTTTTTTGCCCAAGTCGCCCTTTCGGGTTTTTGACTTGACGGGTGTACATTTTTTGTATATATCCCTAATTTTTGCCCAAACCTTTTTGGTTTGCCGGGATGCCCTTACTTTTGCCTAGGTACGTCGACCTAGCGGGTCATATTTATGCGTAGTATTTTTTGACTATGTCTGCATTCACAGGCTGTGGAAAGTCCTCTCCGTCCATAGTAGTGAGTATCATGGCTCCTCCGGAGAAAATCTTCTTGATTACAAATGGTCCTTCATAGGTGGGAGTCCACTTGCCCCTAGGATCACCTTGCGGTAGAATAATCCTCTTTATGACCAAGTCACCAACCTGATAAACTTGTTGTTTGACTCTCTTGTTGAATGCTTTGATCATACGCTTCTGATACAATTGTCCATGAAAAACAGCCGCAAGCCTCTTTTCATCAATCAGGTTTATCTGATCCATTCGAGTCTGAATCCATTCATCTTCGTCTAACTCTGCCTCTTTCATGATCCTTAAAGACGGAATCTGGACTTCAATCGGTAACACAACTTCCATACCATAAACTAATGAGAACGGGGTTGCCCCAGTTGATGTACGTGCGGAGGTACGGTAACCATGAAAAGCAAATGGTAATATTTCATGCCAATCCTTGTAAGTCACAGTCATTTTTTGCACAATCTTCTTTATATTCTTGTTGGCGGCCTCCACAGCGCCATTCATCTTTGGTCTATAAGGAGAAGAATTGTGGTGTTTGATGTTGAACTGTGTGCAGAGCTCAGTAATCATCTTATTATTCAAATTGGTACCATTGTCTGTGATAATCCTTTCGGGGATGCCGTATCGACAAATGAGATTGTGCTTTATGAATCGAGCCACCACATTCTTGGTAACGGAGGCGAATGAAGCAGCTTCTACCCATTTGGTGAAGTAATCAATGGCCACCAGGATGAAGCAGTGCCCAATGGAAGCGGTAGGTTTGATTTCTCCGATCATATCAATGCCCCACATTGCAAAAGGCCAAGGAGCAGTTAGAACGTTTAGAGGAACTGGAGGCACGTGTACTTTGTCGGCGTATATCTGACACTTGTGGCAAGTTCTTGAATGTTGGTGACAATCAGTTTCCATAGTGGACCAATAGTAGCCTGCTCTCAGAATCTTTTTAGCCATAGTATGTCCACTAGAATGGGTTCCAAAGGTACCATCGTGCATGTCTTCCATGATCTTCTCTGCTTCCTTCTTGTTCACACAACGAAGCAAAGTTGAATCATGATTACGTTTGTATAAGGTCCCATTGCTCAGAAAGAACTTGGATGCGAACCTTCTTAAGAATTTCTTGTCATTGATAGATGTCCCTTCAGGATATTCTTGAGTCTCGAGGTATCTTTTTACTTCGTGAAACCATGGTTTCTCTTCAACCTCGTCAGTAACTATCTCGTAACAGTATGCTGGTTCGTCATATTTTCAATAATAACTATAGGAGCCTCGTTGTCCCATCTGACTTTGAACATGGACGACATAGTAGCTAATGCGTCTGCCAGTTGATTCTCTTCTCGGGGAATATGTTCAAAAGTAATCTCTTCGAAGTGTGGAATTAAAGATAGCACCAAATCTTTATAAGGCATAAGATTAGGATGCTTCGTGTCCCATTCTCCTTTGATCTGACTGATTACTAGGGCTGAATACCCATATACTTCCAACAACTTGATTCTTAGGTCGATAGCAGCTCTGAGTCCCAAGATACATGCTTCATACTCAGCCATGTTGTTGGTACAGTCGAAACATAGTCTTGCTGTGAACGGGGTGTGTCCACCTGCGGGAGAGACAATTACAGCGCCAATACCATTACCAAGTGCATTCGAAGCTCCATAAAAAACCATAGTCCATCGGGATCCTGGTTCAGGTCCCTCATTCGGGCTAGGTTGTTCATAGTCGGTAACAAGCATAACATCTTCATCTGGAAATTCAAAACTCATAGATTGATAGTCGTCTACAGCTTGTTGGGCCAAATGATCTTCCACTACACTTCCTTTGATTGCCTTCTGTGTTGTATATTGGATGTCGTATTCTGTTAGTATCATTTGCTATCTTGCTATTCGTCTAGAGAGAGCTGGTTTTTCGAACACGTACTTGATAGGATCCATTCTAGAAATCAACAAAGTGGTATGATTCAACATATACTGTCTCAGTCGGCGAGCAGCCCATGCCAAAGAACAGCAAGTTTTCTCGAGCAGTGAGTATCTTGTTTCACAGTCGGTAAAATTTTTGCTAAGGTAGTATATTGCATGCTCTTTTCGGCCAGACTCGTCATGTTGCCCCAATACGCACCCCATCAAATTCTCTAACACTGTTAAGTACATAATTAGAGGTCTTCCTTCAGCAGGTGGTATCATGATCGGAGGTTCTTGCAGGTACTTTTTTATCTTGTCAAAGGCTTCTTGACATTGGTCGTTCCATTTCACTACTTGATCTTTCCTCAGTAACTTGAATATTGGCTCACAAGTAGCGGTCAGATGGGAGATAAATCTAGCAATGTAGTTCAGACGTCCCAGGAATCCTCTAACTTCTTTCTCGTTTCGCGGAGCAGGCATTTCCTGTATAGCTTTTACCTTTGCTGGATCGACTTCAATACCTTTACTACTAACAATGAAACCCAGCAGCTTACTAGACCTTACGCCAAAGGTACACTTGTTCGGATTCAGTCTCATCTTGTACTTCTTCAACCTATCAAACAACTTCTGCAAATGGTTTAAATGTTCTTCTTCAGTGTTGGACTTTGCAATCATATCATCAACATAGACCTCTATTTCTTTGTGGATCATGTCATGGAATAGAGCTACCATCGCGCGTTGGTACGTTGCCCCAGCGTTCTTCAACCCAAATGGCATGACCTTGTAATAAAAGGTGCCCCAATGCGTAGTGAAAGTTGTCTTTTCCATGTCTTCGGGTGCCATCTTAATCTGGTTGTAACCTGAGAAACCATCCATGAAAGAGAAAACCTTGCATTGTGCAGTACTATCAACTAGAATGTCAATATGTGGTAGTGGGAAATCATCTTTAGGGCTTGCTCGATTCAAATATCTGTAGTCTAGACACATTCTGACCTTTCCATCCTTCTTGGGTACGGGTACTATGTTGGCAATCCATGGCGGATAACTCACTACTTTCAGGAACCCAGCGTTGAATTGTTTCTCGACCTCTTCTTTGATTTTCTGAGCCATGTCAGGTCTGCTTCTTCGTAACTTCTGTTTAACCGGAGGACTGTTTTCTTTGATAGGTAGACGATGAACCACAATATCAGTATCGAGCCCAGGCATATCTTCGTAGGACCAAGCAAAGATCTCAACATTGTCTCGTAACTTCTGAATCAGTCTTTGTTTGACAGTATCCTCTAATTCAGCCCCTATCTTGATCTCTTTCTTTTCTTTGTCAGTACCTATGTTCACAACCTCAATTGGCTCTTCGTGCGGCTGTATAGTCTTCTCTTCTTGCTCTAGTAGTCTGGCAAGTTCTCTAGGCACTTCACAACCTTCCTCACCTTCATCCTCAGCTTGGTAGATTGGATTTTCAAAGTCATATTTAGCAATAGCAGAGTCGTTATCAATAGGATCCAGAGTGGACATGGATCTGCAGTGCATTATGTGGGTGTGTGTGAGAACACATAGCTATAAAAGTAAAGAAAAATAAAAGCGAACACACAATTTGAATACGAAACGTCCAATGTTTTATTCAATGAAAATATGCTTATGAAATGACAAGCCCTAACAATGGACCATTGTGCCTCGGGCGGGACACACGGCTTTAGAGTTTATTGTTTATTGAAGTACAGAATTAAAAGTTGGAAATAAAAAGGAAAGCAGGAAATAAAACTAAGAATGGCAATTACTCCTGACTATAGGAGATAGAAACAATGTCTTCAGTCTTCCAGTTGTCCAGCCCTTCGTCTGATTTAGGGAAGACCCACTTGTCCAGGTTACCATTATATTCATCTTCACTTATGGCGTTGACCCCCTTGCTGATGAAATGATGCTTCAAACCTTCTGGGTGAGGATGTTATTCTCCCTTCTGATCCTTAGCAGTGCGGCCTAAACCCCATTTGTTGGACTTGTATGGAATATCAGATAGTTGCCCCCAGATGGTGCAACCACCTTCTTCTACCACAACCCTAGTGTCTTTCAGAGAAGCCATTGCAGGAATACCCCCAGTAACTTTAGGAGGAGTATAAACGTGTTTAGTCTCAGGAGCCACTTGAGGAACTAATTCGAACGCTTGACGGGGAGATTCAAAACCTTCTATAGTGAGTTCCACATATTTGGTTTCATCTACGAAGCTCACCACATACTCTTCTTCGCCATGAACAGTAACAATCTTGCCTTTTGCTGGATATTTCAATTTTTGATGGAGAGTCGATGTTACATCACTTGCCCCATGTATCCAGGGACGCCCAAGTAGACAGAAGTACGCGGGATGGATGTCCATCACATAGAACACAGTATTGAAGGTCTGAGGGCCTACTCTGATCGGGAGTTCTATTTCACCATGTACAGTACTTATTGAGCCATCGAAAGCCTTTACTATCACATCACTAGACTTAAGTGTTGCTCCTTCAAGTTTGAGTTTGTCCAACACTAACTTTGGTAGCACATTCAAAGACGAGCCATTGTCAACCAGTACATGAGCCAGGGTGGTGCCCCCACATTCAATGGAGATATGCAATGCCTTGTTATGATTCTTTCCACTAGGACTCAAATCAGCATCAGAAAACCCAAGGTAATTATCTATCGTCAGATTTGCAATACAATTCTCGAGCTGAATGACAGAGATCTCTTGTGGCACATGAGCAGCCTCTAGAAACTTCATCATGGCTTTAGCATGGATTTTGGAACAACTTAAGAGTGACAGCATAGAAATCTTGGAAGGAGTATGCCTCATCTGTTCAATAATGTCATAATCACTCTTGCGAATGATCTTAAGGAACTCATTTGTTTCTTCAGATGGTGGATTTTCAGTGACAGTCTCAGGTTCATGCAGTGGTCTTTTACCACGATCATCAGCACTTGGGATAATAGTAGCAGCAGGTGAAGCAGTGTTTGGAGAGATCTCTGGAGAAAACACTCTTCCACTTCTTGTCACTTTACTAGTTCCAGCAATATTACCCACATCAGGAATGGCATCTTCAAAAACTTTATCAGATTCAAGCTCTTGCTTAACTCCTTGAACATAGACCTCGGCACCATAATTCCAAGGGACAGCCTTATCAGAAGAATATGGCATCGGACCAGGTTGAGTAATAATGATCGGAGCCACACGGGGTTCAGCAGAAATCCTGAAAGGAGCCTTGGTAGGGATCTTCAATGGGACTTTGGAAATGACGGAGACATCTTCAAACTTTAAACCATGGGAGAAACCTTCGCACAAATCTTCAATAGAAGGAATCTTCTCAAATCGGATAGTGCCACGATCCATCCAGCCTTGGATACCTCTTTTCAGATTCTCGCAACCCTTGGGTAGGAGTGCACAGTAATAACAGTCAGGGTCGCAACCTGGAAATAAACCAGCTTGCAACAGCTTTCTCTTGATATCAGGGAGAGGAGTTGACAGATCTCTTACGTCATAAACATGTATTGTGTCCATGATAGCATTAACAGTCTTGTCATGCTTTGGCATAGAAGCAGTGATGACATTAGGAGTCTCTGGGGCGTCAAACTCGATCTCGCCAGCTTCTATCATGTCTTGGACTTTGTTTTTCAAGGCCCAACAATTATCTGCATTGTGTCCAGTAGCATTAGAATGGTAAGCGCATGTAGCCTTGGGATCATAAGCTGGACTAGCAGTGTTGACAAACTACGGAGGATCCTTCAGGGTGACCAGCTTAGACTTTAGTAGATGTTGTAAGTCTTGAGACAAAGGCATGTTGATCGGGGTGAATTGTCTCCTTGGTCTATCATTTTTGCGTTGATACTCTTGTCTGGGAGATTGTTGAGATGTTGGAGTAGAGATGAGGACGGCACCAACAGACTGATTCTGATCATTCTTACCACGGCCCCTCTGACTATGAACAGCATTAGACTCATTTCTTCCATGATATGGCTTCTTTGCAGTACCAGAAGATGTGCCCACTTGAATCTTCCCACTTCGAATACCATTCTCCACACGTTCTCCAGTTAAGATAAGATCAGTAAACCCAGATGAGGAACTACCCAACAAGTGACTATATAACGGCCGAGTTAGCGTACCCATGAACATGTCCACCAACTCCCTATCAGTCAAGGAAGGTTGGACTCTCCCAGCTAGATCTCTCCACTTTTGAGCATACTCCTTGAAACTGTCCTTAGATCCCATAGACATGCTTTGTAATTGCACGCTGTCATACCCCAAAATTTACCTCCCACACTTTTCTCACAACAAAAACAAGGTTCAAATCTCAAGGCATGGCTCATTCACATAATCTAGATAATTCACAGTCAACTGATCCAAATTGAAAGGTCAATCATAATCAAGGCATGATCCAAACTTTAACCATTGGGCAAATATCAAGTATGGGGTGCATAACCATCATTTGATCAAGAATTGATCATGATTCCAATAATACAAACTCAGAGATGAACAAATATGAAAAGGTTCAAATTAGGGTTTCTTAGGAGAAAGTCAACCCAACTTTGACTGAGCATAACTTTCACATGGAACATCAGAAATTCCCCACTCAAAGCCTATTTTGAAGGAAATTGAATTCTCTACAACTTTGTGTCTCACAAGCCAAGGCTAAAAATGCTTCATTTAAGAGATACAAAGCAAAAGATTACAGGTCATTTTCAGGCATCCTTCAAAAGTAGTTTTTTCCCAAAAGAGATATGATCAAGATAAAAGCTTCAAATGAGAAATATGTTCCAAAGTGGCTTGTAGAGGACCTCTTGAGGTTTCTAAAAAGTATTAGAACTCCCTCATAGCTTAAAAATTGAGTGAGATATGCTTGATCAAAGTTAGGTGATTTTGAGGGACTAAATGTGAAAAAAAGGAGGGTTCAAAAAGAGAAATTTTGCAAATGGGCCTATGATTTTATGGTACAAACTTGACCCACAAGCCATTACCTTGTCCAAAACAAAAGGGCACGAAATTTATCATATTAATTGATTTAATATATTTTTATTTCATTTTTATGATTTAATTAAGTATAAAATCAAATATTATGATAAAATATTCATAAAGGCCAATTCCAATCACAATTAATGACCAAAATATGTTTAATTTTCGTGCATAATCAATATGGAGAGATCAATGCAAATTATGACCAAAATAGAAAGATTTTTATTCAAGAAAAATCAAATTTTCTCAACAATGGAAAGATTTGATTCAAAGGCCTTTTTGATTCTTCTTTGACCTAAATTGCATCTCCTATAAGTACTAAACACAAGGCACAAGGGTTGGGGACGAAAAATTCTGAGAGAGGCACACTAACGAGAACTCAAAAAAGTCACCAAGAACGTGAATTCGGTTTGGGATAACTCGTGGCTCTCAAGAGATTCTAAAGGTTGCAAAAGATTCCTGGGATTGTTCTGAAGCTGTGAGGATCGTTACTCTACTTCAACACCCCCAGAACCCTCTCCATTCAATTCAGGTATGTCGTTTTAAAAACTCGCTCGATCTGAATGTTTCACGCATTAGCATTGAAATTTGAATGCATATTTGAGTTTTCCTTGTCGTTCTGATCGTGTCTGAATTAATTGTTTGAAGTTTGGTTGCCTTACACATGTTTTGCCATTGATGCCGTTTTGAGCTTTTAGGGTTTCAGTTTAGGGGTTTTAATTAGGAACGAAATTAGAACTAATCGAGGGTATAGTTAGGTTCGTATGGTCCAAACAAGGGTAAAGGAAGGGTCGCGAACAATTTATGCTTGCACAGGTGCTATTCGCTATTTTTCAGGTAAGTTTGCTACGAATGAAATCGTAGCAATATCGTAGCTAATTTTGCAGGGATTTTAAGATGGTGTTAGGGACGATGATGAGGTGGCTGCGTGCCACTGGGTAGTTTGAATTCGCGCGCCTATTTTTCTTTTGTTTTTCTTGCTTCATACATTAGGTTACAGACGCGCGTTCTTAACACATATGCATGCGTGGTGGAGTGGTTAATGAACACGCTTGGGGAGTGGAGGGTCGCAGGTTCGAGCCCTCCCTCCTTCATTATTTTTCTGAAGAATTTTATTCCAGATCCAGTGCATGCGCCTATGTACAGAATTCCATACACCCTCATGATCCAGCCTTTAATCCTACCATCCCCTAGATCTAACGCTCCTGGTTCATCACCCATACCATACACCATAACAGCAGCCACATTGAATAAAAATCCTAATAACTAATTTAATTTAATTAATATATTTAGTTTTAATTATTTCTTTCATATAATTAAATGTTTAATTAAGTGATTAATATTTATTTTTGGTAAATAAAAAAATATATTTGATAGTATTATTAAAAATTATAATTTGTTATTCGTGCCGATTAAATCGATTAATCGCTATGGTTAACAATATTTTTAATTAAAATGTTATTTAATTAAATAAAATATGACTTCTATTATTTGGTTAAATGGTTGCAACTATTTTATTAGTTGTGATGATTAACCGTTTTTCCCTCGATTTAACTTGTTATTCTTTTTAATCGAATCAATCGGTTGCGAGGGGTAACAATGCATTTAAAATTCTATAAAAATTATTAAAATATACCTTAATTCATTATTAGTGATAATCGAATCAATCGATTAAAATTGGTAGTGATGCAAATTTCAAATCTTTTAACTATGGTAATTGAATCAATCGATTATCGCGGTTAATAGTGCCAAATCAGGGTTGTACGCCCACATTTTCAAATAATTCTAAACTCCATTCAAATTACAAAGACAAAACAAACTGCGATAGGCTAACCAAAAAGCCTCTAAAAAATACATCTTCAATCAAATTCAAACTCTAAATGGCGTACAACCCTTCCCGAACTACGTAGACTCTGATCCTCCCTAAGGAGGTACGTAGGCACTTGGCAACAAGGCGAGTCCCCCCTCTTCAAAACCTCAATTGTGTCCTAAAATTCTGTTTGCCACATTTCTCCCTAATTCCTGCCATGCAACCCTAATCTTTGAATGTTAGCCTTTGGGAAAGGGCTGAGGGTGCCTCATACCTTCCCTCAGCCTGATTATAATAACTTACCCTCAATCTCTTATCTGCGTAGGGTTCCTATTCGCCCTTCAGAATAGGTGGCGACTCGAAAGCATAAATTTTTAGGCAGGTTGCTACAGCTGGCGACTCTGCTGGGGACAACACTTTTAGTGAATTATTATGCTCCTAAGGCTTGAGTGGGTTTAGGTTTATGGCTCGTGGTTTATGGTTTAGGGTTTGTGGCGCATTTTAGGGTTTGGCAAACTTGCCATTTTTAGGGTTTGGGGGGAGGTTCATCTTTTAATAAATATTAATGTTTTTTATTATTTATTTGTTTTTGTTTTTTTGTTTATTTGTTCTGCCTTGAAATGTTTAATTATTATATGCATTGCTGTTTTATATTATGTTAAACCCTAAGTGTGGGAGTTAACTTTGAGATCAATAGGGGAGTACGAATCTCTTACGAATCTCACTGATAACTCCACTCGGAGTGGGTTGAGTGTTCGGAAAGGTCCAAAACGAGGCTTGACTTTGTTGAGGGCTGGACTGGATACTTGGCTGATCTCTCCGAGAACCTACCCCAAAAATTCGAACCTCATGGATAAAATGAGTCGTTTTAAAATCCGAAGAGACAAAGAGTCTCGGAGGCTACGAATGACCCCATGAGACCTTCTAGAACCCCCCATAAAAGGTTGGCTCCCTAGAGCCCCCTACGTCGAACCTATGAACTTGGGTTTCTTAAAATACCGTGTTATATATGTTTGATTTGTTTTATATATATATATATATTTTTTTTTTGTTACTATGATTTTCTTTTTTTGTGTGTTTGCATGCATCATCTCTCATTTGCATCCTCATCATGTTTTATCCACAAAAAAATAGTAAATAAAAAAAATATGATATAAATGTAAAAAAATATATTCTATTTGGTGAATGTGTAGGAAGGATGAGTACCAAGAAGACCATTGTTCACCTTTCCGTTTCCACTCCGGATATCAAGAAGCTGAAAATAATCAAGGAAAAATTACCATCAAGTGCTTTGGATAGGTTTGTAATCCGCTATGGGAATATTTTGGACTTGCTAAGGGTGAGAGTACAAGAAGAAGCAATTACTGCTTTGGTTCAATTTTATGACCCTCCGCTTAGGTGCTTCACTTTTCAAGACTTTCAGTTGGCTCCAACTTTGGAAGAGATAGATGCTACTTTGGGGTTCTCAAAAATTAAAAAAGAATTCTATACTGGTGCGGGTAAAGAAGTTGACTTTTCAGATTTGGCAAAAGCTTTGGGGTTATCTGCTACGGAATTGAAGACTAATTATAAAACTGATGGGGATGTGCATGGGATCAAAAGATCTTACTTAGAAAATCAAGCTTTAATGTATGCTCAAAAGAAACAATGGGACATTTGTGGACATTTACTAGCTCTTTTGATTTTTGGAGTTGTTTTATTGCCAAAAAATGTTGATTATGTTGATCCCGCTGCCATTCATGCTTTCACTTCCTTTAAGGTTTATGGAAAAGATCCTACGCCAACCATCCTCGCTATTATTTACTATGCTATCCATATGAGGTACGAAAAGAAGAGAGGAATGTTATTTTGTTGTGTCCACTGGCTATATTCTTGGTTGACTTCTCATCTCTACAAATCTAGTTGCTTTATCAAAGAGCTTGCTAGGAACGAGTGGTCTCAAAAGCTAAGGGCTCTTAAAGCAGATTCTATCCTATGGTATGCAAAGAAATTAAAATCTGATAGGATCATTTACAAATGTGGAGATTTTGACAATGTGCCATTAATGGGGACTCTTGGTTGTATTAATTATAACCCCGTGTTAGCATTGCGTCAATTAGGACATTCTATGGATGGTGAACCTTCCGAACAACAAATAGAAGAATTGATCTTGCATGATAATGGGAAAGGTGCACCAAGAACATTGAAAAGAGTAATTCAAGCTTGGAGTCAGGTTCAAAGAAAATATTTTGGGCCAAAGAATGCAATTGCAAAAGCACCTTACACCACCTGGGTTCAAGAAAGAGTTGGAAAGATTTTGCTACCTTTTGTTGTGGATCCCGCATACAAGCCTGATTCTCCCGATCCTGTTCCTCTATCCATCGAAGAGATAGAAGGGATCAAGGCTGCCCTAGAGGCATCCCAAAAGGAAAAAGAGAAACTAGAACTTGATTTGCATCAACTTACCAACGAAAGGAGTCAACTACGCTTTGACCTCAAAGAGAAAAATCAAGAACTTCAAGCAATGAAGGAAGAGAATGATAGGCAAAGGGGTAAGAGGAAACGTGCAACCGAAGGAGTTCTAAGTGCTAATTTTAATTTGGAAGCACATAATGAGAGGTTGGAACAAGCGGATAGGGAAATTGCAAGGTGGAGAAGGCGTTACGAAAAGGCTTCCCATGACAAAACAGAATCTGAGAAGAATCTGGAAGCTGTAATCTTTGAATTAACTGATAGGACTAAATATCAAGAGGATGAAATAAGAGGCCTCAAATATGATCTTCAAGAAGCCCTCAATGCTGGACAACAAGAGCACGCAAGAAGATTAACCACGGAAGAAGAACTTTTACAGCGCACTGGTGAGTACGAAAGAGCATTTCAAGCTATGGTATCACTTAGGGAAGTATTCACAAGACAAAAGGAAGAATACGAGGCAGCCCTGGAAGAAAAAGACTATTGGAAGAAACTCTACACCATTATTTCCACGGCAAATGAGCATGTGAGCATGGTTCCTAAGATGCTTGAAGAATATGAAAAATGTCGTGAAGATCATGATAAGCTAGTCTTCTTGTGTAATGATCTAATCCTGGATATTCCAAAAAGTTTGGAAAGAGCAGAATCCTCTCCCATCATCCTTCCTTCGTCAAAGAGTTTATGGAGCTTTGTAGGAGCATGGTGGACAAGTTCAAAGAAGACATCCAAAGGCGTTCTTAGCTTTATGATATTTCCTTGTTGCTTTTATTTTCAAGTACTTTTAATGCAATTTATTTTGAGTATTTTTAATTTCAGTTTCCTTTCCCTTTTGTAAACCAACAATGAAGTGGTATTTCCTTTCAATTAATAAAGTGTGGTTATTTTCGCATTTACTTATTGTTCCTATAATATTCACCAAATAAATATATGCAAAAAAAAAAAAGAAAAAAAGAAGAAAAAGAATAAAAAAAGAATGTATATTTACTATAATAATGTGGATAAGACATGAACATAGCATAAGCACAACATTCATATCATGCATGTCATATTTAATTACCAAGCATTAAAGAAAAACTATCTTCATCTCCAGTCACACCATTGCAACTCAATCGCTAATTCAGACAAGATCTCAAAAGAAAAGGGCAATGGAACAATTGGAACAGAACCAGGCCGCCCTTCGTGAGGAAATGACCCAACTAAAGGGTACTGTTGAAGACCTCCAAGGAGGAATGGCCCAAGTGCTGAGCTTCATGAAAGACCTCAAAGATAAGCAAGACAAAGCTAAGGAAGTTCATGATCAGTATGAAGAGATACCTAAAGATGGCAACCCATTGTTAGGATATGTTCGAGGCCATGACCCTCACAAAATGAATGCTCACGCGTCTAAAAGGGTCACCACGAAGGATTTATCCCTACTACTCAGAAAGAAGGGACGTCTCGCACAGTTCGCATTCCAATCAACAATCCGCTTAGGGATGAGGACTACTTGGATCTACAGTATGGGGACACTAATGACACAGATCAAGTCCCTCAACCAAAGCTGACCTCTGCTGATTCTGGGGAGAATTCCAAGGAGAGTGAACAAATCAAGGCGCTGGAAGAAAGGATGAAAGCAATGGAAGGATATGATGTCTTCGATGTGGATACCTATGAAATGAGCTTGGTGCCGGATTTGACTATTCCTCATAAATTCAAGATACCCGACTTTGAAAAGTACAAGGGACTCTCTTGTCCGAAGAGTCACTTGCGCATGTATGTACGAAAAATGGCTGCTTATGCTCATGATCAAAAGTTGATGGTGCATTTTTTCCAAGATAGCTTGAGTGGAGCATCGGTTGACTGGTATATGCAATTAGAGAAGTCTCACATCCGAAGCTGGACCGACCTTGCTAATACGTTCCTAAAGCAATATAAATACAATTTGGACATGGCACCCGATCGGATGCAACTCCAAAATTTGTCACAAAAGAAAGAGGAATCGTTCAAGGAGTATGCACAGAGATGGAGGGAAATGGCCTCCCGAGTCCAACCTCCCCTGTTGGAAAAAGAACTCGTAAAAATGTTTATGGCTACATTACAAGGGCCATACTACGATAAAATGGTAGGGAGTGTGTCCTCAGGTTTTTCAGATTTAGTGGTTATTGGTGAAAGAATAGAAGACGGAATTAAGAGCGGGAAAATACAAGGAGCATCATCTAACTCCTATCAGGCGAAGAGGCCTACCCCTAACTTCACAAAGAAGAAGGAAGGAGAGACTAATGCTGTAGGGCATCAGGAGAACAGACCTCCCATGTCATATCCACCACAACAAAACCGGTTTCAGGGAGGACAAAGGAGATTCGATCCGCTACCTACTTCCAAGAAAGAAATTCTGAAATATTTAATAAATGAATCCTTGGTAGATGTTAGGCCACTGCCACCTCTTCCTCCAGGCAAGGTTACACCCAACTACAAGCCAAATGAAAGGTGTGAATTTCACGCCAATTCTCCCGGACACACCTTGGAGAAATGTTGGGCCTTCAGGCACGTCGTTCAAGATTTGATTGAATCAGGGGCAATCGCCTTTGACAAACCCAATGTGAAGACGAACCCGATGCCACACCATGATGGCGCAGTCAATGCAATAGAAATTGTCAATGAGCAAGAGTTGGTTCAACAACGGAACTCCCCCATAGATGCCCTTAAGAGGTATCTTCTTATAAAGGGGTTTGCCCTAGAACACAACGAGGCTTTCAAAGACACTTTGCAGAGACTCACGGATCAAGGATTGATCCGGCTGGAGGAACATCCTGAAGAGGAGTATGTGGCAATGGTGGAGAGAAACGAACCTTTAATAATACCCGCACAAGGGGCAAGAAAGCCATTAATCATCCCGTGCTCAAGGTCACCAGTGATGATACCTACGCAAGAGCATACCAAGATCATCCCAATCAGAGGACCATATCCTTTGGACAAGATGAAAGCGGTACCATGGGAATATGAAACCGATACTAATACGGCAGTATCAAGCATCGTTGGACCTGGGAGCATGACCCGTAGTGGGCGCATATTCAAAACTACGCAGGCACCACAAACGTCTAGTGAAAACTTGACACAACCTGGAGGACAAGCGGTGGTAAGACCAAGTGACGAGGCTGAACCTAAGGATAAAGAAACTTCTAATAAGGATGCTGAGGAGTTTCTTGCTCTGATTAAGAAGAGTGATTATAGAGTGGTGGATCAACTGCAACAGACACCATCTAAGATATCTCTCTTATCACTATTGATACATTCTGAGAAACATCGAGATGCTCTGATGAAGATCCTAAACGCTGCCCATGTAACCAAGGACATCACAGTCAATCAATTTGACGGAATGGTGGCCAATCTAACTGCTGGGGCATGCCTAGGTTTCAGTGACAATGAGCTACCCCTACAAGGAAAGTCACACAACAAAGCCTTGCATATCTCCATGCAATGTGGGAAGGCTCACCTAGCTAGAGTTTTGATCGACACAGGGTCATCCTTAAACGTGATGCCAAAAGCAACACTTGACAAGATAGCCTTAGAAGGACTTGTGGTTAGACCTAGTCGTCTGGTGGTTAAGGCTTTCGATGGATCACAGAGTCCGGTGTTTGGAGAAGTAGACCTCCCTGTCATAATTGGTCCCCATACCTTCTGCATCAACTTCCAAGTGATGGAAATCGAGCCAGCTTATACCTGCCTACTAGGACGTCCTTGGATTCATGCAGCTGGGGCAGTCACCTCCACCCTCCATCAGAAACTAAAGTTTGTGAATGGGAACTCCATAGTGACTATCAATGGAGAAGAGGATATATTTGTCAGCAATCTAAACTCATACAGATATATCGAGGCTGGAGACGAAGCATTGGGTACCGCATTTCAAGCACTAGAAATTGCAACTGCTATCACACTACCAGTGGAGAAGATAAGAAGGGCGGTGACCTCATGGAAAGACCTACAAGACGCAGATACTAAAGGCTGGGGCAAGCTGCCAGAAGTTTTAGAGAAGAAAGATCGCCTAGGGTTAGGATACCAACCCACCAAGGTCACAAGCATTAAGAAAGAAGAACGACCATTTCCCCCAATAATGCAAACTTTTGTGACTGGCGGGTATGAACATGTGGCTATGGTGTCCAATCAGGATCCTCGAGAAGGGACGTCCAATTCCATTCGAGAAATCAGGCCAGGAGAACAGCTTCAGAATTGGACAAGCCTGGAGATACCGGAGATAGTTTTCATTTCAAAGTAATTTGCTTTTGTGTGTTTTATTTCCCTTTCTTAAATAAAGAAAAACAATAACGCTCATGCCTCGCCCGAAGCATAGAGCTAGTTTGTAAGGGCCCCATTTACTTTCAAGTTCGAAGTTTATTAATAAAATTGTCTTTGCATCTTGGTATTGAAAATATTGTCTTTTCTCGCATTTATTCCTTTTCCATTTCTAAAAATGACAAATAAATTTCTTGCACAAACAAAGCACGTCACATCTGCATACTAAAAGAAAACAAAACATAAAACATGTGCAGATCACCTTCTGACACCACCGATAATAATACTGCCGAGACCCTATACAAACTCGAGGCTCTCGCTAATCAGGCTGAAGAAGGGGATGAGGAAGACGATGAACCTCCGGAAGAGTTGTCAAGGTTAGTGGATAAGGAATCCAAGAGCATGCTCCCTCCACAAGAGGCCATCGAAATCATAAACTTGGGAACAGATGAAGAACCCAAGAATATCAAGATTGGGGCAACATTAGACGAGGGTATAAAAGCAAGGCTAATCAAACTCCTCCACGAGTACGCAGAGATATTTGCTTGGTCATACCGTGACATGCCAGGGTTGGACACTGATATTGTGGTACATAGGTTACCGCTCAAAGAGGGGTGTGCGCCGGTCAGGCAAAAGCGCAGAAGGGTTCGACCAGATATGGATAGTAAGATCAGGGAAGAGGTGCTCAAACAGTTCGACGCCGGGTTCCTTGCTGTGGTTGACTACCCACCATGGATTGCAAACATAGTGCCAGTTCCTAAGAAAGATGGGAAGGTGCGCATGTGTGTAGACTACAGGGATCTAAATAAAGCAAGTCCAAAAGATGATTTCCCACTACCACATATAGATATCTTGGTGGATAATACAGCACAAGCTTCGGTGTTCTCCTTTATGGATGGGTTCTCCGGATATAATCAAATCAAGATGGCCCCTGAGGATATGGAAAAGACCACCTTCATGACATCTTGGGGCACTTTCTGCTACAAAGTAATGCCTTTCGGGTTGAGAAACGCAGGGGCAACATATCAAAGGGCCATGGTCACACTATTTCATGATATGATTCACAAAGAGGTCGAAGTATATGTAGATGATATGATTGCCAAATCCGGCACAGAGGAAGAGCACATCACAAATCTACATAAGTTGTTCGAACGCTTAAAGAAATACAAGCTAAGGTTAAACCCGAACAAGTGTACGTTTGGTGTAAGATCGGGAAAGCTGTTGGGATTCATTGTAAGCCAGCGAGGTATAGAGGTTGATCCTGATAAAGTAAAAGCCATACAGGCGATGCCCGTTCCAAAAACAGAAAAAGAGGTGCGAGGTTTCCTGGGCCGATTGAATTACATCTCAAGGTTCATTTCACATTTAACAGCTACATGCGAGCCTATATTCAAACTACTCAGGAAAGATCAACCTATCAAGTGGAACGATGATTGTCAAGTAGCTTTCGAAACCATAAAGAACTACTTGCAAGAACCACCTATACTCTTACCTCCTGTACCTGGAAGGCCACTAATCATGTATCTCACAGTACTCGAAAGGTCTATGGGGTGTGTATTGGGGCAACAAGATGAAACAGGCAGGAAAGAACACGCTATCTACTACCTCAGTAAGAAATTCACGGATTGCGAATCTCGGTATTCACCATTGGAAAAGACATGTTGTGCCCTAGCATGGGCCTCCAAACGTCTAAGGCAATATATGCTAAACCATTCCACATGGCTAATATCGAGAATGGATCCTTTAAAATACGTGTTCGAAAAGCAGGCACTCACGGGTAGAATTGCAAGGTGGCAAATGTTGTTGTCTGAATACGACATACAATATGTAACTCAAAAAGCAATAAAAGGGAGTGTACTGGCGGAGCACCTTGCTCACCAACCCCTCGACGAATACCAGTCTATGAAGTTCGACTTCCCCGATGAGGATATTATGCTAGTAAGAGATTATGAAATACCAGGACCCGACGAGGGACCCGAACCGGGTTTGGCATGGAAACTCATGTTCGACGGTGCCTCAAATGCACTAGGACATGGCATAGGGGCAGTATTGACATCTCCCGATGACCGGCACTTACCCTTCACTGCAAGACTATGTTTCGACTGCACCAACAACATTGCAGAATACGAAGCGTGTATATTGGGGTTAGAAGCTGCGATCGATCTGAGGATTAAATTACTTGATGTATACGGAGATTCAGCATTGGTAATTCATCAAGTCAACAAAGAATGGGACACTCGAGATGCAAAACTAATCCCATACCGAGACCTTATACTGGAGTTGACGGCTGAATTTGATACTATCACTTTTACTCATATCCCGAGGGAAGAAAATCAAATAGCCGACGCGCTAGCAACGCTCTCCTCTATGTTCAAGGTGACCTGGCCGAACCATGAACCACGGATAACTGTTAGACACTTCGACGAACCTGCCTATTGTCTCACGATTGAGGAGCAGTCTGACAACGAACCATGGTACCACGACATTAAAAAGTACCTGGAAAAACAAGAATACCCGGAGAATGCCTCAACAATTGATAAAAAGACATTGAGGAGACTTGCATCCATGTTCTTCTTAAGCGGAAGCATCCTATACAAAAGGAACTATGATTCAGTGTTGTTGAGGTGTGTAGATAAGAACGAGGCCAAGGAGATTATCAGGGAGGTACATGAAGGAACCTTTGGGACCCATGCAAACGGACATTCAATGGCTAGGAAGATACTGCGAGCAGGGTATTACTGGCTAACAATGGAGGCCGACTGTTTCCAATATGCAAGGACCTGTCACAAGTGCCAGATCTACGCTGACAAGGTGCACGTACCACCAAACCCGTTGAACGTTCTGAGTTCACCATGGCCATTTGCAATGTGGGGAATCGACATGATAGGGATGATAGAACCTAAAGCTTCGAATGGACACCGATTTATATTGGTTGCCATAGACTACTTCACCAAATGGGTCGAAGCTGCCTCTTACACCAACGTAACGAGACAAGTAGTCACTCGGTTCATCAAGCATAATATCATATGTCGGTATGGGGTTCCAAGCAGGATTATCACCGATAATGGGTCGAATCTGAATAATAACATGATGAGGGAGCTGTGCGAGGAGTTCAAGATTGAACACCACAATTCTTCACCATACAGGCCTAAAATGAACGGCGCTGTCGAAGCTGCAAACAAAAATATCAAAAAGATAATACAAAAGATGGTGAAAACATACAAGGATTGGCACGAAATGCTCCCCTTCGCCCTACACGGCTACAGAACCTCGGTGCGTACATCTACAGGGGCAACCCCCTTCTCCCTAGTCTACGGTATGGAAGTTGTCCTCCCAATCGAAGTGGAGATCCCGTCACTAAGAGTCATAGCTGATACAAAGTTAGAAGAATCGGAACGGGTAAAAACTCGTTTTGATCAGCTTAATCTCATTGAAGAAAAGCGACTGACAGCTTTGTGTCATGGACAACTCTATCAGAAGAGGATGAAAAAAGCGTTCGATAAGAAGGCCCGACCTCGAACCTACAAAGAAGGTGACATTGTCCTCAAGAAGATACTGTTACCTCGACTCGACGCTCGTGGAAAATGGACACCTAACTACGAAGGTCCATACATTGTAAAAACGGTGTTCTCAGGAGGGGCATTAGTCCTCACTACAATGGATGGGGATGAGCTACCGCACCCAATCAACTCAGACGCGGTCAGAAAGTACTATGCCTAGCAAAAGCAGGATTACCGGACATAAGCCGAAGGCAAATTACGAAGGATAGGGTATCGTGCAATCATCTACTTCTGAAGTCAAAGGATTATTGGGGCCCTCGATAACAAAAAAGAGCAACGGCAGTATTAATATCATTTCTATTTGTCATTTTCTTTCTTCGCATTTCTGTACACTCGCCAATTCAAGGCAATATCAATAAAATTTCTTTTTTTGCATACTGCGCTTCATTTCTAATTTCAGTACCAGTTGCAAAGGATAATTTATTTTCATAAACTTTAACATGGATTTAACATGAGAAACTTGTAAACTTGCAACACAAAAGCAAAAAGACAAAATCTCCGAAAGGCTACACACGCCTTGCACTGGTGTTACCCCAGGTTGATCCTTTCACAAAAAAAAGAGGTCGGCCAGTCATCCGAATACGAACTGAGCCAGAGTTCACAAACAATTCAAAAAAGGTTAAACAAAGGCAATGGGTGATAAAGAGATGAGTGATAAGGAGATGCGGTGTCGGGGTTTATCATACATACATCATTGCACACATTCGTCAGTATACATACAACATATACAGGTGTAAGCATTCACACATACGCATTATACAATCGACAGGGGCATGTGCATAACGCATAAGCATGATGCATGCGCATTTACAAAACAAAATTCTATATAGGTAAATTTCGCGATAACATTCGTGAATAACCCTATTGGTGGTACAGGTAAATTCTGCGATAGCATTCGTAGATAACCCGGATAATATAGGTAAATTTCGCGATAACATTCGTGAATAACCCTATTGGTGGTACAGGTAAATTCTGCGATAGCATTCGTAGATAACCCTGATAATATAGGTAAATTTCGCGATAACAATCGTGAATAACCCTATTGGTGGTACAGGTAAATTCCGCGATAGCATTCGTAGATAACCCTGATAATATAGGTAAATTTCCCGATAACATTCGTGAATAACCCTATTGGTGGTACAGGTAAATTCCGCGATAGCATTCGTAGATAACCCTGATAATATAGGTAAATTTCGCGATAACATTCGTGAATAACCCTATTGGTGGTACAGGTAAATTCTGCGATAGCATTCGTGGATAACCCTGATAATATAGGTAAATTTCGCGACGACATTCGTGAATAACCCTATTGGTGGTACAGGTAAATTCTGTGATAGCATTCGTAGATAACCCTGATAATATAGGTAAATTTCGCGACGACACTCGTGAATAACCCTATTGGTGGTACAGGTAAATTCCGCGATGACATTCGCAGATAACCCTGATAATATAGGTAAATTTCACGATAACACTCGTGAATAACCCTATTGGTGGTACAGGTAAATTCTGCGATGAGATTCGCAGATAACCCTGTCAGTGCAGGTGAAATTGCTAGAATTATAGCAAACAATCCTATTGGGGTCCACAAACTACGGAAACTTACTAGAACTATAGTAAGTGGGGGTTCACAAACTACGGAGGCTTGCTGGCCATAGCAAGCCAATTACGCAACCAACAAAAGGTCCTCGCTATGTAAGGCTCAGGCTTTAGCAGGAGACTTCTCTTCATCCATACCCAAACTCAAGGTAAATTCAAGGGTCTTCCAGTATTTAATAACTCTTCGATCGGAACGACGCGAGGTCTACGCACCCTCTTGTCACCCAATCCAAGGTAATTAAATAGGGGCAGCTGTCATACCCCAAAATTTACCTCCCACACTTTTCTCACAACAAAAACAAGGTTCAAATCTCAAGGCATGGCTCATTCACATAATCCAGATAATTCACAGTCAACTGATCCAAATTGAAAGGTCAATCATAATCAAGGCATGATCCAAACTTTAACCATTGGGCAAATATCAAGTATGGGGTGCATAACCATCATTTGATCAAGAATTGATCATGATTCCAATAATAGAAACTCAGAGATGAACAAATATGAAAAGGTTCAAATTAGGGTTTCTTAGGAGAAAGTCAACCCAACTTTGACTGAGCATAACTTTCACATGGAACATCAGAAATTCCCCACTCAAAGCCTATTTTGAAGGAAATTGAATTCTCTACAACTTTGTGTCTCACAAGCCAAGGCTAAAAATGCTTCATTTAAGAGATACAAAGCAAAAGATTACAGGTCATTTTCAGGCATCCTTCAAAAGTAGTTTTTTCCCAAAAGAGATATGATCAAGATAAAAGCTTCAAATGAGAAATATGTTCCAAAGTGGCTTGTAGAGGACCTCTTGAGGTTTCTAAAAAGTATTAGAACTCCCTCATAGCTTAAAAATTGAGTGAGATATGCTTGATAAAAGTTAGGTGATTTTGAGGGACTAAATGTGAAAAAAAGGAGGGTTCAAAAAGAGAAATTTTGCAAATGGGCCTATGATTTTATGGTACAAACTTGACCCACAAGCCATTACCTTGTCCAAAACAAAAGGGCACGAAATTTATCATATTAATTGATTTAATATATTTTTATTTCATTTTTATGATTTAATTAAGTATAAAATCAAATATTATGATAAAATATTCATAAAGGCCAATTCCAATCACAATTAATGACCAAAATATGTTTAATTTTCGTGCATAATCAATATGGAGAGATCAATGCAAATTATGACCAAAATAGAAAGATTTTTATTCAAGAAAAATCAAATTTTCTCAACAATGGAAAGATTTGATTCAAAGGCCTTTTTGATTCTTCTTTGACCTAAATTGCATCTCCTATAAGTACTAAACACAAGGCACAAGGGTTGGGGACGAAAAATTCTGAGAGAGGCACACTAACGAGAACTCAAAAAAGTCACCAAGAACGTGAATTCGGTTTGGGATAACTCGTGGCTCTCAAGAGATTCTAAAGGTTGCAAAAGATTCCTGGGATTGTTCTGAAGCTGTGAGGATCGTTACTCTACTTCAACACCCCCAGAACCCTCTCCATTCAATTCAGGTATGTCGTTTTAAAAACTCGCTCGATCTGAATGTTTCACGCATTAGCATTGAAATTTGAATGCATATTTGAGTTTTCCTTGTCGTTCTGATCGTGTCTGAATTAATTGTTTGAAGTTTGGTTGCCTTACACATGTTTTGCCATTGATGCCGTTTTGAGCTTTTAGGGTTTCAGTTTAGGGGTTTTAATTAGGAACGAAATTAGAACTAATCGAGGGTATAGTTAGGTTCGTATGGTCCAAACAAGGGTAAAGGAAGGGTCGCGAACAATTTATGCTTGCACAGGTGCTATTCGCTATTTTTCAGGTAAGTTTGCTACGAATGAAATCGTAGCAATATCGTAGCTAATTTTGCAGGGATTTTAAGATGGTGTTGGGGACGATGATGAGGTGGCTGCGTGCCACTGGGTAGTTTGAATTCGCGCGCCTATTTTTCTTTTGTTTTTCTTGCTTCATACATTAGGTTACAGACGCGCGTTCTTAACACATATGCATGCGTGGTGGAGTGGTTAATGAACACGCTTGGGGAGTGGAGGGTCGCAGGTTCGAGCCCTCCCTCCTTCATTATTTTTCTGAAGAATTTTATTCCAGATCCAGTGCATGCGCCTATGTACAGAATTCCATACACCCTCATGATCCAGCCTTTAATCCTACCATCCCCTAGATCTAACGCTCCTGGTTCATCACCCATACCATACACCATAACAGCAGCCACATTGAATAAAAATCCTAATAACTAATTTAATTTAATTAATATATTTAGTTTTAATTATTTCTTTCATATAATTAAATGTTTAATTAAGTGATTAATATTTATTTTTGGTAAATAAAAAAATATATTTGATAGTATTATTAAAAATTATAATTTGTTATTCGTGCCGATTAAATCGATTAATCGCTATGGTTAACAATATTTTTAATTAAAATGTTATTTAATTAAATAAAATATGACTTCTATTATTTGGTTAAATGGTTGCAACTATTTTATTAGTTGTGATGATTAACCGTTTTTCCCTCGATTTAACTTGTTATTCTTTTTAATCGAATCAATCGGTTGCGAGGGGTAACAATGCATTTAAAATTCTATAAAAATTATTAAAATATACCTTAATTCATTATTAGTGATAATCGAATCAATCGATTAAAATTGGTAGTGATGCAAATTTTAAATCTTTTAACTATGGTAATTGAATCAATCGATTATCGCGGTTAATAGTGCCAAATCAGGATTGTACGCCCACATTTTCAAATAATTCTAAACTCCATTCAAATTACAAAGACAAAACAAACTGCGATAGGCTAACCAAAAAGCCTCTAAAAAATACATCTTCAATCAAATTCAAACTCTAAATGGCGTACAACCCTTCCCGAACTACGTAGACTCTGATCCTCCCTAAGGAGGTACGTAGGCACTTGGCAACAAGGCGAGTCCCCCCTCTTCAAAACCTCAATTGTGTCCTAAAATTCTGTTTGCCACATTTCTCCCTAATTCCTGCCATGCAACCCTAATCTTTGAATGTTAGCCTTTAGGAAAGGGCTGAGGGTGCCTCATACCTTCCCTCAGCCTGATTATAATAACTTACCCTCAATCTCTTATCTGCGTAGGGTTCCTATTCGCCCTTCAGAATAGGTGGCGACTTGAAAGCATAAATTTTTAGGCAGGTTGCTACACACGCGAGTTGGTGCAAGATCAGAATTGTATTGGTATTGCTTGTAGAAAGCAACGACCAGATCTTCCCAAGTGCGAATGCTAGCACCCTCCAGTTGATAGTACCATTCGAGCTGAGTCCCAGATAGACTTTCCTGAAAGAAATGGATCCAGAGCCTCTTATCAGCAGTGTGAGGCTGAATCTTCCTTACATAAGACCTCGAGTGCATCTTGGGACAGGAGACTCCATCATACTTAGCAAAGGCGGGAGTTTTGAACTTTGGAGGAATAACAACCCCAGGAACGAGTCCTAGTTCTTCAAAATCTAGCCCAGGTACCTTCTGAATTTCCACGCTTCTCAGACGCTCTTCTAGTAGTCTATACATCTCATCAGCATAATCCTCGTCTTGAGGATACTCATCTTCTTCTTCTTCTTCCTAACCATCAAAACCTACATGGCTTCCTTGGTTGTTTTTGACACTGAGATCATCTCCTTCCTCTTCCTCTTCCTCGTCTTTAGGAATCCCAGCTTCCTCGGCCCTCTTGGGACGACCTTTGAACCTTCTCCCCAAGTTGATCACTCCTTTGGGTTTCTTGGTCTTCTTCTCCTTCTTAGTCAGAAGGGCTTTCAGTTCGTCTTGCCCCTTGGACAAGTTCAGGATCAAAGTTTGAAATTTAGCATTTTGAACTTGGAGATTCTTCACAGATTGTTCGAGATCCATTTTCTCACTGAAATAAACAGCGGAAAGATAAGGCATTTGTTTTTATGAAACCTGTGATGCAATATTTATGAATGATATAATTATGCATATGCGATGTTTTCAAGGACCTTAAAATTTAAATTTGCTTAAACAAGAAAGAAAGAACAAATTTATTAATAGTAATAATAATTAACTTGTACTTAGTTATGGTTCTTTGCCACTTTTAGGCTTACAAAAGAAAATAAATAAGTAAAACAACTAGAAGTAATAATAGTAATAAAATAAGACTCCTTCAAGTCTCCCATGGGCGCTTCCTCTTTGATCCAATGAAGTTGTTGATACCTTGCTCCGCCTGAAGTAGTCTCGTGAGTTCTAACACTTGTTTCTCTTTAGCACGGAATTGAGCCTCAAAAGTATCTCTTTCTTCTTTCAATTGAACCCATGACTTTTGTAGTTCTTCTAAATCGGTAGGCATATCCGGATGGAGAATAACCAAAGGAACCTTTTCTTCACATTCAGGTTCAACAATCACAGGTCTAACATAGGGATATGGCATGACGAAACATTGAGCGCGAGTGCGCACCAATCTGAGGTAAGGTTCTGAAGGAAGGGAATTCTTTTGCCCCAAATTTTGCTATCAACCTTGTATACTTTATTCCAAGCGCGTATGAACTCTCGGCGTTGGTTTTGAGCATCTTCTTCATAGTTGAAAACAACCCCTTCAATAATCAAGTGATGAGGACCATCTCTTCGAGCATAACCAAACTGTCGTAGGGCTAGTGAAGGATTGTAAGTGATTCCCCCTCTGATGCCAAGGAGAGTCACATTAGGGAATTTCCCACAATGATCGATAATAGTGACATCCTCCTGAGATATGACGTGCCAACGGATATCTGAATGAGAAAGTGACATGATTCTTCGAGACCATTGCATCTTTTGATCGTTTCTTACCACTGAACGTGGAAGGTGTGAAATAAACCACCTAGCCAGCAAGGGTGTGCAACACATAAGAGTCCCTCGCTTCTTCATGATACGGGAGTAGAGAGAATGTAGAATATCTCCAAGTAGTGTAGGTACAGGGTTGTGAGTCAAGAAAATCCTGATTGCGTGCACATCAATGAATTGATCAGGATTAGGAAACAAAACCAAACTATATATCAATAAATCCAAAACATCTTCAAAAGCATGGTAACTCATGGCTTTCAAAAATTGTCGAGCTTTCCCAAATAAGAATTTGGCCGAGAGACCTTCGACTCCATTCTTGGTGTCCCAGTTAGAAGCAATGTCTGATCTCTTTAAGTGAAGCGCAGCAACAATAGTCTCAGGCTTTGGAGCCGCTCTCCAAACCAGTAAAGGGTAAATGATCAGAGATGGGTATACCAAGTAAATCCGAGAACTCTTCCAAGGTAGGTACCAACTGATAATCTGGAAAAGTGAAGCAATGATGCTCGGGATCGAAGAATTGACATAAGACTCTCATCATATCTTCTTCAAATTGGGAGGTGACTAGTCGGAGTAGATAACCATGTCTTTCAGCAAACTTAGAATCTCCAAGAACTTCTAAGGCAAGCTCCTTAAGCTCAGAAGGTATCCCCACAAAGTTGAGTCGTACATAATCTCTAGTAGCAAAAGCCATGCCCTACAAAACAGTACAAATATAAATTTCTTGGTCCTTGATATTGTTAGTGGATATGATATGCCATGATGTCATGATGCCAAGTAGATAACAAACACAAGCAAGTCACACAATTGCCTTAAGGGTAGGCTTGCATGAAGTTCATAGGTATATACCCTTCTTCCTTTCGTTTAGTTGGTTCAACCTGTCCTAAAAAGTAACCAGGTTCTACGGTGCTCATATCCCTGATCTTTCTCGTGGGCATTGTCTCAACATAGCACTCAATCGGCCAGCCAAAAGGATCCCTTGAGTCCAATCTCAATGAGTGTAGCATCGAGTATCAACCGACTTCAGTCAGGAATCCGAAGCCAGCCATCTCGCTACTTTTTATAAGCCAAAGTTAAGTTCAACTAAGGTTCTAAAGGCGAATTAGTGCTCATGACACCACGCGGTAGCCAAATGTCTCCTCGATCAGATTCAAGGGCCATCAGGACAAACCAAAGCGTCGCACTAACGATACATGTCGTACAGTTTCCCTGGTCTCATGCCACATACTTAAGGTACACTAGATCCGGGTGTAGGATCTTTCACACATCAGAATTCCCAAAACAGCCTTGAAAATTAAAACAAGCAAAACAAACAATAGAAAACATTTTTAAGGTGAATCCTAAACTTTTAAGGTAACCCCTCTTTTATCGAAATTTATCCCCAGCAGAGTCGCCAGTTCTGTAATATGGTGAACTGACTTTTATAATCGAAATGTCACGGTAAGCAAGAGTCACCACCAACTTTTATTTTATCCAAATATCGGAAAGGCTAAAAGAACAGGAAAATACCTTTTAAAAAAGATTTTGAGTTTGGGGGGTAATTATGCAAAGGGAAGGTGTAAGGCACCCTTTGCATCCATGGTTTTCCATGGGCTCTTAATTTCTTTGCTCGTTTTGAAAATAAATGTAGAAGAAGAGACAAGGACTTTAGCTCGTAAATGAGCGTAGCCTTGAAAATGTTTAGGAAAAATATTTAAACCAGAGCATGCAATTAAGGGCAAATTACCTTGATAGTTGATAAAAAAAATTCTTTTAGCCTTTCAGGGTGAAAGGGTCTATCCATGCCATAAGAGGGCAGGAAGCCTTTCATTTGGAGGTTGAAGGGTCATCACATTATCGTTCTCCATAAGACTGACCCATGCCATAGAGAGGCAGGTAGTCTAAGGGAAGGATCAGAATAGCCTTTTCCGTAGGCAGCCAGAGGATACCTCAGCCTTTTCGAAGGCAACTTTTGAGGGTCGAGATCATGTGTATCGAAGGCAGCATCATTAGGGATCATGATCTTTAATCGAGGCAACATGGCTGAGGTATCCTCGTATTCGAGGGACTGGCTATTCTGCAAAAAAAACACAAGGCAACAAGGCAACAGGCAATAGGCAACAGAGAGGTTTACTCAAAAGTGTGCGTGTGTGCACCAATCACGTGATTATATTCAGATACTTATCTTGTAATTAGTGATCTAATTCGGTTAACAAATTGCACTCCCTAGAATTACTAACCACAACAATTAATATAATCAGTAATAATGGGGGAAGGGAAATTGCAACCAGCGGAGGAGAGGGGAATTGAAACCAGCGGGATAAAATAAATCAAATAGATTTGAAACAAGTAATAATATAATTGAGATTAGGGTTTAGGGTTACCGATACTCGACGCTTTGGCAATTGACAAACCCTGAAAAGGTGAGAAAAATGGCAAACAAAAGATGGGTGAGTGCATTATCGGTTCGGAGGCGAATATTGCTAACCCTAATAAAAATAAAAGATAAAGAAATTAAGAATAAATAAATACAAAGGCACTTAGCTTTGCATTTTGAATTTGATCTGACATGGTTGGCGGTCGGAGGTAGCTTCGAGATTAACCCTGAAAAGGCAAAAAGGCAAGGCACGTGAGTGTAAAATAGTCCATTGACTTTCGAGGTTTTTAACCCCTATAAGGCAAATGAATATTTAAGTGATAAAATAATAAAGAAGGGTAAAGTCGGGACTTAGCTTCGTAGAAGGCGAGGCGCGTAGTCGGAAGGCACCTGAAAAGCCAACCCTGAAAAGGCACAGAAAAAAAAGAAATATTCAGTGTAGGGTTATTCCTCGTAAACCCTAATTAAGATTCAAATTGAATATAATGATAAATTGATTTAATTAATTATTGGTCTTGCGACCTAATTAATTAAATCGGGACAAAAAAATTAAATCGAGTGCAAAAATAATTTTTGGAATTTTTGGAATTAAAATAAAATAAATATGAATTTTTGAAATAATATGTAAATAATTAAATCAATTTAAATCTATTTTACAAATAATATATATATATATTCAATATTATATGAAATAAATAAATAAAAAGTATTAAAAAGTTTTTTATAAAGTTTTATATAGTTTATATATATATATATATATATATATATATATATATATATATATATATATATATATATATATATATATATAAAACAAATTTATTTGAAGAAAAATAATATATATATATTATTAAAACAAAAATAGAAAAGGCTATGTAATTAAAAATAAAAAAATTGCAAAAAACTTAACTTTTGATTCAGTGTGACGCCAACGTGTGGTTCATTGTGCGCCTGCAGCCCTGGGCACGTTAGATTGATCTGGAGATGGAATGGATGGCATGGATGATGAAAGTGCACGCTAGTGCGTGTTTCTTAATGCACAGGATCTTCCTGAATCAAAAGGAAGTGCGCGCAAAGAAAGATTCAAACCGGCCAATTAAACGACGACACCTCGTCGTCTTCTTCACCAAAAACCTGTGTCAAGCCTTTTACACCGCTCGCTACAGGTTAGCTGTAAAAAACCTGCACTTTTTACACCTCCGAATAACGAATAGGTGCAAACAGCCATAGAAATTTGGCGCGATAGCAAGAACGAACTCGTCTTGTCCACGCGAACTCAATAGTACTTGTCTTACAGCCTAATTCATGTTGAATCGAAAACCCCTAATTGAAAGCAAGAAACCCTAACTATGGCAGAAGTCATAAACACGCATAGGATCGCAATTAACTTTCCAGAATCATGCACAACATCATAACAAACATATATATGTATTCAAAACATGCTTATATGCCATGGATCGGAGTAATCGAATTCGAGAGTTTTGTGACTTACCTCGGCTTGTATGAGATAATTCTGGGAGTGTTGTTCGCGTGTAGGTATCCAAATCGCTTCAAGAGACTCCAGAGAACGTGTTTGAACCCTTGGTTTGGTTGGAATCTTCTTCAAACTCAAAAACCGAATGCCACTTTTTCTTGGATTTTTGAGAGCTTCACAATGGTATTTGCTTGCCAATTTTCCGTAACCCTTGCATCTGAATGGCTTTGGTACTTATAAGGGAAGCATTTAGGTCAATAAAACTCAAACAAATCCTTTTGAATCTTGAATTGAAAGTTTTGGAAATTTGATTAAAAATCTCTTATGAAAACTTTCTAAATTTGCTTAATTTCAATCTAATCTCTTCAAATTTTATTTGCACGAATTTGTATTGATTATGTGAAATATTTGATGATGAAAATAGATTCAAATCACACCTCTTGCCAAAGATTTGATTTTCTTTTGATTTATGTCATTTTAAATCTTTTTAATTAAAATAAAAAATCACAATAAATCAAATAAACCATTTTTTTCGTGGCAATAAGATCTTGGGCTCTTGGATACTTGGGAATCAAGGTTGAGTCAAAACAACTTGGGCCCATTTGCAAAAAAAGTCAAGTTCTTTCACATTTTTCCCTCCAAAATAGTCCAACTTTAACAAGGCCTATCTCTCTCAATTTTTGAGGTATGGAAGTGTTCTAGGACTTTTTAGAAACCTTAGAGAGTCCTCTAACCAGTGTCTTTGGTCTCATATCAAAATTATTTTCCATGCTCCTTGTGTGTCCTTTTGAAAAAAGTGTCTTTTTGTTGACTTTTGAAAAGGACCTATAATGTTTTAGTCCATATCTCTCAAATGAAGTATTTTTAGACTTGGCATGTGACTGACAAAATTGTAGAGACTCAAATTTCCTTCAAAATGAGCTTTGGATGGAAAATTTCTGATGTTCCATATGAAAGTTATGGCTGGTCAAAGTTCAGTTGACTTTTCCTACACAAAACCCTAATTTAGAAATTTTTTATTTGTTGATTTTTGATCTTTCCTTGATGAACCATGATCAATTCTTGATCAAATGGTGAATTATACTTCAATATTAGGATCTTGATAAAAAATCAGGAGTTTTGACTTTACTTTGACCACAGTTGACTTTTAGGTTAACATAGTCGACTGTTGACTTTTTGAACAATTGAGTGACCAATCTTTTGAGATGAGACTTGATATTTATCATGGAGATGATGTGAGATATATTGAGCTATATGAGATGCCTTGGAGCCATTGATTCACTGTTTTTCCTTTTAACAAACCAAACCCTAGTTCTCTGATCTTTGCTTAGGAGGGTGTATCTAGGAACTTTAGGTATTGATTTGAATTTGAGCAAGAGAAATAGTATGGGCAAATTTTGGGGTATGACAGGGGTGTACATTAAATAAAAGTGTGTATTTAATAGGGCTTATTATTCATAAAATATGAGACACCATTTCAAAATTCAAAATTATTTTTAAAACTTGGATTTTATAAACTTTCTTTGTTTATTTATAATATTTTGGATTTTTTGTAATTATTTGTTTAAAATATAATAATTCACTTGTAAATTATTTATATATTTTTAAATTGCAAATATTTGCTTGCCTTTCATATGCTTTCAATTGGGTTTTAGTTTCAAATAAATAACATAGCACAATTGGTAAGGAATAAGGCTTGCGTCTAAGAAGTCACGGGTTCGAACCCCATAAGTGGCATTTTCACACTTTTTCTCCTATTTTTTTTACTAATTTTCAAAACGGTTTGTTGGGCTTTTGGATATGGTTTATTTCCTTTTATGGATTTTAACCTAATTTCCATCTCTATAAAAAGGGGTCTTGGCAACCCTAAAAGGGACCTTTTCCACTTTCACTTTTAATTTCACGTACGATTTTCACACTCATAACACACACTTTTTTAAAAATTATTTTCTACGATTTTATCTTCTCCCTCCGAAGGTTTGTCTTAGGGTTGTCTTGAACAACCCTAACAGGCCGTTGTCGATTAAATGACAACGATCGACAAACCCTTTCCCCCTTTTTCAAACTCAAATCCCTCCATTCAAACTCAAAAACAAACTTTTTGCAAACTCTTGGCCTATGATTAAACCTTTTGGTATGAGGCCACCCTTTTATTAAAAAGGATATTTTTTTTGTTATTAATATATTTTTTACAAACCTTTGGTTTTTTGCCCATTTTGGCCGATGATTTCTATGAGGCCTCCTTTTTTAAAACATTTTTTTAAACTTAAAACCTTGTTTGGCCAATTTTAAGACAATTTTAAATGATATAATAGTGCTCAAGTTTATGAATGAGAGAGAAATTTTCCTGAAATAATATGAAGAACACATGTAGAAAAATTCTCAATAACAACTGAAGTATCAAAACACTTGATTCTAAAAATGAATGAATATAATTATGTTAATTGCAATGGAATAGGTGATTTTTAATTTGAATTTTCATTTAAAAGTGCACAACACCTCCATGAAACATGGCAAATTTTGAGACATTTTCATGAAGTTTGCAATAGTTTAAAATAACAATGGTTCATTAAAAAAATATAATTTTAAATTATGTACAGCACTTCTTAAGTCAGTTAAAACGGTCACTTGACTTAGCAAGTTTGTAGCATTTTTCAAATTTCAAATTTAAAAAATACAGTTTCATAACGTTGTAAATTGTGGCGGTTTTTGTGCTGTTATGGCAGGTAAAAATGCCACAATTTACCAAAATCTGCATGATTGAAAAAAATGAAAAATTTGAAAATTTGTCTAATTATTTGAATCAACTTAATACAATATCTAATAGATTTATTCAAGTCAATATATTATATTTGAAAGTGATTTAACATGGTTCAAACATGATAAAAAATTATATTTAAAAGTGATTTAACATGGTTCAAATATGATTAAAAAAATTATATTTGAAAGTAATTTTAAACACAAATGGTCAATTCATGCAAGTGATTTTTTGAAGAATAATTTGAGCATTAAATTATCAATATAATTGCATGTTAGTACCTCTATCAATCAAGATCAATGCTATTTTTCAAAATATAATTCTTGAATTCTTTGATGCTAGCTTTCACACATGATGAATTTTGAGTACTTGGTTTGATAAAATGTACTTGAGACTTTTTCCATATTTTTTCCATGATCATTTGATTATTACTTTGTCTTCATCAAAACAAAATAGATGGAGAGTCTTGACTTCACAGATTTAGCCGAGGAGTCTTTCGGTTATCTTGTTTTTTTATGTAGTGAGTCAAATGCTCTGATCATGTAACACTGGGAATTTTGAAATCTTGTTTTTTGTATGTTTGGATATTGTTATCCTTATGGTGTTTAACTTGATATTTTGGATATAATATCTTGATGGCTATGTTGCCAAATGTTGATTTCATATGACTTGTATATATATATATATATATATATATATATATATATATATATATATATATATATATATATATATATATGAGTTGATTATGTTATATGATTTGGTAGATGGATATAGTATGAGATGTATTCATTGAAATTACTAGAGATTTATTTATTTCGTGTGCGATATGCATAATGTATGAAAGCATGAAGTTTCAAATTGTCTTATAAGGTGATCAGTGCATATTTTCTATGGGTATAACATGTGACGCCCTTTTGCTTATGCATTTTTATTACTCTGTGAATATGTATGCAAATATTTGGGGTTAGAAAAGGGGTGCTACATTAGTAGTATCAGAGCCTGGTTGACCAGTTGGTCAAGGTTATTAATGTATTTTATTCCCCTTGTATTAGATTTGTGTATCTAACACGATCAATATTGTTTGTCTGTTTGGTTGTTGGTTGTTGGTTGTCTTAGGACAATGGTTGCGGGAAGGAATGATGACACTATTGCCGAGGCATTGACGATGTTGGCTGGTGCTATTGGGCAAGTACCACATGCGAATGCTGCCAATGGAGAGGAGAATGAGTTTCGTGCTTTACGAGATTTCAGAAGAAACAAGCTGCCAATTTTTAAAGGAGAGCATGAACCTGACAAGGCACAAGCATGATTGAAAGCAATCAAGAAGATCTTTCGAGTCATGAATTGTACCGATGTGCAGAAGTTGCAGTTTGACACTCACATGCTAGAGAAAGAAGCTGAGGATTGGTGGAGTAACACTGCAAGTTTTTTATGAGGAAGGCATAAAAGTTACTTGGGCTCTTTTCTGTGATGCATTTTTAGAAAACTATTTTCCATGAGATTTCCATGGAAAGCAGGGGATAGAAATCGGTGACCTCCATACTTTCATTAGGTTTTTTTCTTTGGTTATCCCTAATAATTGTTAAGTGCCTCAGGAATCATATGGAAGTCATTTTATCATTAACCCCTACATCCCTAGGTAGCTAACATTAAATGTGGCTACTTTCTTGTTTTTCGGTTATCTTCTTAAATAGACAATACACATTCCTTTCCACAACCATGTTCTCTTCTATTTCTCTATGTTTCCTGCTAAATCCTCGCTCTAATTTCACATTCTCTAATTTTTTAAAATTTCAAGTAACATCATATCTCTTTTACCTTTTATTTACCCTTTTTCAGTTATGGTTTTTATTTCAAAGTGTGATGCTTTTGGGGGTGGTTATAGAACTCCAAACCATTTCATAAAAAGATAATTGGTGGAGCTAATGATTGAAATATTTAAAACATAGAACTAGAAGTGTGGATTGGAAATTTGTGGAGAGGGATATGTTATACTTTTTCCTTAGTTCCCGTGTAACGCCTTGTATAATATATATCATGAATAATACCATTTAGGTGTTAATTTTGGTACTAACACATCACAAGTGCCTAACAACGTCATTTACATACATATCCAATATATGAAATACAACATATGACACATGATATGAAAAAGTTCCTAAACATAAATTTTAATATCTATGTACAATATCCATATTGCATAGTATCCACAGTGGAAGATCACGATAATGAAATTATTTGAAACATCATCAATAAGTTCACTCTTGTCTTTAATCTGCAAGAAATCACTTGAAAACAACAATCATAATGGGTTGGAATAATAATCTCAGTGAGTTCCCCTGTCATATGGGTACACTCGGTTCTAAAGGGATCTCTTACCGATTACTTAACTTAAGCCATTCAATTCGTCATATCTATGTATACTTACACAATAGAACAAAGACTCAAGTATCTAAGGGGAATAAACTCTTTATATGGAAAACACATAACAAGAGTTCACATAACTAAACAAATCACGATTAAGGAATGCAACAACAAAAATATATGTCACCTCAAACAAATTTCCCATGCCAATACAAATATCTGGACTATGGACAGAGGCCACGATTGTCCATACAATCAAGGAACATATTTACTCGACTGATCTAACACTATGGAATATTGACATGGATCATAGACTATGGAAACGGGTCACGGTATCCATCTCAATCAACCATTCGCCTTCTCGGTTACTACTATATATGAGTCTCCACTACAAAAAAACACGCCTAATTGTGGCTTTTAATTTAGGGAGGTTTCTATAAACCCCCACAAATTGAATTAAATTGTGACCTTGATAATAAATATTCCATTGTTTTTGGGATGTTTAAATTCGCCGTAAATTGAAATAAGTGTACTCATTTTTTCCCATTGTTTATACATATAAACCAAAAAATAAATTATGTTTTTAACTTTCCCTTTTACTTTTCTCTCATTCGTTACTGTTTCACGGAACCCTTGACCCCTCACTCTTTTGATCATGTTTCTCTCAAATGACTCACTCTTCTCACCAATTGCAACTCTCATTCTCCTACTCGTATTTTCTCTCTCTCGCACACGGCTTCAAAATCCTTCCGTCACCCGTGCTCATATGTTTTCGTCCACCATATCTTCGTTTTTCTTCATCATCTTTATCATATGGTAAACCCTTCTATATCTCTTCACTATCTCTTTTGTTCCTTAAATTTTGATTTCCTTCAAATTCGTACTTAAAATCCTAAAATTAATTTGATTTTCTTCAATTTTTTGTTTTAAAATTTTAAATTAATTTGATTTTTCATCTAAACTTTTAGGCTATGTTTGGGAGTTTGAAGGGGAAGGGAGGGGAAGGCTTCCGAAAACGAATTTTTAATAAAATATAGAAAAATATTTGACATTTTTTTAAAAAATGATTTTGTTTAGAATGATAAAAGAGTCATTATCATTATAAAATTTTTAATTTTCAAAATAGTATAACAACCTAAAAGATATTAGAAAAATTTATGTAAGCCCTCCAAAATCCTCCTTCAATACTTCCTACCCAAAATCTTTTTATTCTTTTAACTCAATTCTTAATATTTTCCAAAGCCCTCCTTTCCCTTCCCCTCCAAACTCCCAAACATAGCCTTAAGGTTGAATCTAGGTTATAACAACTGATGCAGGGTAACTAGTGACGTTTGGAGAAATATGGTCCGTGTTTCTGTTAATTGAAGCTTTGTGAGATATTGGATCGAACTCTAGTATGGTCGAAGGGTAGCTTCTTGGTTCGACAGGATTAAGCATGATGTCGAAGGTTGTTCACATGCTGGTGTCGAAGATGCTAAGGTTGTTAGCATGTTAAATTAGGTTTAGTGTTTAAACCCTAATTTGTTAAGTTAGCTTGTTTATTCAGTTGGCTTGTGTAATGGGCCTTGTGGAAAAATCCCATTAGTTAGTATGTTAGGTTTTATTATAAATAGCATACTAGTCTCTTATCATTAAAAACAACACATACTAATTTAGGGTGAGAGAGGTTATTTGTTATTCTTGTAAACTTGTAATCTTGTTTTCTAAGAGAAAGTAAAAGAATAGCAGTTATAACCAACTCTTGTGTTCTTCTTCTTCTTTGTTCTTTATTCTTTCCTTGCATTATACTTTGTTCTTGGCATTGAATTCACAAAAAATTGGTGCGGTGAGCCTGGAGAAGATGCCTTCAACAAAGTATGAGATTGAAAAGTTCACCAGAGTGAATGATATCGATCTGTGGAGCTTGAAGATGAAAGCCCTACTGGTTCAGCAGGGTTGCTTGGAAGCGTTAAATGGAGAGGCAGCCCTGAATGCAGAATTGACGGCAGCGGAAAAGATGAATATGATCGAGAAAGCACACAGCGCAATTTTGTTGAGCCTTGGTGATAAGGTTCTCAGACAGGTATCAAATGACACGACGGCATCAGGGTTATGGGTGAAACTTGAAAGTCTGTATATGACCAAATCACTGGTAAATCGACTCTACCTGAAGCAAGCTATGTATTCATTCAAGATAATTGAAGACAAAGTGTTAGCTGAGCAGTTGGATATGTTCAATAAGCTGATTCTTGATCTTGAAAATATTGATGTGAAGATCAAGCGTTGTTACTATTATGTTATTTGCCTCGATCACATGCTTACTTCATAAAAACTCTCTTGTACAGAAAGGAGTCCCTGACGTTTGAAGAAGTTCAATCAGCCTTGTATTCTAAGGACTTGAACGAACGAAAGGAGCAAAAACCTTCGATTGTTGTTGAAGGTTTGGCCGTTAAAGGAAAATTCTTGCGAAAGGAGGGTAAGTTTGACAATAAGAAAGGCAAAAGTCAGCAGAAGTCTTATAGTGGCGAAGCATCTGGTATTCGATGCTATCATTGTAAGAAGGAGGTTCACACAAGAAAGGTGTGTCCTGAACGACTGAAAGATCATGGAGGTTAGGATAATGGTAATGCAGCCATTATTTAAGATTATTTTGAATTGTCTGATGTCCTTGATGGTTTCGAGCAATGACTCTAGGAAGGAGTGGATTATGGATTCAGGTTTCACTTGGCATATGAATCCAAACAATGACTTGTTCGAGGAATTATGTGATCAAGATGGTGGACCAGTACTGTTGGGAAACAATAAAGCTTGCAAAATTGCAGGTGTTGGATCTGTGAGATTCAAGCTCCTGAAGTCAAGTATGTTCCTGATTTGAAGAGAGATCTACTTTCTCTTGGTGAATTCGACAAGAAAGGATATGTTTTCCAAGGAGAGGAAAATGTCATAAGAGTCATGAAGGGGTCGAAGGAAGTCATGAGAGGCGTGAAGAAACAAGGCTTGTATACCCTTGACGCTAAAGTTGTAAGTGGTTCGACAAATGTTGCATCCACGAAACCATTGTCAAAGACAGAAATCTGGCACATGAGATTGGGCCATTTCAGTGAAAGAGGTTTGTTCGAATTAGGGAAAAAAATATGCTTGGTGGTGTAGCAACCTGCTTAAAATTTACGTTCAAACGGAGTCGCCACCCACTTTATTTTGGCAGGTGAGAAACCCTTAAAAATAAGAGATTTTGGGTAAGCAGGTTAATTAGGCAAAGGGAAGGTGTTATGCACCCTTTGCCTCCCTTGTACTCAAGGAGACCCATTTAGCCTTTAGGTTTTATAAAAAGGTTTTGACAATTATTGATTAATAAATTAAAAAAGGTAGACCTTTGGCCAAAGGGCAAAACCTTAAAGGTTTTGATAGAGTCATTGTCAGATCGAGACAACAATGACTATAGGCCAAAGGCCATGTATGGCAAAGAGGGAGAAACCTCAAAGGTTTTGATAAGGTCATTGTCTGATCGAGACACCAATGACCATGGCTAAACCAAAATACGTGTATAGTATATAAAAATACGGCCTCAATGCATCATTGGCCAAAAACCTTTAAAAGATAAAAAATATTAAAATTCAACAAAAGTCTCAGATGTTTATCATTGGCAAAAACAAAGATTTTTTAAAAGGGGGCCTCATATTAAATCATTGGCCAAAATTTTTAAAAAGGTTTTAAGAAAGGGAGGCATCATAGATTAATCATCGGCCAAAAATGTTTGAGTATGTGATTGAGTTTGAATGATTTGAAATCGTGTTTGAGTGGTTTGAAAATTACGTTTGAAAGAGGAAAGGGTTTGTCAGCTCTTGTCAGTTAATCGACAATGGCGGATTAGAGATGTTCAAGACAAACCCTAAGACAAACCCTCAAAGGGAGAAGAGAAAAAGCGTAGAAAATGTAGTTGTGTGAAAAGCGTAGTTTTTGGATGTGTGTGAATTTGTGAAGAAAAAAAATACGTCAAAGTGAAAAAGGTCCCTGATAGGATTGTCAAAGGTCCTATTTATAGTGTTAGAAAATTAGGTTAAAACCCACAAAAGAAAAGAAAAAAAAAACTTAAATTTTGTCATTTTTTAGAAATTAATAATAATAAAATAATAATAATAATTAGTTAAATAATAAAAATCCTAATACTAATATATTAAAATTAATAATACTAAAATTCTAATAAGAGTCAGTAATAATATTTAATAATATTTAATAAAATGAAAACCCTTGTGATAAGATAAATGAAATGACTGGTTTTGGGCCCAAAATACCTGCTAATTACACCCCAATAGTAAATAAAAATAGTTTTATAAGAGCGTGGGTTTAACAATAGATATGTTAAACCCCATGACTCTTAATTTTAATACCCTTGATAAATTATTAGACGAGAATTGATCGGGCAAATTTTGGAGTATGACAGGTGGAGATAAAGTCGAAAAGCTAAAGTTTTGTGAACCCTGTGTACTTGGAAAATCTTGCAGAGTTAAGTTCAACAAAGGCAAACAAAGAACACATGGATCCCTTGATTATATCCATGCTGATCTTTGGGGGCCTGCAAGGTGTCCATCATATTCAGGAGCAAGGTATTTTCTATCCATAGTTGATGATTATTCTAGGAAGTTATGGGTATTCATCCAGAAGACTAAGGATGAAACTTTTGAGAATTTCAAAAGTTGGAAGACTCTGGTTGAAAATCAGACTGGCAGGAAGGTCAAGAGGTTGAGAACTGATAATGGCCTTGAATTTTGCAATGAGACGTTCAATAGTTTTTGTGTTGCCTCTGGTATTGCAAGGCATAGAACTAATGCAGGTACTCCACAGCAAAATGGTTTGGCTAAAAGGTTTAATCGAACTATTTTGGAGAGAGTCAGATGCATGTTGACTAGTGCGGGGTTAAAGAAGGTGTTCTGGGTTAAGGCTGTTTCGACAGCAACATATCTGATAAACAGATGTCCTTCGACAACACTAGATATGAAGACACCTGAAGAAGTTTGGTCGGGACATCCACCAGATCTCGACAAACTGAGAGTATTTGGCTGTGTAGCCTATGCTCACATTAGACAAGACACGGTCGAACATAGAGATTTGAAATGCATGTTCATGGGATACCCTGAAAGAGTCAAAGCTTATAGGCTATGGTGCCTAGAGCCAGGTCACAGGAGGTGTATCACCAGTCGAGATGTAGTTTTCAATGAAGGTGAGATGGATTTCAAGAAAACTGATGATGATGGCCGAAATGCAGAAGAGCTGGAACAGGTAGAGATTCGTGTTGAGGTGGAGCAAGTTGATGTTGAATTGCATATCCCCGATGAAGTCGAAGAAGAAGCGAAAGATGCTGAGGAAGTTGACGAAACTGTTGATGACTACCTATTGTCGAGAGATAGGTCGAGAAAAGTCATCAAGCCACCTCAGAGACTTGGGTATGCAGATCTTATAGCTTATGCATTAATCTCCGCTAGCGAGATTCTTGATGATGAACCTAGAGATTATAAGGAAGTTATGTGGAGTCGAAATAAGACTCAATGGCTGAAGGCCATGGATGATGAGATGAAATCTCTTCATGATTTTCACACCTGGAAACTGATCAAGAAACCTACTGGGGTAAGGTTTGTCTGATGTAAATGGATTTTCAAAGTTAAGGAAGGAATTAAAGGATTGACGTCGAAAAGATACAAGGCAATGTTAGTTGCAAGGGGTTTCACTCAGAAAGAAGGTGTCTACTTCAATCATGTGTTTTCTCCTGTTGTGAAGCATAAGTTAATTCGAATTTTGCTTGCCATGGTGGCACAGTTCGACCTTGAACTGGAACAAATGAATGTGAAGACTGCGTTCTTGTATGGTGATCTAGATGAAACAATCCTGATGAGGCAACCCGAAGGGTATGTCGAAAAGGGGAAGGAAGACTATGTGTGCAAGCTAAAGAGATCTTTATATGGGCTGAAACAATCTCCTCGACAGTGGAATAGGAGATTCGACAAGTTCATGGCACGCATAAGTTTCATTAGAATTCAGTTCGACCACTGTGTTTACTTCAGATTTCGACTAGTAATTCATTTTTTATTTTGTTGCTTTATGTGGATGATATTCTCAAAGCAAGCTGTCGCTACCGCGAAAAATGGAATCAGAGTCGCCACTAATATATTCATCCCATCGCGGGAAAGGAATATCAGAAACCTAACTCAGAACAAGAACAAGGTCTTTCGACCAGAGAACAGGGCACGGGAGTCGGTTACGCAAGGGGAAGGTGCTAGCACCCCTCACGCCCATCGTACTCGATGGTATCCACCTATGTTTGTTTCTATCTAAAGGGTGTCTAATGTCTAAAACCTAAATGCGAATGCATGCAAAAGAAATACGGGGAAAAGAAGGAATTATTTACAAGTGTGTTCGCTTAGGCCCCGCGACCCAATGCCTACGTATCCTTTTCAGGAATCAGAACGACCGTAGTTCGGCTCCATAGTTTCCATTTGTTTTGTGTTTTTTAGTTGAACAGAGGTTAAGGTCACAATCCACGATGCTCGACCTTTGGAGACTTATACGCCTACTTTTGGAAAGGACTTAACTTGTTCTTAAGCGCCTAACAAGGCAAAAGAGTGAACTTGGGTTTGTGTTTTTTATGTAACTACATGATGAACAAAACCCAATACAAGGTTTCGCACCACTTCGTCACTTTGTTTTAATTTGAGCCTTTATTAAGTGTTTTAGATGTTTTTGGTTGGGTATTTTTTAAGGGAAATTACTTTGCGATTAGAATCACATAAAAATGTATAATGATCGAGAAGCAGATTAGAGAATGAATCCCACTCACTTCTATCCCATTATATAATGTTCAAGAAACAGATTAGGGAATGAATCCCACTCATTTCTATCCCATTAATTAATGTTTGAGAAACAGATTAGGGAATGAATCCCACTCATTTCTCTCCCATTAAGTAGTGACCGAGAAACAGATTAGGGAATGAATCCCACTCATTTCTATGCCACTAAGTGATTGAGAAACAGATTAGGGAATGAATCCCACTCATTTCTCTATCACTTTATTAATGTGATTCGCCTCTTTATTTTATTAATGTTTTAAAGTTGAAAAGAAAAAAGAATGAACAAAAGGGTACTAACCTATTCTCTAATCTAAGTTATTCTATTCTACAAGTGACCCTAAGGTCAAGGATAAGGGATCTCTACCTATGTTATCATGCATAGTCTACAACCTAAGTTGTTCTATGTGACTAATCTTAATGAAGATTGAAGTCACCACCCTAAGGGAACATGGTAAGCATATAGTAAGAGATTAGAAAAAGCAACAAGCAAGGTAGGTGACTTAATGAAGTCCCTCACCAAGTCCCCTCCTAAGAGAGACTACACACAATGAATCCCAAGAGAAAATAATCCACAAAAGGTGGAGGAAGAACAAACAATCGTCGCCTCTTAAACTAACAACAATCAAAGTGTACAAGAAGAGGCAAAGCATGAGAAAGAGGGAAGAAAGCCCTAGGGAAGTAGCAAATCAATGAAATTAGTGTCCTAAATCAACCACAAAAGCATCACTACATCTCACAATAATATTCACAAGAAGTTACCAAAGTATCGCATGAATCGTCACTTAACAACTAGCGAACAAACTTCAATTAACCGAAACAAAAAGCAAACGAAACCATGAACAAAGCTTAAAGTCAGTAGCAATTAGTTCATTTATAGGTCTAATACCTCATACCAATCTATGTTAGTCAACTAGCTTGAAGCAACACAAAGTTCTAACAAAAACTAGACAAAACTAGGTCAAAACTAGTTAATAGAATTCAAATTAGGAGTGAAGTTAGAAGAATGCAATCAAATGATGGAAGTCAGTAGCTAATAACCTCTAAAAGGTGTCTAAACAATCATAAAACAAGTCAAGAAGTTTCACACAAAATTATAGGTCATTCGGACAAATTATGGTGCGATCGCTAACCAAAGGCGAGTTATTTACAAGTAAAAAAGAAAAATCGAATAAAATAAGAAAACATGACTTGAAAAATTCAACTCCAGGTCTTAGGACCTCTAAACATCCCTAATTATATGTATGAAAAGAAACTAAGTCAATTGCATAAGGCAAAGCAAATTATAGGTCAAATTCACATGGTTATCCGTTTGGGAACGTACATAAATCGGGTATAGAAAATCTAATGAAAACCTAACCAAAACATAGAATTAGACTTTTATTTTTTTTCACACAATATGGTATATGAGTCTACTGATATCACACAAAAAATGGCAATTAAATTCTATTCCTAAGGCATTTAACCAAATTAATTTGCAAAAACATATCAAACTTAAAAAGAAAATGAACATGTTGAAGGAAATGGTTTATAAAAACAACAAACTAAGTTCTAAAAATCTAACAAAAATACCAAAAATTTCTACACACCTTATTCTATTTAAAATATATTTTTATTCATTTTTATTTCAATTAAAACTGATTTATGAGTCAAAAGTTAGAGGTAAAACAAAATTAAAACAAAACTTAAATCTGCCTAGCAGGAGGGGTGTGTTAGTAAAAAGATTTGAACTACATTCAGTTAGAATGGCGCGTGGGCCCTGAACGTGGGGGTGTGGGAATTAACTGGCGCTAGGCCCATATCAAAACGTGGCCCAGACTTCTCCACATGTCACTTTTATTTTGTTTCAATTATTATTCAGCAAGCACAAGTATTATTGTAACGTGAATATCACCACATGCACATCAATTGGTCAAGTCTCTTTTAAGTTACTAAAAGACAAAAACAAAGCCCTAGCCAATCACGTTATGCCACCTTGCATCTCAATCATGTGAACAAAAAAAAACAAAAGCAAAAGAGTGGGAAACGCAGCCAATCTCAAATTGCCACGCGTCCAGATCGGAAACGGAAGGGAAAGAGAGGCTGACGCCGGAATCACTATTCCGGTCGTCTTCTCCGTTTGCTCCCACGGCGGAGCTCGATCCGATTTCTCAGAAAAATAAAAAGGGACCACCTTCCTGCTCCATTTTTCATGTAGATCAAGGATCTACCATTAGTTTCTCCCAATTCTCTCTCTATCATTCAAACCGAACCAACTTATGTGAACCCTAACATTCAAGATCTACTCTAAAACACACAAAATAGGTACCAAAGTGATCCTCATGCTGCAAGAAACTCAAATACGCAATCCATACACTCATAAGAGGTCTATATCACGCAAACAGAATACATGCTCAATGAATATGCAACAACTTCAATGCAAACATGGTGGTCTAAATCCTAACCCAATCCCTGATGACGGGTTCCAGGCCTATACATGCTTCTAATGCAAGGGAAAGGGATCACTTACTGGTTGCGAATCTTGATTCAAAGAAAGGAGCACAATGCTATTAATCCACGCTTGGTGATGATGTTAATGACGAAGGAACTTCAGAGAATCACTACACCGAGTGGGAAGCAAGCTCAGTATCGCACATGTTGAAGTAGGATCTTGCTCTTGCTCAGAACCTCCATGGATAATGATGATCTTGATGAGAGAAAGCTATGGTGGTGGTTGAAGGATAGTGAAGATTTGTGATGATGATGATGTGTTGAAGGTTGAAGTTTTGATGAAGAGTTTGTTAGGGAAAACCTTTAGGAGTGAGAGTGGATGAGATGAGAGGAGAGAAAGATGAGATGAGAGCGTGGAAACTGAGAAAAGAAAAATCCTCCCCCGTTTTGTGAAAGGTTGTTGTTTATATATGGGAGGTATTGGAGCTTATTGTGTGGTGTATGTATTGTAGCTTTTTTCTAAACTTAATGAACAAGCTACATGTATTTTGGGTAAACTCTCTCTTTGTATTTTACGTGTACAGTATAGTGTATGGCCATTTATGAGTAACCTTCCTACTCTTTTCTCGTGACAGCCCTTTTGCTTCAATGTTTTCCTTTAGAGGGATAAGTTCAAGAATGGTTATGTGTTGGATGAAGAACAAGTTCAAAGCGTGGCTACTGTTGGAGACAGATGTGAAGAGCATATGTGGCTCATTAGTTCCCTCCTTTATCCAATGAACATGCATCATATATGATAAGGTCTTCTCCACTTTCATGTGTGCAGAACTTCGTATAGGCATTCGGAGCAGTGACTGGAAGTATTAGTGGCAACAAAATTCAAGCTTCGCCCACACTCAACATGTCCATGATGAAGACTTTATTTATCTATAAATCTAGTTACAAATCACCATTTAAATTCAATCTATGGTCATGGTAAAGAGGGCACGAGGGAGAAGAACATTGCTCTTGAATGTGTTCCAAAAAAGTGACTGCAAGTGCGAGGAGCGTGGCTATGAATTATGTGATGCACCACTATCTTTACGCAAAGCGCGAGCCAGGCATGACTTAGCCTATGGCGCTGACCGGATGCAATTTCAAATATGTGACTTCGAGACCCCATAACTTGGCAACCACACAACTAAAATTCTTGATCTTGAGCTCTTTGGATAGAGGAGATGGGAGAGAAGATATTAACACCAAGTTTGAATTTTTAGGGCTCTTGTAATGCTCTCAAATTAACTTCTAATAAGGCACGCCATGTGTTCGATCTATTGCTTGCGTTGGCGGGAAATTCTGCCTGGAAACTCAGCATGATTCAGTTTTAATCTTCAAGCTTCCACGTCCCATAACTCGAAATCCAGGCCTCAGATGAGAAAACCTTCAACTACAAAATTGTAGTATGCCAAGAATGGAAGAATGTTCCTGTTAACCTTGTCTTGAAATAGAGCTTTGATCCATGTGTGAAATGGGACTGAAGTTGACTGCTCAACCATTCTCAAACTTTCCAAAATTATTCTAAGTGTAGAACTTTCTTTTTATGGCAACTTCAATTTTCAACTAACTTTCCAATTTTGGGTAACTTTGATAATTTCTTGATTTTATTTATTTCTTTGACTTTTCTTGATCAATTTTCCCCCAAATAATCAATGTTGCCAGTTGACTCTGATTTTGACTAAAAAGTCAATATTTTCCTGATTTTTCTGATTTCAGATGAATTTCCCGATTAGCCCGTTTCCGATCTAATTCTCAATCAATTTTCAACCAAAGAGGCTTCAATGAATATATTTCTTCAGGGCAACCATATTTTGCATTTAGAATCTTTTTCTGATTATATTTTTAACAGAAAGTCAACAGGGTTGACTTGGGTCAACAACCCTATCTTGAAAACCTTGAACTTGAGGATTGCATCTTTTGATCAGAGCCTTAAACTGGAGAGAAACAAAAACCTGATTTTGGGAGTATGCGGGTGGAAATGATCCTCTATAATCAGACTTCAGATCCTTTCTTCTGAACCAAGGGATTTTCTTGATAGAAGCTCTTTTTGTCAATTTTCTTGAACCTTAACTGTGATATGGATGAATGTATGAATGACCTATATGAGGTATGTACATGAATGTAATATGAAAGCCACTTGGGTATAAATAAAATGGGCAAATTTTGGGGTGCAACAGCTGCCCCTATTCAATCTTCTTGAACCCGAATGTACGAACGACACAAGTTCTGGACATTTGAGGTGCGAGTGGATTGAATACCCGGAAGTACCATCAAAATTTGCATTCTGTGGTACAACAAAGAGTGATGAGTATTATCAAAGGATACCAGCCGAAGGTGGACCTTACGCAGGTTGCTAACCACAGTTAGACTTCAAAAGGAGACACAGCCGAAGGGTGACTCGATAAAGGATGTAACCAGCCGAAGGGGAAACCGATCCTAATTTGCTAACCTCAGTTAGACTTTAAGAAGAGACACAGCCGAGGGGTGACTCGTTAAAGGATGTAACCAGCCGAAGGGGAAACCGATCCTAATTTGCTAACCTCAGTTAGACTTTAAGAAGAGACACAGCCGAGGGGTGACTCGATAAAGGATGTAACCAGCCGAAGGGGAAACCGATCCTAATTTGTTAACCTCAGTTAGACTTTAAGAAGAGACACAGCCGAGGGGTGACTCGATAAAGGATGAGACCAGCCGAAGGGGAATCCGATCCTAGTTTGCTAACCTCAGTTAGACTTCAAGAAGAGACACAGCCGAGGGGTGACTCTATAAAGGATGAAACCAGCCGAAGGGGAATCCGATCCTAGTTTGCTAACCTCAGTTAGACTTCAAGAAGAGACACAGCCGAAGGGTGACTCGATAAAGGATGAAACCAGCCGAAGGGGAATCCGATCCTAATCTGCTAACCTCAGTTAGGCTTCAAAAGGGAGACACAGCCGAAGGGTGACTCGAAATCTAGAAGGGTATGCCAATAATCATTGGACTTGGCGAAACACAAGAACTACAAGGTTCCTTCAGGCCGAAAGGCGGGATGTAATTGTACAAGAGTGGCAATCATTCGGATTGCCATACACAAAGTATGATTTATCTAAACGATTGAACTCAGCAAACGGGAAATCACCAAGGAGATAATGATCTTTGTGCAGAATGACTTTGTATCCAATCCACACTAGAGTGAGACTTCTTTTGGGAATATATTATCTTGTGCCTTTTAGAGCACATACAAACTTGGCTTATGCATTGATGCATGTTTTGAACTTTCTTTACGTAATGCTCCATATTCATGGGAATGCTACGCTTTTGAGGATGCAGTGTGAATGCAATGATTACTATATGCAAAGTGCCAAACAAAGGCATTCGTGTGAACACCGGAGAAAGTCTTTTATCTGATGAACTCTGTGGGGATTCTCTTTGACTTCTTGACTTTGTGAGGCCACCAGATGGTTTCTTGGACGACCCCCAGTATGTCACTTCTGTAGGGGGGAACTTACACCAGAGGGGCCGTATCGTCATCTTGTTTGGAGACTTTGAAGATTGCACCTCCCCTTTTTGAACTTCCACATCTTTGTCGAAGGATAAGGGAATCTAATCAACACTGCGGAGCATTTGAGCCTTGGCTCCAGAGAAATAAACTCTGGTACTTGAAGGAAAGGAGACCTCTGGGTTCTTGAAGCGTGGATACTGGCATCTGACTATGCTGAATGATCGGAGGTTCCTGCAAAACGAATCAAGCAAATATGCCCCAGGTATGATGGTTCTACCTCGTCCATCATCCCAAGTACTCAAAATCTTTAAGCAATTCTATTTGTTTTAGCTCATGTTCCTTTTGTAGGACTTCGATGTTAGAAATGCAATGCTTACCAAAATAATTGGACGCTTTTGTAAACAAAACAGTAAAAATAAAACAATGCAGGAATTTTGAGTAAAATATCTTTTTATTAATGAAAAGAAATGCCTAACATAGGCGGGTACACCAGGAAGCGGCCCCTTAAGGAGGTGGCCACCAAAAAGGAAAACAAATAGAATTTACAAACATGGCAACGTAAGAAAAGATTCCATTGGGTTCCAATCTTGCTATGCCTTGCAGATCTTCGATGTTCCTTCTGCTTTGCTTTCCGAAATGGATGAATGGATTGATCCTTTGCCCTTGTGAGCCCTCCAATTATGGTGACTAATTATGCTTGAAGATCTAATGCACGACGCAGTCATTCGCTTTTTGTCCCTCTTTTGCCTGGACCGCCCTTTCGGGTTTTCAATCCACCAGGACCCCTTTTTTGCCTAAGTCGCCCTTTCGGGTTTTCAACTTAGCGGGTGTACTTTATTTCTTTTTCATTCTTTTTCCTGATCTTTTCCTTTTCTTTTATTTTTATTTTTTTGATCAGGTTTATGCGAAGTATTTTTTAACTGCGTCGGCATTCACGGGAAGTGGGAAGTCTTCGCCATCCATAGTTGAGAGGATCATGGCGCCACCTGAGAAGACTTTCTTTACGACATAAGGCCCTTCGTAATTCGGAGTCCACTTTCCCCTAGGATCGTTGTGAATAGGCAGGATCTTCTTGAGCACAAGGTCACCAACCTGAAAGTGTCGAGGTCGAATCTTCTTGTCGAAGGCTCTCTTCATCTTCTTTTGATAGGCTTGCCCATGGCATATGGCTGCTAGTCTCTTTTCATCAATAAGGTTCAATTGATCAAATCTGGTCTGGACCCAATCAGCTTCACTGAGCTTCACATCTGTTAATACCCTTACTGAAGGAATCTCAACCTCAACCGGAAGAATCGCTTCCATGCCATATACCAACGAGAAAGGAGTTGCCCCTGTGGAAGTGCGCACCGAGGTACGATAACCATGTAAAGCAAAGGGCAACATCTCATGCCAATCCTTATAAGTGACCACCATCTTTTGCACAATCTTCTTGATGTTCTTATTGGCCGCTTCAACTGCGCCATTCATCTTTGGCCTGTACGGGGAGGAGTTATGATGCGTGATCTTGAAGTCCTCGCATAGTTCCTTCATCATCTTATTATTGAGGTTGGATCCATTATCAGTGATAATTCTCTCAGGAACCCCATAACGACAAATTATATGGTGCTTGATGAAGCGAGTCACTACTTGCTTGGAGACATTTGCATAAGACGCAGCTTCAACCCACTTGGTGAAGTAGTCAATAGCAACGAGGATGAAACGATGTCCATTAGAGGCGGTGGGCTTAATTTCCCCAATCATATCGATGCCCCACATGGCAAATGGCCAAGGAGATGTCAACACATTCAGAGGAACCGGAGGTACGTGAACCCTATCTGCATACACTTGACATTTGTAACATACCACCACATGGTTGAAACAATCATGTTCCAAGGTCGACCAATAATAACCTGCTCTCAATATTTTTCTAGCCATGGTGTGCCCACTTGCATGTGTACCAAAGGATCCTTCGTGTACCTCTTGCATGATCTTTGCTGCTTCGTGTCTATCCACGCATCTGAGCAACACAGAATCAAAGTTCCTTTTGTACAACACACCTCCAGCAATGAAGAACTTGGCAGATAGTCTCTTCAGAGTTTTCCTATCTGTGAGGGAGGCACCCTCAGGATACTCTTGGGTTTCCAGGAATTTCTTAATGTCATAAAACCATGGTTTCTCATCAGGCACATTATCAATGACGCCACAGAATGCAGGTTCATCCAACCTTTTGATCACAATTGACGGCGCTTCATTGTCCCATTTGACTTTGAACATGGATGCTAAAGTGGCCAAAGCATCAGCCAAGTGATTTTCCTCTCGAGGGATGTGATCGAAGGTGATCTCATCAAAGTATTGAGCCAATTTCACCACGTGTTCTCTATAGGGAATCAAGTTGGGGTGGCGTGTTTCCCAATCTCCGTTGATCTGACTAATCACCAAAGCAGAATCTCCATAAACTGCGAGATTTTTAATCCTCAAATCAATGGCCGCCTCAATACCATATATACAAGCCTCGTATTCAGCCACATTATTGGTACAATCAAAACAAATCCTGGCAGTAAATGGAATATGAAAACCTGTTGGAGAAGTAAGCACAGCCCCAATACCATTACCCAATGCATTAGAGGCACCATCGAACACGAGCGTCCATCGCGCCCCTGGTTCAGGTCCTTCCTCTTGATCTTGACTTTCGGGAATTTCTGCCACGCACATTATATCTTCATCAGGAAACTCAAAGTACATAGACTGGTAATCGTCCACAGGTTGATGTGCAAGATAATCAGCAATTACACTACTTTTAATGGCCTTCTGAGTAGTGTATTGGATGTCATATTCTGTCAAGATCATTTGCCAACGGGCAATCCTCCCTGTCAATGCCGGTTTCTCAAATATATATTTGATTGGGTCCATCTTTGAAATCAATAAAGTGGTGTGAGTCAACATATACTGTCTCAGTCGGCGAGCAGCCCATGCCAAAGCACAGCAAGTTTTCTCGAGTAGTGAGTATCTTGATTCACAATCGGTAAACTTTTTGCTAAGGTAATAAATTGCGTGCTCTTTTCGACCGGACTCGTCATGCTGACCCAACACACACCCCATTGAATTCTCGAGGACCGTCAGGTACATAATCAAAGGTCTACCTTCCACTGGAGGCATGAGGATTGGAGGCTCTTGCAAATACTCTTTAACCTTGTCAAATGCCTTTTGACAATCGTCATCCCACTTTATTGCCTGGTTCTTTCTCAATAACTTGAAGATAGGTTCACACGTGGCGGTAAGGTGTGAGATGAACCTTGCAATATAATTTAACCTTCCTAAGAATCCACGAACCTGTTTCTCAGTTCTCGGCTCAGGCATCTCTTGTATAGCTTTTACCTTGGCGGGATCGACCTCGATACCCCTTTCACTTACAATGAAACCAAGCAACTTTCCTGATCTCACTCCGAAGGTGCATTTATTGGGATTCAACCTTAACCTGAACTTTCTTAACCTTTCAAACAATTTCTTCAGATGAACCAGGTGCTCTTCTTCAGTATGGGACTTCGCAATCATGTCGTCCACGTAGACCTCAATTTCTTTATGAATCATGTCGTGAAACAAAGTCACCATGGCTCTTTGATAGGTTGCCCCAGCATTCTTTAACCCAAACGGCATGACCTTGTAACAAAAGGTGCCCCAAGGCGTAATGAATGTTGTCTTTTCCATGTCCTCGGGCGCCATCTTTATTTGATTGTAACCAGAAAAACCGTCCATGAAGGAGAAAACTGAGAACTGAGCAGTATTATCTACCAATACATCAATGTGAGGAAGCGGGAAATCATCCTTCGGGCTCGCCCTATTCAGATCTCGATAGTCGACACACATTCGTACCTTCCCATCTTTCTTAGGTACAGGTACAATGTTGGCGACCCATGGTGGATAAACTGTTACAGCAAGAAAACCTGCATCAAACTGCTTCTGAACCTCTTCTTGGATTTTCTTGGACATATCAGGACGTGTTCTCCTGAGTTTCTGTTTGACGGGCGGAGAATTTTCTTTAAGGGGTAGCCTGTGCACAACAATATCAGTATCTAATCCTGGCATATCTTCGTAAGACCAGGCAAAGATATCAGAATACTCTTTCAACATTCCAATCAACTTTTCTTTCACACCCTCATTCAAAGAAGCCCCTATTTTAACCTCCCTTCTCATCTCTTCGGTGCCAAGATTCACCGTCTCAATAGGCTCTTGATGTGGCTCGATCACTTTCTCTTCTTGTTTCAACAATCTGGCCAACTCATCAGGCAATTCACAATCTTCCTCATCCCCTTCTTCAGCGGCGTAGATAGGGTTGTCAAAGTCATGACGAGGCATAGCAAGATCGTTGTCAATAGAATCTGGAGGAGAAGTGGATCTGCATGGATTGTGATTTATGCTTTATTTTAGAATGGAGGGATGATGATGAATAAGAAACGTTGCCATTTTTATTATATTATTAATTTTTTTTTATTAGTTATAAATGTAAAAGTAAAAAAAAAAGAAAGACAGGGAACAAAATATTTGAATGCAAAAACGTCCTTTTATTAATGATTTTAACATTGAAAAACAGCAAATGAGGCCCTACATATGTTCACCGTGTCTTGGGCAGAACACAGGAATTATTGCATGATAAACAAAAACAAACAGTATTACTTTTGATCAAGAGCAATTGAGATGATGTCTTCAGATGACCAGTTGAGAAGCTTCTGTCCCGGGACACACGGCTTGATCCATTCTTCAATGTCATAATCACTATCCATATCATCATCAGCAGCGCAAATATGATCCTTGACGATGCCAGCACTAGAGAACTTGATCGGAACGAAGGCTCCGGGCTTCTTGGATGCCTCATTAGATGAACTCTGACTCAACTGATATCCAATCCCACATTTATCCTGCTTGATTGGTAGATCCAAGACTCGGCCCCATCCTTCAGGATGACCAGATTCAACCACAGCTTTAGCCTCCTTTAGTGAAGACATAGGAGCCTCCAACTTCTTCTTTTCAACATAAGGGATCTTGACAGTCTGGACAGCCTCAAACGCTTGACAAGGCGTTTCGTGGACCTCCCCTTCCACATCAATATATTTGAAAGACGCAAGATGGCTTACCACATGCTCTTCCTCCCCACATATTGTGACTATCTTCCCTTGAGTGGCGAATTTGAGTTTCTGATGCAATGTGGAAGTCACGGCCCCAGCAGCATGGATCCATGGACGACCCAGGAGACAACTGTAAGCCGGGTGGATATCCATCACAAAGAAAGTAATAGTGAAGAGTTGAGGACCTATCATCACTGGTAAATCAACCTCCCCAAACACCGACCTCTTTGAGCCATCAAAGGCTCTCACAGTTAATTCGCTTGGCCTTATCTCGACACCAGAATAGTCTAGCCTCATCAAAGACGACTTTGGTAACACATTCAGAGAGGATCCATTATCAACAAGAACGCGAGATAGCATAGTCCCCTTGCACTCCACCGATATGTGCAAAGCTCTATTATGCTTTCTACCTTCAGAAGGCAAATCTGCATCAGTGAATCCCAACCCATTTCCAGCATTGATATTAGACACAACTGTCATACCCCAAAATTTACCTCCCACACTTTTCTCATAACAAAAGCAAGGCTCAAATCTCAAAGCATAGCTCATTCACATAATCCAGATAATTCACAGTCAACTGATCCAAATTGAAAGGTCAATTACAATCAAGGCATGATCCAAACCTTAATCATTGCCCAAACATCAAGTATGGAGTGCATAACCATCATTTGATCAAGAATTGATCATGATTCCATTAATAGAAACTCAAAAATGAACAAACATGAAATGGTTCAAATTAGGGTTTCTTAGGAGAAAGTCAACCCAACTTTGACTGGGCATAACTTTCACATGGAACATCAGAAATTCCCCACCCAAAGCCTATTTTGAAGGAAATTGAATTCTCTACAACTTTGTGTCTCACAAGCCAAGGCTAGAAATGCTTCATTTAGAAGATACGAGGCAAAAGATTACAGGTCATTTTTCAGGCATCCTTCAAAAGTAGTTTTTTCCTAGAAGAGATATGATCAAGATAAAAGCTCCAAATGAAAAATATATTCCAAAGCGGCTTGTAGAGGACCTCATGAGGTTTCTAAAAAGTATTGGAACTCCCTCATAGCTTAAAAATTGAAGGAGATATGCTCGATCAAAGTTAGGTGATTTTGAGGGACTAAAATGTGAAATAAGAAGGCAAAAATAGGAACTCTTGCAAATGGGCCCACATTCTATGACTCAAACTTGGTCCACAATCTATCCAAAACATATGCCATGAATTATATCATTTTATTTGATTTTACATAATTTTATTTCATTTAAAATTAGTTTTTAATGGTTTAATTAAATGAAAAAATCAAATATTTGGTAGGAAATTTGTTTTGATCATTTTTTAATCAATATTTATGACCAAATACATTTAATTTTCGTGCATAAGTTAAAGGAGAAAGATTGACACAAATTTAGACCAAAATAGTAGCTTAAGATTCAAGAAACTAAATCAAATATTCAAATATGGCAAGATTGGATTCATTGAGTTGTGGGCTTTCTTTTTTAACCTAATCCACTCTAGTATAAGTAAGGAGCATAAGGGATCGAATCAGGGGTCGAAAAATCTGCAGAGAAGAGAACTTGCAAGAACACAAAAATCCTCAAAAAACTCAAGGGCGGTTTCAGAGAATTAGGGCATCTCAACCCAATTTGAAAGGTGCAAAAGCTTCCTTGGAGTTCCCTGAGTGTGTCTGGATCATCGCGCGACACCAACACCCCCAGAAATCTCTCCATTTAACTCAGGTAGGTCCTTTCGAAAACTTGTTCGATCTGAAGGATTCATGCATTTATATTGAGAATTGATTGCATATTCATGTTTGTTTTGATGTTGTGAACGTGTCTGAATTGTTTGCTTGGTGTTTATGCGCTTTAAACATGATTTGCCATTAGAGCCCGAGTAGAGCTTTTAGGGTTTATATTTGGGGCTTTCTGATAGGTGTGAAATTGAGTCAAATTAATAGCGTGGATCGATTTGTATGATTAAGGCGAAGAAGTTAGGACAGGTGCGAAACGTTTATTGCAGGGCATGTGCTATTCGCTATTATGGAGGTAGGTTTGCTACGAATAAATTCGCAGCGAATTCGTAGCTAAGAAATCTGTGTGTTGCAGGCTTTTGTGAGGAAGACGAAGACGTGTCTTCGTGTTATTGGCCTGTTTAAATTGCGCGCTTGTTTTCCATGAGATTTCTTATGTTTTATATGTATATTATGGGGAGTGTTTCTTTAACATGCGCGCGCTTTGGTTGAATTGGCAAAGACCTGGGATTTGAGTTTGGGGGCGTGGGTTCGATACCCAGCTCCAACATTATTATTTTTAACGGAAGAACCTTTCTGGATCCTGTGCGTGCATTACCTTATACTCACTATACGCCTTCCAGATCTGGGCCCTTAATCCAGTCATCACCTAGATCCAACGCACCTGACCTTTGATGCCTATATCATACACCTTAATAATAATCACACCTGATCATAACCCTAATAAAAATCTAAAATAAATTCTTACTATTTGTTTTATTTTAATTAAAATACTTATATTTAATATATATTAATTATATAATAATAATTGTATTATAATAAAATAAATACATGATATTTATTATTAAAATTATAATTTGTTATTCGTGCCGATTAAATCGATTAATCGCTATGGTTAACAATATTTTTTATTAAAATGTTATTTAATTAAATATAATCAATTTCTATTATTTTGGTTAAATGGTTGCAATTATTTTATTAGTTGTGATGATTAACCGTCTTTCCTTCGATTTAATTTGTTATTCTTTTTAATCGAATCAATCGATTACGAGGGGTAACAATGCATATAAAACTCCACAAAATTATTAAAATATACCTTAATTCATTATTAGTGATAATCGAATCAATCGATTAAAATTGGTAGTGATGCAAATTTCAAATCTTTTAACTATGGTAATTGAATCAATCGATTATCGCGGTTAATAGTGCCAAATCAGGGTTGTACGCCCCAAATCCTAATAATTCTAAATTCCATTCAAACTACAATTACAAACCCAAACTGCGATAGGCCGATCAAAAAGCCTCTAAAAACTATATCTAATCAAATTCCAACTCTAAATGGCGTACAACCCTTCCCGAACTACGTAGACTCTGATCCTCCCTAAGGAGGTACGTAGGCACTTGGCAACAAGGCGAGTCCCCCTCTTCAAAATCTCAATCATGTCCTAAAATTCTGTTTGCCACATTTCTCCCTAATTCCTGCCATGCAACCCTAATCTTTGAATGTTAGCCTTTAGGAAAGGGCTGAGGGTGCCTCATACCTTCCCTCAGCCTGATTATAATAACTTACCCTAAATCTCTTATCTGCGTAGGGTTCCTATTCGCCCTTCAGAATAGGTGGCGACTCGAAAGCTTAAATTTTTAGGCAGGTTGCTACAGCTGGCGACTCTGCTGGGGACAACACTTTTAGTGAATTATTATGCTCCTAAGGCTTGAGTGGGTTTAGGTTTATGGCTCGTGGTTTATGGTTTAGGGTTTGTGGCGCATTTTAGGGTTTGACAAACTTGCCATTTTTAGGGTTTGGGGGGAGGTTCATCTTTTAATAAGTATTAATGTTTTTATTATTTATTTGTTTTTGTTTTTTGTTTATTTGTTCTGCCTTGAAATGTTTAATTATTATATGCATTGCTGCTTTATATTATGTTAAACCCTAAGTGTGGGAGTTAACTTTGAGATCAATAGGGGAGTACGAATCTCCTACGAATCTCACTGATAACTCCACTCGGAGTGGGTTGAGTGTTCGGAAAGGTCCAAAACGAGGCTTGACTTTGTTGAGGGCTGGACTGGATACTTGGCTGATCTCTCCGAGAACCTACCCCAAAAATTCGAACCTCATGGATAAAATGAGTCGTTTTAAAATCCGAAGAGACAAAGAGTCTCGGAGGCTACGAATGACCCCATGAGACCTTCTAGAACCCCCCATAAAAGGTTGGCTCCCTAGAGCCCCCTACGTCGAACCTATGAACTTGGGTTTCTTGAAATATTGTGTTATATATGTTTGATTTGTTTTATATATTTTTTTTTGTTGCTATGATTTTCTTTTCGTTGTTGTGTGTTTGCATGCATCATCACTCATTTGCATCCTCATCATGTTTTATCCACAAAAAAATAGTAAATAAAAAAAATATATGTAATATAAATGTAAAAATATATTCTATTTGGTGAATGTGTAGGAAGGATGAGTACCAAGAAGACCATTGTTCACCTTTCCGTTTCCACTCCGGATATCAAGAAGCTGAAAATAATCAAGGAAAAATTACCATCAAGTGCTTTGGATAGGTTTGTAATCCGCTATGGGAACATTTTGGACTTGCTAAGGGTGAGAGTACAAGAAGAAGCAATTACTGCTTTGGTTCAATTTTATGACCCTCCGCTTAGGTGCTTCACTTTTCAAGACTTTCAGTTGGCTCCAACTTTGGAAGAGATAGATGCTACTTTGGGGTTCTCAAAAATTAAAAAAGAATTCTATACTGGTGCGGGTAAAGAAGTTGACTTTTCAGATTTGGCAAAAGCTTTGGGGTTATCTGCTACGGAATTGAAGACTAATTATAAAACTGATGGGGATGTGCATGGGATCAAAAGATCTTACTTAGAAAATCAAGCTTTAATGTATGCTCAAAAGAAACAATGGGACATTTGTGGACATTTACTAGCTCTTTTGATTTTTGGAGTTGTTTTATTGCCAAAAAATGTTGATTATGTTGATCCCGCTGCCATTCATGCTTTCACTTCCTTTAAAGTTTATGGAAAAGATCCTACTCCGACTATCCTTGCTAATATTTACTATGCTATCCATACAAAGTACGAAAAGAAGAGAGGAATGCTATTTTGTTGTGTCCACTGGCTATATTCTTGGTTGACTTCTCATCTCTACAAATCTAGTTGCTTTATCAAAGAGCTTGCTAGGAACGAGTGGTCTCAAAAGCTAAGGGCTCTTAAAGCAGATTCTATCCTATGGTATGCAAAGAAATTAAAATCTGATAGGATCATTTACAAATGTGGAGATTTTGACAATGTGCCATTAATGGGGACTCTTGGTTGTATTAATTATAACCCCGTGTTAGCATTGCGTCAATTAGGACATTCTATGGATGGTGAACCTTCCGAACAACAAATAGAAGAATTGATCTTGCATGATAATGGGAAAGGTGCACCTAGAACATTGAAAAGAGTAATTCAAGCTTGGAGTCAGGTTCAAAGAAAATATTTTGGGCCAAAGAATGCAATTGCAAAAGCACCTTACACCACCTGGGTCCAAGAAAGAGTTGGAAAGATTTTGCTACCTTTTGTTGTGGATCCCGCATACAAGCCTGATTCTCCCGATCCTGTTCCTCTATCCATCGAAGAGATAGAAGGGATCAAGGCTGCCCTGGAGGCATCCCAAAAGGAAAAAGAGAAACTAGAACTTGATTTGCATCAACTTACCAACGAAAAGAGTCAACTACGCTTTGACCTCAAAGAGAAAAATCAAGAACTTCAAGCAATGAAGGAAGAGAATGATAGGCAAAGGGGTAAGAGGAAACGTGCAACCGAAGGAGTTCTAAGTGCTAATTTTAATTTGGAAGCACATAATGAGAGGTTGGAACAAGCGGATAGGGAAATTGCAAGGTGGAGAAGGCGTTACGAAAAGGCTTCCCATGACAAAACAGAATCTGAGAAGAATCTAGAAGCTGTGATCTTTGAATTAACTGATAGGACTAAAGATCAAGAGGATGAAATAAGAGGTCTCAAATATGATCTTCAAGAAGCCCTCAATGCTGGACAACAAGAGCATGCAAGAAGATTAACCACGGAGGAAGAACTTTTACAGCGCACTGGTGAGTATGAAAGGGCATTTCAAGCTATGGTGTCACTTAGGGAAGTATTCACAAGACAAAAAGAGGAATTTGAGGCAGCCTTGGAAGAAAAAGATTATTGGAAAAGACTTTATTCAATTATTTCTGCGGCGAATGAGCATGTGAGCATGGTTCCCAAGATGCTCGAAGAATATGAAAAATGTCGTGAGGATCATGCTAAGCTAGTCTTCTTGTGTAATGATCTAATCCTGGATATTCCAAAGAGTTTGGAAAGAGCAGAATCTTCTCCCATCATCCTTCCTGAAGTCGTCAAAGAGTTTATGGAGCTTTGTAGGAGCATGGTGGACAAGTTCAAAGAAGACATCCAAAGGCGCTCTTAGTTTTATGTTATTTCCTTGTTGCTTTTATTCCAAGTACTTTTGATTCAAGTTATTTTAAAGTATTTTTAATTTTCAGTTTCCTTTCTTTTTTGTAAACCAACAATGAAGTGGTGTTTCCTTTCAATTAATAAAGTGTGTTTATTTTCGCATTTACTTGTTGTTCCTATAATATTCACCAAATAAATATATGCAAAAAAAAAAAAAAAAGAAGAAGGAAGAAAAAAAATTAAAAAGAAAGAATGTATATTTACTATAATAATGTGGATAAGACATGAACATAGCATAAGCATAACATTCATATCATGCATGTCATATTTAATTACCAAGCATTAAAGAAAAACTATCTTCATCTCCAGTCACACCATTGCAACTCAACCGCTAATTCAGACAAGATCTCAAAAGAAAAGGGCAATGGAACAATTGGAACAGAACCAGGCCGCCCTTCGTGAGGAAATGACCCAACTAAAGGGTACTGTTGAAGACCTCCAGGGAGGAATGGCCCAAGTGCTGAGCTTCATGAAAGACCTCAAAGATAAGCAAGACAAAGCTAAGGAAGTTCATGATCAGTATGAAGAGATACCTAAAGATGGCAACCCATTGCTAGGATATGTTAAGGGTCATGACCCTCACAAGGCAAAAGCTCACTCCTCAAAAAGGGTTACTACGACCCATGAAGAGGGAGAGGCCTCTCAAGAAGGATTTATCCCTACTACTCAAAAAGAAGGGACGTCCCGCACAGTTCGCATTCCAATCAACAATCCGCTTAGGGATGAGGACTACTTGGATCTACAGTATGGGGACACTAATGACACAGATCAAGTCCCTCAACCAAAGCTGACCTCTGCTGATTCTGGGGAGAATTCCAAGGAGAGTGAACAGATCAAGGCGCTGGAAGAAAGGATGAAAGCAATGGAAGGATATGATGCCTTTGATGTGGATACCTATGAAATGAGCTTGGTGCCGGATTTGACTATTCCTCATAAATTCAAGATACCCGATTTTGAAAAGTACAAGGGACTCTCTTGTCCGAAAAGTCACTTGCGCATGTATGTGCGAAAAATGGCTGCTTATGCTCATGATCAAAAGTTGATGATGCATTTCTTCCAAGATAGCTTGAGTGGAGCATCGGTTGACTGGTATATGCAATTAGAGAAGTCTCACATCCGAAGCTGGACCGACCTTGCTAATACGTTCCTAAAACAATATAAATACAATTTGGACATGGCACCCGATCGGATGCAACTCCAAAATTTGTCACAAAAGAAAGAGGAATCATTCAAGGAGTATGCACAAAGATGGAGGGAAATGGCCTCCCGAGTCCAACCTCCCCTGTTGGAAAAAGAACTCGTAAAAATGTTTATGGCTACATTACAAGGGCCATACTACGATAAAATGGTAGGGAGTGTGTCCTCAGGGTTTTCAGATTTAGTGGTTATTGGTGAAAGGATAGAAGACGGAATTAAGAGCGGGAAAATACAAGGAGCATCATCTAACTCTTATCACTCAAAAAGGCCCACCTCAACCTTCGCTAAAAAGAAGGAAGGGGAGACCAACGCAGTAGTGCATCAAGAGCCTAGACCTCCTGTGTCCTACCCACCTCAACAAAGCAGGTTCCAAGGTCCTCCGAGGAAATTCGATCCTCTACCCACTTCCAAGAGTGAAATACTAAAATATTTGCTGAGTGAATCATTGGTAGAGCTTAGACCTATGCCACCTCTAATTCCAGGAAAGATTCCACCCAGATTCAACCCGAATGAGAGGTGTGAATTTCACGACAATTCTCCTGGACATACGTTGGAAAAATGTTGGGCCTTTAGGCACAAGGTTCAGGACTTGATAGAGTCAGGAGCAATTGCTTTTGACAAACCCAATGTGAAAACAAATCCAATGCCACGCCATGAAGGCGCAGTCAATGCAATAGAAGTTGTCAATGAGCAAGAGTTGGTTCAACAACGGAACTCCCCCACAGATGCACTTAAGAGGTATCTTCTTATAAAGGGGTTTATCCTAGAACATAACGAAGCTTTCGAAGACACTTTGCAAAGACTCATGGATCAAGGATTGATCCAATTGGAGGAACACCCTGAAGAGGAATATGTGGCGATGGTGGAAAGAAACGAGCCTTTAATGATACCTGCACAAGGGGCAAGGAAACCATTGATTATCCCATGCTCTAGACCGCCAGTGATGATACCTGCGCAAGAACGTACCAAGATCATCCCAATCAGAGGACCATATCCTTTGGACAAGATGAAAGCGGTACCATGGGAATATGAGACCGATACTAATACTGCAGTATCAAGCATCGTTGGACCTGGAGGTATGACCCGTAGTGGGCGCATATTCAAAACTACGCAAGTACAACCAACGTCTAGTGGAAACTTGACACAATCTGGAGAACAAGTTGTCACGAGACCAATTGACGAGGCTGAACCTAAGGATAAAGAAACTTCTAATAAGGATGCTGAGGAGTTTCTCGCTCTGATTAAGAAGAGTGATTATAGAGTGGTAGATCAGTTGCAACAGACACCGTCTAAAATATCGCTCTTATCATTATTGATACACTCCGAGAAGCATCGAGATGCCTTGATGAAGATCCTAAACGCTGCCCATGTAACTAAGGACATCACAGTCAATCAATTTGATGGGATGGTAGCCAATCTAACTGCTGGGGCATGCCTGGGTTTCAGTGACAATGAGTTACCCCTACAAGGAAAGTCACACAACAAAGCCTTGCATATCTCCATGCAGCGTGGGAAGGCTCATCTGGCTAGAGTTTTGATCGACACAGGGTCATCCTTAAACGTGATGCCAAAAGCCACACTTGATAAGATAGCCTTAGAGGGACTTGTGGTTAGACCTAGTCGTCTGGTGGTTAAAGCTTTCGATGGATCACAGAGTCCGGTATTTGGAGAAGTAGACCTTCCTGTCATAATTGGTCCCCACACCTTCTGCATCAACTTCCAAGTGATGGAAATCGAGCCAGCTTATACCTGCCTACTAGGGCGTCCTTGGATCCATGCAGCTGGGGCAGTCACCTCCACCCTCCATCAGAAACTAAAGTTTGTGAATGGGAACTCCATAGTAACAATCAATGGAGAAGAGGATATATTTGTCAGCAATCTAAACTCATACAGATATATTGAGGCTGGAGACGAAGCATTGGGTACCGCATTTCAAGCTCTAGAAATTGCAACTGCTATCACACTACCAGTGGAGAAGATAAGAAGGGCGGTAACCTCATGGAAAGACCTACAAGACGCAGATACTAAAGGCTGGGGCAAGCTGCCAGAAGTTTTGGAGAAGAAGGATCGCCTGGGGTTAGGATACCAACCCACCAAGGTCACAAGCATTAAGAAAGAAGAACGACCATTTCCCCCAATAATGCAAACTTTTGTGACTGGCGGTTATGAGCATGTGGCTATGGTGTCCAATCAGGACTCTCAAGAAGGGACGTCCAATTTCATTCGAGAGATCAGGCCAGGAGAACAGCTTCAGAATTGGACAAGCCTGGAGATACCGGAGATAGTTTTCATTTCAAAGTAATTTGCTTTTGTGTGTTTTATTTCCCCTTTTTAATAAAGAAAAACAATAACGCTCATGCCTCGCCCGAAGCATAGAGCTAGTTTGTAAGGGCCCCATTTACTTTCAAGTTCGAAGTTTATTAATAAAATTGTCTTTGCATTTTGGTATTGAAAGTATTGTCTTTTCTCGCATTTGTTCCTTTCCCATTTCTGAACATGACAAATAAATTTCTTGCACAAACAAAGCACGTTCACATCTGCATACTAAAAGAAAACAAACATAAAACATGTGCAGATCACTTTCTGACACCACCGATAATAATACTGCTGAGACTCTATACAAACTCGAGGCTCTCGCTAATCAGGCTGAAGGAGGGGATGAGGAAGACGATGAACTTCCGGAAGAGTTGTCAAGGTTAGTGGATAAGGAATCCAAGAGCATGCTCCCTCCACAAGAGGCCATTGAAACCATAAACTTGGGAACAGATGAAGAACCCAAAAACATTAAGATTGGGGCAACGCTAGGTAAGGACGTAAAAGCAACGTTAATCAAGCTCCTCCACGAGTATGCAGAGATTTTTGCTTGGTCATACCGTGACATGCCGGGGTTGGATACAGACATCGTGGTACACAGGTTACCTCTCAAAGAAGGATGTGCACCGGTCAGGCAAAAGCGCAGAAGGGTTCGACCAGATATGGATAGTAAGATTAGGGAAGAGGTGCTCAAACAGTTCGATGCCGGGTTTCTTGCTGTGGTTGACTACCCACCTTGGATTGCAAACATAGTGCCGGTTCCTAAAAAAGACGGGAAAGTGCGCATGTGTGTAGATTACAGGGATCTAAATAAAGCAAGTCCAAAAGATGATTTCCCACTTCCACATATAGATATCTTGGTGGATAATACAGCACAAGCTTCAGTGTTCTCTTTTATGGATGGTTTCTCCGGGTATAATCAGATTAAGATGGCTCCCGAGGATATGGAAAAGACTACCTTCATGACCTCTTGGGGCACTTTTTGCTACAAAGTAATGCCATTCGGGTTGAGAAATGCAGGGGCAACATATCAAAGAGCCATGGTCACATTATTCCATGATATGATCCATAAAGAGGTCGAAGTATATGTAGATGATATGATTGCCAAGTCTCGCACTGAAGAAGAACATATTACAAATCTACATAAGCTGTTTGAACGTCTAAAGAAGTACAAGCTAAGGTTAAACCCGAACAAGTGTACGTTTGGTGTAAGATCGGGAAAGCTGTTGGGATTCATTGTTAGCCAACGAGGTATAGAGGTTGATCCCGATAAAGTAAAAGCCATACAAGCAATGCCCGTTCCAAAAACAGAAAAAGAGGTACGAGGTTTCCTGGGTCGATTGAATTACATCTCAAGGTTCATTTCACATCTAACAGCTACATGCGAGCCTATATTCAAACTACTCAGGAAAGATCAACCTATCAAGTGGAATGATGATTGTCAAGTAGCCTTCGAAACCATAAAGAACTACTTACAAGAACCACCTATACTCTTACCTCCTGTACCCGGAAGGCCACTAATCATGTACCTCACAGTACTCGAAAGGTCTATGGGGTGTGTACTGGGGCAACAAGATGAAACAGGCAGGAAAGAACACGCTATTTACTACCTCAGTAAGAAATTCACGGATTGCGAGTCTCGGTATTCACCATTGGAAAAGACATGTTGCGCCCTAGCATGGGCCTCCAAACGTCTAAGGCAATATATGCTGAACCACTCCACATGGCTGATATCGAGAATGGATCCTTTGAAATACGTGTTCGAAAAACAGGCTCTCACGGGTAGAATTGCAAGATGGCAAATGTTGTTGTCCGAATACGACATACAGTATGTAACTCAAAAAGCAATAAAAGGGAGTGTCTTGGCAGAACATCTTGCCCACCAACCACTCGAGGAATACCAATCTATGAAGTTCGACTTCCCCGACGAGGATATTATGCTAGTAAGAGACTATGAAATACCGGGACCCGATGAGGGACCCGAACCGGGTTTGGTATGGAAACTCATGTTCGACGGTGCTTCAAATGCACTAGGACATGGCGTAGGGGCAGTATTGACATCTCCCGATGACCGACACTTACCCTTCACTGCAAGACTATGTTTCGACTGTACCAACAACATTGCAGAATACGAAGCATGCATATTGGGGTTAGAAGCTGCGATCGACCTAAGAATCAAACTCCTTGATGTATACGGAGACTCAGCGTTGGTAATCCATCAGGTCAACAAAGAGTGGGACACTCGAGATGCAAAGCTAATCCCATACCGAGACCTTATACTGGAGTTGACAGCTGAATTTGATACTATCACCTTTACTCATATCCCGAGGGAAGAAAATCAAATAGCCGATGCACTAGCAACGCTTTCCTCTATGTTCAAAGTGACCTGGCCAAACCATGAACCACGAATAACCGTTAGGCACTTCGACGAACCTGCCTATTGTCTCACGATCGAGGAGCAGTCTGACAACAAACCATGGTACCACGACATTAAAGAGTACCTGGAAAAACAAGAATACCCGGAGAATGCCTCAACAATTGATAAAAAGACACTGAGGAGACTTGCATCCAAGTTCTTCTTAAGCGGAAGCATCCTATACAAAAGGAACTATGATTCAGTGTTGTTGAGGTGTGTAGATAAAAACGAGGCCAAGGAGATTATCAGGGAGGTACATGAAGGAACCTTCGGAACTCATGCAAACGGACATTCAATGGCTAGAAAGATACTGCGAGCAGGGTACTACTGGCTAACAATGGAGGCCGACTGTTTCCAATATGCAAGGACCTGTCACAAGTGCCAAATCTACGCTGACAAGGTGCACGTACCACCAAACCCGTTGAACGTTCTGAGTTCACCATGGCCATTTGCAATGTGGGGAATCGACATGATAGGGATGATAGAACCTAAAGCTTCGAACGGACACCGATTTATATTAGTCGCCATAGACTACTTCACCAAATGGGTCGAAGCTGCCTCTTACACCAACGTAACAAGACAAGTAGTCACTCGGTTCATCAAGCATAATATCATATGTCGGTATGGGGTTCCAAGCAGGATTATCACCGATAATGGGTCGAATCTGAACAATAACATGATGAGGGAGCTGTGCGAGGAGTTCAAGATTGAACACCACAATTCTTCACCATACAGGCCTAAAATGAACGGCGCTGTCGAAGCTGCAAATAAAAATATCAAAAAGATAATACAAAAGATGGTGAAAACATACAAGGATTGGCACGAGATGCTTCCCTTCGCCCTACACGGTTACAGAACCTCGGTGCGTACATCTACAGGGGCAACTCCCTTCTCCCTAGTCTACGGTATGGAAGCTGTCCTCCCAATCGAAGTGGAGATCCCGTCATTAAGAGTCATAGCTGACACAAAGTTAGGAGAATCGGAATGGGTAAAAACTCGTTTCGATCAGCTTAATCTCATTGAAGAAAAGCGACTGACAGCTTTGTGTCATGGACAACTCTATCAGAAGAGGATGAAAAAGGCGTTTGACAAGAAAGTCCGACCTCGAACCTACAAAGAAGGTGATATTGTCCTCAAGAAGATACTGTTACCTCGACTTGATGCCCGTGGCAAATGGACACCTAACTACGAAGGGCCATACATTGTAAAAACAGTGTTCTCGGGAGGGGCATTAGTCCTCACTACAATGGATGGGGATGAACTACCGCATCCAATCAATTCAGATGCAGTCAAGAGGTACTATGCCTAGCAGGGGCAAGGCTTCAAGCTACGAGCCCAAGACAATTCGTAAAGGATAGGAAATCGAGCAATCATCAACTTCCGAAGTCAAAGGATTACTGGGGACCTCGATAGCAAAAGAGCAAATAGCAGTATTAATATCATTTCTATTTGTCATTTTCTTTCTTTCATACCTTTTTGTACATTCGCCAATTCAAGGCAACAATCAATAAAAGTCTTTTCCCTTTCACACTGCATCTCTTATCATTCCAATACCAAGTGCAAAGAATAATTTATTTCTCATAAACTTTAAACTTCGTATTTAAAACAGGAAACTTACAAATCATTAGACTGAAATAAAGGGGATAAAACCACGATACCTCCGGCAGCCAATATACGCCTGATGATATGATAACCCTAAAAAACACCGCCATATTCCAACATACTAGCCCCGGGCGATCTGAGTCAAGACCCGCAATGTTGCTCGAAAGATCTTAAACAAATTCCAATGGGTGACAAAAGATAGTACCCCAAAGTCATCATACTTACATATTCACTTACATAAACACTCATACACATCGCATTTACATACAAAACATTCACATGACCTGCATCCGCATACAAACATTCATCATACAAATAACAAAATCATGAGCATACACATTTGCAAGATAACCTTTTATACACGTAACTCGCCCGCATCAAGACAAGTAACCCTTTTGGGGTTAATCCAACTACGATAGTAGGCAGTGAGCAGGTACGGCTAACTGCGACGACTTACTAGACTGATAGTAAGTGGGCCCTACCATCTACGATAAGCTTACTCCAACTACGATAGTGAGTAGGTACGGTCAACTGCGACGACTTACTGAAAAGTAAGTGGACCTTACCATCTACGATAAACTCACTCCAACTACGATAGTAAGCAGGTACGGCTAACTGCGACGACTTACTAGACTGACAGTAAGTGGGCCCTACCATCTACGATAAGCTTACACCAACTACGATAGTGAGTAGGTATGGCCAACTGCGACGACTTACTGAAAAGTAAGTGGACCTTACCATCTACGATAAACTCACTCCAACTACGATAGTAAGCAGGTATGGCTAACTGCGACGACCTACTAGAGCTATAGTAAGTGGGTCATACCATCTGCGACAGACTTATTCCAACTACGATAGTGAATGGGTATACCAACCGCGACGACTCACTAGAACTATAGTAAGTAAGTTACCCGTAAGCTGCAAATCCCTGCTAGCGCCATAAGCAAGGTAACTACTTTAACAAGGCATCCTTCTCCACTACCGGGTACAAGGCAAATTCAAGGGGTCTTCCATTATTTAATAACTCTTCGATCAAAAGACGTGAGAACTGCGTATTCTCACTCCATTCAATCAAAGGTAATTAAATAGGGGCAGCTGTCATACCCCAAAATTTACCTCCCACACTTTTCTCATAACAAAAGCAAGGCTCAAATCTCAAAGCATAGCTCATTCACATAATCCAGATAATTCACAGTCAACTGATCCAAATTGAAAGGTCAATTACAATCAAGGCATGATCCAAACCTTAATCATTGCCCAAACATCAAGTATGGAGTGCATAACCATCATTTGATCAAGAATTGATCATGATTCCATTAATAGAAACTCAAAAATGAACAAACATGAAATGGTTCAAATTAGGGTTTCTTAGGAGAAAGTCAACCCAACTTTGACTGGGCATAACTTTCACATGGAACATCAGAAATTCCCCACCCAAAGCCTATTTTGAAGGAAATTGAATTCTCTACAACTTTGTGTCTCACAAGCCAAGGCTAGAAATGCTTCATTTAGAAGATACGAGGCAAAAGATTACAGGTCATTTTTCAGGCATCCTTCAAAAGTAGTTTTTTCCTAGAAGAGATATGATCAAGATAAAAGCTCCAAATGAAAAATATATTCCAAAGCGGCTTGTAGAGGACCTCATGAGGTTTCTAAAAAGTATTGGAACTCCCTCATAGCTTAAAAATTGAAGGAGATATGCTCGATCAAAGTTAGGTGATTTTGAGGGACTAAAATGTGAAATAAGAAGGCAAAAATAGGAACTCTTGCAAATGGGCCCACATTCTATGACTCAAACTTGGTCCACAATCTATCCAAAACATATGCCATGAATTATATCATTTTATTTGATTTTACATAATTTTATTTCATTTAAAATTAGTTTTTAATGGTTTAATTAAATGAAAAAATCAAATATTTGGTAGGAAATTTGTTTTGATCATTTTTTAATCAATATTTATGACCAAATACATTTAATTTTCGTGCATAAGTTAAAGGAGAAAGATTGACACAAATTTAGACCAAAATAGTAGCTTAAGATTCAAGAAACTAAATCAAATATTCAAATATGGCAAGATTGGATTCATTGAGTTGTGGGCTTTCTTTTTTAACCTAATCCACTCTAGTATAAGTAAGGAGCATAAGGGATCGAATCAGGGGTCGAAAAATCTGCAGAGAAGAGAACTTGCAAGAACACAAAAATCCTCAAAAAACTCAAGGGCGGTTTCAGAGAATTAGGGCATCTCAACCCAATTTGAAAGGTGCAAAAGCTTCCTTGGAGTTCCCTGAGTGTGTCTGGATCATCGCGCGACACCAACACCCCCAGAAATCTCTCCATTTAACTCAGGTAGGTCCTTTCGAAAACTTGTTCGATCTGAAGGATTCATGCATTTATATTGAGAATTGATTGCATATTCATGTTTGTTTTGATGTTGTGAACGTGTCTGAATTGTTTGCTTGGTGTTTATGCGCTTTAAACATGATTTGCCATTAGAGCCCGAGTAGAGCTTTTAGGGTTTATATTTGGGGCTTTCTGATAGGTGTGAAATTGAGTCAAATTAATAGCGTGGATCGATTTGTATGATTAAGGCGAAGAAGTTAGGACAGGTGCGAAACGTTTATTGCAGGGCATGTGCTATTCGCTATTATGGAGGTAGGTTTGCTACGAATAAATTCGCAGCGAATTCGTAGCTAAGAAATCTGTGTGTTGCAGGCTTTTGTGAGGAAGACGAAGACGTGTCTTCGTGTTATTGGCCTGTTTAAATTGCGCGCTTGTTTTCCATGAGATTTCTTATGTTTTATATGTATATTATGGGGAGTGTTTCTTTAACATGCGCGCGCTTTGGTTGAATTGGCAAAGACCTGGGATTTGAGTTTGGGGGCGTGGGTTCGATACCCAGCTCCAACATTATTATTTTTAACGGAAGAACCTTTCTGGATCCTGTGCGTGCATTACCTTATACTCACTATACGCCTTCCAGATCTGGGCCCTTAATCCAGTCATCACCTAGATCCAACGCACCTGACCTTTGATGCCTATATCATACACCTTAATAATAATCACACCTGATCATAACCCTAATAAAAATCTAAAATAAATTCTTACTATTTGTTTTATTTTAATTAAAATACTTATATTTAATATATATTAATTATATAATAATAATTGTATTATAATAAAATAAATACATGATATTTATTATTAAAATTATAATTTGTTATTCGTGCCGATTAAATCGATTAATCGCTATGGTTAACAATATTTTTTATTAAAATGTTATTTAATTAAATATAATCAATTTCTATTATTTTGGTTAAATGGTTGCAATTATTTTATTAGTTGTGATGATTAACCGTCTTTCCTTCGATTTAATTTGTTATTCTTTTTAATCGAATCAATCGATTACGAGGGGTAACAATGCATATAAAACTCCACAAAATTATTAAAATATACCTTAATTCATTATTAGTGATAATCGAATCAATCGATTAAAATTGGTAGTGATGCAAATTTCAAATCTTTTAACTATGGTAATTGAATCAATCGATTATCGCGGTTAATAGTGCCAAATCAGGGTTGTACGCCCCAAATCCTAATAATTCTAAATTCCATTCAAACTACAATTACAAACCCAAACTGCGATAGGCCGATCAAAAAGCCTCTAAAAACTATATCTAATCAAATTCCAACTCTAAATGGCGTACAACCCTTCCCGAACTACGTAGACTCTGATCCTCCCTAAGGAGGTACGTAGGCACTTGGCAACAAGGCGAGTCCCCCTCTTCAAAATCTCAATCATGTCCTAAAATTCTGTTTGCCACATTTCTCCCTAATTCCTGCCATGCAACCCTAATCTTTGAATGTTAGCCTTTAGGAAAGGGCTGAGGGTGCCTCATACCTTCCCTCAGCCTGATTATAATAACTTACCCTAAATCTCTTATCTGCGTAGGGTTCCTATTCGCCCTTCAGAATAGGTGGCGACTCGAAAGCTTAAATTTTTAGGCAGGTTGCTACAACAACCCCTTCAAGCTGATTTACTGAGATCTCAGGAGGGACAAAGGCAGTGCCTAGGAGTCTCAGTAAAGCATTTCGATGTGTCTCGGAGCATAAAAGCAACTGTAAGATCGAGATCTTAGATTGAGTTTGACTCAGCTGGTCAACCACTTTATACTCACTCTTCTTGATGATCTTTAGGAACTCTTCCATCTCTTTGGTCATAGTATCTTCAGAGTTAGAGCTTTGCCCCGGATCCACCGTATCTTCTACCACCTCTTTCCCTTTTGCTTGAGCTAGAGCTTCTGTGTTGTCATCGCGATTACTCTGGGGAGGGTTGAAAATACGACCACTTCTTGTCATTCTTCCAATGCCAACAACATTATCAACATCTTCTTTCTCAACCGGTGCTTTAATCTCATACTTGGCCCCTTGGTAGAAAACTTCTCCGCCATAATTCCATGGGATTGCTTTCTCACTAGTATACGGAACGGGACCAGGTGATGTAATAACCAAAGGAGGTGCTCTAGCAGGAATTGGGATCTTAGCAGGAGTGTAGGGGATGGATGCCACATTAATTTCATTCTCAAATACCTCGGGCCGTCGTATGCGCTCAAACTGTAGGTACCCACTATCTATCAACTGTTGAATACCATTCTTCACTTTGTCACAAACTGAGGGAGTGGCCATGCAATCATTACATAATTCTCCACAACCAACACATAGACCCATTCTCAATAATTCTGCTTTCAGTAAAGGCAACAGAGAGCCTAACTCAGTCACATCCTTAACCAAACGAGTATCTTCAACACAATCGAGGGCGTTTGCAGCATGAGACCCATGAGGGGGCATGGGATTTTGAACAACATTAGGCCCTGGAGTAGGAGTGAACTCGATGGCTTTGGAGTCGAGGAGATTTTGAACCTGATACTTCAATGCTTTGCAGTTTTCAATGTTATGCCCGGGTGCTCCAGAGTGGAATTCACACCTTGCATTAGCATCCCAATTAGGAGGCAACTTAGCAGGAGTTGCTAGAGTTCTCAATTGTACCAACTTCAAGTCGAGGAGATATGGCAATACTTGTGCGTATGTCATTGGGATCGGATCAAAAGCTCTTTCTGGCAATTTCGGTCGTTGTTGGTACTGACGCGGCTGATACCCTTGTTGTTGATGTTGGAAAGGAGCATTTGGGATAGTCACAGCGGCTACTTGTTGATGAGCCTGATTTCTGCCACTACCATAGTAAGCAGCACTCGTTTCACCTTCTCTTTTCTTAGTAAACCCATTATATGGCTTCTTTCCACCAGCCCCAGAGGAGGAACTAGCAGCACTCGGATTCTGTATTCTACCAGCCTTAATTCCACTTTCAATTCGCTCACCAATCATAACCAACTCGGCAAAACTTGAGGATGCAGAACAGGCGGAATAGTATTGACCCTCCAGAGTGTTGGTGAACAGGTCCATCATTTCTCTTTCCAACATGGGTGGCTGGACCCTAGCCGCCAGCTCGCGCCATTTCTGTGCATATTCTTTGAAGGACTCATTAGCTTTCTGGGATAAATTCTGTAACTGAGTGCGATTTGGTGCCATGTCAACATTATACTGATACTGCTTTATGAAAGCATCAACTAGGTCCCTCCAACTTCGGATATTAGCTCTCTCCAATCTCATATACCATTCCAAGGATGCCCCAGTCAGGCTATCTTGGAAGAAGTGCATCAACAGTCCTTCATCCTCGGAATAGACATGCATCTTGCGGTAGTAGGCTCGGACATGGGTCTTGGGACAAGTATTCCCCTTGTACTTCTCAAAATCTGGCACTTTGAATTTTGGTGGCACACGGACACCAGGAACCAAACCCAAGTCATTAATGTCCATACCGAGTCCTTGGCCTTCCATGGCCCTCATCCTTTCCTCCAGTCCTCTGAACAACCTTCCAGCATCATGTGGAAATCCCAACTCACTTTCAGGAAATAGATCCTCATGTCGATCTTCTTCCAACACGGGGATGGCAGCAGCTCTTCTGATTTGTTGTGTGGCTTGTCCTTCAGGAATGGGCTGGGGAGGCCCATAAGGATTACCTTGATTAGCAGCAGGAGGAATTACACCAGGTCCTCCGATCACAGATTCACCATTGACACGAATATCAGCAGGGTTTCTTTGCGGGGGGTCCGCAACAACCTGAGCAACTGTGTCCATCCTGATTCTGAGTTCTTCTTGGCGATCAGCCATGTTTTGCATGACTTCCATGAACTGAGCCATTTGAGCAGTAACCTGAGTTCTCATCTGGATAAGATCGTCCCTTAACTGATCCATTTGCAGTGAGTGATTAGCCCTTGTGTAGTAGCGATGTGTAGGCGGAGGTGCAATTGCTGAAAGAGAAAACCTGATCAGTCAGATAAGAACACCATCTGATGTACCTGTTTGTGCATGATGTGCATGAGGTGCATGTGTGCATATGATGTGAGGTGCCATTTTCAGAGTATCCAAAATATTTAATATTAATCAAGAATGTTTAACAATGTGACAAAAGATAAGCATCAAGAGGAAACAAAAAGACTCAAATTTCATTAATAATCTCTTTTTGAATTTGGGCATACCCATACATTGACAAGATAGTTCAAACAACAGAAAAGATAAAGGACCCCATCCAACAAGCCTGGTGGTGGTCGCGAAATACAAGCTCAAACACTAATCCATCTGGGTGTAAAACAAAGGTCCTCCTTGTTTAAAGTGCTCGTCGCTCCACTTCTTAGTTTCATCAAACATCTTCTTAGTCACTTCTCGGTCTCTTCCTTTGACAAAACTTTGAATCACCACATCTTTGCGAAACAACTGCCCATCTAACATATCACAGTGGGCCACCAAGCTCTCACATCCTTTGCAATCAGGGAGGGTATTCTTTTCAGATGTACTTTCCATTTCTGCTATCTGGTTTCTGAGCTTTGCATTCTCTTCTGTTAGTCGAGCGGAACGGAGATGACTACCTTTGAGTTGTGTCTCCACGGCTAACCTTTGAGTAATTTCCTCTTCAAGCTTCTTCTTGATTGCTACCCTCTGAGTGGTTTCCTCTTCAAGCTTCTTTTTCAAACCCTTTACCTCGGCCCTAGCCTCTTTCTCTACTCTGAGCTTGTGAACCCTTAAATCTTCTCTGCACTCTTGCTTGAGCTTTTCTTCTGCTTTCTTTACCGCTTCTTCTATAACCCTTTGATGGTCCTCAATACGAACAGTGGTAGCTCTTTCACCCTTTTCAGTTCTAGCCCTTTTTTGAACTCTGGAAGATCCTCCTTTCAGCATTTTAACCTCATGTGCTAATTCAGCCCTTTTCTGATCCACCAAGAAGTACTTTATTTTAGCGTCTTCCCCTTTTTCTCGCAACCTGATATTCTCCACATGTACTTGGTTGTATTCCTCAGCTGGTACAGTGGCAGTTAAAATCTCAGGTGGTTGTTCATATAGAGGGCTAACCTTCGGGAAAGGCAGCAGGCGCTCCTTAACTCTTTCTTCAACCCATTCAGTATAGGCTTTCTTAGCAATGGCATTCTTTCCCCCCAAGGTAGTTCGGTCTTCTGTATGAATTTTGTTCCACGCACTCCTTACTTTCTCCAAACCTTCTGGATCGGTTCCTTTTTCAAAACAAACGGACTCAAATATCTCTTTATCCAAAGGCTTGTCCTTTAGTACAAAACCCAACTGGCGCAGTGCTAGCTTCGGATTATAGTTGATAACTCCTTTTGTCCCTATGAGAGGAACATTGCCAAAACTTCCACATCTGGTTATAACTTGCTCGATGTCCGTTCGGAGATGATACCAAACGATATCATTTGCAGTAAGTCCCATAATCCTTTGGGGCCACTTTTGTGAATCTCTTGTAGTGACAAATGCTCCGCTTTTAGGCAAATGTGAAGAAAACCATTCGTACAGTATTGGCAAACAACCCCCAACTGATCCCTTTTTTCCATACCTAGAATGGATGGCATAATAAGTGTCGGCCAACAGAGTGGGTACAGGATTTTGATCCATGAAGAGACAAATGGCAGTGAGATCAACAAAATTTGGAATATTCGGGAACATCACTAATCCATAGATCATGACGGCCAGGAGAGCATTGAATTCTTTCCACTTTTCCTTATCAGCAAGGGTTTCAGCTTCCCTCATCAGAAATTTCACATAGAATCCATGGGTCCCACCATTAGGCTTCCAGTTATCCTTAACGTCCTTCATGCTCAAATAAAGAGCACCAGCAATGCGATCCATTTTGGGCTTCTCGGGTGCACACACAAAAGGAACCTTATGTCGAACTTTGATTTGAAGAATGTGTGCATACTCTTCGAGGGTAGGGGCTAATTGGTAATCTTGAAAGGTAAAGCAGCGCAGCTCAGAATCATAAAACTGAAGAAGAGTGTAGAGACCCCACTCATCAATACGAGTAGTTAACATAAGCAGAATGTGGCCATAAGTCTTTCTGAATTCATCCAAATTTTGCCCAGTAACTCGGGTGCTCAATCGAACCAAAGGTGTTATATCCTCACGGTAGAAACTGCAAGAGAAGGTATGCTTCGTAGTCTTTTTGTTGACGGTCACACTGTTAGCCATTCTTGATGAGAAGTGTTGACTTTGGATACCTGAAAAATGGCATGCATATGAATGTTAATCTCTTTTCTCTTTTTTCTTTTTTCTTCTTTTTTTTTCTTTTTTTTTCTTCTTCTTTTTTTTGAAATTAAACATGCTATGATGATTATGATGCAATGAAAGCTCCTCCCCACATAGGAGAAGTGTATGTTTCTTCTGAACAGGATCGGATGTCGCAGGACCAAAATCCGGCATAGATACCGCAAACCCATGAGAACCATAGTCACCAACATAACAGAACCGTCACCAACGGTACCTGTCATGAATATCCCACCCCACTCACAGGTGAATCTAGGTCAAGGTAGGTCAAAAGGTCTCCAGCGTTAGCAACTCTCCTGAAACACCGTCATTGTTGCAAATACATGCCAACAACGGTATCCCATTCGAGTCTCAGCTGGTCGTGGGTCTCATGATCGCAATCAACAGAACCTGACATTCTGTTGGCGTCATGACTATCCACTCTATCCTAGGTATCCTATGTGTTAACTCTGGCCTGGGTATTGGGCCTTTTACCTCATAGAACAACCCACCCAACCTGCAAAACAGAACAGAAGACCCCAAGGAACACAGAATATAATCCATATGCATGATGTGCAAACAGAAATAAACATGATATGCAAGCAGAAAAGTAAACATGTAAACATATATACAAGGTATAGACATAAAAACAAATAAACACCCAGTAAATAAACAAACAAACGCAGGCTAGGATCGACTCACTAAGGATGGACCAGCAACAGGTCTATCAACATCCCCAGCAAAGTCGCCAACTGTCGCTACCGCGAAAAATGGAATCAGAGTCGCCACTAATATATTCATCCCATCGCGGGAAAGGAATATCAGAAACCTAACTCAGAACAAGAACAAGGTCTTTCGACCAGAGAACAGGGCACGGGAGTCGGTTACGCAAGGGGAAGGTGCTAGCACCCCTCACGCCCATCGTACTCGATGGTATCCACCTATGTTTGTTTCTATCTAAAGGGTGTCTAATGTCTAAAACCTAAATGCGAATGCATGCAAAAGAAATACGGGGAAAAGAAGGAATTATTTACAAGTGTGTTCGCTTAGGCCCCGCGACCCAATGCCTACGTATCCTTTTCAGGAATCAGAACGACCGTAGTTCGGCTCCATAGTTTCCATTTGTTTTGTGTTTTTTAGTTGAACAGAGGTTAAGGTCACAATCCACGATGCTCGACCTTTGGAGACTTATACGCCTACTTTTGGAAAGGACTTAACTTGTTCTTAAGCGCCTAACAAGGCAAAAGAGTGAACTTGGGTTTGTGTTTTTTATGTAACTACATGATGAACAAAACCCAATACAAGGTTTCGCACCACTTCGTCACTTTGTTTTAATTTGAGCCTTTATTAAGTGTTTTAGATGTTTTTGGTTGGGTATTTTTTAAGGGAAATTACTTTGCGATTAGAATCACATAAAAATGTATAATGATCGAGAAGCAGATTAGAGAATGAATCCCACTCACTTCTATCCCATTATATAATGTTCAAGAAACAGATTAGGGAATGAATCCCACTCATTTCTATCCCATTAATTAATGTTTGAGAAACAGATTAGGGAATGAATCCCACTCATTTCTCTCCCATTAAGTAGTGACCGAGAAACAGATTAGGGAATGAATCCCACTCATTTCTATGCCACTAAGTGATTGAGAAACAGATTAGGGAATGAATCCCACTCATTTCTCTATCACTTTATTAATGTGATTCGCCTCTTTATTTTATTAATGTTTTAAAGTTGAAAAGAAAAAAGAATGAACAAAAGGGTACTAACCTATTCTCTAATCTAAGTTATTCTATTCTACAAGTGACCCTAAGGTCAAGGATAAGGGATCTCTACCTATGTTATCATGCATAGTCTACAACCTAAGTTGTTCTATGTGACTAATCTTAATGAAGATTGAAGTCACCACCCTAAGGGAACATGGTAAGCATATAGTAAGAGATTAGAAAAAGCAACAAGCAAGGTAGGTGACTTAATGAAGTCCCTCACCAAGTCCCCTCCTAAGAGAGACTACACACAATGAATCCCAAGAGAAAATAATCCACAAAAGGTGGAGGAAGAACAAACAATCGTCGCCTCTTAAACTAACAACAATCAAAGTGTACAAGAAGAGGCAAAGCATGAGAAAGAGGGAAGAAAGCCCTAGGGAAGTAGCAAATCAATGAAATTAGTGTCCTAAATCAACCACAAAAGCATCACTACATCTCACAATAATATTCACAAGAAGTTACCAAAGTATCGCATGAATCGTCACTTAACAACTAGCGAACAAACTTCAATTAACCGAAACAAAAAGCAAACGAAACCATGAACAAAGCTTAAAGTCAGTAGCAATTAGTTCATTTATAGGTCTAATACCTCATACCAATCTATGTTAGTCAACTAGCTTGAAGCAACACAAAGTTCTAACAAAAACTAGACAAAACTAGGTCAAAACTAGTTAATAGAATTCAAATTAGGAGTGAAGTTAGAAGAATGCAATCAAATGATGGAAGTCAGTAGCTAATGACCTCTAAAAGGTGTCTAAACAATCATAAAACAAGTCAAGAAGTTTCACACAAAATTATAGGTCATTCGGACAAATTATGGTGCGATCGCTAACCAAAGGCGAGTTATTTACAAGTAAAAAAGAAAAATCGAATAAAATAAGAAAACATGACTTGAAAAATTCAACTCCAGGTCTTAGGACCTCTAAACATCCCTAATTATATGTATGAAAAGAAACTAAGTCAATTGCATAAGGCAAAGCAAATTATAGGTCAAATTCACATGGTTATCCGTTTGGGAACGTACATAAATCGGGTATAGAAAATCTAATGAAAACCTAACCAAAACATAGAATTAGACTTTTATTTTTTTTCACACAATATGGTATATGAGTCTACTGATATCACACAAAAAATGGCAATTAAATTCTATTCCTAAGGCATTTAACCAAATTAATTTGCAAAAACATATCAAACTTAAAAAGAAAATGAACATGTTGAAGGAAATGGTTTATAAAAACAACAAACTAAGTTCTAAAAATCTAACAAAAATACCAAAAATTTCTACACACCTTATTCTATTTAAAATATATTTTTATTCATTTTTATTTCAATTAAAACTGATTTATGAGTCAAAAGTTAGAGGTAAAACAAAATTAAAACAAAACTTAAATCTGCCTAGCAGGAGGGGTGTGTTAGTAAAAAGATTTGAACTACATTCAGTTAGAATGGCGCGTGGGCCCTGAACGTGGGGGTGTGGGAATTAACTGGCGCTAGGCCCATATCAAAACGTGGCCCAGACTTCTCCACATGTCACTTTTATTTTGTTTCAATTATTATTCAGCAAGCACAAGTATTATTGTAACGTGAATATCACCACATGCACATCAATTGGTCAAGTCTCTTTTAAGTTACTAAAAGACAAAAACAAAGCCCTAGCCAATCACGTTATGCCACCTTGCATCTCAATCATGTGAACAAAAAAAAACAAAAGCAAAAGAGTGGGAAACGCAGCCAATCTCAAATTGCCACGCGTCCAGATCGGAAACGGAAGGGAAAGAGAGGCTGACGCCGGAATCACTATTCCGGTCGTCTTCTCCGTTTGCTCCCACGGCGGAGCTCGATCCGATTTCTCAGAAAAATAAAAAGGGACCACCTTCCTGCTCCATTTTTCATGTAGATCAAGGATCTACCATTAGTTTCTCCCAATTCTCTCTCTATCATTCAAACCGAACCAACTTATGTGAACCCTAACATTCAAGATCTACTCTAAAACACACAAAATAGGTACCAAAGTGATCCTCATGCTGCAAGAAACTCAAATACGCAATCCATACACTCATAAGAGGTCTATATCACGCAAACAGAATACATGCTCAATGAATATGCAACAACTTCAATGCAAACATGGTGGTCTAAATCCTAACCCAATCCCTGATGACGGGTTCCAGGCCTATACATGCTTCTAATGCAAGGGAAAGGGATCACTTACTGGTTGCGAATCTTGATTCAAAGAAAGGAGCACAATGCTATTAATCCACGCTTGGTGATGATGTTAATGACGAAGGAACTTCAGAGAATCACTACACCGAGTGGGAAGCAAGCTCAGTATCGCACATGTTGAAGTAGGATCTTGCTCTTGCTCAGAACCTCCATGGATAATGATGATCTTGATGAGAGAAAGCTATGGTGGTGGTTGAAGGATAGTGAAGATTTGTGATGATGATGATGTGTTGAAGGTTGAAGTTTTGATGAAGAGTTTGTTAGGGAAAACCTTTAGGAGTGAGAGTGGATGAGATGAGAGGAGAGAAAGATGAGATGAGAGCGTGGAAACTGAGAAAAGAAAAATCCTCCCCCGTTTTGTGAAAGGTTGTTGTTTATATATGGGAGGTATTGGAGCTTATTGTGTGGTGTATGTATTGTAGCTTTTTTCTAAACTTAATGAACAAGCTACATGTATTTTGGGTAAACTCTCTCTTTGTATTTTACGTGTACAGTATAGTGTATGGCCATTTATGAGTAACCTTCCTACTCTTTTCTCGTGACAGCCCTTTTGCTTCAATGTTTTCCTTTAGAGGGATAAGTTCAAGAATGGTTATGTGTTGGATGAAGAACAAGTTCAAAGCGTGGCTACTGTTGGAGACAGATGTGAAGAGCATATGTGGCTCATTAGTTCCCTCCTTTATCCAATGAACATGCATCATATATGATAAGGTCTTCTCCACTTTCATGTGTGCAGAACTTCGTATAGGCATTCGGAGCAGTGACTGGAAGTATTAGTGGCAACAAAATTCAAGCTTCGCCCACACTCAACATGTCCATGATGAAGACTTTATTTATCTATAAATCTAGTTACAAATCACCATTTAAATTCAATCTATGGTCATGGTAAAGAGGGCACGAGGGAGAAGAACATTGCTCTTGAATGTGTTCCAAAAAAGTGACTGCAAGTGCGAGGAGCGTGGCTATGAATTATGTGATGCACCACTATCTTTACGCAAAGCGCGAGCCAGGCATGACTTAGCCTATGGCGCTGACCGGATGCAATTTCAAATATGTGACTTCGAGACCCCATAACTTGGCAACCACACAACTAAAATTCTTGATCTTGAGCTCTTTGGATAGAGGAGATGGGAGAGAAGATATTAACACCAAGTTTGAATTTTTAGGGCTCTTGTAATGCTCTCAAATTAACTTCTAATAAGGCACGCCATGTGTTCGATCTATTGCTTGCGTTGGCGGGAAATTCTGCCTGGAAACTCAGCATGATTCAGTTTTAATCTTCAAGCTTCCACGTCCCATAACTCGAAATCCAGGCCTCAGATGAGAAAACCTTCAACTACAAAATTGTAGTATGCCAAGAATGGAAGAATGTTCCTGTTAACCTTGTCTTGAAATAGAGCTTTGATCCATGTGTGAAATGGGACTGAAGTTGACTGCTCAACCATTCTCAAACTTTCCAAAATTATTCTAAGTGTAGAACTTTCTTTTTATGGCAACTTCAATTTTCAACTAACTTTCCAATTTTGGGTAACTTTGATAATTTCTTGATTTTATTTATTTCTTTGACTTTTCTTGATCAATTTTCCCCCAAATAATCAATGTTGCCAGTTGACTCTGATTTTGACTAAAAAGTCAATATTTTCCTGATTTTTCTGATTTCAGATGAATTTCCCGATTAGCCCGTTTCCGATCTAATTCTCAATCAATTTTCAACCAAAGAGGCTTCAATGAATATATTTCTTCAGGGCAACCATATTTTGCATTTAGAATCTTTTTCTGATTATATTTTTAACAGAAAGTCAACAGGGTTGACTTGGGTCAACAACCCTATCTTGAAAACCTTGAACTTGAGGATTGCATCTTTTGATCAGAGCCTTAAACTGGAGAGAAACAAAAACCTGATTTTGGGAGTATGCGGGTGGAAATGATCCTCTATAATCAGACTTCAGATCCTTTCTTCTGAACCAAGGGATTTTCTTGATAGAAGCTCTTTTTGTCAATTTTCTTGAACCTTAACTGTGATATGGATGAATGTATGAATGACCTATATGAGGTATGTACATGAATGTAATATGAAAGCCACTTGGGTATAAATAAAATGGGCAAATTTTGGGGTGCAACACAAGCAACAATGTCGAAGATGTGATGAGGGTGAAGGCTGAACTCAATAAGGAGTTCGATATGAAGGATCTGGGAGCTGCTTCCAGGATTTTTGGAATTGACATTCGAAGAGATAGAAATAAGTTGAAGTTATGCTTATCTCAAGAAGCATATCTACAAAAGATTCTCGAAAAGTTTGGTATGTCGAAATCGAAGCCAGTTGTAACTCCAACAAACCCTCAAATCAAGCTGAGTATTGATCAATGTCCCAATACTGATGTTGAAAGAGCCTATATGAATAGCATCCCATGTGCTATTATAGTTGGTTCTTTGATGTATGCTATGGTCTGTACTAGACCCGATATAGCATATGTAGTAAGTCTTGTAAGCAGGTACATGGCGAATCCTGGAAAGGCTCACTAGCAAGCATTGAGGTGGATTTTAAGGTACATAAATGTGTCTCTGAACAGAGTCCTAATTTATGGTGGAGCCTTGGGTGAAGATAGTAAAATAGTAATCGAAGGATATGTCGAATTTGATTATGCAGGTTGTATGGATTCTAGAAAATCTATTTCTGGATAATTTTTCACCATGTTTGGCACGGAAATTAGTTAGGAAGCAACACTTTAGAAGGTTGTTTCTCTATCAATCACTGAAGCGGAGTATATTGCCCTAACTGAAGTTGTGAAAGAAGCATTGTGGCTTGAAGGTTTTGCTAAGGAGCTGAAACTACAAGGTAAAGGTATCACTGTTAAATGTGATAGTCAAAATGTAATACATCTGTCGAAGAACTCAGCCTATCATGAGTGAACTAAGCACATTGATGTGAGGCTGCATTTCGTTAGACGAGTAATCGAGCATGGAGAAGTTCAAGTGCTGAAAGTTTCGACAGATCACAATGCTGCTGATATGATCACCAAGTCATTGCCGAGTTGCAATTTTTTCCACTGTATGCAGTTGATAAAGCTGCATGAATATAACTAGTTTGTTCCCTTGATGTTGTAGAGTTAGGTCTAAGGTGGAGATTTGTGAGATATTGGATCAAACTCTAGTATGGTCGAAAGGTAGCTTCTTGGTTCGACAGGATTAAGCATGAAGTCCAAGGTTGTTCACATGCTGATGTCGAAGATGCTAAGGTTGTTAGCATGTTAAATTAAGTTTAGTGGTTAAACCCTAATTTGTTAAGTTAGTGTGTTTATTAAGTTGCCTTGTGTAATGGGCCTTGTGAAAAAAGCCCATTAATTAGTATGTTAGGTTTTATTATAAATAGCATACTAGTCTCTCATCATTAAAAACAACAAATCCTAATTTAGGGTGAGAGAGGTTATTTGTTATTCTTGTAAATTTGTAATCTTGTTTTCTCAGAGAAAGTAGAAGAATAGCAGTTATAACTAATTCTTGTATTCTTCTTCTTAATTATTTTTTATTTTTTTCTTGTATTATACTTTGTTCTTGACATTGAATTCACAACAAGCTTCAATCAAATAACTATATGTGATGTTCACTCTTTTCGGGAGACTTCAAATTCTGATACAACATAGTGGTTCTATACAATAATTTATTATTTGTTTTCTTTATGAATTAAAGTGCAAAAACATGATGTGGTAGTTTCACAATTGGAATTATAGGTATGTATATAGAGTATTTGGAAAACTTGTGCAAAGTGATACCATGTTCTCTTCATCAAAAAGATTTTGCTAGTTATATTTTAGATAATGATTGATTCTTACATTGAATTTGCATCATCTTGCTTAATCGTGATTTTGGCTAGTGGGTTGTCTGGGTTAAGCCGCATTTCTTCTCTAGACAGTGATGAGGCAATTCAACTTCAGGCATGCCTACGCAGTAAGCCTGACCTTATATAATAATGTAAAACTAGAAGAAAAAAGGTTGCATTTTGAATGTTATAATTGAATGTCATCTTCATTGCATTTTCATTTTAACTTTTTTGTTTCCTCATTCTCTTTATGTGATAGAAAAATCATTGCAGACAAATCCCAATGACAATCATATTATGTGTATTCCTCTACTATTAGGTTGTTGTCTAGCGGGGTTTTGAAGTTTTGTTAATGTTGATTAGTGAAAGTTTGGCCCGATTTATGCTTTATATTGTATTTTATAACCAAATTTCATCTTCTCTTTGTAGGTCAATGTGAGTGATGTAAATAGTGAGGCTGAACTAGTAAATCTTCATTTTTCTCTCATGGTCACCTATGCTATCCTTGGCCATCTTCTAGAACCACAGTATTACCATACAAATTTATGATGAGCTTGAAAGTTGAAATGATCTATATCTATAACTTTGTGGAACAATATAAATGTTTTATTCATTTTCTTGAGAACTTTTATGGTATAAGTTATATTCTACCCGCGCAATAAAAAGATTTGAGAATTAAATTATTATGTTTGTAGCTATTGTTGAGTTCTTACTTTTGTACCTCCATAACTAACCTTCCGCAACTAATTTAGCCGGACACCAGCGGTCACAGAAATCCCCTCAACTAAATTGTGGGAATTGTATAAGCGGGAGTTGTATTGTGGGAATCGTATAAGCGGAAGTTTTCACAACTCCCGCAAAACACCTCCCAGAGGTTGAAAGTCCCCGCAAAATGGCTTAAAAACCTCTGCAATCCATGCATGTTTTTTGTAGTGCTCGAACTTAGGATACACACGAATATGGGTTAATTCCCGAATACACGATTAATTCTCACATATCACCATATGAATATATCACAATCATCGTGGGATTATAGCAACTGGATACTTTCCTTGGCCGATCCAAAGAATATGGACATGGGTAACGATATCCATCACAATCAATATGTGATTATCTCACAACCATAATATCATGTTTCCATACGAGCTAGTTTAATTTACAATTAGATCATCGTTAACCATCCATGCAATCCGGATTTTTTTGTAAATGGAACGATCCATCTCTAGCAACTACTCGTTCATGGATGCACACCGAGTCACCTCTTACATTCGAGCATGGCAACCTAAGTTATCTTTCTAAGTCATTCCTCTAGTTATACTCTTATGGTTCCTCACTCATCATCATAAGGTTTTAATCATAATATTAAATAATAAACTCATCCAAATAATCATAACATGATTCATAACATACACATCATAATATCATTCTTAAAGCACACCTGATATTATAACATGTAAGATAGACTTTAGGCGAATCTTTTACGCAACCCGCTTCAACCTAACCTATTCCATTTACACTCCACAAAGTAAGCATACGTTCGATCTTCCTATGGTGGGGATAACTGGACTGAACAGGAAAATTATAGTGGAAATAACTCATAGAGACCTTTATATATCATAGGCCTCAACGTTAGATTTCTAACGCTTCTGATCGTGCCCAAAATAGAGATACGAAACTCATTGTAATGAAATCAAGATTCTAGGTTAAAACAAAATCGATCTCATGGAATTTGATCGATTATTTCTAATACAATGCATACACATCATGGTGTAAGTTATAGGACTCTTAGGGTAGCTTAGAATCATTAAACAAGTGGTTTTAGGAAAAAAATACAAGGCAAAAATTGATTGCAATAAATGTGCAATCGATTGTCGTAAACTTCATCAACTCACAACCAAATGTGAAAGCTGCAATTATGGGCACGACAATCGATTAATTCAAGGGTGTAATTGATTAACATGGCTTTTTTTCCCAACTTCTGCAAACGTGAAAATTGAAATTTTGGGCATGTGAATCGATTGACTATTAGGTGTAATCGATTGACACTACAGCTTTTTTCAAAAATCCCTTTTCTAAACACATTTCTTTCATCCTCAACCTCCTTAAACCATTTCTAAACATGTACTAACACAAGTTCATGGGATTACTCACGATAACTTAGAGAATCAAGAATATAACACATCAATCCATATCAACATAACACCATATCCTAATCACAGTCTAACATGCCCAAACACTTTAAAACACAAATTCAATATGTCTCAACATCAAGAAACAACAATATCCACATCATATAATATCACGTTACTCCAACACAACACCAACAACGAAGGTACAAAGAAACACAAGAAATGGGGGTTTGAATTGGATTTCTAGATCAAATCTTTTTAGCAACCTAAGAACACAAACAACAAGATTATAACAATGATAAAAGAAAGAATGATTTTATCCTGGTTCACTGTTAACAAAGCTACCTCCAATCCACCTATCAAAGTGATTTCACCGTTTCAATAAGGAATTAATCGACTAATAAAAATATTAATTACAAACTTGGTGAAACATTGTCAAATACTTCTCAAGGATTTAGACTATACCCTAGTCCCTCAATGATATTAACCAACGGTTAAGAAAACGAGTTGTGTTTACAAATTTGCTTCTAAAAAGCTGATACACATAAGACTTAATACATACAAGATTTTCTAACAAAGAATGAAAGAAATAAAGCTTTGATAAATATGGTTTTCCTTCCTTGTGTAGTTTTTCTGTTTTTTCGTTCACAGTGCTTCAATGTCCTCTATTTCCAAACTTTCAAAACCTCTTTATATATGAAAAGAATAGATTTGTTGAAAGGTGAATTTGAAATTTCTTCATTACAACTTGCATGGTGGTGCTTGATTGTACCATTGTAGATTGGCGCTTGCACTAGAGTGGGAGAAAGGATGGGACGAGCGGAAACAAATGTTGGTACCAAAAACAGTCCTTTTTCTTAATTTCTAAAGTAGTAGAAATAATATATGATTTGTACTATTTGTTTTATTTCCATAATTTCTTCTATCAGAATCTGTCCACATGAATTAAAGGCTTCTTACAAGAGATGATGAAACTTGATTATATTTCAGATCATGGAATGTGTGCTCTGTTAAAATTAGACTTCAGAGTCTCGAGTATAAAGGCCTGAGATTGTAGGAGATTGAATTATCAAAGTCTCAGTCAGAATCATTATGGATAAAATCTTTCAAAAGCGTTGATCTCGCAATTTAGATGGCTGACTTTATTGTAATTGCATATTTGTATCATTATTTGGAGCATATTTTATTTCCAAAGTCTAGAGTTCTTTCCCCTAGAGTCTAGAGTTCACTTGTCTAGATTCCAGAACTTGCTACTCCTGAGTTCAGAGTTTGTTTACAAAATCTGTGCACTTAACAAAGTAATTAGAGTACAAAATTGTTCCCAATATATTGAATAATTTTTATCATCAAAACTTAAGGGTAATTGCAGAACCAAACTTGTTCAAACAATCTCCTCCTTTTTGATGATGACAAAACCGCGTATTTTGTTGAACAATTTTTATTGGATGCACAAATATATAAAACATTAGAGTTAGGTTTGTAAGCCCCCCCTGAGTTTTATACTTATCATAACTATTCCCGGTTTCCCCAACGTGATATTTTTAAGCTCCCCTTGAGTTGATACTAAAAGAATGTTGATAATCCAGAAAATGATAATGACAATATTCTCAAATTTGGCACTTTTTGGGATTTAATATGGAATAAGATATAGTAAGTTCATATTTTACTTATCCACTTTTGTCATCAATATAAAAGAACAAGAATAAAATAGAAAGAAAAACAGTAAAATTTCATTAATTTAAAATAAATAGTCCAAGAGATAAAAAGAGAAATCTAGAAAACACAAAAGCAAGAAATCCTAGGCTTGAAAGGAAAGACTAGTTTCCAGAAGGTCTTTCTTCAGAAGCAAATGACATGCCCCATGAAGTTTCAAGAGCTCTAGTCAGACATGCCTTCTGAATCTTTTTAACTATCACTTCTTGAAGCAATAATTCAGAGAGAACTTTTCCATAAGAAATGACGAAAAACTTGCCCTCTTGAGAGGTCATGATTTTAGACTTCCGATAGTTAAAAATAGTAAGAAAATATTTTGACTAACAACTTTGCCAGACTTTTGATTAAAGATACACTACTACAAAACGCGTAAACAACAATGCCATGGTCACCACGGCTCTTAACTACACTGTGATGACATCTCTAAAATAAGGTGCTACCATATTATTTTTGTTTTTTGATTAAAAATTGATTGCATATAACAATGGTTTAGCAGCCAACCGTGGTAAAACCATAAAGCTTTCATGGGTTCGAACCCCAACGCCATCATATATATTATTCCTTTATTGTTAAGGCGCGTTTTTTATTTTTTATTTATTTTTATATGAAAAATTAAAAGGGATATGACTAGGGTTAGTACGTTCCACCGTTGTGATATATCTATAGTAAATAAATACTTATCAATACGGTTGGTAGATAACCGTTGTGAAATAATTTACCCATATATAAGCGAATTAACTCACTTAATGACAGTAGCTCCGTTTCCTTCACAGTGAAACCCTAGTACCCATTTTTTCTCTTCTTCTTCTCCATTAGCCGTGAATCCTGTGTTTCATACGTTAAGGTATTCTTCTTCTTACATATTGTTTGAACAAGATTTGGTTCTGCAACACGTCTCTGAGTTTTGATGATAACAATATGTATGAACAATTTTGTTATTTTTATGCTAACGTTTGTTATTGTTGAGTACTTAACAAACATGTTTGATTATGATGAGAAGGCGTGGCCAAAACATCAGAAAACATGATGTTCACCATAATTATCATCCCAAGACTAGGTTTGGCCAAAAAAACTTCCTAATCTTGTCTGCCTTATTTTGTCTAACCATTTTTCTAAAAGAGCAATCCATGACACATTAAGATATCTCAAATGGGCTTTAATCTCAGTGTGCTTAGAAATCTTATTCAAGCCCCTAATATTCTATACAACTAACATGGATCACCCATTAGGTGACTTTCCATCACCAAGACTTCAAATCCATTCTTGCTTGTACCAATTATTTCCATATTGGATCCCCTTGTCTCTTCCTCCATGATAATGCTCTTGCCTCTATGTTTAGCAGATCCAACCTCTGTCCAAGGGCCTTTCTCCATTTCATTCTTCCGTTCCACAATTTAGTCCTTGTGTTCAGTTGTAGTCTCTGGTTTTTGCTGTTGAGATTTAGCTGTCCATATCTTCTTTCCCTCCACAATAGTCTTCTTCTTTTTCTCACAGTCATGCCCAAGCTTATCACATTTTTTTGCAGTAAATAGGCTGCCATTCATACTCCACTTGTTGAGTAAATCTATCACCGTCAGGACCTTTGATGATTATAGGTTCCTTTAGTGCAATTGTTATGTCTATCTCCACTAGGATACATGCATACTTAATATGCAACTTCTTTGTTATACACTCATCAGTCATCATAGGCTTCCCTAAAGCACTAGCTATATTCTCTATACTTTTCTCCCCCCAAAACGTAAGAGGAAGCTGAGGCAGCATGACACAAATAAGAACTATTCTAATAGCATACTCCTTTATAGAAAACTTACGGTTCCATTCATGGAGGAACATAGGCCTATGAAATTTCGCGTGAGGTCCCCTTTTCAGAACAATATCCTTATATTCCTTAGACTGAAAACGTATAATAAAGAAACCCTCTTTATTATAGTATAATTCAGGTAGAGATGCGAAGTTCCAAACCTTCATCATAATGTTCTTAACTCCATTCATGGTGAGCTCCCCTCCAAGAACGTATATGATGAGTGCATTTTCCCAACATTTCTTCTCTGAGGCTACATCTTCTGTATCTATCACAACTTCAGTTTCACCATTATCGATCATTGGTGGTGTGTAAGCTAGTCCAATTCCATTATTCGGGAGTCTGTTACCTCTGATAACATCCACCCAAGTTGTTTCCTTAGCAGGCTCCTCTACTTCAATTTGATTCTCCTCTACAATCGGTTCAAGTTTCACCGATTTGGGTGAAAGTGGTTCTCCATGTCTTACGATAGTTTCACTCATATGATTTGCCAAATTAGATCCTCGTTTCACGGATTGTGGTGTGAAAACCCTCAGTGCCGCTGGAGGTGTTGCAGCCACCGGATTCTATGAAATGCTATTTATAGTTTAATTAATACTTTGAGTTATATAATTGGCGTATTTTTTTAAAAAAACTAGGCCCATTTTTTAAACTCAAACAAGGTCTCCAAATTGATCGGACCGCCCCAGCTGAACACTTCCTAACAAAATATTGAATTTAAATTACTCATCTAAGGTGTTATCCTTCAAAATATATATTTAATTTGATCATGTTTCTTTCGGAGGTCATATATATATATATATATGAGATATTGGATCAAACTCTAGTATGGCCGAAGGGTAGCTTCTTGGTTCGACAGGGTTAAGCATGAAGTCGAAGGTTGTTCACATGCTTGTGTCGAAGATGCTAGGGTTGTTAGCATGTTAAATTAGGTTTTAGTGTTTAAACCCTAATTTGTTAAGTTAGCTTGTTTATTAAGTTGGCTTGTGTAATGGGCCTTGTGGAAAAAGCCCATTAGTTAGTATGTTAGGTTTTATTATAAATAGCATACTAGTCTCTCATCATTGCTAAGCTGCAAATCCTAATTTAGGGTGAGAGAGGTTATTTGTTATTCTTGTAAACATGTAATCTTGTTTTAAGAGAAAGTAAAAGAATAGCAGTTATAACCAATATTTGTGTTCTCCTCTTCTTCCTTGTCCTTTATTCATCCCTTATTTTATACTTTGTTCTTGGCATTGAATTCACAACAAATTGGTGCGGTGAGCGTGGAGAAGATGCCTTCAACAAAGTATGAGATTGAAAAGTTCGCCGGAGTGAATGATTTCGGTCTGTGGCGCTTGAAGATGAAAGCCCTACTGGTTCAGCAGGGTTGTTTGGAAGCGTTGAAGGGAGAGGCAGCCATGAATGCAGAATTGACGGCAGCGGAGAAGATGAATATGATCGAGAAAGCACATAGCGCAATTTTGTTGAGCCTTGGTGATAAGGTTCTCCGGCAGGTATCAAAGGAGACGACGGCATCAGGGTTATGGGTGAAACTTGAAAGTTTGTATATGACCAAATCGCTGGTAAATCGACTCTACCTGAAGCAAGCTTTGTATTCATTCAAGATGAGTGAAGACAAAGTATTGGCTGAGCAGTTGGATATGTTCAACAAGCTAATTCTTGATCTTGAAAATATTGATGTGAAGATCGATGATGAAGATCAAGCGCTGTTACTATTGTGTTCTTTGCCTCGATCACATGCTCACTTCAAAGAAACTCTCTTGTATGGAAGGGAGTCCCTGACGTTTGAAGAAGTTCAATCAGCCTTGTACTCTAAGGACTTGAATGAACGAAAGGAGCATAAACCTTCGACTGTTGGCGAAGGTTTGGCCGTTAAAGGAAAAATCTTACGAAAGGATGGTAAGTTCGACAAGAAGAAAGGAAAAAGCCAGTCGAAGTCTTACAGTGGCGAAGCATCTAGCATTCAATGCTACCATTGTAAGAAGGAGGGTCACACAAGAAAGGTGTGCCCTGAACGCCTGAAATATCATGGAGGTAAGGATAATGGCAACGCTGCCATTGTTCAAGATGATTTCGAATCATCTGATGTTCTTGTGGTTTCAAGCAGTGCTGGGAAACAACAAGGCTTGCAAGATTGCAGGTGTTAGATCTGTGAGATTCAAGCTCCATGATGAGTCAATAAGGTTGTTGATTGAAGTCAGGTATGTTCCTGATTTGAAGAGAATCTGCTTTCTCTTGGTGAATTCGACAAGAAAGGATATGTTTTCCAAGGAGAGAAAAGTATCCTAAGAGTCATGAAGGTTTCGAAGGAAGTCTTGAGAAGCGTGAAGAAACAAGGCTTGTATACCCTTGAGGCTGAAGTTGTAAGTGGTTCGACAAATGTTGCATCCACGAAACCTTTGTCGAAAACAGAAATCTAGCACATGAGATTGGGCCATGTCAGTGAAAGGGGTCTGGTCGAATTAGGGAAACAAAATCTGCTTGGTGGAGACAAAGTCGAAAAGCTGAAGTTTTGTGAACCCTGTGTACTTGGAAAATCTTGCAGAGTGAAGTTCAACAAAGGCAAACAAAGAACACATGGATCCCTTGATTACATCCATGCTGATCTTTGAGGGCCTACAAGGTGTCCATCACATTCAGGAGCAACGTATTTTCTATCCATAGTAGATGATTATTCCAGAAAGTTATGGGTATTCATCCAGAAGACTAAGGATGAAACTTTTGAGAATTTCAAAAGTTGGAAGACTCTGGTTGAAAATCAGACTGGCAGAAAGGTCAAGAGGTTGAGAACCAACAATGGCCTTGAATTTCGCAATGAGGCATTCGACAGTTTTTGTGCTGCCTCTGGTATTGCAAGGCATAGAACTACTGCAGGTACTCCACAGCAAAATGGTTTGGCTGAAAGGTTTAATCGGACTATTTTGGAGAGAGTCAGATGCATGTTGACTAGTGCGGGGTTAACGAAGGTGTTCTGGGCTGAGGCTGTTTCGACAGCAACATATCTGATAAACAGATGTCCTTCGACAGCGTTAGATATGAAGACACCTGAAGAAGTTTGGTCGGGACATCCACCATATCTCGAAAAACTGAGAGTATTTGGCTGCGTAGCCTATGCTCACATTAGGCAAGACAAGGTCGAACCTAGAGCTCTGAAATGCATGTTCATGGGATACCCAGAAGGAGTCAAAGCTTATAGGCTATGGTGCCTAGAGCCAGGTCACAGGAGGTGTATCACCAGTCGAGATGTAGTTTTCAATGAAGTTGAAATGGCTTTTAAAAAAACTGATGATGTTGGTCGAAGTACAGAAACATCTGACGAAGAGCTGGAACAGGTAGAGATTCCTGTTGAGGTGGAGCATGTTGATGCTGAATTGCATATCCCTGATGAAGTCGAAGAAGAAGCAGAAGATTCTTAGAAAGTTGAGGAAACTGACGATGACTACCTATTATCGAGAGATAGGTCGAGAAAAGTCATAAAGGCACCTCAGAGGCTTGGGTATGCAGATCTTATAGCTTATGCCTTAATCTCTGCAAGTGAGATTCTAGACGAAGAACCTAGAGACTACAAGGAAGTTATGAGGAGTCGAAATAAGACTGAATGGCTGAAGGCCATGGATGATGAGATGAAATCTCTTCATGATAATCATACTTGGGAACTGATCAAGAAACCTGTTGGGGCAAGGTTAGTCAGTTGTAAATGGATTTTCAAAGTTAAGGAAGGAATTGAAGGAGTGACGTCGAAAAGATACAAGGCAAGGTTAGTTGCAAGGGGTTTCACTCAGAAAGAAGGTGTCGACTTCAATGATGTGTTTTCTCCTGCTGTGAAGCATAGGTCCATTCGAATGTTACTTGCCATGGTAGCACAGTTCGATCTTGAACTGGAACAGATGGATGTGAAGACTGCGTTCTTGTATGGTGATCTAGATGAAACGATCCTGATGAGGCAACCTGAAGGGTATGTCGAAAATGGGAAGGAAGATTATGTGTACAAGTTAAAGAGATCTTTGTATGGGCTGAAACAATCTCCTCGACAGTGGAATAGGAGATTCGACAAGTTCATGGCACGCATAACTTTCATTAGAAGTCAGTACGACCACTGCGTTTACTTCATATTTCGACTAGGTAATTTGTTTGTTATTTTATTGCTTTATGTGGATGATATTCTCATAGCAAGCAACAATGTTGAAGATGTGATGAGGGTGAAGGCTGAACTCAATAAGGAGTTCGATATGAAGGATCTGGGAGCTGCTTCCAGAATTCTTGGAATTGACATTCGAAGAGATAGAAAGAAGTATAAGTTATGTTTATCTCAAGAGGCATACCTACGGAAGATTCTTGAAAAGTTTGGTATGTCGAATTCGAAGCCAGTTGTGACTCCAACAAACCCTCAATTCAAGCTGAGTATTGATCAGTGTCCCAGTACTGATGTCGAAAGAGCCTATATGAATAGCATCCCATATGCTAATATAGTTGGTTCTTTGATGTATGCTATGGTCTGTACTAGACCCGGCATAGCATACGCAGTAAGTCTTGTAAGCAGGTACATGGCGAATCCTGGAAAGGCTCACTGGCAAGCATTGAAGTGGATTTTAAGGTACATAAATGGGTCTCTGAAAAGAGTCCTAATTTATGGTGGAGCCTTGGGTGAAGATGGTAAAGCAGTAATTGGAGGATATGTCGACTCTGATTATGCAGGTTGTATGGATTCTAGGAAATCTATTTCTGGATATGTTTTCACTATGTTTGGCACAACAATTAGTTGGAAAGCAACACTTCAGAAGGTTGTTTCTCTATCAACCACTGAAGCAGAGTATATTGCATTAACTGAAGCTGTGAAAGAAGCATTGTGGCTTGAAGGTTTTGCAAAGGAGCTGAAACTTCAAGGTCGAGGTATCACTGTTAAATGTGATAGTCAAAGTGCAATACACCTGTCAAAGAATTCAGCCTATCATGAGCGAACTAAGCACATTGATGTGAGGCTGCATTTCGTTAGAGGAGTAATCGATCGTGGAGAAGTCCAAGTGCTGAAGGTTTCGACTGAAGGCAATGCTGCTGATATGATCACCATGACATTACCGAGTTGCAAGTTTTTCCACTGTATGCAGTTGCTAAAGCTGCATGAAGAAAGCTAGTTTGTTCCCTTGATGTTGTAGAGTTAGATCCAAGGTGGAGATTTGTGAGATATTGGATCGAACTCTAGTATGGCCGAAGGGTAGATTCTTGGTTCGACAGGGTTAAGCATGAAGTCGAAGGTTGTTCACATGCTTGTGTCGAAGATGCTAGGGTTGTTAGCATGTTAAATTAGGTTTTATTGTTTAAACCCTAATTTGTTAAGTTAGCTTGTTTATTAAGTTGGCTTGTGTAAATGGCCTTGTGGAAAAAGCCCATTAGTTAGTATGTTAGGTTTTATTATAAATAGCATACTAGTCTCTCATCATTGCTAAGCTGCAAATCCTAATTTAGGGTGAGAGAGGTTATTTGTTATTCTTGTAAACTTGTAATCTTGTTTTAAGAGAAAGTAAAAGAATAGCAGTTATAACCAATATTTGTGTTCTCCTATTCTTCCTTGTCCTTTATTCATCCCTTATTTTATACTTTGTTCTTGGCATTGAATTCACAACAATATATATATACACACACACACACACCAAGAAACAAACTCTAAAAAACAAGTTTCGGACATAATGGAACTCAAAAAAAAAACACCAAGGTATTATATGCTCTTTTTATTTTCCAAAATACTCCGTATCTTGATTTCAAAAAATTAGATTAGTTAGAAGATGAGGCTGCAATAATCTTATGTCAGTTGGAGATGTATTTCCTTCCTTCAGTTTTTGACATTATGGTTCACTTAATTGTTCATATAGTCAGAAAAATATGATATTATGGTCCATTTTATTTAAGGTGGGTGCATCCAATAGAGCGATATATGAATATCTTTAAAGGATATACAAAGAATCATCATCAAGAGGAAGCTTCGATTGTTGAAAGATATATCACAGAAGAAGTTGTTGAGTTCTGGTCAAACTATTTGTCGGAAGCATAGTATTCCAAAGTCTTTTCATGTTGATAGATATGGAGGTAGAGGTACTCAAGGTTTAAATGCTATTTCAATGCCTAGGAATATAGTTCTTCAAGCACATTTGTATAAATTGAATAATGTTGACAAAGTTAAACCTTACTTATCTACTCATAAAAGAGTTATTAAGGAAAAATATTCACGAATGAATCACAAGTTGTTGTTGAAAGAACATAATAGTAATTTCATAAGTATATTTAGTGAAAGGACTTCTAATGATGATATTGTATCCGAGATAATTAAATGGTTGTCATACTTGCCAAAATTTAATGTAGTAACTTGGATTGCATACGACATTAGTAATTTTTCATTTTATACAAAATCAAAAGATGATCATAGTATAATGCAAAATAATGGGGTTATGGTTAAGGCCAGATTCATGAATTTCTCTAGTTTGAAAGATAAGAACCATTTATTGGCATCTAAAGCGTACTTCGGAATCATTGAGGAGATTTGGGAGATTGATTATGTTTTATTCAAAGTGCCTTTATTTAAATGCAAGTGGGTTGGCAATAACATTGATGTACAAAATGATGAGTTAGGATTCACACGAGTTGACCTTTGCAAGAAAACTTATATGACTGAACCTTTCATCATGGATACCCAAGAAAAACAAGTGTTTTATGTGACTGACGGTTCTGATAGAAGATGGTCAATTGTTCTCCAAGGAAAACATATTCTGAAAATCATGATTTAAGTTTTGATATTCCTACCCCCTCCTACTTACACAACACAAGTGCATACTTCATGTGAAGAAGTTGATGGAGATTATGTGCATGCTATTCGTAATGATCATGAAGAAGACATATGGGAAAATTAACAAGTAAATAATTTTGTTTTTTATTCATAATTTGTTGTATGTTATAATTTCTAAGGTTATTTACTAACAAGTACTATTATTTGAAATTATATGTATTTAAAATCAAGACACCGAGAGACAATGCACGTTCTTCATGTTATAGATATTATTTGATGTAATGATAAATAAATTGTAATTTGTTTTATACCATTTTAGTTTTGATGTAATATACAATTTTTTAACTTTAATGCATTATTTGGTTTTGATGTAATACAAATTTTAAGTCATTTTAGCTATCAATTATAGGTGTGGCTCACAAATGGTTTGTGTTGCTATTTTTGCTCTATTTACGATTCAAAATTTTACATGTTAAAACTTAGGAAATTCTGTAAAATCAAAAATATATATTAAAAAAAATCATTTCACCACGGTCGTGTATCTCAACCGTGTTTATATGCAAGTGTGTTATTTAGATTAACAATAATCCCCCTAATTGGCATTGCTGATATTGAACCCAGGACCTTAAAGCATTTCATTACGGTTGTTTTTAACAACAGTGGTGATATGTAGTACGCTTTCCAGCTTATTACCACGGATTGTAGATCGTTGTTGTAATTAGCCTACTTACAACCACACACTACTTTACCACAAACCATCAACCTTGGTTATATCTCCTTTACAACCGTTATTAAATATTATTCGTAGTAGTGTTAGGAAACCTGAAAAATGTCATTTCTGAATCTAGAGATGCATCTCTGAACGCACCTATTTTGCTCAAATAATTTGTCCGAAAATGCACATCTGAAAAGAATATTATTTTACTTTTATATAAATTTTTGTTATATTGAAATGATATATTGCTTTGTTTTTTTTTTGTAAGCAAGTTATATTGGAGAGAACAAACATTCAAAACCGGATTACAAAACAAGGCTAAACCAAGCCATAAAAGAGAAAATTGCACACAAAATAAAACCTAACTTAAGTATATCGAAGGGTTTTTGCTAAAATCATAAAATTTGCAATTGGATTGGGTAATTTTCCCTATGAACGACCATCTCCAAATCAATGTTTTGCAGCCCCAAACTACATCCCTAGCATTCCAAACAGTGTTCTTAAAGGTTATACCATTCCTACAAAGCCATAAAATCCAAACAATAGCTAACCACACACTCCCCACCTTACTTATGTTGATGTTCTTGTGAAGGCATAAAGAACTCCATAACAAAAAACTTTCTTTGAAATCATTCACAGTATGGTAAACCAAGCCTAACCAATCAGACATTTCCTTCCAAACCACCTCCATTTTACGGTAAAGCAAGAGAGAATGGCACGAGGATTCAAAGAACTCATTGCAAAAAACGGAAAAAAGGTTGGAAGAAAGGGAGAGAATACCTCTATAAGCCAACAAGTCTTTTGAAGGAATCCTATTCATGAGGCATCTCCACCCAAAAGCTTTAACTTTTAAAAGGACATCTGCTTTCCAAATGGAAGAAAAAGCTTGGTCCTAACAATTAATCGGACCAAAGGGAGAATACCGGTTTCACAATGCCCCATAACAAGACAATACAGAGAAATGACCATATTTCGACAGTGACCAAAGCGCGTTGTTCGCTCCAGCAGCAGTCGAACCAGCGTCAGACAGAAGCAAAATCACACTGGAAATATCAACAGCAACGAAAGAGGTAGCCGCGGGAGGGATCCCAAAACTGCTCCAAGTCCAACAGCCGTCTCTCAAACCTCTCATACCTACGATAGAAACGTCCTGCAAAATAGAATGCCAAAAAGAAGTTGAATAACCGTCACCGACCCGGAAATAGCAATTCTTCACGAAAAACTCCTCTAGAAGCTTATTCCCTAAAGTAGAAATATTCGACCACCAAACCGACCTTGATTTATATTTATCAAAATTACCTCCTCCATTTGCGACGCTTAATTTAATATCGCCGTAGAGGACCTTCAAGATACGATACGTCAAAGAATTAGAAGCTTGTAAAATTCTCCACCTCCATTTGAACAAAAAATTCATATTAAAGTCTTCCATTCTCCTTAAACCGAGAGCTCCCTTGTCTATCGATAAACACACATCATTCCAAATAACCTAATGAGTTTTCCTCTTCTCTTCGTCCCCCCCCCCCACCAAAAGTTTCTTTGGATTTTGTTGATCTCCCTAACGACCTTCAAGGAAGCTTTGTTAATCACCCCTATCCTTTGCCTTTCTCATGAGAGCCGTTAAAGTTTCCGTTACCAAAACAAACAAAAAAGGAGATAAGAGATCGCCTTGTCGGAGACTAGCTTCCCTAAAACATTTCTTAACCTTGAAGCAAAGATCTTAGAGAGCACTTTGTACAAACTACCCACAAGACATATAGGGCGATATTCGGTCAAGGATTCCAGACTCTTATTCTTTGGAACAAGGGTGAGAAAAGAAGAAGTACAAGCCTTGGTCATTCTACCATTGATATGAAAATCCTGCTTGTATTAAAGAATAGTTTAATTTTTAGATTATACACTTCTTCATCAATTTGAATGGTTGTATTTATTTAATGAGGTGTATGGAAAAAAAAAGCAATCTACATAGTATATAATAAACTATTGGTACTTACCACAACGGTTATCTAATGTAACCGTGATGAATTGTAATTTATGTTCCAGAATGACGTTGTTGAGAATTAAACCAGAGACCTTTAGGTCTATCACAACGGTTGATTTAACTAACTATTATGATAGCTCACACACTTTCTATTATACTACAACGATCATAGGATTGTGATTGTAATTAACTCATTTATGTCAACACTCTAAATAACAACTCCTGGACCCGCGTGATTATTTGTATTTTCAAACCATTGTTATATAGATTTTTCAGTAGTAGTGACTTTAGCTTCTCGTGCTCATAAATAGGGGTGAGTTGAATAGTTCAAAGTTTTTGCGACTTTTCAAATTTCAAACTTTCAATTACTTTAAAAAACAACTTCACTCATTTCTTTCCTAAGAAAATTGCTAAAAGTGGTTCAGAATCTTTGTTTAAAGCCTTCTTCTTTTTCATTTTTCATGCTTCATCAACCTTCTTGAGCAAGTTATCCTCTCACTCCTACTTTTCTGTTTCTTCTGTTTTGTATTTTCAAAATGAGCGATCGTAATGTCGATTCAGTGAGAGATTGTGAAATGAAAACCTCATATGGGTCATCCTTTAATTCTTTTCACACTTCTCTTAGCAATGATCACGTAGAATCAAAGGTTATAACCATATCTGACGACTCTGGTTCAGAATGAGCGTCAGAGCCTTGGAGGGAGAAACTTCTTCTTCAGGGTTGCTAAATGCCCGTAATTTTATAAAATGCTGGAAGGAGAAAAATTTACGCTGAAGTCTCAATGCCCTCTCTAGTTCTTTCGAAATAGGAATTGCAAGTCAAATTACTAAGCGGGGAACGCGCTAAAGATGTTTTCCAAGTTCTTCTAAGGACTAAAGGTAATGAGCCTAGTGACACTGAGTTATTGGAACACTTGAATCTTTAGGCCTGACGGGATATTCCGATGTATGATTGGGTTAATCTAAAGATAGAGGGTACTCCCTTGGTTTTAAACACTGATGTCACCCTTGGTGATGCTAATATTGTGGTCGGTGACCTTTCAGAATGGTTGGTCCTCTTAGTGTTAGGGAAAAGAGGATATGCTACTCTTTTAACAAATGTATGCTCCCATTTTATGAGTGCATGTATGCAACAATAGCATTTCGACTTCCCTTTTTTGAATTTGAACTAGTCGTCCTTATATGAGTGTCTTCCAATTATGTGCAGAGTATACATCCACAGAGCCCTCCCTTAATATATTTTTTAATTTTTTTTGTCCGAGGCATACTGTGACAGCCCGATTTTATTTCCATATTTATTTATTAGGTGTTTATTTTTATTAATGATTATTTGGTGTGTTTCATGGTTATATGAATATTTTAGTAGATGTGTTAAGTTTAGAAATTATCTAATGGGCCAAATTAATTAGAATGTGGAGTTGGGTGGGTTAAGCACAAATAACAAAGTTAGCAAAGGTGTTATGTTAGAAAACCCTAACTTAGAAAGAAAATAGAAGGAAGAGAAGCTAGAATAGAAGAGAAGAGAAAAAGGGGAGATTATTGAAGAAGAAGAAGAAGAAGAAGAAGAAGGACTAGAGATGAAATCTAAGCCAAGGTAAGGGTGTGAATCCAAGTGATTATGGATAGATATAATTGGGTAATGTATGTGGGGTTAGCAAATACATGATTTTGGATTGGTAGTTACTATTTCATGAGAGTTGTCTTGGAATTAGTATGTTAATATATGAATTATGTGAAATATAACTTATTATAATGATTCTATGTATGATTGTCATACCCCAAAATTTGCCCATACTATTTCTCCTATTCAAAGTCAAATCAAAATACAAAGCTCCAAGATACACTTGAAGGATAGAAAAACACTTAGAAAGGGGGGGTTTGAATAAGTGTAGCTTTAAAACTTGACAGATAAAAATAAATTGCACAGTTATTTTTATTCTGGTTCGTTGTTAACTAAACTACTCCAGTCCACCCCCGCAGAGATGATTTACCTCAACTGAGGATTTAATCCACTAATCGCACGGATTACAATGGTTCTCCACTTAGTCAGCAACTAAGTCTTCCAGAGTCTTCTGATCACACACTGATCACTCCAGGAACAACTGCTTAGATACCCTCTAAGACTTTTCTAGAGTCTACTGATCCACACGATCACTCTAGTTACAACCTGCTTAGATCACTTCTAAGACTTCCTAGAGTATTCTGATCCACACGATCACTCTAGTTCCTTACAACTTAATGTAATCAATTCTAAGAGTTTACAAATGCTTCTTAAAAGCGATAATCACAAACTGTGATATTTCTCTTAACGTTTAAGCTTAATCTCACTAATATATTACAACAGCAATGTAGTGAGCTTTGATGAAGATGAAGATTCTGAGCTTTGATTTGAACAGAGTTTAAGCAAGTTGATTTGAGTTGTTTTGGTGCGGAATCGTTAACCTTGCTTCTCATCAGAACTTCATATTTATAGGCGTTTGGAGAAGATGACCGTTGAGTGCATTTAATGCTTTGCGTGTTCCGTACAGCATCGCATTTAATGTTATACGCTTTTGTCAACTACCTCGAGCCTTGTTCACGCTGTTTCTACTGACGTAGCCTAGAATAGCTTTTAACGTTCCTTTTGTCAGTCAGCGTAGCTTGCCACTTGTACTTCCTTCTGATCTGATGTTTGTGAATACAACGTTTGAATATCATCAGAGTCAAACAGCTTGGTGCATAGCATCTTCTGATCTTCTGACCTTGAAGTGCTTCTGAGCGTGATACCATCAGTACTTCAGTGCTTCTGTTCTCTTGTTCTTCTGATGCTTCCATAGACCCATGTTCTGATTCTGCTTCGACCATCTTCTGATGTCTTGCCAGACCATGTTCTGATGTTGCATGCTGAACCCTTTGAGACAAAGCTTCTGAGCGCTGAATTATGCGTACTCTTTATATATTTCCTGAAAAGGAAATTGCATTGGATTAGAGTACCATATTATCTTAAGCAAAATTCATATTATTGTTATCATCAAAACTAAGATAATTGATCAGAACAAATCTTGTTCTAACAATCTCCCCCTTTTTGATGATGACAAAAACATATATAAATGATATGAATTTGCGATCAGAAAGAATAGACGGCAAAAGACAAATTACACAGCTATAGCATAAGCGTATGAATATGTCTCCCCCTGAGATTAACAATCTCCCCCTGAGATAAATAATCTCCCCCTGAAATAAATACTCGAAGAACTTTAATAAAAGACTTCCCTGATTATTTCGGTAGAGACGATCATATAAGCTTCTTGTCTTCAGAGAATTCATAGCTTTTGACTTCTGCTTCCATTGGACAGCTTCAGAACTAGAATTTCTTTAGATCCCTAGAACACTCACAGCTTCTGATTCCTGCTTCCATCTAGGACAGCTTCAGAACTTGAATTTCTTTGATCTTCTGAACATTCACAGCTTCTGATTTCTGCTTCCATCTAGGACAGCTTCAGAACTTGAATTTCTTTGATCTTCTGAACATTCACAGCTTCTGATTTCTGCTTCCATTTAGGACAGCTTCAGAACTTGAGTTTTCTGGATCTTTAGAACATTCACAGCTTCTGATTTCTGCTTCCCTCGGATAGCTTCAGAGCTTGAATTTCTACCAACATCACTTCATGCTAGATTTGTATCAGAACATTGTTGAATGTACCAGAGCATCATCTGAGCATCTCTACATCCTGAAATGTTACAGAACAAAAACTAAACGACAAAAGTCAGCATGAACGAGTCAGAACATAAAATGTATATTCGAACACATGATATGTATCAGAGCCATATAGGCTAAAATAATGTATCAGAGCAAATAGAATTTTGTCAGATCAAATAGTCAAATATGGATCAAATTCTATTATCAGTGCTTCTGATCTCTGAAGCTTGACAGCACTAAGCTTGCTTCAGTTTCCATGGTTTTGCTTCTTGTGTTTGCTTTGAAGATTCTCTTCACTTCTTTATACCTGCAAAACACTTAAACCATATAGAACTTGCAGTTCTTGTTAGTAAATGTGTGGGAGCTTTACCCAGCAACTGATAGATTAATCAAATCATTTATCATTTATCTTCTCCCCCTTTTTGTCATAACATCAAAAAAGAATATTCCAAAAGATTCAGATGAATAAAACGACAAATAAAATCACTGGAATGTAAATTAAGGAAACTTTTTATTGATAATCAAAAGATATTACAAAAGGTTCCTATGTTTAACAAGATGAGAAACATTCCTAGCAAATACATAAAAAGTCATCCCAAGAGGAAATGACTACAAAAAATTAAAAACAGCACCCTAGCAGGACACGCTCTGTGTCAACCCATCAAGAATCCCTGTGGATTCTTGTCTTCCAGACTAGAACCTCCACTGTAGGAGAGATCCAAGTGACCAAAGAGGAAGAGAGGGACAGTTCACAGACAGAGAGCTAATGTTGCAAACGGGGCTTTCCCTTAACATAGAAGTTAAGAATATCATTCTTAACCTCCTCCCATAACTCAAGAAAGTCTTCTGTCTTTGGGTGAAAGTTGATAACAACATCAAAGAAGAGGTCTGACGTGAGAGGAATTAGGAGAGCCATCCCGAGATATGCAGAGATCTGTCGCCTTTGAGTCATAGATCCTCAACAGACTTAGGATGAACGCTAGGTTTGAGCTAGGATTTTTTTTTTTTTTTAAAAAGAAGAAAAACTTGTTTGAGTAAGAGAAGAAAACGGAAGAGAGAAAGAAATAACTTGATGAGGAATGCAAAGTGAGAGAGATATAAGAGGTAAAAAGAAACGTTTGAAGAATATAAAAAAGAAAAACTGAAAGAGAGTAAATGATGAAAAGCATTTAATGTTACGTGACGTGAGGAGAGATAATAAAGACAGATGAGGTGACTAGCACAGTTACCTATGGTCGGCGTCCCTTCAACTGCACGCGCGCTTATCCATGAATAGTAACGACAGGTTTACCATCCCGAGATAAAACGTTACAGCTGTTTTGCTTTAAAAGAGATTCTGAATCAACTTAGACAATGAAACGTTAGTAATAACCGAATCATAATTTCTAGAAGATTTCAATCAGAACTTCTGATTAAAAAAAATAGTCCATTTTCATTTCAGAAGATACTCATACATGAGAACTTCTCATCTCCTCATTCCGGGCATAAATCCATACTGATGTTCTTCAGAATGAACTTAAACCTATCTTCAGCCAGGGGTTTTGTAAAAATATCAGCCCATTGATGGTCTGTATCAACAAAGTTTAAAGATATAACACCCTTCTGAACATAGTCCCTTATGAAATGATGTTTAATCTCAATATGTTTAGCTTTTGAATGAAGAATAGGATTCTTAGATAAACATATAGCAGAAGTATTATCACAGAATATAGGAATGTTACTCTCAAATATCTGATAATCTTCTAACTGACTCTTCATCCAGAGCATCTGTGTACTGCAACCAGCAGCAGCGACATATTCTGCTTCTGTTGTTGATAGAGCAATAGTTGCTTGCTTCTTGCTGTACCAGGAGATCAAATGACTTCCAAGAAATTGGCAACTTCCTGAAGTACTCTTTCTTTCAATTCTGTCTCCAGCATAGTCAGCATCGCAGAATCCTACTAAGTTGTATTCTTTAGATTTTCTGTAAACTAAGCCAACATTAGTAGTACCTTTCAGATACCTTAGAATTCTCTTAACAGCAGTTAAATGAGATTCTCTAGGATCTGATTGGAATCTAGCACACAAACAAACACTGAACAGAATGTCAGGTCTAGAAGCAGTCAGATATAGAAGAGATCCAATCATACCTCTGTATAACTTCTGATCTACCTTCTTACTTACCTCATCCTTACCTAGGATGCATGTTGGATGCATAGGAGTTTTGGCTTCTTTGCAGTCCAGAAGATTAAACTTCTTCAGAAGTTCCTTCACATACTTGGTTTGGTGAACATACGTTCCTTCTGATGTTTGATTTATTTGTATTCCAAGGAAATACTTGAGTTCTCCCATCATGCTCATTTCAAACTCAGCCTGCATAGACTCAGCAAACTCCTTTCCAAGTGTAGCATTAGATGTTCCAAAAATAATATCATCTACAGATATTTGACAAATTAAAATATCCCTTTTAAAGGTTTTACAAAAGAGAGTAGTGTCCACTTTTCCTCTAGTGAAACCATTATCCAGAAGGAAAGAACTTAAGCGTTCATACCAAGCTCTGGGAGCCTGTTTCAATCCATACAATGATTTCTTTAGTTTAAAAACATGATTAGGAGACATAGAGTCTTCAAAACCAGGAGGTTGATGGACATAAACTTCTTCATCTATATAACCATTTAAGAAGGCACTCTTAACATCCATTTGATAGAGAGTGATGTTATGTTGAGTGGCAAATGAAATTAATAGACGAATAGATTCTAACCTGGCCACTGGTGCAAAGGTTTCTGTATAGTCAATCCCTTCTTGCTGACTATAACCCTGAGCCACCAGTCTGGCTTTGTTCCTTACCACTTCACCTTTCTCACTGAGCTTGTTTCTGAAGACCCATTTTGTACCGATTATATTGAATCCATCAGGTCTAGGAACAAGATCCCAAACATCATTCCTTGTAAACTGATTCAGTTCTTCTTGCATAGCAATTATCCAGTCTGGATCTTCTAGAGCATGATCAACAGAAGTTGGCTCGATCAAAGATACAAGACCTAATTGACAGTCTGCATTGTTCTTAAGGAATGCTCTTGTTCTGATTGGATCATCCTTCTTTCCAAGAATGACATCTTCTGAATGACCAGAGATGAGTCTGGATGATCTCCTGACAGATGGTTCTTCAGAAATGCTTAGATTCTCCAGAGAAGCTGATACTTGATCTTCCGATTCTTTGCTTCTGAGAGGTTCTGCTTCTGATGCGTTGCTTCTTGGCTCAACAACTTCTGATATATCAATATCACAATCTGCAAAATTATCAAACTGCTTTGGTTTTTCAGAACCAAGCTTATCATCAAACCTGATATTGATTGATTCTTCTACAGTCAATGTTTCGGTATTGTATACCCTGTAGCCTTTTGAGCGTTCAGAATATCCAAGAAGGAAACACTTTTGTGCTTTGGAATCAAACTTACCAAGATGATCTTTAGTGTTCAGAATAAAGCATACACATCCAAAAGGATGGAAATATGAAATGTTGGGCTTTCTATTCTTCCACAATTCATAAGGAGTCTTATTAAGAATAGGTCTGATAGAGATTCTATTCTGAATATAGCATGCAGTGTTTATTGCTTCTGCCCAGAAATGCTTAGCCATATTGGTTTCATTGATCATGGTTCTGGCCATTTCTTGCAGAGTCCTATTCTTTCGTTCTACAACCCCATTTTGCTGCGGAGTTCTAGGACAAGAGAAATCATGGGCAATACCATTTTCTTTGAAGAATTCTTCAAAGGATCTGTTCTCAAATTCACCACCATGATCACTTCTGACCTTTATGATTTTACACTCTTTTTCAGATTGAATCTGAATGCAGAAATCAAAGAACACTGAATGAGTCTCATCCTTGTGTTTCAAGAATTTTACCCATGTCCAGCGGCTATAATCATCTACGATGACTAATCCATATTTCTTCCCTCTGACAGATGCTGTTTTGACTGGGCCAAACAGATCAATGTGCAAGAGTTCTAATGGCCTTGAGGTAGAAACAACATTCTTGGACTTGAATGCAGGTTTGGAGAACTTGCCCTTCTGACATGCTTCACAAAGAGCATCTGATTTGAATTTCAGATTAGGGAGTCCTCTGACCAGATTCAGTTTGTTAATCTGAGAAATCTTTCTCAAACTAGCATGACCTAATCTTCTGTGCCAGACCCACTGCTCTTCAGAAACAGACATAAGACAAGTCACCTTCTGACTCATAAGATCTTGCAGATTTGTCTTATAAATGTTGTTCTTCCTCTTGCCTGTAAATAGGATTGAGCCATCCTTCTGATTTACAGCCTTGCAAGACTCTTGATTAAAGATTATATCATAACCATTGTCACTCAATTGACTGATAGATAAGAGGTTATGTGTTAATCCTTCTACAAGAAGTACATTAGAAATGGAAGGAGAGTTACCAGACTTTATAGTTCCAGAGCCAATTATCTTGCCCTTCTGATCTCCTCCAAACTTGACTTCTCCACCAGACTTAAGCACCAGGTCTTGGAACATAGACCTTCTTCCTGTCATGTGTCGTGAGCATCCAGAGTCCAGGTACCATGACATGTTGTGCTTTGTCCTTTTTGCAGTCAAGGATATCTGCAATAGGAATAATCTTATCCTTAGGTACCCACATCTTTTTGGGTCCTTTCTTGTTAGATTTTCTCAAGTTCTGATTGAACTTGGGTTTAACATTGTAAGCAATAGGAGGAACAGCATGATAATTCTTAATGTGAGTTCCATGATATTTCCTAGGTTGTGTCACATGCTTTTTGGTGTGTGTTATGTGAAAGCTTTGAGCATGTGAAGTGTGCCTAATATCATGGGAGTGGCCATACTTGAACTGATCATACAATGGCTTGTATGTGAATTTCATTTCATCAACAGGTTCAAGTTTGTATGGGGTTTCACCCTCAAAACCAATGCCAACTCTTTTGTTTCCAGACACAGCATATATCATAGAAGCTAGCTGACTTCTGCCAATACTTCTAGATAAGAACTTCCTGAAACTTAAATCATATTCTTTCAGAATATGGTTTAGACTAGGAGTGGATTTTTCTGAATCAGAAGGAGATCCAACATTATTGGATAGTTTTAAAAGTTTTTCTTTTAATTCAGAATTCTCCAACTCAAGCTTCTTTGTTTCAAATTCAAATAGCTTTTTCAGCTTTTTGTATTTGAGACTAATCTGAGACTTGAGTTCCAGAAGTTCAGTTAGACCGGAAACTAACTCATCTCTAGTAAGTTCAGAAAATACCTCTTCAGAATCTGATTCTGATGTAGATTCTGATCTGTCATCTTCTGTCGCCATCAGCGCACAGTTAGCCTGCTCATCTTCAGAGTCTGAATCATCTTCTGACTCATCCCAGGTTGCCATAAGACTTTTCTTCTTATGAAACTTCTTCTTGGGATTTTCCTTCTGAAGATTTGGACATTCATTCTTGAAGTGTCCAGGCTCATTGCATTCATAGCACATGACCTTCTTCTTGTCAAATCTTCTTTCATCAGAAGATTCTCCACGTTCAAATTTCCTTGAACTTCTGAAGCCTCTGAACTTCCTTTGCTTGGTCTTCCAGAGTTGATTTAGCCTTCTGGAGATCAAGGACAGTTCATCTTCTTCTTCAGATTCTGATTCTTCAGGATCTTCTTCTCTAGCCTGAAAAGCGTTAGTGCATTTCTTGATATTTGATTTTAATGCAATAGACTTACCTTTCTTTTGAGGCTCATTTGCGTCCAGCTCTATTTCATGACTCCTCAAGGCACTGATAAGCTCTTCCAGAGAAACTTCATTCAGATTCTTTGCAATCTTGAATGCAGTCACCATAGGACCCCATCTTCTGGGTAAGCTTCTGATGATCTTCTTTACGTGATCAGCCTTGGTGTATCCCTTGTCAAGAACTCTCAATCCAGCAGTAAGAGTTTGAAATCTTGAAAACATCTTTTCAATGTCTTCATCATCCTCCATCTTGAAGGCTTCATACTTCTGGATTAAAGCTAGAGCTTTAGTCTCCTTGACTTGAGCATTTCCTTCATGAGTCATTTTCAAGGACTCATATATGTCATAGGCCGTTTCCCTGTTAGATATCTTCTCATACTCAGCATGAGAGATAGCATTCAGCAAAACAGTTCTGCATTTATGATGATTCCTGAAGAGCTTCTTCTCATCATCATTCATTTCCTGCCTTGTCAGCTTTACGCCTCTGGCATTTACTGGATGTTTGTAACCATCCATCAGAAGATCCCATAGATCACCATCTAGACCCAGAAAGTAACTTTCCAGTTTATCTTTCCAGTATTCAAAGTTTTCACCATCAAATACTGGTGGTCTAGTATAACCATTGTTACCATTGTATTGCTCAGCAGAGCCAGATGTAGATGCAGGTGGGTCTGTTGGAATTTCACCAGCCATCTTTTACTGAAGCGTTTTTCTCTTCCTGAATCTTTTCTAAACACGGTTAAGTGCTTGCACCTTAGAACCGGCGCTCTGATGCCAATTGAAGGATAGAAAAACACTTAGAAAGGGGGGGTTTGAATAAGTGTAGCTTTAAAACTTGACAGATAAAAATAAATTGCACAGTTATTTTTATCCTGGTTCGTTGTTAACTAAACTACTCCAGTCCACCCCCGCAGAGATGATTTACCTCAACTGAGGATTTAATCCACTAATCGCACGGATTACAATGGTTCTCCACTTAGTCAGCAACTAAGTCTTCCAGAGTCTTCTGATCACACACTGATCACTCCAGGAACAACTGCTTAGATACCCTCTAAGACTTTTCTAGAGTCTACTGATCCACACGATCACTCTAGTTACAACCTGCTTAGATCACTTCTAAGACTTCCTAGAGTATTCTGATCCACACGATCACTCTAGTTCCTTACAACTTAATGTAATCAATTCTAAGAGTTTACAAATGCTTCTTAAAAGCGATAATCACAAACTGTGATATTTCTCTTAACGTTTAAGCTTAATCTCACTAATATATTACAACAGCAATGTAGTGAGCTTTGATGAAGATGAAGATTCTGAGCTTTGATTTGAACAGAGTTTAAGCAAGTTGATTTGAGTTGTTTTGGTGCGGAATCGTTAACCTTGCTTCTCATCAGAACTTCATATTTATAGGCGTTTGGAGAAGATGACCGTTGAGTGCATTTAATACTTTGCGTGTTCCGTACAGCATCGCATTTAATGTTATACGCTTTTGTCAACTACCTCGAGCCTTGTTCACGCTGTGTCTACTGACGTAGCCTAGAATAGCTTTTAACGTTCCTTTTGTCAGTCAGCGTAGCTTGCCACTTGTACTTCCTTCTGATCTGATGTTTGTGAATACAACGTTTGAATATCATCAGAGTCAAACAGCTTGGTGCATAGCATCTTCTGATCTTCTGACCTTGAAGTGCTTCTGAGCGTGATACCATCAGTACTTCAGTGCTTCTGTTCTCTTGTTCTTCTGATGCTTCCATAGACCCATGTTCTGATTCTGCTTCGACCATCTTCTGATGTCTTGCCAGACCATGTTCTGATGTTGCATGCTGAACCCTTTGAGACAAAGCTTCTGAGCGCTGAATTATGCGTACTCTTTATATATTTCCTGAAAAGGAAATTGCATTGGATTAGAGTACCATATTATCTTAAGCAAAATTCATATTATTGTTATCATCAAAACTAAGATAATTGATCAGAACAAATCTTGTTCTAACAACACTCTCCTAAGCAAAGATCAGAAAATCAGGGTTTTGTTGTTCTGAGGGAAAATCAATGAATCTATGGCTCCAAGGCACTCCATATGTCCTATAATATCTCACATTATCTCTATGACAAGTATCAAGTCTCAGCTTAAAGGGTTGGTCACCGAATTGTTCAGAAAGTCAGCAGTCGACTGAATTGACCTAAAAGTCAACTGTGGTCAAAGTACAGTCAAAATTCCTGATTTTTTTGTCAAGATCCTAATATTGAAGTATCATTCGCCATTTGATCAAGTATTGATCATGGTTCATCAAGGAAAGATCAAAAATCAACAGTTCAAAAAGTTTCTAAATTAAGGTTTGTATTGGAGAAAGTCAACTGAACTTTGACCATCCATAACTTTCACATGGAAAGTCAGAAATTTTCCATCCAAAGCTCATTTTTAAGTAAATTTGATTCTCTACAACTTTGTCTCTCACATGCCGAGTCTAAAAATGCTCCATTTGAGAGATATGGACCAAAACAATATAGGTAATTTCAAAAGTCAACCGAAAGACATTTTTTTCAAAAGGACACACAAGAAGCATGGAAAATAATTTTGATATGAGACCAAAGACACTGGTTAGAAGACTCTTTAAGTTTTCTAAAAAGTCCTAAAACACTCCCATGCCTAAAAAATCGAGAGAGATATACCTTGTCAAAGTTGGGCTATTTTGGAGGGAAAAATGTGAAAGAATTTGGATATTTTTGCAAAGAGGCCCATGAGTTTAAGATCCAATCTTGCGAAACAAATCATCTAGAAGCTCTAATCTTAAGGAAACGAAAATATGATGAATATTTGATTTTTATTTGAATTTTTTACTCATTTAAGTCATATATTTAATTAATATTGGAAGAAAAATTGAAAAGATTTGTTTTCTCTTCAATTTCAATCATCATTAACCATCAAAATATCTCAATATTCATTCCAAATTCGTGCATAGGCTAAGTGTGTGGAAAAGATTGAGATTGGCCATAATTAGTAATATTTTCTATCAAATTTTTTTCAAATTGCAAATCAAAGATTCAACAAGATTTCTTTTGGTTTTGTTGACCTAAATCAATCCCTATAAGTACACAAACCATTCATATGCAAGGGTTCACAAAAATTCTGCAAGAGGAACCCTAGAGCCGAGTCCAAAATTCCAAGAAAATCTCAAAGTCCAATTCTGAGATTAAAGCCAATTCAAGGTGTTCTAATCATCCATACACGTTCCCTGAAGACCATTGAAGGTGTTTGGATCCTTGCTCGACATCAACAACTCCAGAATTACCTCCAATAAGCCAAGGTATGTCGAAACTTTTTTTGATTCGATTGCATTAATTCATGAGGCATAAACATAAATTGAGTGCATAATATTGTTTGTTATGGTCTGATTATCATTTCTGGAAATTTTGGTGAGTTTTGAACGTGGGAATCTGAAACCACCATATTAGGGTTCATTAGCTTGATTTAGGGCTTTTTGCTCAAGCCAAAATTAGGATAAACTATTGGCATATTCAAGTTCAGGGGATCTGGACTATTCAAATGTACAGGTCGCGAAACGTTTTTGGTTCGGTTTGCATGTATTCGCTATTTTCAGGTCACGCATCCATAGCGCTTTTTATAAAAAGCGCTGTAAAAGAGGCAGTTGCAGAAATCCAAAGGAGGAAGACGATGAGCTGGCACGATGCGATTGGCCAGTTCGAATCTGTTTTGGCGCGCGTTGGCTGATGGACGAATGGATCCAGCGTGATATGAAACACGCGCTACCCTGTGCCCTCATCATCCTGGCTCTCCATCTGATCGACCACTTAATCCAATGCCCAGAACACGCATGTGCATCAAAGACCACCACGCGCGCGCCACACTGGATCACCCAGTTAAGTTTTCAATTTTTTTTTTATTTTTAATTATATAATTCTTTTATTTATTTCTTTTCATTAATATATATGTATATTTGTTTTTTTGTTTTTTTTTTCTCTTTTACTAATAAAACTAGTTTTCTAAAATCCTTTTTTTTATAATAATAATATTTATTTATTTCATAATACTTATTATATTTATATTACTTATATTATTACTATATTCATTTTATTTACTAATATTTATTTATTTACTCATATTTATCTTATTTTATTTATATTTATTTATCCTATTTATTTTATTTATAAACTTATTATATTTATATTATTTATTTTATCTTCTTTTTATTAATTATTATTTAAAATTAGTTTATTTATTTAAATATCTTTAATAAAATCATATTAATTTTATTTAACGCCCGAATCGGGGTTTACAAGAACACTGCCCTACACTAAAATATTATTCTTGTGTATTCTTTTCAGGATTGACTTCTCAGGTATCTTCCGACTACGCGCCTGATCAAGATCCGAAGCTAAGTATTCCATTTAATTATTATTTTAAAGTTTATTTTGTTTCCTTTTAATTAGGGTTTGCCTTTAAATAAATCTTGCCTACATTCACTTTTCTGCTTTTGCCAAATATTTTCAGGTCAACCCCCGACTACGAACCATACCAGATCAAATTCAAAGCTAAGTGTTTATCTATTTATTTTAATTTCTGTTATCCTTTTATTTTTTATTAGGGTTAGCTATGTATGTCTCTGAACTGATAATGCACTCACCCTACTTTTGTTTGCTATTTTTCCCACCTTTTCAGGGTTTGCCAACCGTCAAAGCTCGAATAGTCGGTAACCCTAAACGTTAATCTCCTTTATTCTTCTGCTTTTATTTATTTATTATTGCCCGCTGGTTTCATCTCCCCTTTCCTCCGCTAGTTTCTTTTTCCCCTTCCCCGTATTGCTTTAATTATATTTGTTTATTGATTGATGTGGTTAGTAATTTTAGGGAGTGCAACCCTGAATTAAATTAGAATCACTTAATCATTATAAGATAATTTATTCTGAACTAATCATGTGATTGTTGCACACACGCACACTTTTGGGGTAACCTCTTTGCTGCCTGTTGCTTGTTGCCTTTGTTGCCTTGTGTTTTTGCAGAATAGCCACGTCCCTCGAATACGAGGATACCTCAACCATGTTGCCTCGATTAAGATCATGGGTCCCTAATGATGCTGCCTTCGATACACTAAACATGATCTCGACCCTCGGAAGTTGCCTATGAAAGGCTGAGGTATCCTCTGGTTGCCTACGAAAGGCTATTCTGGTCTTCCCCTTAGACTACCTGCCTTTCTATGGCATGGGACAGTCTTATGGCGAACGACATTGCGACGACCCTTCAACCTCCAAATGAAAGGCTTCCTGCCCTCTTATGGCATGGATAGACCCTTTCACCCTGAAAGGCTAAAAGAACATTTTTCATCTAACCAGGTAATTGCCCCTAATTACTTTGCCTTGCTCTAAAACCTTTTTAATATTCTTTCTCATAAACCTTCAAAATGGCTACGCTCATTTACGAGCTAAAGTCCATATTCACTTCTTCTACATTTCTGAAAACAAAGAGCAAAGCAATTAAGAGCCCATGGAAAACCATGGATGCAAAGGGTGCCTTACACCTTCCCTTTGCATAATTACCCCCCCGAACCCTGTTTTTATTTAAAAGGTTTTTCCTGTTCTTTTAGCCTTTCCGATATTTGGATAAAATAAAAGTCGGTGGCGACTCATGCTTAACCGTACATTTCAATATAAAAGTCAGTTCACCGTATTACAGAACTGGAGACTCTGCTGGGGAGAATTTTCTTATAAAAGAGGGGTTACCTTAAAAGTTTAGGAACACTTTAATTGTTTTCTATTTTTTGCTTTGTTTGTTTTGTTTTTCAGGGGCGTTTTCGGAATTAACTAAAGGACGAATCCTACACCCGGATTCAAGTACATCTAAGATAGGAAGTGGCATAGTCATGGCGACCTCCTTCATGTATGTGGAGTATTGGTCAATATGAGAGTTCACGCTTAAGTTAGGCCTCTATGGGTGTTTGCATGCTTCTCTTGTATGAGGGAGGTTCATGCGGATGTCCGTGGGTGAGTAGGAGCTTAAGGACCTTTAGTTACCTTTAACCCGTCTTGACTTTTAGGAACGTAGTGGGGGGACTACTCTTGATGTATGTTGAGAGCATAGTCGCTACCCGATACTACAGCTCAGATAGGTTCTTTCTCAAAGTATCATTGCATGGTATGTATGTATGTATCATGTTCGAGGGTGCTTTAGGAGCGCTGACAATTCTGGGTAACTCGGTAGAACCCGTTGCTGATATCATTTTTATCCCTAGAAATAACTTTGGGAAGGGTATCTCACATGATTTAAACTCCATGCAAGCCAAGCCTAAGGAAATTGTGTGATTTGTGTGGACTTATTTGTGTTTGTGCATCATGCATACATGCATCATTCATACATGGCATGACTAACCCATTTCAAGGAATTGGGATTTTTAACCGTATATTATTTTGTAGGTTGTTTGAGATATGGAAACCAAAGGCCGTAAACCGTTCTTCCTCAATTTCAAGAAAGTACCTACACCATTAAAGGTTTTCTGCGACAACATTTCTGGTTCTCTCAGATTCAGTGAGTCTCTCAACATGCTTATCGGTTTGGTATGAACTAATGTGGATGAAGTTCTTCTCAACAACATGATTCAATTCTATGATCCGTTACTACATTGCTTCACTTATAGAGATTTTCAATTGGTACCATCTTTGGAAGAATTCTCATACTTGCTGAGGCTCCCTATGCTCAATCAAATTCCTTATACTGGTAAAGAAGAAGATCCTAAGTGGGAAGTCATCGCTGCTGCCCTACACTTGCCAAGATCAGAGATTGAGAAGGTTTGGATTAGTAAGAAAGAATAGTCTGGATTACCCCTTGATTTCCTTTATGAAAAAGCGGAGATTTTTGCTAAAGCTTCGAGTATGGATGCTTTGGAAGCTGTTTTGTCTCTTTTGATTTATGGACAAGTCTTATTTTTTCATTATGACAAAATTGTTGATGTGGCTACTATCAAGATATTTCTCAGTAAGAATCCCGTTCCTACTTTACTTGGCGATTTGTTACATTCTATTCACTTCCGAGTATCGAAAAGGAAAGGTTGTGTCCTTGGATGTGCTCCGCTATTGCATAAGTGGTTTATTTCGCACTTACCGCTCTCCGTAAGAAAGAATGAAGAAGGTTTAACTTGGGCTCAAAGAATTATGAAGCTTTCTTTTGACGACGTCATTTGGTACCAAAAGGAGTTTGAAAGAACTTTGCTATTTGATAGTTGTGGAGAATTCCCTAATATACCTCTTCTTGGCGTTCGTGGAGGAATAACTTATAATCCTATTCTAGCTCGACATCAGTTTGGTTTTGCTTTAAAGGATAAGCCACGTTCCTTGTATCTCAGTTCAGAATATTTCAGCTATGATTCAGATGAGTCAAAGAAAAGAGATCTCTTCATCAAAGCTTGGTCGAAAGTAAAGAAAGTTGGTGCAAAAGATATAGGAAGGAGAAACTACATGCCATGGGACCCGTACTTCCAATGGGTTTATGATCGAGTGATGGAGTTTGGGATGCCTTACCCTTCTGATACGCCCATAGTACCAAGGGTAGCTCCTCCTGCTGTCCCAGTGGCATTTGAGCCATATGTTCCTGCTCCAAATGAAGATCTTGTTGCAACTGTTAACCAACTAAAGAGAGAAAGGGATGACTTTGAGAGACGCTTGCTAAAAGCTGAAGCTGAAAAGGAGGTGATGACACAAGATGCTAAAGAGCGAGAGACTTTACTTGATTACTTTTCTCGTAAATGGAAGATTGAAGATTTTGTTTCCCCGAATCAAATTAACTCATGGGAAAATGAAATTTCAAGGCTTGTTCAAGAAAGAGAAGATATGATCAAGGCACACAAAGAAGAAATTAGAGTTCTGAAAAGGAGGCGTCGTCAAGAAGACAAGATTACCGGAGCTTAGACTTTTATTATTTTTATTTATTATTATTTATTTCTTTTCATTCTGATGTAACCAAAGGATTATGACTTTATGAGCTCGTGATTTAATTAATAATAATGTTTTTTCTTCTTTTGTTTCAATCTGTGTTAAATCCTTTTAATTCCTTGAAAACATTGCATATGCATAAACATCGCATCACAGGTTTCATAAAAACAAATGCCTCATCTTTACGCTATTTATTTCAGTAAGAAAGATGGATCTCGAACAATCTGTCAAGAATCTCCAAGCTCAGAACGCTGAATTTCAAGCCTTGATCCTGAACTTGTCCAAGGGGCAAGACGAACTGAAAGCTCTTCTGACTAAGAAGACGAAGACTAAGAAAACCAAGGGAGTGATCAACCTGGGAAGAAGATTCAAAGGTCGTCCCAAGAAGGCCGAAGAATCTGGGATTCCTAAAGACGAGGAAGAGGAAGAGGAAGAAGATGATTTCAGTGTCAAGAACAACCATGGAAGCCATGTAGGTTCTGATGGTCAAGAAGAAGAGTATCCTCAAGATCCTGATGAGAAGTATAGGCTACTAGAAGAGCGTCTGAGAAGCGTGGAAATTCAGAAGGTACCTGGGCTGGATTTTGAAGAGCTGGGACTCATTCCTGGGGTCGTTATTCCTCCAAAATTCAAAACTCCCGCCTTTGTTAAGTATGATGGAGTCTCCTGTCCCAAGATGCACTTGAGGTCTTATGTAAGGAAGATTCAGCCTCACACTGCTGATAAGAGGCTCTGGATCCATTGCTTTCAAGAAAGCTTATCTGGAACTCAACTCGAATGGTACTATCAACTGGAGGGTACTAGCATTCGTACTTGGGTAGATTTGGTTTTTGCTTTCTACAAGCAATACCAATATAATTCCGATCTCGCACCAACTCGCATGCAACTACAAAGCATGTCTATGGGACCTAAGGAAAGTTTCAAGGAGTATGCGCAAAAGTGGAGAGATCTAGCTGGAAGAGTCCAACCTTCCTTGACTGATAGGGAGTTGGAGGAAATGTTCATGGGCACGTTAACTGGGCCGTTCTATAGTCACTTGCTGGGTAGTTCTTCATCTGGGTTTACTGATCTTATCTTGACTGGAGAACATGTTGAGAATGGTATTCGAAGTGGGAAGATTCAAGTGGGTGCATCTTCTGGTACTGCAAAGAAGCCATATCATGGAACAAATGAGTCTAATGTTGTTCATAGCCAGAGGGGCCGTAATAAGAATGATCAGAACCAATATGTTGGAGCTGTCCTCATCTCTACGCCAACACCTCAACAAACTCCTAGACAAGGATATCAGCGTAGGCCAGACGCACCTAGAAGGAAATTCACTAAAATCAACATGCCTTTATCTCAGGCCCTGCAACATTTATTGAAAGCCAATCTGATCACCATAAGAGATCCTCCAAAGAACATCACCACTACGTCTCCAAACTATGATCCTAATGCAAAATGTGTCTATCACTCTAATAGCCATGGACACACTGCTGATAATTGTTGGGCATTAAAAACAAGATCCAAGACATGATAGATGCTGGCGAAATCGAGTTCGACCCCCCAGAGACCCCTAATGTCATCACTGCTCCTATGCCAAAACATGACAAAACCGTTAACGCTACCATGGACACCATCCATGTTTATGATGTGAGAGATCTGTCAACACCTCTCCCTGACATCAAGAGAAAGCTGTTGCGAGCTGGTTTATTTCCAGGTTGCGACCCAGGTTGTTATTACTGTGCATTCCTACCTAATGGTTGTGAGAATCTGAAAAGAGGTATCCAAGGCTGGATGGATCGTGGCACTATCATATTTGAGAAGACCCCTTCTATTGAAGATTTGTCTCGTGGCTTGAAAATTGAGGATGTCTCCGTCATTTCCAAAGTCCCATTGAAAATCCCCACCAAGGCTCCTTTTAAGATTTCTGCTGAACCCCGTGTGGCTCCGATCATTATTACTAAACCTGGTCCGATGCCATATTCTTCTGATAAAGCTATCCCTTGGAATTATGGTGCCGAAGTCTATGTTCGTGGAATAAAGCAAGAACTTGAATCTGATAAAGTTTCTGAGGATGCCAATCCTGACGTAGGTAATATTGCTGGAACTAGTAAAGTGACAAGAAGTGGAAGGGTGTTTTCTCCAGAGATCTCTCTGAATACTGCTTCACCTGCTGTTACTATTACTTCAAATGCTGATGCTCGTGGTAAAAAACCGTTGCATGAACCTGAGACCGTCACTGAAAATCCACCATCTGAAGAAACGAATGAGTTCCTAAAGATCATCCGCAAGAGTGATTATGACATTGTTGAACAAATGGGGCATACTCCTTCTAAGATCTCTATGTTGTCACTCCTGAGTTGTTCCAAGACTCACGCAAAAGCTATGATGAAGTTTCTAGAGGCCGCACATGTGCCACAAGAGATTTCTGTTACGCAACTCGAGAATTGTATTGCAAACCTGACGACAGAGAATTACCTTGGGTTTTCTGATGCTGATCTGAGTTCTAGTGGAAAGAATCATAACAAAGCGCTGCACATCTCCATTAAATGTGGGGGCACCACTCTAGCTCATGTACTGGTTGACAACGGCTCGTCTCTGAATGTACTACCCAAGCTGGTGCTGGACAAACTCAAGGTCGACGGAATTGAGCTGAAATCCAGTGATGTGATAGTAAAAGCTTTCGATGGCATAATGAGTACTGTATATGGCGAGGTCGAACTCCCGATCAGAGTAGGTTCCCAGACTTTCAATACTGTGTTCTATGTGATGGATATTCGTCCCGCCTATTCCTGTCTACTTAGACGTCCTTGGATACATGGGGCAAATGTTGTAACATCAACTCTCCATCAGAAACTGAAATATCCAGCAAAAGGCAAGATTGTTACCGTGTATGGTGAAGAAGAATATGTGGTGAGCTTCATAGATGAGACCAAGTATGTTGAATTCACTAGAGAAGCTTTTGAATCTCCCCGTCAAGCGTTCGAATTGATCCCTCAAGTGGTTCCTGAGACTAAGCATGTCTACACTCCTCCTAAAATTACAAGGGTTCCTCCTACAATGGCTTCTCTGAAAGACGCTAGGGCTGTGGTAGAAGAAGGTGGTTGCACCATCTGGGGGAAATTACCTGATATTCCTTACAAGTCCAACAAATGGGGTTTAGGCTGCACCGCTAAGGATCAGAAGGGAGAACAACATCCTCGTCCAGAAGGTTTGAATCATCATTTCATCAGCAAGGGAGTTAATGCCATTGGAGAAAATGAAGATAATTACAACCTGGACAAGTGGATCTTCCCTACATCAGACAAAGGGCTGGACAACTGGAAGACTGAAGACATTGTTTCTATCTCCTATAGTCAGGAGTAATTGTCGTTCTTAGTTCTATTTCTTGCTTTCCTTTATATTTCCAATTTTATATTCTGTATTCCAATAAACAATAAACTCTAAAGCCTTGTGTTCCGCCCGAGGCACAATGGTCCATTGTTAGAGCTTGTCATTTCATAAGCATATTTTCATTCAATAAAGCATTGGACGTTTCGTATTCAAAATTGTGTGTTCATTTTTATTTTCTTGCTTTACTTCTATAGCTATGTTTTCTTACACGCACCCACATACTGCACTGCAGATTCACATCCACTCTGGATCCTATTGATAACGAATCTGCTATTGCTAAATATGACTTTGAAAATTCGATATACCAAGCTGAGGTCGAAGGTGAGGAAGATTGTGAAGTGCCTAGAGAACTTGCCAGATTACTAGAGCAAGAAGAGAAGACTATACAGCCGCACGAAGAGCCAATCGAGGTTGTGAACATAGGTACTGACGAAGAAAGGAAAGAGATCAAGATAGGGGCTGAATTAAAGGATGTTGTCAAACAGAGATTGATCCAGATGTTATGAGACAATGTTGAGATTTTTGCTTGGTCCTATGAAGATATGCCTGGGCTTGATACTGATATTGTGGTCCACCGTCTACCGATTAAAGAAAATAGTCCCCCGGTTAAACAGAAGTTACGAAGAAGCAGACCTGACATGGCTCAGAAAATCAAAGAAGAGGTCGAGAAACAATTCAATGCTGGGTTTCTGAAAGTAGTGAGTTATCCGCCGTGGATTGCCAACATAGTACCCGTACCCAAGAAGGATGGAAAGGTCAGAATGTGTGTAGACTATAGAGATTTGAATCGAGCAAGTCCTAAGGATGATTTTCCCTTACCACATATTGACATTCTAGATAGTACCGCGCAATGCAAGGTGTTCTCCTTCATGGATGGTTTCTCAAGTTATAATCAGATCAAGATGGCACCCGAAGACATGGAAAAGACAACTTTCACTACGCCTTGGGGCACCTTCTATTACAAGGTCATGCCGTTTGGGTTGAAGAACGTTGGGGCAACATACCAACGTGCGATGGTAGCTTTGTTCCACGATATGATCCACAAAGAAATAGAAGTTTATGTTGATGATATGATTGCAAAATCCAACACTGAAGAAGAACATCTAGACCACATGCAGAAATTGTTTGATAGGTTGAAGAAGTACAAGCTGAGACTGAATCCGAACAAATGCACCTTTGGCGTAAGGTCTGGTAAGCTGCTGGGTTTCATTGTAAGTAGTAAAGGTATTGAAGTCGATCCTGCAAAGGTAAAAGCTATACAAGAGATGCCTTCTCCACGAAACGAGAAAGAAGTTAGAGGATTCCTGGGACGTCTGAACTACATTGCTAGATTTATCTCCCGTCTGACCGCTACTTGCGAGCCAATCTTCAAGTTGCTGAGGAAAGATCAAGTAGTAAAATGGAACGACCAATGTCAAGAAGCCTTTGACAAAATCAAGAAGTATCTGCAAGAACCTCCGATCATGATACCACCTGCTGAAGGAAGACCTCTAATTATGTACTTAACAGTGCTAGAGAACTCGATGGGGTGCGTACTGGGGCAACATGACGAGTCTGGTCGAAAAGAGCATGCAATATACTACCTTAGCAAAAAGTTTACTGACTGTGAAACAAGATACTCACTGCTCGAGAAAACTTGCTATGCTTTGGCATGAGCTGCTCGCCGACTGAGACAGTATATGTTGAACCATACCACTTTGTTGATTTCTAGAATGGATCCTATCAAGTACGTGTTCGAAAAACCCGCTCTCTCTGGACGAATAGCAAGATGGCAAATGATATTAACAGAGTACGACATCCAATACACAACACAGAAAGGAATCAAAGGAAGTGTAGTGGCAGATCATTTGGCTCAACAAGCTGTGGACGACTATCAATCCATGAGTTTTGAATTCCCAGATGAAGATGTCATGCTTGTTACTGATTATGAACAACCTGGCCCGGATGAAGGACCTGAACCAGGATCCCGATGGACTATGGTTTTTGATGGAGCTTCGAATGCACTTGGTAATGGTATTGGCGCTGTAATTATCTCTCCCGCAGGTGGACACACCCTGTTCACAGCAAGACTATGTTTCGACTGTACCAACAATATGGCTGAGTATGAAGCATGTATCTTGGGACTCAGAGCTGCTACCGACTTAAGAATCAAGTTCTTAGAAGTATATGGGGATTCAGCCCTAGTAATCAGTCAGATCAAAGGAGAATGGGACACGAAGCATCCTAATCTCATGCCTTACAAAGATTTGGTGCTATCTTTAATTCCATACTTCGAAGAGATTACTTTTGAAAATATTCCCCGAGAAGAGAATCAACTGGCAGACGCGTTAGCTACTATGTCATCCATGTTCAAGGTCAGATGGGACAACGAGGCTCCTATAGTCATTATTGAAAGATATGACGAACCCGCATACTGTTACGAGATAGTTACTGACGAGGTTGAAGAAACGCCATGGTTTCACGAAGTAAAAAGATACCTCGAGACTCAAGAATACCCTGAAGGGGCATCCATCAATGACAAGAAATTCTTAAGAAGGTTCGCATCCAAGTTCTTTCTGAGCAATGGAACCTTATACAAGCGCAATCATGATTCAACCCTGCTTCGTTGTGTGAACAAGAAGGAAGCAGAAGAGATCATGGAGGACATGCATGATGGCACTTTTGAAACCCATTCTAGTGGACATACTATGGCTAAAAAGATCCTGAGAGCGGGTTACTACTGGTCCACTATGGAAACCGACTGTCACCAACATTCTAGAACATGTCACAAATGCCAGATATACACCGATAAAGTGCACGTGCCTCCCGTTCCTCTAAATGTTATGACTGCTCCTTGGCCTTTTGCAATGTGGGGCATTGATATGATAGGAGAGATCAAACCGACCGCTTCCAATGGACACCGCTTCATCCTGGTGGCTATTGATTACTTCACCAAATGGGTAGAAGCTGCTTCATTTGCCTCCATTACCAAGAACGTGGTGGCTCGATTCATTAAGCATAACCTCATTTGTCGGTATGGCATTCCCGAAAGGATTATCACAGACAATGGCACTAATTTGAATAATAAGGCGATTACTGAGCTCTGCACACAGTTCAACATCAAGCACCACAACTCTTCTCCATATAGACCAAAGATGAATGGCGCTGTAGAAGCCGCCAACAAGAACATAAAGAAGATTGTACAGAAAATGACTGTGACTTACAAGGATTGGCATGAGATGTTACCATTTGCTCTCCATGGTTACCGTACTTCAGCACGCACTTCGACTGGGGCAACCCCGTTCTCGCTAGTCTATGGTATGGAGGCTGTGTTGCCGATTGAAGTTCAGATTCCATCCTTGAGGATCATGAAAGAGGCAGAGTTAGACGAAGACGAATGGATTCAAACTCGACTGGATCAGATAAACCTGATTGACGAAAAGAGGCTTGCGGCTGTTTGTCATGGACAATTATATCAGAAGCGTATGATCAAGGCATTTAACAAAAGAGTCAAACAACAAGTTTATCAAGCTGGTGACTTGGTCATAAAGAGAATTATTCTGCCACAAGGTGATCCTAGGGGCAAGTGGACGCCCACATATGAATGACCATTCGTGATCAAGAAAATATTCTCTGGAGGAGCAATGATACTCACTACTATGGATGGCAAAGACTTTCCGCATCCCGTGAACGCTGACATAGTCAAAAAATACTACGCATAAATAAGACCCGCTAGGTCGACGTACCTAGGCAAAAGTAAGGGCATCCCGACAAACCAAAAGGGTTTGGGCAAAAGTTAGGGATATACATAAAAAATTGTACACCCGTCAAGTTGAAAACCCGAAAAGGCGACTTGGGCAAAAAAGGGTATCCTGGTAGGCTGAAAACCTGAAAGGGAGGCCTAGGCAAAAGTTAAGGATTAAGCGTATGACTATGTCTCGTTCACGTTATTCATCAATCAGTTATACTCACAATGTCAAGTTCGAAGGGCTCGGATCGATTCAATCATCTTTCTCCAACAAGCAAGGGATGAGATGCTCGAAGACATAATAGCAATAGCAGAATTGAAACTCAATAGGATCGTTTCCACATAGCTATTTTTCTTTTGTTTTATTCTATACCTTTTTCAAAAAACACACAATATGTTCTTTATTTTGCCTATTCATGGCTTTCTTAATACAAGTTATTTTCTCTATCTCAAGTTTTCCTTTTCTTTTTCGAATACGCAAACGTCCAATGATAATTTTGAATGAACATATGCATATGAACATGATTATCATTTATCTTTCCTTTCGTAAAAATATCTATTAGACCTTTAGATAGGAAGGGCGAAAAGACAATGTCTAAAGAAATCCAGAAGTCCTCCTTCAAGGTCAACAATCTGAAGGAATCCCCACAGAGTACTCATTAAGAAGATATCTTCAAATACTCTCAACAAAAGACATAGTTCCCCAACAGAGTTTATCAATATCTCTTATCCCCAGTCTGGGTACGTCAAGACGCTATTCATCCCCAAGCAGAAATCATAAATCCCCAGCTATATATCTTCCATACAAGATAAAGATATCAGGGTCCCGATCAAGATGCTTCATATGATATGAATCGTGATCACACATCGCATACATATCCATACATTGCATATAAGTATCTCATAATAAACTCATGCATAACATACAACGTTTCTCATTTATTTTGAGAGACTCATTACATAACGCATGCATCATGGCATTATATAAATTGCTACACCCATTGTAGAATACAGGTATAGACAAATGAACGAAATCTCCAACTTTCCAGGATCTAATTCAGTTACTACGAACGGTACTGACACGGTCAACGCTCGAAGATCTAATTCATTCACCACGAACGGTGGTGACACGATCATTTTCAAAATATCTAATTCAGTTACTACGAACGGTACTGACACGGTCAGAGATCTAATTCCATCACCACGAACGGTGTGGACACGATCAACTGTTTTAAAGTCTAATTCAATTACTACGAATGGTGCTGACACGACAAAATATCTAATTCTATCATCACGAACAGTGTAGACACGATTATCTCTCCAAAATCTAATTCAGGTATTACGAACGGTACTGACACGATCAACTCTCAGAGATCTAATTCTATCACCACGAACGGTGTGGACACGATCAACTGTTTTAAAGTCTAATTCAGTTACTACGAACGGTGCTGATACGACAAGATATCTAATTCTATCATCACGAACGATGTGGACACGATCAATTATCAAGATCTAATTCAGGTATTACGAACGGTGTGGACACGATCAATTCTCAAAGATCTAATTCATCTACCACGAACAGTAATGACACGATCAACATTCAAACAACTACCGCTTCAAGTGCAGGTACATAACTTATCTTAATGATCATTTGAATGACATCTCTAAGCCCATCCCCGATGGTACAAATTTCTGGGTATTCTAGTGTTCAATTCTCTTCCACCTTCAGATACTGACTGGTATACAAACCACTCTACATCTTCAGGTTTAAGAAAATTGAACAGGGGCAGCTGTCATACCCCAAAATTTTCCCATACTATTTCTCCTATTCAAAGTAAAATCAAAATACAAAGCTCCAAGATACACTCTCCTAAGCAAAGATCAGAAAATCAGGGTTTTGTTGTTCTGAGGGAAAATCAATGAATCTATGGCTCCAAGGCACTCCATATGTCCTATAATATCTCACATTATCTCTATGACAAGTATCAAGTCTCAGCTTAATGGGTTGGTCACCCAATTGTTCAGAAAGTCAGCAGTCGACTGAATTGACCTAAAAGTCAACTGTGGTCAAAGTACAGTCAAAATTCCTGATTTTTTGTCAAGATCCTAATATTGAAGTATCATTCACCATTTGATCAAGTATTGATCATGGTTCATCAAGGAAAGATCAAAAATAACAGTTCAAAAAGTTTCTAAATTAAGGTTTGTATGGGAGAAAGTCAACTGAACTTTGACCATCCATAACTTTCACATGGAACATCAGAAGTTTTCCATCCAAATCTCATCTTGAAGGAATTTTGATTCTCTACAACTTTGTCTCTCACATGCCAAGTCTAAAAATGCTCCATTTGAGAGATATGGACCAAAACATTATAGGTCCTTTTCAAAAGTCAACCAAAAGACATTTTTTTCAAAAGGACACAAAAGGAGCATGGAAAATAATATTGATATGAGACCAAAGACACTGGATAGAAGACTCTTTAAGGTTTCTAAAAAGTCCTAAAACACTCCCATACCTCAAAAATTTAGAGAAATAGACCTTGTCAAAGTTGGGCTATTTTGGAGGGAAAAATGTGAAAGAATTTGGATATTTTTGCAAAGAGGCCCATGAGTTTAAGGTCCAATCTTGCAAAACAAGTCATCTAGAAGCTCTAATCTTAAGGCCACGAAAATATGATGAATATTTGATTTTTATTTGAATTTTTTATTCATTTAAGTCATATATTTAATTAATATTGGAAGAAAAATTGAAAAGATTTGTTTTCTCTTCAATTTCAATCATCATTAATCATCAAAATATCTCAATATTCATTCCAAATTCGTGCATAGGCTAAGTGTGTGGAAAAGATTGAGATTGGCCATAATTAGTAATATTTTCAATCAAATTTTTTCCAAATTGCAAATCAAAGATTCAACAAGATTTCTTTTGGTTTTGTTGACCTAAATCAATCCCTATAAGTACACAAACCATTCATATGCAAGGGTTCACAAAAATTATACAAGAGGAACCCTAGAGCCGAGTCCAAAATTCCAAGAAAATCTCAAAGTCCAATTCTGAGATTAAAGCCAATTCAAGGTGTTCTAATCATCCATACACGTTCCCTGAAGACCATTGAAGGTGTTTGGATCCTTGCTCGACATCAACAACTCCAGAATTACCTCCAATAAGCCAAGGTATGTCGAAACTTTTTTTGATTCGATTGCACTAATTCATGAGGCATAAACATAAATTGAGTGCATAATATTGTTTGTTATGGTCTGATTATCGTTTCTGGAAATTTTGGTGAGTTTTGAATGTGGGAATCTGAAACCACCATATTAGGGTTCATTAGCTTGATTTAGGGCTTTTTGCTCAAGCCAAAATTAGGATAAACTATTGGCATATTCATGTTCAGGGGATCTGGATGATTCAAATGTACAGGTCGCGAAACATTTTTGGTTCGGTTTGCATGTATTCGCTATTTTCAGGTCACGCATCCATAGCCCTTTTTCTAAAAAGCATTGTAAAAGAGGCAGTTGTAGAAATCCAAAGGAGGAAGACGATGAGCTGACACGATGCGATTGGCCAGTTCGAATCTGTTTTGGCGCGCGTTGGCTAATGGACGAATGGATCCAGCGTGATATGAAACACGTGCTACCATGTGCCCTCATCATCCTGGCCCTCCATCTGATCGACCACTTAATCCAATGCCTAGAACACGCATGTGCATCAAAGACCACCACGCGCGTGCTACACTGGATCACCCAGTTAAGTTTTCAATTTTTTTATTTTTAAATATATAATTCTTTTATTTATTTCTTTTCATTAATATATTTGTATATTTGTTTTTTTGTTTTTTTTCTCTTTTACTAATAAAACTAGTTTTCTAAAATCCTTTTTTTTTATAATAATAATATTTATTTATTTCATAATACTTATTATATTTATATTACTTATATTATTATTATATTCATTTTATTTACTAATATTTATTTATTTACTCACATTTATCTTATTATATTTATATAATTTATTTTATCTTCTTTTTATTAATTATTATTTAAAATTAGTTTATTTATTTAAATATCTTTAATAAAATCATATTAATTTTATTTAACGCCCGAATCAGGGTTTACAAGAACACTGCCCTACACTAAAATATTATTCTTGTGTATTCTTTTCAGGATTGACTTCTCAGATACCTTCCGACTAGGCGCCTGATCAAGATCCGAAGCTAAGTATTCCATTTAATTATTATTTTAAAGTTTATTTTGTTTCCTTTTAATTAGGGTTTGCCTTTAAATAAATCTTGCCTACATTCACTTTTCTGCTTTTGCCAAATATTTTCAGGGTCAACCCCCGACTACGAACCATACCAGATCAAATTCAAAGCTAAGTGTTTATCTATTTATTTTAATTTCTGTTATCCTTTTATTTTTTATTAGGGTTAGCTATGTCTGTCTCTGAACTGATAATGCACTCACCCTACTTTTGTTTGCTATTTTCCCACCTTTTCAGGGTTTGCCAACCGTCAAAGCTCGAATAGTCGGTAACCCTAAACGTTAACCTCCTTTATTCTTCTGCTTTTATTTATTTATTTATTATTGCTCGCTGGTTTCATCTCCCCTTTCCTCCGCTGGTTTCTTTTTCCCCTTCCCTGTATTGCTTTAATTATATTTGTTTATTGATTGATGTGGTTAGTAATTTTAGGGAGTGCAACCCTGAATTAAATTAGAATCACTTAATCATTATAAGATAATATATTCTGAACTAATCATGTGATTGTTGCACACACACACACTTTTGGGGTAACCTCTTTGCTGCCTGTTGCCTGTTGCCTTTGTTGCCTTATGTTTTTGCAGAATAGCCATGTCCCTCGAATACGAGGATACCTCAGCCATGTTGCCTCGATTAAGATCATGGGTCCCTAATGATGCTGCCTTTGATACACTAAACATGATCTCGACCCTCGGAAGTTGCCTACAAAAGGCTGAGGTATCCTCTGGTTGCCTACGAAAGGCTAATTCTGGTCTTCCCCTTAGACTACCTGCCTTTCTATGGCATGGGACAGTCTTTTGGCGAACGACATTGCGATGACCCTTCAACCTCCAAATGAAAGGCTTCCTGCCCTCTTATGGCATGGATAGACCCTTTCACCCTGAAAGGCTAAAAGAACATTTTTCATCTAACCAGGTAATTGCCCTTAATTGCTTTGCCTTGCTCTAAAACCTTTTTCATATTCTTTCTCATAAACCTTCAAAATGGCTACGCTCATTTACGTGCTAAAGTCCATATTCACTTCTTCTACATTTCTGAAAACAAAGAGCAAAGCAATTAAGAGCCCATGGAAAACCATGGATGCAAAGGGTGCCTTACACCTTCCCTTTGCATAATTACCCCCCGAACCCTGTTTTTATTTAAAAGGTTTTTCCTGTTATTTTAGCCTTTTCAATATTTGGATAAAATAAAAGTCGGTGGCGACTCATGCTTAACCGTACATTTCAATATAAAAGCCAGTTCACCGTATTACAATGATTCTATGAATGGGTATGAAAATAACATATGATTTGGTGTATGTATGTTGATTTTGTGAAACCCTAACTTTAGAGATTATGGTAGAATCCATGAATGTGATTTGTGAGTTATGTTTTGATGTTTATCATTGATTATATGTGTTATAAGCATGAAATTCGTGTTAAAATCAGAATTGGAACTAATTTTGGGTGAAATGGGGGAAAATGGTTTGCTGTCAACATAGCAAAAATTCTGCAGATAGCGGAGAGGGTGCGTCGCGCGGTGTAGGGCGCGCAGTGCGCTCTTGGAAATTTGGCAACCCCCTTGGAAGAAGGTAGTGCGCTTCGCGGGAAACTAGGGCGCGTAGCGCGACCTGTAGCTAAAAATTAAATATTTTATTTTCTTGAATTAACTCGTGGAATTGCATGCTATTGATTTATGAATAAATATCTTGAGTATTGATTAATTGTTTGGCATGTAGTGAATGGTTTATTATTGGATTTACATGAGAACACGATACTTGAAATATGTATGTATTTTGATGTGAATTGATGAATAATGATGCAATACATGTTTGCTATGTTTGAATACATGTGATTGAGTGTTATGTGCTAATTGACGCATCATTTGGGATTGAAGTCGTGTTGTGTATGTTTTGCAATGTGGGAAGAGATATGATTGTTTATTTTAAAAGGTTGAGATCGTCTTATTTGCATGAGTCTTATTTGTTGCACACTTTCACTAGCATGAGTCTTTGAAAGAGGCAATGTCGGGTAATCTTGCGAAGATTATTTGCTTGTCCCAAACCTAACGCCGAATGAGGTTTGAAAGCTTAACGCCGAATGGAGCTTTAGAGGTGGTTATCTAGTCCGAGAGATGGACAATCGGTTTGCCGTAATAGGTAACAGATGGATCCGCATGCATATCGCATTGAGTCACACTTGAGTCGAACTTGTCGGTGTGAACGATTAATGTTGTGTGGTTTATGTGGTATGATTCTGTGGATTTTATTTTGGTGAATATGCATATATGTGGATTTTGGTAATAAAATTTTGAGTATACATTTGATGATCTTGATAATTGAATGTGATCACTTGATTTGAGGAGCTATGTTATATGAGATGAACATGTGGTTCTTAATAAAATAAATATAAGGTATATTTATGTGAAGAGTGATGAATTCTTGAAATTTATTGTTGTTGTATTGATGCATTTCTTATTATTATGTTTATCTATAATGATTTGAATTCTCACCTTTCTGTTGGAATGATGTTCTATTGCGATATCTCGTAGGTTCTGAGGATAGTGGTGCTTCGGAAGAGGTCTAGCTTGGAGGTTTAGATCTCTTATAGAGTGTCTTGACTGGGTAGTCATATTATGCTTTGGTCATTGTAACACTTGGAGGTTTTGGGTTTATTATCTTTGAATTGATGTTATGAGATATTGTTTTTCTCATATGTATTTCCTATTTTGGATATGTTATATTTTGATGTGCGGCTTTGAGCTAAGATATTTGTGACATGGTGGGTGATGTATGGAAATCATCCGATTTTACCATTTTATTGGTGAGATAATTTTTCCGTTGTAGCTTTGCATGTTTTTTTTTTAATCTTTAATTTTGTGTTATTCGTATGTGACCAGTGCATGTTAAAGTATTGTTTTTGGAAGTAATTGTGTGTAATACCTTCATGTGGTGCATGCTTATTACTCTGAATTTTGCTAAAGTATGCTTTAACTAGTAGTCTAGATTTGGGGGTGTTACACACACATCTTCGAACAACTTCTATAACCAATGGATGATTTACTTTCATCCAATCCATTAGTAGCTCAACCCCTTTACGATGGATTAGGACAATTTTCTAGAACATTTTTTTATTGGTGAAACCTCTCACTTTCCTGACTCATTCTATTTTTTGTTACCTTCTCGCTGATCCTCCTCTCCCTTGCTGGGTTTTGCACCCAAAATACTGGTCCAAGCTTCATTTTAAACGGTCTGTTCACTCTTATTGTAGCAAGCCAGGTTCTCTCTCTCCATACACGGTTACTGATCACACTCTATCATTATGTGATATTTGCAAGTATTTTAGACGGAATCAGTGGAATTATGACAAAAATCAAATAATTATGTGGAAGAATTCAGAAAAGTTGTTAAAGAAGAAGAAAATGGGACTTAAAAAAATTCATAACAAAAAGGAAGGAAAGAAGCAAGTTTCTCCCCTGGTTTTCTCGCGATCGCGGTGTTGTTATCATGGGTGCGATGCAACAATATTCCAATTGCGATATGGACTAAAACGATCACGATGTAACTGTTTCCTAACATGGTTTTGTAGCTTTTTACAAGGATTTTTTCAATTTTTTTAGGGTTACGACTTTTAGGCGAGAAAGTGACCACAAGGAGCTTTTGATTGCGATTTTGGAGAGTATGAGAGCCATTGGAGAGCTTATTTTCCATTGATTTTCATGATTTCTTCTTATCAACTCATGGTAATTGATTGTTTAACTAATAATAGTGTTCCGTTCTGGAACAAAAAATGTATAAAGTGTTGGAACAAAATTTGTTCATACTCCTTGGATTTTGATGATAACAAAGTACTTAAAGAACAATAAGGCATACTAACATTTGCTTAAGTGTGCAAGATCATTATGTTGGTATTTAACTAGGTTCGAACCAAGTTAAATAGATTATAAATAAGAAGCATCTCAAATTCTATTGAAGCATAATCTGATTTTTGTATAGAACCTCAGGGCCAAGATTATCTCAACTTGAAAAGGCAATAGTTATCAGATACACAATTCAACCCCCCTTTTGTGTATTGTCTCACCGTCAGTTGAAATCAGAGCACGATTTGTGCTTAACACTTAAATGTGGTAAAGAAAAATATCCCAAAGAGAAAAAGTATACTAGACGGAAGATACTGGTGATAGTCATGTTATTGGCACTAGTATTCCTCATTATTAGAGTGCTTTTGAAAAAAGCCACTATTATGCTAAACCACTTGCATTCAGTGGTGATTAAACTCACTTTCAATGGTGGAAGAGAAAAATGTAAATATACATCATTGGGCTTTATGGTGAGATATGGGACATCCTTGAGGATGGCATTGATATTCAACTAAATGGTGTTAGAATGGTTGATAACAGAAAAGTTCTCACACCAACTCAAAAGAAAGTGTAAAGAAAACACCTAAGAGTAAGAGGTATTATTGTTGATGCTCTACCTCACTCTGAATACATAAAGATCATAGATAAGTCATCTGCCAAGACAATCTTTGAATCATTATATAATGAAGGTAATCAGTAGGTGAAAGAAGCTAAGGCCAATCTTCTAATTCACTAGTTGTCATATCCCAAAACTTTCCCATCATATTTCAAGATATTTTGGCTCATATGATCTTCAGCTACTCAAGGCCACACAAGAAATAGGCAGACAAACCCTCTCCTAAGCAATCAACCCATAACTAGGGTTTTGCCCCTATCAAGGTAAAATCAGGTTCTTATACCTCAAGTGGTCTTCATACTTCCTCAAATGCTTTAAAGCATCACCATGTCAATTTTCAAGCCTCATGGCTCAAGATTTCTCAATCAAATGCCCAAATGATCAATAGTCGACTAGTTTGACCTAAAAGTCAACTATGGTCAACCTACAGTCAAAACTCCTGATTTTTGGTCAACATCAACATTTTGAGGTGATATTTATCATTTGATCAAGGGTTTATCATGATTCATCAAGAGAAGTTCAGAAATCAACAAAACTCATAGTTTCTAAATTAGGGTTTTAAGGAGAAAGTCAATTGAACTTTGACTGATCATAACTCTCATATGGTTTATCAGAAATTCCCCAACCAAATCCTATTCTCAAGGAAATTTCATCCTCTACAACTTTTACGTTGGGCCCAAGACCAAGAAATGCAATATTTGAGAGATATGGGCCAAAACATTATAGGTCCTTCTAGAGGTTCACAAAAAACATTTTTTTTGTCAGGACCAATATCATCAAGATAAAATCTCCAAATGCAAAAAAAGGTTCCAAAGTGGCTTGTATAGGACATCTTAGGATTTTCAAAAATTCCTATAACACTTCTATACCATAAAAATTGAGAGAGTTATGATTGGTATTAGTTGGCTAAAATTCAAGAAAAATGAGAAATCCTAATTGGCAAATTTTCAACTTTTGAGCAATGGGCTTATATTTTTTAGTTTCCCACGTGATACTAGGCTCAAAAGGGGTCCATTGGTCAAATAATATTATTATTATGATATTATTTCATTTATATTTGATTTTAATCAATTAAATTCAAATAAAATTAAATAAAATCATAAAATAATTCTATGATCAATGTTCCAAATTTATCCTTGATTTAATCTGATCCAAGTTTGATCCAATGGCCAAGAAAGTATGAAGAAAGTGCATAAAATAGATGGAGTTCAAAAATAGAAAGTTTTAATGCAAATTGCAAATCAAATATTTTCTTCATGAAAGCAAGATATTTTCTCCATGGTATTTGACCTAATCTAACCCTTTATATAAACACAACATTACCAAATGCAAGGAGAACGAAAACCCTTGCCACAAAAAATCTTTCCACACTTCCAAAAAATCAAGAAACAAGGGCGTGTAAGTTCTTGAAATACCTCCATTCTCAAGCCAAACTAATCGTGTAATCTTGTTCCTAAGGTGAAATAGAGTAAGTTTGCATCCATGGCTAAGACGAAAAGCACTTAAAACATCCATTCATATTGTTCATAATTATTCATGTTTCTTGAATTGTCGTTTTCCATATATTAATGAGTGTTTACATGATTTGATGTTACTAACATGTTTGTGATGATGTTTAGAAGAGGTTTAAGCCATTAAGTCATAGCTTGCACGCAAGAACATGAAGCCACCATGGTTAGGGCACAAAAGCAAGTGGCTTTCTTTTTCCATGATATGAGCCATTCCAGACCCAAACGACGCCTTTAATAAACTCATAGCAACCTATTTAAAAGATCTGGTTTGTTAGCTTCGATGTTTGAATCGTTTTTTGCAGGTCGCAGTAGCTGGCCATGGATTTGCGAAAATCCGCAGGAAAAGGCGTAGGTGATTTCGTTATAAATTCCGTAGGGGTGAAGGTTGAAGATGATGACTGGGATTGAGAATTTTGGACCACGCTTGGAGCATCCTGGCTCGCCAGTCAACCGAATCATTTCCTCTCTCCATTCTGATTGGTGGCGCGTGGGGTAGTGAGCCCAGTTTGACCAATTCCACCATTGATTAGTTGTTAATATATAATATTTTCTGATTGTTTCACTAACAACTAACAATTCTAGCACAAGTGGCAAGCTTGATTCCTTGGCAATCAGCATGGCGCCTGTTCGATTCCTCCTAGCGTCTTGCATTGTTTTTCATTTATTTGTTTTCACTTGCTTGCAGATCCAGCGCTCCCAGCCAAATCATGCCTACGATGCACTTTCAACCTCAGCCGTTGGATCATCACTGATCCTAAATCCAATGCCCCTGAGAACGTTATCCACCATGTTCCTCCAGGAGAGTCCCACAGTGGATCACAGCAAGTGTTACTTTTTTCCTTTGTTTTTTTTATCCCAATTTTGTTTTTTAACCAACCTCCTTCCTTTTCCTTTTTTTTAACTAACAAATCAACCAATAAATTTAGTTTGATTAGATTTAGGTTAAAAATAAAAGTTAGTTTTATATGATTAGTTTAATTAGGTTTTTTAGTTTAATCATAAAATCTTAATCAAAATATCAAAAATAATTAGATTTTTTAGGTTAAATTAGTTTTAATTTTTGATATAATTTCTCTCATTGAACATAATTAGTTCTTTAACTAATTGTAATTAGGTTAGTCATGTATAATTATTCAATGTAGGTTTCCTTGTACGAAATTAGGCTAATTAGTTTTGACGAATAAGATTAGTAAATTAGGGTTCTCAATTAACTTTAACCCCAAATATTTTTACTAACCCCAAATTACTCCCAATTCTTCTTTTCCCTTTCTAAATCTCAGTGATTGTCGCATGTATGATTATCTACTGCTTACCTTTAAAATTCTAGAAATCGTTGTATAGGTCGCAAGCCTTTTTTGTAATAGCGTAGATTTACTTTCCGCATTTTAAATTTTCGTACTTTAAATTCCTGCTCATATTTAAATTGTTAGATGTATGTTTAATTAGGTGTGCATGGCAAGATAATGAAATCTAATCGTAGCTAACCTAACGCAAGATAATATACTCAAATCTAACTCACTCGCACACACTAACCTCTAGGATACGCCCTTCTTCGTTGCCTTACGAGTAATGGTCGTGTCCCTCGAATATGGAGGTACCCAATAGAAAACGCCCTCGATTAAAAATCATCAAAGATTATGGTCCCTCGACGACCCTCGATGTTGCCTACGAATACATGATATAGTCCCTCGATTGCTGCCTATGTTAAAGATGATTTGTCCCTTCAAATTTGCTAAAGGTACCTCTACCATGTTGCCTTCAACGACCATAGATGACCCTTCAATGTCTCGTATACGTCCAATAGATAGGACTACCTACCCACAAATGGTATGGTTAGTCTTATCCCTTCAAAGAAAAATATAAAGTATATGAAAGACTAAACATGGGGTAAGTAGCTCTTAGATTGCTTGCTCAAACAATTTTTTTTTCACCACTTGTTTTTTTCAAACGAAATTTCAAAAATACTTCGCATACATCCTTGAGGACCGACACAAGGATCATTGCAAAGTCCTGCCTTACTACTGGCACCTTCTTTCAAAACAGACACACACACACACACACACATACACTGTTCTTTTTCAAGCTTTTCAAATAAAACAAAATGAGCTAAGCAAACTAAGAGCCCGTAGATAACTACGGATGAAAAGGGTGCTCACACCTTCCCTTTTCATAACTTACCCTCCAAACTCAAACTCTTTTCTTAAAGGTCTTTCCTGTACTTTTATACCTTTCCTAAAATAGGACAAAATAAGAATCGGTGGCGACTCTTACTCACCGCAACATTTATTTGTGAAATAAAAAGTCAGTTCTCCCACCGTGTTACACTAGTATAAACTTTTAAAAATGAAGGATGATGAAGACATTGAAACCATGTTCCCTAGGTTTCAAGTTCTTGTATCAGGCCTTCAGGTTTTGAACAAGAGTTATACTTCGGCAGATCATGTCAAAAAGATTATGAGGAGTCTTCTTGTAAGATTCAAACCTAAAGTTGGAGTTATTCAGGAAGTTAAAGACCTGAATACCTTAAATCTTGAAGTCTGATTGGCAACAATCAGAGCCATGAAACAGAACTGAATGGAGACGATTCGTGAAGTGTCCAAATCACTGGCTCTAAAATCTGCTATTGAGAAATCTAGTGGTAAAATTTTCAGATCCTCGAGAGTTAGTAAACTTGAAGAACCTTCTGATGAAACAGTTTCTTATGATAACTCAGATGTTGTGTCTGGTAATGCATCTAAAATATGCATATAAATGAGCGTCTGGAGACGTATCTTCGCACATAAGGAACAGTCACGACTTTTCATATTATTGAAATAGTTAGAGAATTGAGTCTATAAATAGAAAGATCATCTACACTTTTTACCATCTTTTTCAATCTATTCCAACATGTTCACATTATTCATATGCTCTATCACTCATATGAATATAATATATGGCCCTCTCATTCCATGACTCTTCACAAGATCTTGATTCAATATATAAATTATGTTCACAGTAAAATTAAGCACTTAACTAGTAAGTATATAAAGTATACATAGAGATTACAATTATAACATCAATCATCATAAGACATTTGATTAAAAGATTTTACATCAGGTTTCAAGATATATGATGTGAAAAATATTTGTTAAGGGATTTTACATCAGACATTTATTTTCACTGAAATTTTGTAAATAAAGGATTTCGTAAATAATATGAAATTTTGTTATAAAGGATTTCACATTGGGCATGGATTTGCACTGATGTAAAAAATTCATTAATGTGAAAAATAATATGGTGGCAGTTTCGTAAATAAGATGAAATTTTATTATAAAGGATTTCACATCGGGCCTGGATTTGTACCCGATGTGAAAAGTTAGGCTTTACATCGTGCCATGTTGCAAAACCGATATGAAAAGTCACATGAGCCTTTTCATTTTTCACTAAAAACCCTCGTCATAAGTACCCCCCTCAGTCGTCTGCCTTCTATACGCTTTTCATTTTTCACAAATGGAGTTCCAAAAACCCTTTTCATTTTTCACAAAAATTAAATTCTCCGTATCACAACAACACAATTGGAACCTATAAAACGGAGCCGAAAAGCCACGGCTTGTTCCACTGATCTCCATCGTGACGAACCTCTTCTTCACTCCGACGAACCGTGCATGCTGGGAAGGCTCCGACCACTGCCGACAACTCCACTTCCGCGCTGCACTGATGAGCCTCCCTCTCTCATCTTCCCATTCGGACATTCCCTTGTGCTTCGCGGCTTATTTTTCTCTCAACCCCATTTCTCACTTTCTTATGAACAAACACACACTTCTTTCTCTCGTTCCTTTCTTCCACAAAAATGGAAACTTTTTTCAATCTGAACCCATAAGGTACGTCTTATCTATATTGAACCCGAAAGTTTATATATTGACATTGTGTCGTAGGCACATTTAAATTTGCCAAATCGAGCTATAGCAAAAGACGGCGGTTTAAAAAGTTCTTCTTCATTTTTTGAAGACAGCCGCAACGACTGTTTATCATGCAATAAATGAATCTGAGAAGGCTTCTTATGTTGCACATATTAACAATTACCTTTATTGGATAATGTTTCAGTGCATTCATTGAGTGCGGAAGATAGTTTATCGCTTGAGGTGCCTTTTTCGATGGAGGAGATTAAAGAAGCGGTGTGGAGTTGTGATGGTTCTAAAAGCATGGGTCCGGATGGTATTTCTCTCCTTTTCATCAAGAATTGTTGGTCTTTTGTTAAAGAAGATGTGGTTTCTTGTTTTAATGCTTTTTATTCCGGAACGGTTTTATCTAAGGCTATTATTTCTTCTTTTCTAACTCTTATCCCTAAAAAGGACAATCCGTTAGATCTTGATGATTATCACCCGATTTGTTTGGTGGGAAGCATTTACAAGATTATATCTAAACTTTTGGAAAGTCGTATTAAGAGGGTCCTCTCTTCGATAATATCCAATTCTCAAAGTGCTTTTGTACCGGGTAGGCAAATGCTAGACGGAGTGATTGTAGCTAATGAAATTGTTGACTATGCTAGCAAGGAAGGAAAAGAGTGTCTCCTATTTAAAGTCGATTTTGAAAAAGCTTATGACAAAGTGAGTTGGAATTTTCTTAGGTTTATGATGAGGATGATGGGTTTTCGGAATTTGTGGATGAGATGGATGGAGTTGTTAGTTTTTATTAGTAAGATGTCGGTCCTTGTTAATGGTAGTCCCACAAAAGAATTCGACGTGGAGAAGGGATTAAGGCAAGGAGATCCTATCTCGCCTTTTCTCTTTGTTATTGTGGCGGAAGGTTTAAGGGCCTTGGTTGGGAAAGCGGTGGAAAATGGTGATTTTGTCGGATTTAATGTGAACGGGAGATGCGATATTGATATTCTTCAATTCGCGGATGATACACTTTTAATAGGTGACGGGAGTTGGAAACACCTTTGGGCTATTAAAGCGGTGTTGAAGGGCTTTGAAATGGTGTCGGGCCTAAGAATTAATTTTCATAAAAGTAAGTTGATAGGCATAAACATCAATCCGCGTGTTTTGGGAGTTGCTACTAACTTTCTATCTTGTAGGACGGAGGATAAAGAGTTCAAATTTCTCGGTATTTTGGTCGGAATAAATCTTAGAAGGATTTCCTCTTGGAAGCCCCTTTTGGATAATGTTAGGAGGAAATTGAATTCTTGGAAAGGTCGGTGGCTTAGCTTTGGGGGGAGAATCACACTTCTAAAATCGGTTTTGACTAGTATGGCGATTTTCACTCTTTCTTTTTATAAAGCACCCAAGAAGATTATAGCGGAGTTAAATAAATTGCAAAGTAATTTCTTATGGGGGGTTTGGAGGAGAAAAGGAAAATGCATTGAGTTAGTTGGAATGATTTGTGCCTTCCGGTAGAGAAGGGTGGTCTCGATTTTAGAAACTTGGAAGAGTTCAACAATGCTCTTCTTTTGAAGTGGAATTCGAGAATTTTCGGGGCTTCTAATTCTTTATGGTATCGTACTTTGAAGGCGAGATATGTGGATGTGAAGCTAAGGGCTACCTTTTGTACCAAGATCAAATATTCGGAGCGGTCATCTTCGGTGTGGTGGAGGGATATTACATCTTTGGAGACCAAAATACCGGCGGAGTTTTTTACTAACAATTGTTTTTTTCATGTAGGTAATGGTCGATCTATTTCCTTTTGGCATGCTCATTGGTTGAAAGAGGGCATTTTAAAAGATCTTTTTCCGAATTTATATATCATTTCTCTTTTGCAAGAGGCATCTATTGGTGCTATGGGAGGTTGGAAGGATGGGAGTTGGATTTGGAGCGACCTTGGTATCACGATTTCCTCTCCCACGGAGTTTCAGCTTGCTGCCAATGTTGAAACAGGTGCAGCCGCTACTGTTTATTATTCTAGTGCAGCCGCTGCTTCTATTAGAGAAGGTTTGGCCGAAGTTACGTGCAGTTCTGCGTCGCGTCCAGCGTCTGAGCCTCTTGGTCCGGCTGCGGTTATGGAACAACTGTTATCGTCGGAAATTTTTACTCCGGAACAGCCGAATTCGGCTACTTGGAACCATAAGGAAGAAGGAGTTTTTTCTGTTTCTTCTTGCTGCTATATTTCGAATAGAAGACATATTCCTTTTGGGCCGGCAAATCGATATGATTCGGTCTTTATAGATATTTGGAAGGTGGAGGTTCCGCTTAAAGTTAAAGCGTTCGGTTGGAGATGTTTCCTCAACAAAATTCCAACTAAAGACTTGCTTTTGAAAAGAGGTATCCTTAATTCCTCTTCGAATTTAGATTGCGTTCTTTAAGAGGAATCCAACGAAATATTGCTCCATTCTTTTTTGAGTTGTCGGAATGTCGATATTGTGTGGAAGGAGATGGCCGATTGGATAGGATTGATTTAGGGTTAATAATAGTTTATCCCCCTGTAATATGAGCGTGTTTTGGTTTACCCCCCTACCGTTGCCAAAGGCAGATTTTGGCAACGGTTTTTTTGAAAAAACCGTTGCCAAAAGGTAGGGAGGGGGGAAAAGCAAAATTCGCTAACATTACAGGGGGTGAATTACTATTAACCCCATTGATTTATAATTTCATTGAAGATTTTAAGGAGAACTTTTGGCTTTGGAGCATTTATTGTAGAGCTAAGAAGGTGAAAAAAGGGAAGGAGGGAATTATTTGGCTTGCCATTCTATGGAGTATTTGGTTACGAAGGAATGATATAATTTTCAACAGCTCGTCTTGAAATTCAAGAGATGTCGTGTGGAGTTGTAAAGCTCTAATTTTGAGATGGTCATATATCGGGAAAATTACGCATGCCAATTGTAATTTCTATGAGTTTAGCAATAACCCATTGTTTTAATTAAGTTAGATTTCAATAGGAGTGTAATTTTCTTTGTTAGGAGGAGACCTTGTTATTTGTTCTTGTTTGGTTTATTAATAAAATTTTCTTGCTTTCAAAAAAAAATATTAACACTTACCTGGCTGAAGATAAATTCATGAAGCAGTTTCTTCCAATTGATACATCTGCAAATGGATTGTTTAGTCTTGCTAAAGATGGAGTTCTGCTCTAGTAAATGATCGGCGCACAACACGAGATCAATCTTTTTTTAAAAGACTAACATTTTTGCTCTCCAGTTTTATTGATTATTTTACTACTGAAGCAAGCTTATTAATATAATTGTTCCTTGGACCATAGGTGCACAATGGTTAATATTGGTATACGGGATATGATTGAAGGAAGAGTAGGTTCAATCTTCTTTTTTGTCCCTATCCCCTTTTTGCGATTTTAATTGTCTGAATTTTGAAAAACTATAACACTATAATTATGAACATTTTCTTGTTTGTTTATTTGTAGGTTTATTTGATACTTGGTCTGATTTCACAAATAATCAAGGTATGCTACTGCAATCTGTGCCAATTAGAATCAGGTCGACAAGAATAAAAGATCCGAATTTGGTTGTTCTTTCCATCAAAGGTATATGTATATTATAGAAATGTAGGTATAGATATATAGAATATTTATGGTGTAGAAATGGAATAGTATATTGATGAAGATATATAGTAATTTGTAATTATTAATCAGAAGGGCAATGAAAAAAGTGAATATAGAAATTAATAAAAGAGAATTGTTGAAGGACAGTACCTTTGATTCCCTTATTTGTAGCCTTATTTGATACTTGGTCTGATTTAACAAATAATTAAGGCATGCTACTGAAATCTACTCCCTTTTTACTTGTGTAGTGTGGAGCTAAGAGGAGGGATTCACACCTTGTTGATTTTGATTATTCATTGGAAATACTTTTAAACTTACGGTGTATTGTGTTTTTCTATTTTTCCATCACGTGGCAACATTAGATTCAACTATTAACTGATCTCAATCAGAAGAAAACTCCTCAACTTTTTTTTTTTTAATAATCAAGAATTTATATAAACCAAGAACCAAAAGTTCTTACACACTTACAAAGGCGAAAACAAAACCGACAACGAAAAAATTAAGCACCAAATACACCTAAGAAAGATACAACATAGGATCTTTGTTGAACTCATATAAATTGTATTTGGTCCGATTAATATTCCCGATGAACGACCACCGCCACAAAAGAATCTTAATGTTCCAAACCATGTCTAGGATATTCCAATCCTCTCTTCTAAAAATGATACTATTCCTCTCATTCCAAATTGACCACACAATTGCCAACCAAATAACACCTTCTCTACCTTTCTTCACCTTCTTCGATTTACAAAAACTAAACCATCTCATAAAACTCTCCAACAAAGAAAACTCCCCTCCCAAATCGAAACCAATCCAATAGGCCATATCCCTCCAAATTAACAAAGAAGCCCGGCAATAAAGAAGAAGATGAAGAAGAGTTTCTTGGTCATTCTCACAAAAAACACACAAATGAGAATTAGAGAAAGAAATACCTCTTGAAGCAAGTTGATCCTTAGTTGGCATTCTATTGATAAAGCACCTTCATCCGAAACTTTTTATTTTTTGAGGAACCAACATGTTCCAAAGAAGAGAGAAAGAATCCGAAAATTCCACGTTAGGACCAAACGGAATGTTATATTTATCGTACATGTTATAACAACTCCGAACCGAAAAAATTCCCTCCTCTTCGGGCTCCCACATCACCGAGTCCCTCTTCCCTCTATTACTCCAAACCGGCCTCGCCCCCTCCAACACCGAAAACAACCTCCCCATTTCATCCTCCAAACCCGGACCGCCTCCTCCCCTAACGCCTAAATCACCCCACTTCCACTCGTTATTCTCCCATCCTCCCATGCAAGCAATACTAACAAACTTCAAATCCGAACAAGAATAAACAACCGGAAAAGATTCCTTTAAAGAACTATCATTTATCCAACAAGAGTGCCAAAAAGCAATATGGAATCCATTTCCCACCTTAAATCTACACATGTTAACAAAAATACTCTCTTTGAACTCATGATCTATCTCCAAAATATCCCTCCACCAAAATGATTTTAAACCCTTGTTACTATCCAACTTTGTCGCTCCCACAACTTGAAGATTAATGTCTCCATACCTAGCTTTCAAAACTTCGTACCATAATGCTTCCGATCCTCCCATTATCCTCCATCTCCACTTTTGAAGTAGAGCTAAATTGAACTCCCTAATTCGCCTTAGACCGAGCCCTCCTCTATCAATAGGTAAACAACACTTCTTCCAACTCACCCAATGAATCTTCTTATTTTCTCCCCCACCTCCCAAAAGAAACTTGCTTTGAACCCTTGTTATTTCCTTAATAATTTTCTTTGGAGCCTTATAAAAAGACAACATAAAGATAGCAAGACTACTAAGCACCGACTTGAGGAGAGTTAATCTACCTCCAAAAGATAAAAAGCGAGCCTTCCAATCCAAAAGTCTTGATTTCATTTTGCTTATAATGCCATTCCACGAAGAAATCCTCCTAGGATTGATTCCAATAGGTATGCCAAGAAAAACAAAATTGTTATCCTCCCTCCTACAAGACAAAAAATGAGATGCACAATCCAAAAAATGGTTACTCACATTAATCCCAATAAGCTTGCTCTTATGATAATTGATCCCAAGACCGGAAACAATTTCAAACCCTCTCAAAATTGCCTTGATCGCCCAAATTTGTTTCCAAGACCCCTCCCCAAAAAGTAAAGTATCATCGGCGAATTGGAGAATATCCACCGAGCAAGATCTCCTCAAATTGAAACCAACATAGTCTCCCATTTCCACCGCCTTAGCCACCAACCTTCTCAATCCCTCCGCTACAATAACAAAAAGGAAAGGTGATAAGGGATCACCTTGTCTCAACCCTTTTTTCACATCAAACTCCGCCGTAGGACTACCATTCACAAGGACCGACATCTTACTTGTGAAAATTAACGCCTCCATCCACTTTAACCATAAAACACCAAAGCCCATTCTTTTTAGCAAATATCTAAGAAAATCCCAAGACACCTTATCATATGCTTTCTCAAAGTCCACTTTAAATAGTAAACATCCCACTCCTTCTCTCTTCGCCAAATCCACCACCTCGTTTGCCACCATAACGCCATCCAAAAGTTGTCTCCCCGGAACAAAAGCACTTTGACACTTAGACACTAAATTCCCTAACACCTTCTTTAATCTTGACGCCAAAAGTTTGGAAATAGCTTTGTATATACACCCAACCAAACAAATTGGCCTATAATCATCTAAACTCAAAGGATTTGAAGATTTCGGAATCAAAGTAATGAACGAAGAAGTAATAGCTTTCGATAAAAGAGCTTCTCTATGAAAACACCTAAAACAATTGATGAAGTCTACTTTCATAAAATCCCAACACCTCTTTATGAAAAAGAAAGAATATCCATCGGGTCCTGGACTTTTCAAACCATCACAATCCCAAGTAGCCTCCTTTATTTCCACATCCTCAAACGGTTTCTCAAGAGATAACTTATCCTCCTCATTCAAAGTATCAAAAAATAAACCGTCTAGCACCGGCCTCCTCCTATCCTCATCTACAAATTTCTTCTCAAAATGATTATTCACTTCCTCCTTAATTTCCTCCACCGAGTCAATTATTCCACCTTCTGTTACAATCGAGCCAATGAAATTCTTTGTCCTTCTAGCTTTCATCACCCCATGAAAATACTTGCTATTAGCATCTCCATCATTTAACCACTTCAATCTCGACTTTTGAATTAACATATTTTCCTTAATTTTCAAATTCAACCAAATATCCTTAAAAGCTCTTTTCTTTCTTTCCACCATCACCATAGATTCCTCAACATCTTCTTCCCCCACCTCCTTGTCTCCTTCATTCAAAATACGCACATTATCCTCCACCTCCAAATCGTATTTACCAAAAACATTTATGTTCCACCATCTCAACTTCTCTTTTAACATTCTTAACTTCTCCTTAAGAATAAAATCACCCCTCCCCCCCCCCCCCCACTATTATAGAGAGCCATTCCTTCTCCACAAACGGCAAAAAATCCTTATTAGAAAACCATTCTTTGTTTACTTTAAAAGGCTTCGGACCCCAATTTGCCTTATCGCAAAGCAACCACACCGGACAATGGTCCGAAACATCGCGATCCTCCACCAATTGGCCAATGACGCCCCACCCACTCACAATCTTATCCGCCAACAAGAAACGGTCTAATCTACTCCTCGATCTACCATCACCACCAAACCACGTGTACTTCTTCCCTTTGCACGGAACATCTTCCAAACCACTCCTCCTAATATACTCTTCAAAATCCGACCACTCCCTCCGAGAATTATGAAACGAAACACCCTTTCTCTCCCTCCTGTTTCGAACCGTATTAAAGTCACCTCCCACTAACCACTCTCCATCACTAAATCTTGATTTCAAATCTAGAATTTTCTCCCGCAGAGATCTCTTCTCCTCCCTGGAAATAGGAAAGTAAACATTGACAGCATAAAAATAATTCCCCTTCCACAAAAGCTTCATTCCCAGAAAACCCCTTCCACCAAAATTGAAAACAGCTTTTACAGTATTAGTGTTCCACAAGGTCAGAATCCCCCCCGACGCCCCTACAGACGGGATAAACGAAAAATCGACACTACTGTTCCTCCAAAAACTACCAGCCATAGAACAAGAGATATGCTCCAATTTTGTTTCTTGAATAAAGAAAAGATCAGGATTACCTTTTGAGATGATGTGATTAATTCTTCTTCTTTTTGCACTGTGATAAGGTGATATTAGCTATTTTTATAATTTTCAAGTCCCATGATATTCTTTCCTTTACATTTTTGTGAACTACAATTAAATTTTTTTTAGTGGGCAATGGAATTCAATAAAGGGAGTATAAGGATTATCACCGACAAACAGTCTTCAAAGAGGAAGGAAGCATTCTTGAAAATGACGGAGTTACAATTAAATTAAATCAATTTGTAGTAGTCCACCGTATAAACATACTTATATTTTTCTCAAACTTGTGTGTGTCATAAATTAGTACTTTTGTAATTCAATTGTTCGTTTTGAAGAATATGTGCATCCAAACTATTTGGTGCAATGAAATTAATAGACTGGTTGGAAATATATGAAAAATTGGATATCAAATGAATATTAACCTATGGCCCTCTCATTCCATGACTCTTCACAAGATCATATAAATTATGTTCACAGTAAAATTAAGCACTTAATTAGTAAGTATATAAAGTATACATAGAGATTACAATTACAAAATCAATCATCATAAATTAAGTTAACGCTTGCTTGATATATACTTGTGCATACATGTAAGTATTATAGCCGTATATATTTTTAGTAGGAAAACAACTTCACAATTACAAACTAGCAAGAAATTGAATTTGCTTTATAAGAGTTAGGGTTTCCATAAGAAATTGAATTACCAACACAATTTTATGAAAAACAAGAAAACTAATCATTCAATAAGTTAAGTTGAAGTAGACACCACAACAAAGTTTTGTATGATGTGCTCCAACTTCACAAACCTGGTTTACACATAGGTAATAAAAAAGAAGGGATCAACTTGGTTGATTTCAGATTTGAGAAAATCTCTTATGTTTTGTTTTAATTGTGCACTTATAGGTCACAGTGAAGAATTCTGCAGCTCAAAATATCCCTTACTTAACCTATCATAGAGTCCCATCAAAATATCACATATATATGAATTTGAAGGCCCGTATATGATCATGCAAGCTAAGAAGAATATTCAGCGGTTTCTGTTGGAGAAGAGAAAAAAGAAGAGAGTTGTGGTTCCAATATCAATATTTACATCAACCTGCTTTTCAACAATTTCTTTGTAAAGCTGAAGAACAATTTCGACTGTACCCAAGAGGCCAAGAAATCTATGACAGTTAATGGTAATCAAGAAAAGACATGTCAGTGGTTTACACAACAACAAAAACATATAGCTGTGCAGATCAATAAATCCAAAATCAATAACAAAAGTCTATATTGTGCAAATTCATAAATAAAGCAAATCACTTTTAGCTTGTGATTTTGTGAGCTTAAAAACTAATTGTCAACTGATTTTCTAAACTGAAAAATAGACGTCATAAAAACTCATCCTAGCAATTCAATAAATTCGGTATCAAGATGTCAAGAAAAAAAAAGAGTAAAATAATGAAAGAATACAAATAGCTAATGGTGACATGACAATAACACATCAAATTATGTAAAATTTAAAACATAATGATAAAATAAGATAAAGATGATGAAATTCTGTTCTGTCTAATAGCAGTTTCATTATTATGCTCTGCCTATCACTTCTAACAGAATTTTACCATAATACAAGATAAATATAAAAGAAAATTGTTATTGTTATCTATAGTAATCTTATTAAGTTTGACCGGTGCTGGGGAGTGAAAACAGAGACTCTGTATATACGGCGAATGCGTCTAAAAGCAGAGACTCTAGTAGCTGTCCTTTATCATTCAACTTCACCAATCCAATTTTATTATTTGTTCCAACAATATTACCGCACTTTGTTAAGCATACTATCTCTAAACTATCGTGAAAAACAGGATCAAGAGAAAATTGAATAATCTTAGTCCAAGATGAGTGAATTCCATATTTTTGCATCACCCATATCTTCACTGTATTCAGGTCCTTCACCCATGCACCGATAAGTCCTCCAACTTCCAACAAAGCATAATATATAGAATAATTATTACTATAACTGAAAATAAAATCATCTGGCAGAGCTATCTCTGATATCGTCATTTCCTTTAAATCAAAGGCAATAATAACATTCTTTGATTTCTCATAATTATGAACCATCCAATGGAGAGATCCATTCAAGAACAACCCGGATTTAGGGGTACATTCTGCTACAGAAGTCTCCCTATAAGGCAAATGAGAAGCAACCTCAATTGGTTTCCACTTATCAGCTCTCAATGAGAAAATCATCAATTTCATTGGACTAGTTACCGGCGTGTCATATTCGCAGAACCCGGAAACTATCAAGTAATCATCAATTGGCTGGTAATATACAAAACCAGAAAGAAGTTCGAAACCATCATTAAGTAATATAGGAGAGTCGGGTATTTGTTTGAACACACCGGTGGATGGATTCAATAGATAGATGTGTGTGTCATTGTTGAAATACAGAAACCCTCTAAAACAACCTCTAATTTCAATACAACGTTGGGAACAAATAAAATCAAGGCTTAATGAAGCAGATGCAGAAGCATCGTGGAGCGATGAATCAAGATCTATAGATAAAGGTTGAAGAGCAGAACGTTTTATGAAGAGACGTCTGTGTGTGGCAGCATGTTCAAAATGTGAAGTAGCAAAATTATTACTAGAAATTAGAGAAAGCCATGATTTGCAGACACACCTGAAACGCAATAGAGGCTTCACCGGTAACCTCGACAGAATTTCGATGATCAATTCAAAAGGCAGAAACACGCTGTTCTCCATCTTGCCGACCAAATCAAAGTAATATCAAGTACATCATATATAGTGCATTTTTAGGGTTTAGTATTTCTAATTCATTCAACTACTAAAATTTTATTTGGTTTCAATTTATTTAATTCTAATCAAATGAATTAGATTAAAGAGTGCCATAAATAAATAATTTTATTTGGTTTCAATTTATTTAATTTCAATTTATTTGTTAGTAGCTTTTTTAGTAGCACGTCATGATTTAGAATTAAAAAATAAATAATTTTTTAGTTAGTACATTATGATTAAATGCTTTCAATCAAATCTAATAAATCAATTAGAGTTAAAGAGTATGGTAAATCAAAAGATTAAAATAATTGAATAAAAGAAAGAAAAAAATTTGGACACATGATGTAATCTAAAATAATTTTTTTCTTTCATAATAAGAGATTAAAAATAATATTTTGCATCTATATACCTTCAAAGTTTTATAATAAATTTATTTTCAATTTATTTAATTTCAATTTTAACAAATTCAACCATTTGGACCGTTTTTTAAAATAAACAACAAATTTTTGTTATTTTATTTAAGGGTTAAATAAGTTTTTAGTCCGGTAAATATGGCACTTTTTTAATTTAGTCCTTACAAAAAATTTCATCGAACTTTAGTCGTTGTAAAATATTCCGTCACCATGGTTGATCCCTCCCGTTAGATTCCACTAACGGAGGGTGAAGTGTACCACTGACGTGGAGATTTTTTTGTCTGAGTCGCCACCGTGGATATGTGATAAGGGTAATCTTAAGACTTACATGATTTCACCCTCCAATACTTCCATTGTGCTTTCATTATCACTCTCTCTCTCCTTTGAAACGCAAGCCCTATAATCTCTTCCCCAACATCATGGTCGCAACATCCCAAAAGCAAAGCTTTTACTTTGTGGTCCCTAAACGAGGCATCACGTGGTGTCTGTTTTTTACCTTCATCTTTGCATGGACCCAAGTATAAGCTACAATCCTCGTGTTACTCATTTTTTGTTTTCTGGCTATATTCTAATGTTAGTGGTGGTTAAACAAACATTAACTACTATAGGACAAAGATTTTGATACTTATACCGTATCTGTTGAGTATATAATTTATATTTTCTATCGTATTGTGTTGCCCAAATTTGAAATTGTATTAAGTTTGGGTCTGTTAACTGTACAGGAAATGTCTAAGTTTAAAGTAGTTTTCTACACAAGGAGCAAGTTTGTAAAAGACCCTGAACTGAAATATGATGGTGGGGAAGTGTATGCTTTTAGAAGTCAAGACTATGTATATTGGTCTTTTTTTGAGGCGTGTGATTTAGTGAAAAGTATTGACCCTGAGTTTGATTTTAAGACGGTTAAGATGTGGTGGAAACATGAAGATGGTTCACTTCACCACTAATTTGCTCCTGGTTGGCCCATATTGGTTTCTTCAGCTATGACTGAATGCAACTTTCAATCCCTCGCTTCGCACTTCTAGAATAGTGAATGAGAAGGATCCTGATGTCTTAAATCGAACCATTGAAAGGACTAGACTACTTCAATTGACTCCAAATGATGATGCATAAAATCTTCAGAACTGCTTCACTAACTATGTACTGATGTTCTCAAAACATCATAACTTTACCCTATCTATGGCTCCTTTCGCTGGTCAAACACACGACCCTGATTGGTTCACTTTACCACTTGATGATGCTTCAACGAATGCAAGCACAACAATCAAAGACATATGGCGCGTATTTCTTCTTTCTAGACTCATAGTTTCTAGGACTGTGCCACTAATTAGTCATGTGTGCTTACCAGCCTACCAGCCAAACTTCTTTTCTCGACAGTTTGGACTATGCCAACTTATTCCAGAGCCTCTTTTCAATCGAAAACGAGAAAGTTATGTTGCAGGAGTGGATTATAATTTTCAAAATATTACAAAGTATCGAAGCTACAATTCAAACTTTGCTGAAATCAGACTTACTTCATTCCAACCATCCTTATATATGGCGAAAGGCTTTCACACTTGGTGAACAGACTTTTATACGAACAACATGTTCGATACTGCTCAAATTAGCAAACATCTAACAAAGTATTTTTCGTCTGTGCACACAGACATCAAGGAAATTCAGGCATTCGAGAAATACTTTGAAACTGTCTATGATCCAAATAATCTTAGTCGAAGCGTTGCTGATGCAGCGAAAACCTTGAAAGAGAAGTTTACTAAAAAATTCCCACAACTGAAAATCCCCCATTCTATAAAGCCTAAGGATAGATATAGTTTAGATTTTCAGTTGCAACTACTAAAGTTTCCAAAGTTACCCAATGCTGACTGTAGCACGGTGGGAGAACTGACTTTTCAGTTTTGTTTTCGCAAAACATGTTGCGGTTAGCAAGATTCGCCACCGACTTTTATTTTATCCAATTTAATTAAGAAAGGCATAAAAGAATAAGAAAGACCTTTTTAAATATTGTTGGGTTCGGGGGTAATTATATAAAGGGAAGGTGTTAGCACCCCTTGTATCCAGGGGCGGATCCAGACAATATATATTGGTGTGGCTAAATATAAACGAAAGTACGAACTAAATCACATTAAAAATGAATAATAATATTTAATGCAATACATTACAATGAAAATCGTCTATCATTCATTTCTTGAAAATGAGCTAAAATAACATCATTGTTAATTGTTCCAAGAACATCTTTTTCTATAAAAGTTACAAGACGATCATTTAACCACTGATCACTCATTTTGTTACATAATTGACTCTTCACAAACTTCATAGCTGAAAAAACACGTTCCACACTTGCAGTTGCTACCGGCAAGACCAAAGCCAATTTCAGAAGCTTATAAACCATATCAAATGTGTTGCACTTATTTGTTTCCACAAATTTTGCACAAAGATCTGAAAGTCCTTTTAAATTTGCAAATTTTGGATCACATCGAACATTTCTAACATAACTTTGAAGTTGATGTCGCATCACCACTTCCGGCACATCCACAAAATCATTTGGATAAAGTTCAACCATCCTTAATAACTTTTTCACATCAAAAGCTGCAAATGACGATGAAGGACTCAAACATGAAACACATTCTAAAAGTTCAGTATTCTCTTCATCAAACCTAGCATTGAGCTCGTGCAACTGCAAATCTAAAACATTAAACAAACAATCATTCTTATAATGATGCAAATTAGAAACACTAGAAGTTGTAGCATGTCGCCTAGGTTTCTTCCCTTGCACATATGATGCATCCATGTCAGGCACATCAATGTCAAGCTTATTGCAAATTTCCATAACCTTAGATATAAGCTCTTCCCATCCATCATTCCTCATTTCTTGTAATTCTTGTTTGGTAGCATTGACAAGTGACAAAGCATTCAAAAGATCTTGATCACGCTTTTGTAACGCTACACTCAAATCATTTGTAAATCCTAAAATCTCAACCATCATATATAACATGAAGATAAAATCAAATGATTGAAGCACATCTAACAAAAGCATAGATGATTCTTGGTTTAACCCACTACCAGTTTCTAAAGTGAGAGTCCTAAAGTGGGAACCCCAACGAGTGTCACCCGCTCTAGCAATAGATGATTCTTGGTTTAACCCACTACCAGTTTCTATTTGGCCCTCTTCAATCAATGTAGCAAACTGAGCTACTTGTTTGTCCCGAAGTAATTCTTGTCTCTTATTAGAAGATCGAATGAAATTAACAAGCATATTGACCTTACCGAAAAACCCACTAACATCTTTGTGAGTCTTAGCACATGCAACAAGTGCCAATTGAAGTTGATGGGCGAAACAATGCACATAATAAGCAGATGGATTCTCATTTTGGATTAAAGTTCTCAAACCACCAAACTTACCTCTCATATTGCTAGCTCCGTCATACCCTTGCCCCCTAATGCTAGATATACTCAAGCCATTAATAGACAACAACTTCTCAAGTGCCTCCTTAAGTGACTTAGCACTTGTTTCTTTAACACTTACAATGCCAAGAAACCTTTCTTTTACCAAACCTTCATTATTAACATAGCGAATAACAACAGCCATTTGTTCTTTACCAGCAACATCACCAGATTCATCAATCAAAACACAAAACACATCATCCGCAATATCACATATAATTTGTTGAGTTATTTCACATGCACAAGCAGCGGCAAGATCCTTTTGAATCTTAGGGGAAGTCATAAGGTTATTTCCCGGAGCACAATTAATTACACTAGCTATCTCCGGGTTGATTTCCTTTAAAGTATCCACCAACTCAAGAAATGGCCCCTTAAATAAAGAGTTAAGAGACTCATCACTCCCTCTAAATGGCATGCCACACCTCAAAAGAAACTTAGTAGCTACAAAGGATGTGTTTACATGAACACGATATTCGGCATTCATTTGATTAGTTTGATTAACAAACGAGGCCTTAATACTTTGGTTTGGACTCATGAGAGCATAACCCATATGCACACAATCAACATGACTATTGGAAGAAGTAGCATGATTAGCCAACCTTTGAGCATTCTTCCAATCACCAAAACCGTCTCCCACAAAGTGATCCCCCCCATACTTAGAAACATTTTTAAACAAAAAACATGGCAAACAAAACACTAGGTCCTTAGATTCACTATAATCAATCCAATCATACAAATCAAACCGATTTTTGCAAAATCGACGCTTTTGTTTACCTTGAATAGACCAAGGGTAAACGAAATTGTGAGGAGGTTGATGACGACCTATTTTTAAATAAGCTTTCCTTACCTCATTTTGGATGTCGGGATGATAGCTTGAAATTGGAGGCCTAATTCCCGGATCTGTTTCCAACAATTCATAATCAACAACTTTGATACTTTCCGATGCTTCTACATTAGTCGAAGAAGTAGCTTTGTCTCTAGAGAGTACCGGAAAAAATTTCTTCATCCTATAAAGAGAACAATAAAACCAAATGATTAGAAAGAAAATAATTCATGAGAAATTAAGAAAGTTGGTATTTTTAATAAATTGGGGGTTTAGGGTTCAACTCAAAAAGGAGAAAAGAATGAGAGAAATTTGAAATACCCACTTTACCTTTGATTTTCAATCACACACAAATAAATGCAACCAAGTCAAGTGAACAAATTGGAGAAGAAAATAATGAAATTTTGGATTAAAAAATATGAGAATAAGAGACAAATATGAGAGATGGTGGGGTTTGAGAAGAAGAGAAAAAGAAGTTATGGTGTGAGAGAGAGAAAGAAAGAAAATAGAGATATTAAGAGAGAGAAAAGTGAATTGCTGTATTATAGTATTTTTTAATTTACAAATTAACTTAATTTTAGTTTAACTAAATATTATATATACTATATATAAAAAAAAAAAGTAAAAAAACTGGTGTGGCTAAAGCCACACCCTGCCTCATAATGGTTCCGCCCCTGCTTGTATCCATGGTTATCCATGGGCTCTTAATTTACTTGCTCACTTTATACGAAAACTTTTTTTTTCGTGTGTGTGTGATTTGAAAAATAATTTTGTAAAGTGCTAATGTGAAGCGAACTTTGTAATAACTCCTGTATTAGTCCTCAGGAATGTATACAAAGTATTTTTTCGTTTGAAAGTACGATGTAAAAAGTGTTTTGTTTTGATCGTTTGGAAATATGATGGAGAAAATTGTTTGAGCACGTAAATTATGCGTATTTACCTTACATGTTTGTCTTTCATATTATTCTTCTTTCGTTTTAAGGGAAAGAGACAATCCATACTATTAGTTGGTAGGAAGTTCTTTCATTGGATGTTAGGGTCATCGTATGGTCATTGAAGGCAACATTAAAGATACTTTAGTACTTTTGAAGGGACTATTATCACTTTATCGTAGGGTCACCGGGACAAGATCATATTTCATAGGCAACACGAGGGTCATCGAGGGACTATGATCTTTTGTATCGTAGGGACTATGTTGATTTTACTGAGGATCTTTGTGCTTAAGTATCCCTATTTTCGAGGGACGTGACCAACTTAATCGTAAGGCAACAAAGAGAGAGTTACCTAAAGGTGGTGTTTGCAAAGTGTGTTATTTTCAGTTATTTTATCTTGGTTGTTATGGTTATTCTAGCGTTTGTTTGTTATCTTGGCATACAAGCCTAATTAAACTAGAAGTTAAATATGTACAAGTTTATAAAAATATAAAACGCGAGAAATAAAATGCGAGAAAGTAAAACCTACGCTATTACATGGCTTCAGGATGGGGGATTACAAATTTAAACGAATGGGGATGAAACTTATTGCGGCGAGAGAAAATTGTGGATGGTGGTAGCTCCTTGCGTCGTCGCGAATCCGGTGTGGTGGAGCGGAGGTCCGGCCGGTGGCTGTTCCGTTTGAACTTGATCAAAAGGATTTGTTGTCGTACAATCGGTGGTGGTTTTTATGGTGTAGAGGATGGTGTGTGGAAAAATTAGATCCCCTAAGTGAATGGAATTGTTAGCTATTTATATACACCTAAAACAATCAATAAATAATTAATAAATCACAACTCTAAATCAAATATGATTTGATTTTGATTTCTAAAATATTTTAATTATGTTGATTCTTTCCTAAACTATACAATTATGCAATATTTAGAAATATGAACAAAATCTTTGTTAATCATTTTTTTTATTTTATATTTTTTGGTGATTTTTGGCTAAAAAGTGCATAAAAATGAAAAATTGACTATTTAAAAAAATGCATATTTAATTAATACGAAAATTAATAAATAAAATGAAAAAAAAAACATTTTTTTTGTGATTTTTTAATATAAATGAAAATAAAGTTAGAACTAAAGTTAGCAACAAATAAAAGGGAAAAATGTCAAAAGTGGGATTCAAACCCAGGACCTTGTACTTGTTAGCCTTACACTCAACTTCACTATCCACTAGGTCATTGCACTTATTCAACATAAAATGACTTTCGCAAATATATGACGGCATTTTGGGGTACAGCACTGACTTTGGTTTAGCATTTTATCCACCTTTTCCAAGTTGGTTTACTAGTGGAAACATTTTCAATGAACTAAAAAATGACTCTAAAAAACTTGCTAAAAGGGTTGTTTCGACTAAGTATACTCTGGACAGTTTCAAAGGTTTCCTTCACTATGACTTGTCAGATATCTCTATTATAACTCAGACATGTGAAGGTGGGGAACTAAAGGATTCCTTGGTCCTTTCGATTACTCTTTAGATTTTACTGTTTTAATGTTTAACTAACCTCAATGATGTACCTTCTTCACTAGTATACAAAAAGTTATCCCGCTATCCAGGATCTCGCTATTTCCACTATTTCCACTTTTGGGAGTCGGCCGCTCCTCTACGCTATCCGGGATCCCGCTATTCCCACTATTCCCACATTTGGGAGTCGGCCGCTCCACTCCGCTATGTAGGATTAATAACTCTGGTAGCGTGGAGATTAAAGTATATAAATATATAACTTGTCTCTAATATGAAGTTATTCTTTGTGCTTTAGTATTCAATAAGGATTTAAGTTGCGGTTGTACATATCTCTGAAATGTTAGTATTTAAGATTGAAATTCTAATTATGATGTTAAGTTTGCTTATTGAATGATAGGAGTGCTTGTGTATACTACATATTTTATTAATATAGAAAGTTGATATATTTTATGTACTATCTATGCAGGGTTGATTGGCTGGTCCTTAGTACTTGAATATGTCAGACACTGAATACACCTTCGATTTAAAGTCTCATGTTATAATTCCTCAAAAAGTCCAGCAGTATGATTTAGAGTTATTATGTCACCCATCCAAATTTCTTTGAAAGTCTCATGTTATAATTCCTCAAAAAGTCCAGCAGTATGATTTAGAGTTATTATGTCACCCATCCAAATTTCTTTGAAAGTAAGGTTTCACAAGTGTAAGATACCTTTAGTCTATTGCTTTCCGTTTACAATTTTGTTTCCATTGGTTTAAAACTCTAATAAATTGACTTGATTAAATTGAAAGTAAAGAATATCTGATGCAAAATGTTGATATGGGATAGACAGTCATATGATTAGGCTGCACTTATTGGTTGTGTTGACGACTTGCCAACATTTTTATCCTATCAACATATTTTTGGGACTGATATTGTTGTAGACCCACTTGCAGCAACTATGGTATGATTCTCAACTTATCTCTGCTTTATAAGCTTGTAAGAGATACAAGTTTTATTTAGTTGTGGTTGGTGTAATTAATTTGTTTCGATCTCAAGTTTTCTGCGCCACATTTTGAAGGTTTTGTAAGTCTCGTGTATTTTCTAAGCCCCCACGCTTACGGAAATATTATTCATGTTATATAAGCTAGAAAACATTATTATTGTTTCCATGTTTGACAGAATGAGAGAATGAGAGAAATTCATATCCAAACTTGAAATCCTCACGGTTACTTGATGCCACTACTACCGTTGGTGCCGTTCCTGAAGGTACGGTTGGACCGGTGGGGAGATTTATCAAAATATTTATTCTTATGCAGTTATGCTTTGCTAGTGTTATTTATCAAGGAAGAGGAAAATACTTTTAATTCTCATGAAGACAATATTTCTCAAGAGAATTTATTTTCAATTTTCTCTATAATATAAAGTGTCTATACTTACTATGTAACTCTATGTTTTGATTATAATGATGTTATCTTTGCTCTTAAAATCTCAACAATGGTTAAACAATTTCTGTCATCCTAACTTTTTGTTCACAAAAGTTGTTTTCTTCCTTTCAGATTGAAGATATGTTCAATGACAAATTGCTCCAATTTGTCAATATTGATCTGCAGGAGGTCAAGGTACTTGAAAAATATCCTATTGTCTTCTTTATTCTTCTGTCAGTTAGATGCATACAAAACTAAACTGAGTAAGCTTCTTTAATAAAACAAATAAGTTTGTATATCTCTAAAGTAGTAGGGTTTTAAATTGCGGTCCGCAACCGCAATTGAACCCGCAATATTGCGGATGCGGTTGTCTCCGCAACCGCACGCATCGGACCGCAATTGCGGTGTGATTTTAAAGTCTTGCTTTCGGATGCATTAGGAACCCCATCGGACAATATATTAGAAGTCTAAAACTCAATTTACTTCTTATATAATGAAAAAACATAACATTAAGTGTTTTTTAATATAATATTTCAAACACTTCCTTTTAAAAATTCACGCCGCAACGGCCGCAATGCGCATCGCAACAAGCGCAATGACCGCAATCGCAACATCCGCCACCACATCCGCAGTAAAAAAAAAAATTGTAGGTGTGATTCGTGGTAACATTTTAAGATTTTTAGTTTATACATTTTAAAATTGTAGGTGTGATTCGTGGTAACATTTTAAGATTTTTAGTTTATTATATTCGTTTGCCACTGATCATGCAAAGCTAAGAAGAATATTTAGCAGTTTCTGTTGGAGAAGAGAAAAAAAGAAGAGAGTTGTGCATATCTTTGTAAAGCTGAAGAAGAATTTGGAAATCTATGACAGTTAATGGTAATCAAGAAAAGACATGTCAGTGCTTTACACAACAAAAACATATAGCTGTGCATATCAATAACAAAATGTTGTGGTAGCTGCCAGTTCAGGATTCAGCTAGAATCAAACACACCCTATATATTGTACAAACCAAACAAATTCATAAATAAAGCACTTTTAGCTTGTGATTTTCTGAGCTTAAAAATCTGACGTCTTAAAAATTCATTCTAGCAATTCAGTAAATTCTGTATCAAGATGTCATGTAAAAAAAACAGTAAAATAATGAAAGAAAACAAATTGCTAATGTTGATACGGCAATAACACATAAAATTCTGTAAAATTTAAAATATAATGATAAAATAAGATAAAAATTATGAAATTATGTTCTGTCTGATAACAGTTTCATTATTTTGCCTATCACGATTCACTTCTCATATTTCATGATACAAGATAAATATAAAAGAAAATTGTTATCAATAGTAATTTTCCTAAGTTTGACCAGTGTCGGGGAGTGAAAACAGAGACTCTGTATACACGACCAATGCGGATCCGTCTAAAAGCCGAGACTCTAGTAGCCGTCCTTTATCATTCAACTTCACCAATCCAACTACATTATTTGTTCCAACAATATCACCGCACTTTGTTAAGCATACTATGTCTAAAGAATTGTGCAAAACAGGATAAAGAGAAAATTGAATAATCTTAGTCCAAGATGAGTGAACTCCATATTTTTGCATCACCCATATCTTCACTGTATTCAGGTCCTTCACCCATGCACTGATAAGTCCTCTAACTTCCAACAAAGCATAATGTGAAATATTGGATCGAACTCTAGTATGGTCGAATGGTAGCTTCTTGGTTCGACAGGATTAAGCATGAAGTCGAAGGTTGTTCACATGCCTGTGTCGAAGATGCTAGGGTTGTTAGCATGTTAAATTAGGTTTTAGTGTTTAATGTTAGACGCTAGGCTTAAGGATCTAGAGGGGGGTGAATAGATCTCACAGAGTTTTTCGAAATTATTTCAAACTTAAGCGAAAGCGGTTCTGAATCGACTTGCGTCTATTCCGGACCACTATTGCAAGGGTTGTATATGTGCTAGAACCACAAGATAATTGGGATTAACAATGAAAGGATATGTTATCGAATCAATTCGTTACACTAAAGAGAATCGATTAACTTCTAATTTGATAAACTTTGGTTTGCAATGCAGTAATAGTGGAAGAAGCGAAAAGACAAACACTTGGTGATAATGTTCAAATTGATGGTGATTCAATGTGTGGTGAATTGTGATGTTTATGCAAGTTCTTAATTCACAATTTTAACACTTGAATCGTTTGTCAATTTGCAATTATAACCAAGTATGAACAGAACGTAAATGAAAAGATAAAAGCGACAAGAACACGGTATTTGTTTAGGAAGTTCGTCGATCGTCCTCGCTACGACTACGTCTGCCCCCAATTCCAAACTGAAATTGGGAAATCTTCCATTTATGTTGAAAGCAGTTTATACAAAGAAGATAACAAAGCGATAAACAATAAACCAAATTTGTCGATCCTTTGAATCTTCTTCCCCCTTAATCTTGAGCCAGATTAAGGTCTTCCAAGAGCTTCACTTTGATCCCTTTCTGCAGTGTCTTGAATTGCTTGAACACTTGTTCTTCAATCTTCACACTCAGCTGGATCCTTGATGAAGCCTCTTGATAAAAACCCCCAAAATTCATCAATCTTGGAGGACAAAACCCTCAGATTTTATTCACCAAAAACCCCACAAATCTTCACCCACTAGGAATCTTCAATTCCGTTCCATGGACGTTATCGATCTTGAACGCAAACCCTCAACGCAAAAATGATTGTGTGTAGTTGTGTTGGAGTTGTGTCGATGATCGAAGATGAGAAGCCTTTGTGTATCTTTCAGTTGTTGGTGTTATGAACTTCAATAATGAACATTAGATCATATATATGAGAGCTGATCAGTTGGAGCATAGCAGATCAGCAATTTTGGCATTTTTGATCAAATAGGTCGACCTCTTGTAGTGCTTAGGTCGACCTAACAGAGCTGGATTAAACTTGGATGAAATTCTTCCCAGTTAGGTCGACCTGTTGAAGGTTTAGGTCGACCAGAATCCTGTTGAGATACGTTCTGAAGACTTTTCTTCAGTTTAGGTCGACCTAGTTGTTGTGTGAGTCGACCTAACAGTGAGCTGTGTAAATCTCATCAATTTAGGTCTACCTGGATTATGAGTAGGTCGACCTGTCTGTGTCAATTCTGAATCTTTCTTGTTTTCCTTGTTTTGGGTCGACCTAGATATAGAGCAGGTCGACTTGCTTTGTCTTGAATGGCCAAACTTGCTTTTCCTTGAGTTCTTTTGCTTGTGCCTTGTTGCTTGTTTGCTTGTGGAGTTTGCCATGGATCAAAAACACCTTTGTGAGTGTGGGATTGTATTCACATACTCCCCCTTTTTGATGATGGCAAACAAGTAGTGAAAGCTTCGGCAAACAAGTAGTGAGAGCTCCCCCGTACTCTCAGCACCTATCTCCCCCTTTGACAACATCAAAAGAAATACAACGAAGAAATAGTAGAAGAGAGTAACGAGAGAAAAAAATAGATATAACGCGAACATTCATAGTATAATAGGTAAAGTCAAGCAGAGATAACATAATATCCAAACAAATTTAACAATACACCCAAAACACACATAATATTCCAACTAATTGAAGGGAACCTAGACTAAGTGCTAGAAATTTTTAGCAAATGAACATAAAGATGATGGAATGAAATGCAATGAGATGATGTTATGAAAAGAGATGCATCCTAACGCCTGCCCCGTCTTCCTCTTCCTCTTTGAAACGATTGAGGACGATCTTCTTCAACTTGTTCTAACAGATCAAGCACAGAGATGTTTAGAGTATTGAAGCTCTGACTTAGATTGGCATGACGGTTCAATGCAGTCTCCTCAAAATGATTTTGTCTTAGGGTCGAGTTGGATGCAAACGTTTCAAAATCGCTTTTGTGTTCTTGAACCAAGCTGTATAATGATTGATATTGTCGTTGTTGTTCGTCATAGCGATCTTGTTGAAGCTGTTGCATGTTCTGGAATTGGAGCTGCTGTGTGTCGAAGTGCTGTTGTTGTAGGAGTTGCATATTTTCTAACATGGAAATGATGTTGGTTTGATCCAGCTGAGGCGGAGCTGTGTATCCCCAAGGGATTTCCTCTCCTTGAGGAGGAACATATTGCCAATTTGCATCCGCATCATGTGGAACATCTTCCATAGGGTGATCATCATCATTTGCTATGTCTTGATCATTGCCTTCATCTTCATTACCTGCAAGGTGGCCAAATTCCGTAGGATCGTCATAGTTGTATATGATTTTTCCTGTTCCCTTTTGAATGAGATAGTAGGTTTTCCTATTTGGATCCCAGTGGTATCCCATGAGAGTTAAGGTCGTTTGTGAGAAGTCTTGAGGCTGTTACATGTGAATGTAGGGCAAATGTTCAAGCCTCATGCCGAAATGGTTCACAATTGTTTGAATGATTGAACCATAGCATAGAGCGGTAGTTTTCTGTTGTACTTCATGGAACTTGGCAGCTAGAAAGTGTGGCCAATGTACACGGGTTCTGTTTTGCAGCAGATACATTAGCACAACCACATTACGTTCAATCCTTGAGAATCCTCCTGCTCTTGGTCGAATGACTCTTGAGATAATCCAATTTAGGAGCCTAGGATCTCTCTTTAAGTGACCAGCTGTGATTGTTTCATTCGGTTTGATAAAGACAGAAGGGTCTTTGAGAATGGATTTCATGTAGGCCACATGATCATAGTTTCCCGGTACGTCACCGTCTTCCATACAGAACTCATCTCCAACAATTTTGAGACCAAAAATGCTAATCCAAGCCCGTTTGTCAACAACATGCGGCCTGGAGCCCATTTTAAATCGGAAATTACAACCATCCCCTTTTTGGAACCCTGCATAGAAAGCCCTAACGGTATTTTCACAGTACGGAGTGTCACATTGCACCAACGGATGAATGTTTTGGTGTTCAATCAGATTAGCAACCTCGGGAATATGCATATGTTTGACGACATTTGGATTATAGATATATTGCCTAACAATTTTCCTTTTCATTTGCCACTTCTCAAAATTTTCCCGACAGTCAGGATGAACAAGAGCACTTACCGGTTGAGAAGATGAACCAGATGCAATTTCCTTTCCCTTTCTTGATTTTGGAGGCATGGTTGTTGAGGATTTGAGTGAGAGAGATGAACTTTGGCTGCCTTTGGACTTGAGAATTTAGGGTTGGCCGTACAAATGATATGAGAATGAGCAAAAATGGAAAATGAAATGTTTATCTATGTATGGGGATGGGTCGGGTCGACCAACAGACCCAAATTTGGGAATTTTTACAGCAGTAGGTCGACCTAATTGAGGGCTGGGTCGACCTAACAGAAGAGCCCTAAAAAAATCAAATTAGGTTGACCTAAAAGAAGGGTAGGTCGACGTAACTGGACATTTTATGTTTTCTGTTGAAAAATAACTTCTGTAGGTCGACTCAGATGCAAAATAGGTCGACCTAAATTGCTTAAATTGTTGAAAATGCCTGGGTGATGTTTATATATGATGGATTTATGCCTAGTTTCTTGCTTGCATGCTCAAAACATGATATGCTATGAATAATGATGAGATACACATACAAGTAAGAGAGATATATGGATGAAGTCACTATAAGCATGTTAATTGATAGCATATTATAGTATCAATAATATTTTTGGAAGTGAACAACAAACATGTTACTGCCTTCTCAATATGTAGGTGTCTCGTCATCATTTCGTAGAATCCTCTAGTCAATGTGGAATGATGCCTGATTTGATGATGAACTACCTTTATACTAAAAGAAATGTTAGCTTGAGTATAATCAATATATATAAAGTAAAGGAATAAAATTAAGAGAAACAAACGTAATTAGCCCAAATTAGAGATATCTAATATCCCTAATTCCCTACGAATGTTGAAGAACTGCTCTGTTGCTAGAGGTTTAGTGAAGATGTCAGCTAGTTGCTTCTTGCTCTCTACATGTTCAAATGTAACGTCTCCTTTCTCTACATGATCTCTTAGGAAGTGATGCCTTATTTCAATATGCTTGGTTCGTGAGTGTAAGACAGGATTCTTGCTCAAGTTTATGGCACTTGTGTTGTCGCACATGATAGGTATACGATCAAGCTTAATACCAAAGTCAATGAGTTGTTGCTTGAGCCATAATATCTGAGCACACCAGCTTCCGGCAGCTACATATTCTGCCTCAGCGGTAGATAATGCAACTGATACTTGTTTCTTGCTATGCCAGCTTATTAATGAATTTGAGAATAGATGACATGTTCCACTGGTGCTCTTTCTGTCGGATTTGCAGCCAGCAAAGTCTGAGTTGGAGAATCCCACCAAATAACACTCATTGCCTTTAGGATACCATAGGCCATATGTAGTAGTTCCACGTAGATATCGCAGAATTCTTTTGACAGCCTTTAAGTGTGATTCCTTAGGACAAGATTGATATCTTGCACACATACATACACTAAACATGATGTCTGGTCTTGAGGCTTTAAGATACAATAGTGAACCTATCATACCTCAGTACAATTTCACATCAACCTCTTTACCTTTCTCATCTTTGTCTAGGTTACAATTTGTTGCCATAGGTGTGTCAATCTCCTTTGCCTCACTCATTCCAAATCTTTTAAGCAACTCTGTACAGTACTTGGTTTGAATTACGAAAGTTCCATGACTAAGTTGCTTGATTTGTAGGCCAAGGAAGAAATTTAGCTCTCCCATGAGACTCATCTCAAATTCACTCTGCATAAGCTTAGAAAATTCTTTGACAAGTTTTGCATTAGTCGACCCAAATATAATATCATCTACATAAACTTGAACTAAGAGTACATCTTTATCTTTTCTTTTAATGAAGAGAGTAGTGTCAACTTTACCCCTAGAGTATCCTTGACTAAGTAGAAATTTGCTCAACCGTTCGTACCAAGCCCGAGGGGCTTGTTTGAATCAATTATCTTAGTTTTGATGATAACAATAATATGAATTTTGCTTAAGATTATATGGTACTCTAATCCAATGCAATTTCCCTTTCAGGAAATATATAAAGAGTACGCATAATTCAGCGCTCAGAAGCTTTGTCTCAAAGGGTTCAGCATGCAACATCAGAACATGGTCTGGCAAGACATCAGAAGATGGTCGAAGCAGAATCAGAACATGGGTCTATGGAAGCATCAGAAGAACAAGAGAACAGAAGCACTGAAGTTCTGATGGTATCACGCTCAGAAGCACTTCAAGGTCAGAAGATCAGAAGATGCTTTGCACCAAGCTGTTTGACTCTGATGATATTCAAACGTTGTATTCACAAACATCAGATCAGAAGAAAGTACAAGTGGCAAGCTACGCTGACTGACAAAAGGAACGTTAAAAGCTACTAAAGGCTACGTCAGTAGACACAGCGTGAACAAGGCTCGAGGTAGTTGACAAAAGCGCATAACATTAAATGCGATGCTGTACGGAACACGCAAAGCATTAAATGCACTCAACGGTCATCTTCTCCAACGCCTATAAATATGAAGTTCTGATGAGAAGCAAGGTTAACGATTCTGCACCAAAACAACTCATATTAAACTTGCTGAAACGCTGTTCAAATTCAAAGCTCAGAATCTTCATCTTCATCAAAGCTCACTACATTGCTGTTGTAATATATTAGTGAGATTAAGCTTAAACGTTAAGAGAAATATCACAGTTTGTGATTATAACTTTTAAGAAGCATTTGTAATACTCTTAGAATTGATTACATTAAGTTGTAAGGAACTAGAGTGATCGAGTGGATCAGAATACTCTAGGAAGTCTTAGAGGTTATCTAAGCAGGTTGTAACTAGAGTGATCGTGTGGATCAGTATACTCTAGAAAAGTCTTAGAGGGTATCTAAGTAGTTGTTCCTGGAGTGATCAGTGTGTGATCAGAAGACTCTGGAAGACTTAGTTGCTGACTAAGTGGAAAACCATTGTAATCCGTGCGATTAGTGGATTAAATCCTCAGTTGAGGTAAATCATCTCTGCGGGGGTGGACTGGAGTAGTTTAGTTAACAACGAACCAGGATAAAAATAACTGTGCAATTTATTTTTATCTGTCAAGTTTTTAAAGCTACACTTATTCAAACCCCCCCTTTCTAAGTGTTTTTCTATCCTTCAATTGGCATCAGAGCGCCGGTTCTAAGGTGCAAGCACTTAACCGTGTTTAGAAAAGATTCAGGAAGAGAAAAACGCTTCAGTAAAAGATGGTTGATGAAAGTGAAAAGTCTACACCTGCATCTACATCTGGCTCTGCTGAGCAATACAATGGTAACAATGGTTATACTAGACCGCCGGTATTTGATGGTGAAAACTTTGAATACTGGAAAGATAAACTGGAAAGTTACTTTCTTGGTCTAGATGGTGATCTATGGGATCTTCTGATGGATGGTTACAAACATCCAGTAAATGCCAGAGGCGTAAAGCTGACAAGGCAAGAAATGGATGATGATCAGAAAAAGCTTTTCAGGAATCATCATAAATGCAGAACTGTTTTGCTGAATGCTATCTCTCATGCTGAGTATGAGAAGATATCTAACAGGGAAACGGCCTATGACATATATGAGTCCTTGAAAATGACTCATGAAGGAAATGCTCAAGTCAAGGAGACTAAAGCTCTAGCTTTAATCCAGAAGTATGAAGCCTTCAAGATGGAGGATGATGAAGACATTGAAAAGATGTTTTCAAGATTTCAAACTCTTACTTGTCGCGGGCGAAAAATCGTTTTGTTCCTCTTTTTTGTGGGATGAGACACCTGATGCCTTCTTTGGGCTCGAGTGCTCAAAAAAATGATTTTTCTTTTGTTTCGACCAAACTTTTTATTATTTCCAAAGGGAGGAAAAGGGAAAAAGCTGCAATAACCTAAAAAGTGGGGGGAGAGATCTTGGGTAAGAGGGTTGGTTATACGAAGGGAAGGTATTAGCACCCAACGTATCTGTAGTACTCTACAGGGTTCTTTATTGTTTTTCATTCCATGCTACGGTGAAGGTTCTGTTGTGAAATAGGTGGGACCTAAGGTGTTTGTTTGATTATGCTCGCAAAGATCATCGGGATCCTCTGCATACATATCCCTTAGCGGGAATCAGAGCATCTGTAGCTCGGGGTCTACGGGTGCTAAGGTTTGAATGGTTTTTTTTTGTGTTTTGTTTTGCTCGCCAAGGATCGACCTTGTGCCTACGTATTCTCAAAGGGATGTTGAGAAAGTCAGAGCAATCGTAGTTCCCACTTATGCTAGTGGAAGCAAAGGAAAATAGACAAATGTCGTCTAAATGCTAGATGTATCTAATCTATATCATCACATACATCTGTTTGATTTCTGTTTGAAAAAATCTTTTCATTATAAGCCCTGGGCTGTGCCGCTTATGGCGCTTAGAATGATAAAGATGTTTTTGTTTAACCAGCCTTGTGGCAAAAGTTTCAATGAAGTCAGCCTTGTGACAAAAACTTTGATTAATCAGCCAACCTTGTGGCAAAAGTTTCAATGAAGTCAGCCTTGTGACAAAAACTTTGATTAATCATCCAGTACGGTGGTAAAACAGTTTGATTGATTAGCCAGCCTTGTGGCAAAAAGTTTGATTGATTGATTGATTGTTTGTGATGATATAGAAGAGATACTCCTAGCATAGAGATGAAAAATGTCTAATCTCCTAGGGTATTTGATTTGGATATTGGGGGATGCTTATAAGAAGCCCGTGGGTCCTTGTACGAAGCCCAAGAGGAGGCTATCCGAGGGTCCTTGCATTGTAAGCCCAAGAGGAGGCTATGGGAGGGACAATCCAGGGACCTTGCATTGTAAGCCCAAGAGGAGGCTATGGGAGGGTCACTCGTTTGTACAAAGCCCAAGGGGAGGCATGGTATAGTTGGTTTGAGCTCTTAGAGCGATTTCACCGGGAAACCATACTCTATGTCCTAACCTAAACTAGTGGAGATTCTTTGCACGAAGCCCAATAGGAGGCTATGGGGAACCTAGTGTTGTACTAAGTTCAATGAGCATATAACACAATCACAAGTATGAACAAGTATGAACAAACATGAACAAGTATGAACAGGTTATGAATAAGTATATATATATGACAAAGTGTGTGTATATAATGGAGTTTATGAAGGAAATATACCTGTAAGCATGCTCCATTTGTAAACACGGGGCTCGGGACTCACACTCGGGGAGAGGTCCACTTGAATTTATTCAAAGCTATGTAAACAGGTATTTACAAAGGGGCTTGGGACTTATACCTACATGGAGGCCCATGATATTTTTTTGGGAAGATTTAAAGAAAACCTTCATTTTTGGTTTGTTATTCAAAGTTTAAAAACAAACTGATCGAGGTATGTACAAAAAAGGTGTATGTACAAAAAGACGTACAATGAAATACCTAATTTCATGTACTGGAATGGGTATGTACGAAAGGGCTCGGGACTTATACCTACATGGAGGCCCATGGTATATTTTTGGAAAGTTTTGTTTCTTTGAAGTTTTGTTGTTTTGAAAATGATTTGAAAACTGTTTGAAAGTTTTTTTGTTTTGAAAGAGTTTTCTGTACAAAGAAAAACTGTATAAAAGAAAAAAGAGTGGGTCTTATACTCTCTAATATTCGAGAGGCCCCACATCGTTTTGAAAATCAATTGATCAATAAAAAAGATTTAATCAATAGTTTCCTTTGAGAATCAAAAAGAAATGGTTTATCGTTTTTGAAAAGAATCGTGATCGCTTGTTTTAAAACGATTTGAATTTGACAAAAGTCAACTTAATTAAGTAAAAAAAATCAAATTTTAATGCTTAATTAAGACCTAAGTGATTAGGGTTTGATCACAAAAAATATTTACAAGTGATTAGGTTAAGAATCAAATGAAAAACAATATTTTAAAGTATTAAAAAACACTTAAAACATGTCATTTTAAACCTATTTAAAAATGTATTAAATAAATCTTTTTTTGTGATTTTTTTTTATATTCATAAAATATATGTGTTAAATAAAGAGTGTACAAAAAATGAATGAAAAATGAATTAATTTGATGTGTTAATTAATTAATTAAAGTTGTAAAAAAGATGAAGAAAAACAAGTGTTAAAAAAAAATGGTTTGGTCCCTAGAGGACTTGAACTCGTGACCCTAAGGTCACCAACCAAAACAATAACCAGCTGAGCCACGCTTGTGGCTTGTTAGTAATACGCGCTTGGTAGAATATATTACTCAACTGAATTTCAAAACTTATGAACCAAAAAACGCGCCAAGAACACAATCCCAATTTGAATTTGAATTTTCTGAAAACTGAACCAAATTGATCAAGTGAAGGGTCTAACTCACTCGTTTTTTCATAAGGATCATGATGGTGGTCTTTAATTGCATTTATTTTCACTCTAAGGCTATCAATTTTCTGATGAACACGAAGAACCCTAATTCTATGATTCAATCTGAAATCGTGTATGTGCAAGTTATGATGCAATTGATTGAGGGTTAATGATCCTCATGTGTGCAGAAATGAGATGGTATGTTCATATTTCATTTATGATGCGTGGAGAGTAGAGTTTGAAGTTCAAGTGCACTTACCTCAAAAACGGCCAAACTGAGAATTGGATTTTGATCTGGAGGTGTTACAGATGCTTTGTATCAATCTGAATAGCTTCTATGATGATTATGGAAGGTGTCTGGATGTCTGGAACAAGTTGAATTCATCTGAGCATGGCCATGGCACCCGATCTGCAGTTGCTTCAAGTATGAATCGAATTTGAAGATGGAGATGTTTCAGATCATATGTGAGTGTTTGGATAGTTCATATGTGATATATATGAGGTGTTGGAAGTGTTAGTTTGGACAGAAATGATCTTGAATGGATTTTGGCATGATAAGGCCATGGTTATGCATATTTGAGAAGTGAGGTAGTGATTTTGAGCTTGAGGTGTTTTTGGGGTGTATGAGTGGTTCAAACAAGTTTCAAATGATGTTTATGAGTTGTGGGAAGCATCATTTTGCTCAGAACTTCAAAGGTTTAGAGGTTGAGCATTTTACCTCTTTGAAACTTAAGAAACTTGCAATTCAAGAAAGAAGAGAGAAAACCTATAATTGTGAGGTTTTGGTGTGAATTGAAGAGTGATTTGAACCTCTATTTATAGGCCAAAGTTTCTGAATACAAAGCTCTTGCAAGTTGATCAAGAATGATGATTTGGCTTAAGAGATAAAATGGAATCTTTCACATTAAATGCAAATGGTTAAAAGTGACTTAACCATGGTTATTTCTCAAGCTTCTTATCCTCTTCCATTCTGATCTCAAATCAGAAAATATCTACCAATTATTGCATCTATGCATCATTACTTGGATCATTTGGCAAAATGGTTCATAACTTAGTGAAAATGGCTTGAAATTTCAAGTGAAAAGTTCACTAATGTCAAAATTCAAAACCATAGCTACACTCCATATTTTTTCATGCTCTTGGACATTTTGGAAAGCTCATGTTACACACTTCAAAAGCCTAGTTGAAAGTTTCTTCAAGACCTTTAAGGAAATGGGTGAAAAAGATCCATGAACTTTGAAGAAAATGAAGTTTTAAGTGAAATTTTCATAAGATGCCAACTTTGAAGCTCCATATCTCTTAAATGGTTGATCTTATGGAAAAAAATTATATGTGTCAAAGTTGTTTATTGGATCAAAATCTACAACTTTCATGTTGGAAGTTTTTTTCAGTTTGTAGGTGAAATTTTGAGAAATTCCCTTTCAAAGTTTGGAAAAAAACCATGAAAAACACTTAGAAATTTTTCTAAGTATGGAAAGTCAAACTTTGACTTTTTGATTCTTGATTGATTTTCTTGATTTTTCTTGATCAAATGACTTCATATATCATATATTGAAGATTTAAAACTTCAAAAGTCATGGTTGACCCAATTTCCCCAAAAGTCAATGGTGATCTTGTACAGTTGACTTTTTCAGACGAATCGCGTTTCTGGAGTTTTCAATGAAACAGGCTATCCTCATCAAATGAATGGTATGAATGGATCACATTGAAGCATTAGAGGATATTGAGCCATGGTTTGAGTTGTGGCACCATGTCCTGATTAAAAAGTCAGTTGTTCAGTGAATTAGGTCAAAACCCTAATTGTCGACCTGATGAAATTGATGACTGTGGATCTTGAATTGAGATGTAATTTCCATTGGATTTTGTCATAGGGATTATTTGAGGATGATTGAAACCTTTGATTGACTTCCTGGGGATTTTTAGGGTTTCCCAAATGTGATCCCTGATTTTGGTCCCTGATAGTTCAAAATCCTAATCTGATGATCTGAGATTTCACTGTTGATCAATCCTTGTGTAGGAGATGTTATGAGCCAATGGATTAGGTCAAAATGATGCACTTGTGGTCTTGAGGTCATGTCCCAAGTCATTAGGTCAATCTCTGAGCAAAAGTCAGGAGTATGCTATCTTCAGTCAAAACCCTAATCTGATTGATTCAGAGCTGTTGAGCTTGTTGAAATGAATCTCTGAGGACCAAATGTTGATTATTGATGAAGATGATTCATTTGAGATGAAGGGAGAACAAAACCCTAATTGATTGTTTCTTGCACTGATGAGTGATCTCTTGATTAAACCCTGCTGAGCACAAGTAACAAACACAAGCTATGCAATTTGTTAGAGATGCAAATGATGCATATGCAATGATATGAGGTGGTATCTTAGGTCAAAAATTGGGGTATGACAGATGCCCCTATTTAAGTTTCTTCAACCTGAGACATGAAGATCGAAAATCTTCGTTTTGATAGGGTGGAAGAGACTTAAATATCAGAAGACGCGAATTTTGGACCTAAGATACCAAAATTGCGAATGATGCAAGGATATCTTTACCGAGGGATTATCAAGAACTGACTCCACTGGGGAAAAGAGATCGGGAAGGATGTCTCAATCCGTTTTTAGGGAGAGAATCCGTTTTTCGGGAAAGCAAATGTATGCTTCACCGGGGAATGATACTTTGTAAGAAAAGCTTACCTATCGACATTATCGACTATCAGCATGGGGATAGACTTGTTTAATAATACGAAGGTGAAAGGTATGAAACTGTATTACCGACTATCAGCATGGTGATAGACTTGACAAGGTAAATACATCTCAAAGGTTTGGTTAATATTATCGACTATCAGCATGGTGATAGACATGTTTAATAATATAACCAGAACAAAAAGGGTTACCGACTACCAGCCTCGTGATAGTGGTTTTGAAGACATGATCAATTATCAGCCGAGTGATAAAATGATTCTGGAGACTTTGTTAGGGGAATTACTGGTTATTCAGCCTTGTGAACAGTAATAAGGCCCTGATTGTCAAATGGTCTTCATGATTGATTTCCTTGAGAGGAAAATCTTTTGAAAGAAACATAAACTGCTCAGATGATGAGGCTATTGTTTATGGTCTGTTTTTCTCGACTCTTTTTGGTGGAATCGGAATTTGAATTTTTGGTAAAGACAAAGTTCTATCCATGAATGAATTTGGAAAGATACAGTCAAACAAGACTTTGTACCCATGAGGAATGAACTCAACTGGGGATTCTCTCCTTTGTTTTGAGAGGAGAAACTAAAGCAACCTTCTTCCACGAGGAATGATCTCAGCGGGGAACTGGAGAAAGAAAGGATGTTATTTCTGCTTATGGGTGACAACCTACTGGAGAGATGACACGCCCATATTTGTTTTTTTTTTTCCTTTTTTTTTGGAGGATAGATATATCCTAAACAAGTAATTTCGAAGCAAACATTGAAAAATGCAAGAATGCATAAATGATGCAAATATGTATGAATGATGAATGTCATGAATGTAGCATGCATGCTGACGATACTGACAGACAGAGAAGTGTATACTGGAGAGGGACTGACGTCGCAATACAACCAGATACTTGGCAAATGTTCTTCAACACGGTGTAAATAACACAGGTGATGAATGGTGTTCCGTGCTTTAAACTTCTTTGGGGAAGATAAGCATCTTTTCTTATTGGGATGGAAGAATCTTTTCACTGGAGATGGAAAATCTTCGTCACTGGGGATAAAAGACCTTCTTCACTGGGGATAGAAGAGCTTCTTCACTGGGGATAGAAGAGCTTTTCCTATCATAATCTTTGATTCATCCTATGGAGATAGCTGTTGATGTTCCTTCTGTTGTTCACAACTCAAAGGAAAGTTTCGCTTTTATTTTGAAGAAGTGAAGTAAATTCATTTAAAACTTTTTTTTCTTTTTTTCTTTCAAAAACGAATAACACAATTAAAGCGTCATTTTGCAAGCTAAAAGAAATTAGAGATTGCAAACAAATGGGCACAAGGCTCAAATTTATTTAATAGGATGGAAATCAGCTAAAGGCGTGATTCCATGGAGTATTTACAAAAGTTGGAAATGGTAATTATGCGGAAAAGGCTACATTGAAAGCAATAACCACTATTCCCTAAACAACTTTGAGTTCCAACTGTGCTTGTCGCTTCAGATTGGTGGTGATTTGATTGAAGATCCTTTGATGAAGTACAGACTCTTCAGGTGACGAAGTACGGACTGATGCAGTTACTTTGTCATAAATCCTTAATTTTTGCCTAGATTGCCCTTTCAGGTTTTCAATCTACCAGGATGAATTTTTTTTGTTTATTGTCTCTAATTTTTGCCTGGACCGCCCTTTCAGGTTTTCAGTCCACCGAGACGCTCATTTTTGCCTAAGTCGCCCTTTGCGGGTTTTCGACTTACCGAGCTGTTCTTTTGTAATTTTTTAGACAAAGTATTTCTTGACTGCATCAGCATTCACAGGATGTGGGAGTTCATCACCATCCATGGTTGCAAGAGTCATGGCGCCGCCAGAAAATGTTCTTTTGACAACATACGGGCCTTCGTAATTAGGAGACCATTTGCCCCTAGAATCTGGTTGAAAAGACAAGATCTTTTTAAGCACGAGGTCGCCTTCTTGAAATTCACGAGGTCGAACCTTTTTGTTGAAGGCTTGTTTCATCCTTGCTTGGTATAACTGTCCATGGCATAGAGCAGTCATACGTTTTTCTTCGATTAAGTTCAACTGATCGTATCTGCTTTGACACCATTCAGCCTCTGATAACTTAGTTTCCATGAGGACTCTCATTGATGGGATTTCAACTTCTACGGGGAGCACAGCTTCCATGCCGTATACTAGAGAAAAGGGAGTTGCCCCTGTTGAAGTACGCACTGAAGTACGGTATCCATGTAAAGCAAATGGCAGCATTTCATGCCAGTCTTTGTAAGTGACGACCATTTTCTGGACGATCTTCTTAATGTTCTTGTTAGCAGCTTCGACGGCACCGTTCATTTTTGGTCTATAAGGAGAAGAGTTATGATGCTCAATCTTGAATTCCTCACATAATTCTTTCATCATCTTGTTATTCAGGTTCGAACCATTGTCAGTAACGATCTTGCTGGGAATACCATATCGGCAAATGATGTTATTCTTGATGAACCTCACAACCACTTGTCTTGTAACATTGGCGTAAGATGCTGCTTCGACCCATTTGGTGAAGTAATCAATGGCTACCAAGATGAAACGATGACCATTTGAAGCTTTCGGTTCGATCATTCCAATCATGTCGATACCCCACATGGAGAAAGGCCATGGAGATGAGAGAACGTTGAGTAGAGTCGGTGGCACATGGATCTTGTCTGCGTAGATCTGGCACTTGTGACATCTTTTCACGTGTTTGTAACAATCAGATTCCATTGTCAACCAATAATATCCTGCTCTTAAGATCTTCTTGGACATTGCATGCCCGTTTGAATGAGTTCCAAAGGACCCTTCATGCACTTCATGCATTAACATGTCTGCTTCGTGTCTATCCACGCATCTGAGCAAAACCATGTCGAAGTTTCTTTTGTATAGCACATCTCCATTCAGGAAGAAACTGCCAGAAAGTCTCCTTAGAGTTTTCTTATCTTTGTTTGATGCCCCAAGCGGGTACTCTTGAGTTTGAAGGAAGCGTTTGATGTCGTGGAACCACGGTTTATCATCGATGACTGCTTCAGTTGCAAACACATAAGCGGGCCTTTCAAGGCGCGTGATTCTGACTTTAGGCACATCATTCCAGTGACTAACTTTGAACATGGAAGATAGAGTAGCCAAAGCGTCTGCCATTCGATTCTGATCTCGAGGTACATGATGCAATTCAACCTTATTGAAGAAAGTCAAAAGACGTCTTGCATAATCTCTGTAAGGAATCAAACCAGGGTGATAAGTTTCCCACTTGTCTTTGATTTGGTTGATCACGAGGGCTGAATCTCCATATATGTCGAGGATCTTGATCCTTAAGTCAATGGCTTCTTCGAGACCCATGATACAAGCTTCATATTCTGCGATGTTGTTGGTGCAATCAAATAGCAATCTGGCGGAGAACGGGATATGAGTACCCTTGGGAGTGACGATGATTGCCCCAATTCCATTGCCAAAAGCGTTTACTGCTCCATCGAAAATTAGGCCCCATCTTGATCCAGGATCAGGACCTTCTTCAGGTAACGGTTCGTCACAATCTTTCATTTTTAAGTACATGACATCTTCGTCAGGAAAGTCAAACTTGAGAGATTGATATTCATTAATTGGTTGATGCGCCAAATGATCGGCGAGAATGCTTCCTTTGACCGCTTTTTGAGCACGGTATTCAATGTCATATTCGGATAACAGCATTTGCCATCGAGCAATCCTTCCTGTTAAGGCAGGCTTTTCAAAGACATACTTGATCGGATCCATTTTGGAGATTAACCAAGTAGTATTGTTGATCATGTATTGGCGGAGACGTTTTGAAGCCCAAGCCAAAGCACAACATGTTTTTTCGAGCATGGAGTAACGAGACTCACAGTCTGTGAATTTCTTACTCAGGTAATAGATGGCATGCTCCTTCTTACCGGTTTCATCTTGTTGTCCAAGCATACAACCCATGGATTCTTCTAACACAGTAAGGTACATGATTAATGGTCTTCCTTCAACTGGAGGAATCAATATTGGTGGTTCTAACAGGTACTCTTTGATACTGTCGAACGCTTTCTGGCAATCTTCAGTCCATACAACCCCTTGATCTTTGCGGAGAAGCTTGAAAATTGGCCCACAAGTAGCAGTCATCTGAGAGATAAATCTGGAGATATAGTTCAATCGTCCGAGAAATCCTCTTACTTGCTTTTCAGTTTTTGGTGCAGGCATCTCTTGAATAGCTCTGACTTTGTCGGGATCTACTTCAATTCCTCTTTGGCTGACAATGAAACCCAAAAGTTTTCCAGATCTAACCCCAAAAGTACATTTGTTAGGATTCAAGCGAAGCTGATACTTCCTTAGTCGTTGAAACAACTTCAAAAGGTATTCAATATGTTCTTCTTCTGTGCTGGACTTGGCTATCATGTCATCCACATAAACTTCAATTTCTTTATGCATCATGTCATGAAAGAGAGTAGTCATTGCCCTTTGGTAAGTTGCGCCTGCATTCTTCAATCCAAACGGCATTACTTTGTAGCAAAAGGTACCCCATGGGGTGATGAAAGATGTCTTCTCCATGTCTTCAGGAGCCATCTTGATCTGATTATAACCGGAGAACCCGTCCATGAAGGAAAAGACGTTGAACTTAGCGGTGTTATCAACCAGCATGTCGATATGCGGTAATGGAAAGTCATCTTTTGGACTGGCCTTGTTCAAGTCACGGTAGTCAACACACATTCGGACTTTGCCATCTTTCTTCGGAACTGGCACTATGTTGGCCAACCATTGAGGATACTCTGAGGTGACAAGAAAACCTGCGTCGAGTTGCTTTTGAACTTCCACTTTGATCTTGTTTGCCATATCAGGGTGAGTCCTTCGCAATTTCTGCTTAACTGGCGGACATTCTGGCTTCAATGGCAAGTAATGCTGAACAATATTGGTATCCAACCCAGGCATGTCTTGGTAGGACCAGGCAAACACGTCAACATATTCTTTGAGAAGGTCTGTCAACTTACTCTTGATATCAGTATCAAGCAGCGATCCAATGGTCACTTCTTTTTTGTCTTCTTCATAACCCAAGTTGATCTTTTCTAAAGGCTCTTTGTGAGGCAGAATGGCTCTTTCCTCGTGCTTAAGTAATCGAGAGATCTCGTCCGGGATCTCTTCTTCTTCCTCTTCTTCGGCTTCGAACACAGGAAACTCAAAGTTGGGAGAGGGCATAGGGTTATTGCATTCAATGGGTTTATCAATAGTAAATCTGCACATGTGATTTATATCTATTTCAGAAAATTTATGAATGCAGGAGTGTATGCAGATTTTTTTTTGAAAAAGTTTTTTTTTTTTATTTTGGTTTTTTAGGATTACCATTTCCAGAAAAAAGCACAAAATAAAACACATAATGTAGGGAATTCAAAATGACACTTTATTTATGATTCATTTTTGAAACAAAGCCCTAAACACAAACTCATTTGCCTTGGGCAGGACAAAGAGGGAAACTTTTAAAACAAAGCCCTATACACAAAGTTATTTGGGCGGAACATTTAAAAGCAAAGCCCTATAAAACATCTCTCTGCTTTGGGCAAGGCAGGAGGTCAAAATAACAGCGAGGTGATTACTTTGAGCGGCGAACAACATTTGGAACATCGACAGCCTTCCAGTAGCAACGAACTCCTCTGTGTATTATGTATTCAGGAAAATTCCCCTCGGAATTATCTTCAGTATTGACATCGACTGCTGGTCGAGCAGGATTCGAAGGTCCTGGTTTGTCAACCTTGTTCTTTGTAGAGTTGAAACGGTCTCCTTCTACTTCTTGAAGAGCATAAGACGAGTCACAATCTTCAGAATTTTCAGGATGTATTTCCCAGTCTTCAGGATGAAGAGACTCATTGTCAGCGACACTTTCTGAGTCAACTACGGGACCATCTTCCCCTTCATCTTCAAAAATGGCATTTATGTGATGGTAACCATCTTCAGGATTGTTAACCTTGGTAGATGCATTGAATCCGAAATCTCCAGTAATTTCAGGTTGCTGAGAAAATTGACAGTACTGGTAAGCCTCTTCTGGTTGACTATTATATTCAAAGGAATCTCCCCATCCAGTTGGTTGGATATCTTCCATGGAAATCTTTGAACTTTCAGGCGCAGTATATTTCACCATATAATCAAATTTTCCACTTGGTTGTCCCAAGGTGTCCCAGATTTCTGCAGGAACAGGCTCAGTTTCTTTGCCTTTGGATTTCTCTAAACGAGGGTATGGTTCTTCCTGAGATATGTATCCCGAGTCATTGAGATAACATTTCCATTCTTCTTCATCATCGGAGAGACCTTCTTCGATGCATTCTTCGATAAGGACATTAACCTCTTGAGGAATTGGGTTAAGGAACCCTCCACTAATGAATGTTTCTTTGATCGGACGAAGGGTTTCATCCTTCTTGGTGCAGTTTGAGAATGTTGGTGAACATCCGAGACCTGCTCTAGTTTCATTCTTGGTCGGGATCACAACTTGCCCCCAGCCAGTGGTAGTTCCATCTTTCACTGCTTTCACTGCCTCTTTGTATGAAGAAATTGATGCTTTCTTTTTGGAAGATTCGTCTTCTAAAGAGAGACCTTGGAACTGCGTTCCTTCCACATCATCAGCACTAATGAAAGAGAAATTGGATAAGTGGCTCACCATCAAAGCTTGTTCTCCACTTATCGTTACCAATTTTCCATTTGTTACAAATTTTAACTTTTGATGGAGCGTAGAAGTTACTGCCCCTGCTTCATGGATCCATGGTCGTCCTAACAGACAGCTATAAGCAGCTTGAATGTCCATGACTTGGAAGGTGATTTGGAACGTATGTGGACCAATTGTCATGGGAAGGTTGACTTCGCCGATAACAGATTTTCGCGATCCATCAAATGCTTTGACTACTACACCACTGAACTTCATAGGCATTCCTTGGCAAGACAAGCGAGCAAGAGTCGTCTTTGGCATCACATTCAAGGAAGATCCGGTGTCTACCAACACATTGGACAAAGAGTCTGACTGACAGTTCATAGAAATGTGCAAAGCAAGATTGTGATTTTTACCCTCCTCGGGGAGTTCTTCATCACAGAAGCTTAAATTGTTACAAGCTGTTATGTTAGCTATTATCCCATCAAAGTGATCAACAGTCACATCATGGTCTACAAAAGCTTGATCTAAGACTCTCATCAGGGCTTCCCTGTGGGCTTCTGAATTCAACAGCAATGAAAGTATTGAGATTTTTGAAGGAGTCTGCATAAGCTGATCCACAATCTTGTATTCACTTCTTTTGATAAGTTTCAAAATTTCATCAAAATCAGGATTGACGTTGGTTCCACTGGATTGACCAACATCAGTGTTTGGATTACTGACAGGAGTTTCCACAAGATTCTCTACTGGTGTACCAACAGGATTTTGCCCAGTTGCAGGAGTAACAGGCTGCTTTGGAGGTAGTGGAGTATACACACGTCCACTTCTTGTTACACGACTCATATCAGCGATGTTCACGACAGATGAAAGAGTAGGTAAAGGAACTTCTTGTCCATTCTTTATCATTGTTGCACTGTAATTGTATGGAACTGCCTTGTCAGAGTCATAAGGAACAGATCCAGGTAGACAAATGATCAAAGGAGCAGTAGGAACCTTCGGCTTGTTGTAAGTAACTTCCATGCGCTCAGGCATGTTGAAATGAGGAACGATGACGTTAACTGTAGGCATTTCCGAGTTGATATCTGAGACTAAAAGCTCATGCGGATAACATCCTATCATGTTAACTTCATTTTCATCCCTATTTCTGTAGATCTGAATAGTACCATTATCCAACAGCACTTGGAGATCTCTTCTCACAATCGAACATCCGTGAGGATCCACACAACATATTCTACAGGAACCGTATTGATGTTGGCGAAAATTCTGCCCCCGACAAAGAGTGGCGTGCATTTGTACCAAATCGGCTCTTGAGTAATTGATATTATAGACTCGGTATTGGCCAGGACATCCATATACCATGTTTACAACATGCCCTCCATGATTGGGCAGCGGATTTGCTTGCACATTAGGATTCAAATTTCTGAAAGAGAGGAGATTAGATCTAACCAACCTCTGAACTTCATATTTCAAAGCTATGCAATGCTCAAGATCATGGCCAGGTGCTCCTTGATGATAAGGGCATGAGACCTCAGCTTTGTACCACCATGGGAGTCTCTCAGGTACTGGTGGTGGTGCTTTAGTTTGAATAAGGCCTCTTTCAATCAGTGCAGGGTACAATTCTGTATAGGTCATCGGAATCGAATCGAACTGTGGAGCTCTTTGTACTCGATTCTGATTATTGTTTAACTGCTGAGCCTGTTGTCGAGGCTGTTGTTGTTGAAACTGAGGAGTGAATCCTGGATTCGGTGTTGTGTTAACGACTGGTGTGATAGAAGCAACCTGTCGTTGATGATTGACATTTCCTCTTGGCTTTCCTTGGGATACCATGTCAACACTTTGTTCTTTCTTCTTTGGGAAACCACTTCCGAACTTTTTGGTTCCGCTTGAAGATCCACCTTCTTTAGTTAGGCGTCCGGTTCGGACTCCTTCTTCTAAACGCATCCCCATGTTTACCATTTCGGTGAAATCACTTGGAGCGCTAGCAATCATGCGTTCATAGTAAAACGGACTGAGAGTATTCAAGAAGATCTTTGTCATCTCTTTCTCTTTTAACGGTGGATTAATCTGAGCAGCAGTTTCTCTCCATCGTTGGGCATATTCTTTGAAAGCTTCATGATCTTTCTGAGCCATGGATCGGAGCTGATCTCTGTCTGGAGCCATATCCGAGTTGTATTTGTATTGTCGGACAAAGGCCTCACCTAGGTCGTTGAAAGTCCGAATATTGGTGCTATCTAAACCTGTGTACCACTTCAGTGCGGCACCAGTCAAACTGTCTTGAAAGTAATGGATAAGCAACTGATGATTATCTGCATAAGTAGACATCTTTCTAGCATACATCACAAGATGGCTTTGTGGACAAGAACTACCTTTGTACTTCTCAAAGTCAGGGACCTTGAACTTAGCTGGTATTTGTACACTGGGAACCAAACATAGCTCCTGGGCATTCTTTCCAAACAAATCTTTTCCACGGATAGCCTTAACTTCCAACTGCATCTTGTTGAACTGCTCTTGGAGATCTCCTACAAGGCTTCGCTGATTTGTGCTATCACCCTGATCATGATAAATCTCATTGTCTCCGTAAGGAACAGTGTGAACCATAGGAGTCGGAACCGTCATAGTGGGTTGAGAAAGTGCCATAGTGATTTGGGAAAAGGTTACCCCTGAATGTGGAATAAACGCCGAACCCTGTGCAGCAGGCGCTTCAGTTGTAGCTGTTTGAACCCCATAGAAATTATGACGGAAACCTGTACCAAAGCTGAAAGGCGGGCCCCAACCTTCTGGCATGGAGAAAGATGGAATACCGAATGCAACTGTAGAAACTGGAGTAGTGACTTCAGATGTTACCGTTGCTTGACTGTTAGGTGGCGGCGGCTGATTCTGTGCGGCCATTAAAGAGTCAACCAGAGTCGTGAGACTTTCCAACTTTTCCTGAAGGGTGGTCACTGTACCACGAAGCTCAATATTCTCTTGTTCAGAGTGTTCCATTACTCTTCTTCTGCTTGAACGAGTATTGTATCTGTGATCTGATTGCGAGCGCGGTCGAGAAACTTTGAGACGCGACAGCTTGACGATCTAATGGAGAAAGATCCAAAAGATGAGACTCTATACTACAGACTCGATATGCAGAATGATGTATGTAAAAAGAAATTTATGATTTTTCCAAATATTTTAAAGATTATTTCCTTGCAAACATTTGAACACAAACAAATCTTTTATTCATTCATTTTTTTTTATTGCAATAATGGGAAATGTTACAACATTGGAGCGTAGCTCCTTACAAAAGCAAATGATAAATAAAAAATCTAAACAAATCCTAAACATCTTCATCAGACGAAGAACCAAATGCATTGTGCAGCTTGAGCTTCATGATTTCTTTCCCATAGTGAGCTTTCAATTCGGCCTTTTCAGCTCTCAGCTTGTCAACAACATTCTTCCAATCATCAGGAGTCGGGGCGTTGCTTGTCGAGCCTTCCAGATTTTTCTTGCTTTCTTTGATGTACCTCTTGATTGCAGCGTCTTTCTGACGAATCTTCTCATCTTTACTCATGAGCCATCCATCTTGATAATAGAGAGTTTCTTCGTGATCTTTCACTCTTTTCTTCAACTTTCTATTTTCCACCTCAGTGCTACGAAACTTTTCTTCCCAAGCATCTTTTTCTGTCCTCATTTTAGCTAAAGTGCGTTGGTATTCCTCCATAGCTGGAATGTTGGGTCGTTGAGACACTGCAGGAAACATGGGTTTTTTCATAAGCATAAGGCATTTGAAACTCTTTTGCTCTTTTCTTTACCCAGCAGGTGTAGGCGTCCATGGCAATGCAATTTCTTTCCTCACCTTTTTCTTTCCATCGGACGTCGTACCAAGCTCTCACCATTCTCGTCTTCAACCTTTGAGGATCTTCCTTTTCTTGATAGAAGTAGCTTTCTACTGCGAGACCAACAGGTTTAACTGAATTTGCATACCCGAGTTGTCGTCGGGCTAAGATCGGATTGTAGTTAATTCCTCCTTGTGTACCAATGAGAGGTACGTTGGCGAATTCTCCGCAACTATCAATGGTTTCTGTACCACAGCGAGCCAAGGTATACCAACGGATATCATTATTAGTAAGAGACATAAGTCTTCGAGGCCAACGCAAACCTTCTCGGTTTTCTGTGAAAATAGGAGACTCAGGTAAGTGTGAAACAATCCATTTGAACAATAGAGGTGCACAACATACAATGATTCCACCGCCTTGGCGATTCCTATGATGGACAGAGAAATACATGTCACCAAGTAAAGTCGGAACAGGATTTCCAATCAGAAAAATCTTTATGGCATTGATATCAACAAAGTTGTCGATATTGGGAAACAGAACCAACCCATAGATGAGCAAGGCTAGTACAGCTTCAAAAGCTATCATGCTACCAGTTTCGATGAAATCAAAGGCTTTCTTTATCAGGAAGTGTGAGGTTAAACCCGGGAGGTTTCCTTTGGTAGTCCAATTACTCTCTACTTCAGACTTTTTCAAATGGGTACTTGCTGCAATGACGTGTGACTTAGGAATGGCTTCCAAACCATTGAAGGGTATTTTGTCAGACACAGGGATACCCAAAAGATTGGCATATTCTTCCAAGGTTGGTACCAACTGGTAGTCTGGAAAGGTAAAACACCGGTAGACGGGATCATAGAACTGAACCAAAGTTTTGAGAAGTCCTTCATCAACATGAGTGTTCAGGATAGGCAAAAGTTTTCCATAACTTTTCCTAAAATTGGAAGGATTTTGTACAGAAGATGCTAACTCTATCAGTTTTCCCACATCAGGCGCTTTGAAACCGTATTTCTTGGTATGCCTTTTTACTTCTTCCATGACTAAATCCTAAAATGTTTGCAAAGAAAATTTCTCTAAATCTTTGGAAAAATCATGTTTTTATGGAAAAAAAAAAGATGGGTTTTTTGAATGTATGAATGCGTGGATGCATGAATGCCACATATTCAAATATGGTAAAACAGACATGGTAATGGTAACGCAAACATGGTACACAAACATGGTAATTCAAACATAGTACACACAGGTTCAAAGGTCCAGCGTCACGAGCATGAGGTCAGAGAACCAAATAGGGATAGATCTAGTTAATCACCTGTACAACATGTTCTACTGATACGTCAGAGTCTACATTTTTCTTTCGGATATTACCGGCTTTCACAACTAAACTGATGAGCCAGAAATATTCTCAAGAAAAACTCGTCTGAGTGTGGTTCTCCGCATGACAACTATCCAAGTCTTCACCTGGATCGTTTCTGCACCACGTCCTAATAAGGCCAGGATGGGTTGGGGTTCTACGGCCAACTCAGCTTCTACAGTTCAATGCGGCAATAATGTCTTCGCTACGAAAGCATGCTAAACATATATTACCAACAAGGAACCTCCACTGAGCGGAAGGATTCTCAAGTGCGCCTGCACATGACTATACCCTCCACCTAATTTCTTATGTGTACTTAATCCGGGTTAGGATTTGTCCATAATGTATCACTTGTAACAGAACCACATAAGTAACAGAACCAAAGAATCACACATGTAACAAAAATTAAAACAATAATTAGAAATAACCCTTCCTTTGGAAACAATAAAAAAGATGGTCCCCAGTGAAGTCGCCATTTTTCTGTCGTGGGCGAAAAATCGTTTTGTTCCTCTTTTTTGTGGGATGAGACACCTGATGCCTTCTTTGGGCTCGAGTGCTCAAAAAAATGATTTTTCTTTTGTTTCGACCAAACTTTTTATTATTTCCAAATGGAGGAAAAGGGAAAAAGCTGCAATAACCTAAAAAGTGGGGGGAGAGATCTTGGGTAAGAGGGTTGGTTATACGAAGGGAAGGTATTAGCACCCAACGTATCTGTAGTACTCTACAGGGTTCTTTATTGTTTTTCATTCCATGCTACGGTGAAGGTTCTGTTGTGAAATAGGTGGGACCTAAGGTGTTTGTTTGATTATGCTCGCAAAGATCATCGGGATCCTCTGCATACATATCCCTTAGCGGGAATCAGAGCATCTGTAGCTCGGGGTCTACGGGTGCTAAGGTTTGAATGGTTTTTTTTTGTGTTTTGTTTTGCTCGCCAAGGATCGACCTTGTGCCTACGTATTCTCAAAGGGATGTTGAGAAAGTCAGAGCAATCGTAGTTCCCACTTATGCTAGTGGAAGCAAAGGAAAATAGACAAATGTCGTCTAAATGCTAGATGTATCTAATCTATATCATCACATACATCTGTTTGATTTCTGTTTGAAAAAATCTTTTCATTATAAGCCCTGGGCTGTGCCGCTTATGGCGCTTAGAATGATAAAGATGTTTTTGTTTAACCAGCCTTGTGGCAAAAGTTTCAATGAAGTCAGCCTTGTGACAAAAACTTTGATTAATCAGCCAGCCTTGTGGCAAAAGTTTCAATGAAGTCAGCCTTGTGACAAAAACTTTGATTAATCATCCAGTACGGTGGTAAAACAGTTTGATTGATTAGCCAGCCTTGTGGCAAAAAGTTTGATTGATTGATTGATTGTTTGTGATGATATAGAAGAGATACTCCTAGCATAGAGATGAAAAATGTCTAATCTCCTAGGGTATTTGATTTGGATATTGGGGGATGCTTATAAGAAGCCCGTGGGTCCTTGTACGAAGCCCAAGAGGAGGCTATTCGAGGGTCCTTGCATTGTAAGCCCAAGAGGAGGCTATGGGAGGGACAATCCAGGGACCTTGCATTGTAAGCCCAAGAGGAGGCTATGGGAGGGTCACTCGTTTGTACAAAGCCCAAGGGGAGGCATGGTATAGTTGGTTTGAGCTCTTAGAGCGATTTCACCGGGAAACCATACTCTATGTCCTAACCTAAACTAGTGGAGATTCTTTGCACGAAGCCCAATAGGAGGCTATGGGGAACCTAGTGTTGTACTAAGTTCAATGAGCATATAACACAATCACAAGTATGAACAAGTATGAACAAACATGAACAAGTATGAACAGGTTATGAATAAGTATATATATATGACAAAGTGTGTGTATATAATGGAGTTTATGAAGGAAATATACCTGTAAGCATGCTCCATTTGTAAACACGGGGCTCGGGACTCACACTCGGGGAGAGGTCCACTTGAATTTATTCAAAGCTATGTAAACAGGTATTTACAAAGGGGCTTGGGACTTATACCTACATGGAGGCCCATGATATTTTTTTGGGAAGATTTAAAGAAAACCTTCATTTTTGGTTTGTTATTCAAAGTTTAAAAACAAACTGATCGAGGTATGTACAAAAAAGGTGTATGTACAAAAAGACGTACAATGAAATACCTAATTTCATGTACTGGAATGGGTATGTACGAAAGGGCTCGGGACTTATACCTACATGGAGGCCCATGGTATATTTTTGGAAAGTTTTGTTTCTTTGAAGTTTTGTTGTTTTGAAAATGATTTGAAAACTGTTTGAAAGTTTTTTTGTTTTGAAAGAGTTTTCTGTACAAAGAAAAACTGTATAAAAGAAAAAAGAGTGGGTCTTATACTCTCTAATATTCGAGAGGCCCCACATCGTTTTGAAAATCAATTGATCAATAAAAAAGATTTAATCAATAGTTTCCTTTGAGAATCAAAAAGAAATGGTTTATCGTTTTTGAAAAGAATCGCGATCGCTTGTTTTAAAACGATTTGAATTTGACAAAAGTCAACTTAATTAAGTAAAAAAATCAAATTTTAATGCTTAATTAAGACCTAAGTGATTAGGGTTTGATCACAAAAAATATTTACAAGTGATTAGGTTAAGAATCAAATGAAAAACAATATTTTAAAGTATTAAAAAACACTTAAAACATGTCATTTTAAACCTATTTAAAAATGTATTAAATAAATCTTTTTTTGTGATTTTTTTTGATATTCATAAAATATATGTGTTAAATAAAGAGTGTACAAAAAATGAATGAAAAATGAATTAATTTGATGTGTTAATTAATTAATTAAAGTTGTAAAAAAAATGAAGAAAAACAAGTGTTAAAAAAAATGGTTTGGTCCCTAGAGGACTTGAACTCGTGACCCTAAGGTCACCAACCAAAACAATAACCAGCTGAGCCACGCTTGTGGCTTGTTAGTAATACGCGCTTGGTAGAATATATTACTCAACTGAATTTCAAAACTTATGAACCAAAAAACGTGCCAAGAACACAATCCCAATTTGAATTTGAATTTTCTGAAAACTGAACCAAATTGATCAAGTGAAGGGTCTAACTCACTCGTTTTTTCATAAGGATCATGATGGTGGTCTTTAATTGCATTTATTTTCACTCTAAGGCTATCAATTTTCTGATGAACACGAAGAACCCTAATTCTATGATTCAATCTGAAATCGTGTATGTGCAAGTTATGATGCAATTGATTGAGGGTTAATGATCTCATGTGTGCAGAAATGAGATGGTATGTTCATATTTCATTTATGATGCATGGAGAGTAGAGTTTGAAGTTCAAGTGCACTTACCTCAAAAACGGCCAAACTGAGAATTGGATTTTGATCTGGAGGTGTTACAGATGCTTTGTATCAATCTGAATAGCTTCTATGATGATTATGGAAGGTGTCTGGATGTCTGGAACAAGTTGAATTAATCTGAGCATGGCCATGGCACCCGATCTGCAGTTGCTTCAAGTATGAATCGAATTTGAAGATGGAGATGTTTCAGATCATATGTGAGTGTTTGGATAGTTCATATGTGATATATATGAGGTGTTGGAAGTGTTAGTTTGGACAGAAATGATCTTGAATGGATTTTGGCATGATAAGGCCATGGTTATGCATATTTGAGAAGTGAGGTAGTGATTTTGAGCTTGAGGTGTTTTTGGGGTGTATGAGTGGTTCAAACAAGTTTCAAATGATGTTTATGAGTTGTGGGAAGCATCATTTTGCTCAGAACTTCAAAGGTTTAGAGGTTGAGCATTTTACCTCTTTGAAACTTAAGAAACTTGCAATTCAAGAAAGAAGAGAGAAAACCTATAATTGTGAGGTTTTGGTGTGAATTGAAGAGTGATTTGAACCTCTATTTATAGGCCAAAGTTTCTGAATACAAAGCTCTTGCAAGTTGATCAAGAATGATGATTTGGCTTAAGAGATAAAATGGAATCTTTCACATTAAATGCAAATGGTTAAAAGTGACTTAACCATGGTTATTTCTCAAGCTTCTTATCCTCTTCCATTCTGATCTCAAATCAGAAAATATCTACCAATTATTGCATCTATGCATCATTACTTGGATCATTTGGCAAAATGGTTCATAACTTAGTGAAAATGGCTTGAAATTTCAAGTGAAAAGTTCACTAATGTCAAAATTCAAAACCATAGCTACACTCCATATTTTTTCATGCTCTTGGACATTTTGGAAAGCTCATGTTACACACTTCAAAAGCCTAGTTGAAAGTTTCTTCAAGACCTTTAAGGAAATGGGTGAAAAAGATCCATGAACTTTGAAGAAAATGAAGTTTTAAGTGAAATTTTCATAAGATGCCAACTTTGAAGCTCCATATCTCTTAAATGGTTGATCTTATGGAAAAAAATTATATGTGTCAAAGTTGTTTATTGGATCAAAATCTACAACTTTCATGTTGGAAGTTTTTTTCAGTTTGTAGGTGAAATTTTGAGAAATTCCCTTTCAAAGTTTGGAAAAAAACCATGAAAAACACTTAGAAATTTTTCTAAGTATGGAAAGTCAAACTTTGACTTTTTGATTCTTGATTGATTTTCTTGATTTTTCTTGATCAAATGACTTCATATATCATATATTGATGATTTAAAACTTCAAAAGTCATGGTTGACCCAATTTCCCCAAAAGTCAATGGTGATCTTGTACAGTTGACTTTTTCAGACGAATCGCGTTTCTGGAGTTTTCAATGAAACAGGCTATCCTCATCAAATGAATGGTATGAATGGATCACATTGAAGCATTAGAGGATATTGAGCCATGGTTTGAGTTGTGGCACCATGTCCTGATTAAAAAGTCAGTTGTTCAGTGAATTAGGTCAAAACCCTAATTGTCGACCTGATGAAATTGATGACTGTGGATCTTGAATTGAGATGTAATTTCCATTGGATTTTGTCATATGGATTATTTGAGGATGATTGAAACCTTTGATTGACTTCCTGGGGATTTTTAGGGTTTCCCAAATGTGATCCCTGATTTTGGTCCCTGATAGTTCAAAATCCTAATCTGATGATCTGAGATTTCACTGTTGATCAATCCTTGTGTAGGAGATGTTATGAGCCAATGGATTAGGTCAAAATGATGCACTTGTGGTCTTGAGGTCATGTCCCAAGTCATTAGGTCAATCTCTGAGCAAAAGTCAGGAGTATGCTATCTTCAGTCAAAACCCTAATCTGATTGATTCAGAGCTGTTGAGCTTGTTGAAATGAATCTCTGAGGACCAAATGTTGATTATTGATGAAGATGATTCATTTGAGATGAAGGGAGAACAAAACCCTAATTGATTGTTTCTTGCACTGATGAGTGATCTCTTGATTAAACCCTGCTGAGCACAAGTAACAAACACAAGCTATGCAATTTGTTAGAGATGCAAATGATGCATATGCAATGATATGAGGTGGTATCTTAGGTCAAAAATTGGGGTATGACATTACTGCTGGATTGAGAGTTCTTGACAAGGGATACACCAAGGCTGATCACGTAAAGAAGATCATCAGAAGCTTACCCAGAAGATGGGGTCCTATGGTGACTGCATTCAAGATTGCAAAGAATCTGAATGAAGTTTCTCTGGAAGAGCTTATCAGTGCCTTGAGAAGTCATGAAATAGAGCTGGACGCAAATGAGCCTCAAAAGAAAGGTAAGTCTATTGCATTAAAATCAAATATCAAGAAATGCACTAACGCTTTTCAGGCTAGAGAAGAAGATCCTGAAGAATCAGAATCTGAAGAAGAAGATGAACTGTCCTTGATCTCCAGAAGGCTAAATCAACTCTGGAAGACCAAGCAAAGGAAGTTCAGAGGCTTCAGAAGTTCAAAGAAATTTGAACGTGGAGAATCTTCTGATGACAGAAGATTTGACAAGAAGAAGGTCATGTGCTATGAATGCAATGAGCCTGGACACTTCAAGAATGAATGTCCAAATCTTCAAAAGGAAAATCCCAAGAAGAAGTTTCATAAGAAGAAAGGTCTTATGGCAACCTGGGATGAGTCAGAAGATGATTCAGACTCTGAAGATGAGCAGGCCAACTGTGCGCTGATGGCGACAGAAGATGACGGATCAGAATCTACATCAGAATCAGATTCTGAAGAGGTATTTTCTGAACTTACTAGAGATGAGTTAGTTTCCGGTCTAACTGAACTTCTGGAACTCAAGTCTCAGATTAGTCTCAAATACAAAAAGCTGAAAAAGCTATTTGAATTTGAAACAAAGAAGCTTGAGTTGGAGAATTCTGAATTAAAAGAAAAACTTTTAAAATTATCCAATAATGTTGGATCTCCTTCTGATTCAGAACAATCCACTCCTAGTCTAAACCATATTCTGAAAGAATATGATTTAAGTTTCAGGAAGTTCTTATCTAGAAGTATTGGCAGAAGTCAGCTAGCTTCTATGATATATGCTGTGTCTGGAAACAAAAGAGTCGGCATTGGTTTTGAGGGTGAAACCCCATACAAACTTGAACCTGTTGATGAAATGAAACTCACATACAAGCCATTGTATGATCAGTTCAAGTATGGCCACTCCCATGATATTAGGCACACTTCACATGCTCAAAGTTTTCACATAACACACACCAAAAAGCATGTGACACAACCTAGGAAATATCATGAAACTCACATTAAAAATTATCATGCTGTTCCTCCTATTGCTTACAATGTTAAACCTAAGTTCAATCAGAACTTGAAGAGAACTAACAAGAAAGGACCCAAGAAAATGTGGGTACCAAAGAAAAAGACTATCTCTTTTGCAGATTCTCTTGGCGACAAAGAAGATAAAAATCAACATGACATGTCACCTGGACTCAAGTTGGTCTCAACACTTGAAGGGAAGAAGGATAGTCTTCCAAGTTCTGGTACCTAAACATGTTGAAGAATCTATGTTCGTAGGAAATCAGAAAAGAAAGTTTATTAGTCTTGGAACCATCTGTTTTGTTTGTCTCTAAAGCATTGATGTTTCGTTCTTGAGTATTCTAAATGCTCTAATTGCTACAGAATATACAATATTGAAACATTGATTGTGGACGAATCAATAAATATCTGGTTTGATGATAAACTTGTTTCTGATGAAACAAAGCAGCTTAAGAATTTCTGCAGATACAATTTTTTCGTATCAGAAGCTGCAGAACAAAGAAGTGAATCTCCAGAAGCTGTGTATATCAGAAGTAATGGATCAGAAGATCATTCAGATTTATATCAGCACACTTCAGAAGGAATGTTTCCATAAGAGAAACTTGATCAGATCAGAAGCAGTGATCTGAATCTGAAGGCGTAAAGTCTATTCTGAAATTTACAGCTGTCATCTATTATCTGATGGTGAACACGTGTCAGTACGGTTAGTACAAAGCGTGCAGTTGAAAAGACGCCGACCTAGGTAACTGTATTAAATCATTTCATTTACTGTGTTCTCTCTCCTAATGTCATTTCTCATTAAATGCATAATGATTTCTTTTTAAATATTTTAAATAACCCGCTTCATCTTCATTCCCTCTTTTTCTCTCTTTCTCTCTATTTTGTGCATTCACTTCGTTGCATCTCTCTTCAAACCCTAGTTTTCTGATTTGATCTCAAAGCATTATCATCATGAACTCTTCCTCTTGTTCATCTTCCTCAAAAGAAAGACTTACTTCTTCACAAATCCTTCTACGAAATTATGAATATGCTCCTTTGAAAACTTGCTTGATACCCACGAAGGACTTGGAGGTTTTATGTGAAACTGCTGTGGACTTCAACAATCTTAAAGCGAATGGCTTTAAGTGTGATGCAAGAATCCTTGAGCAAGGATGGTCCAAGTATCTCAATAGATTGGTTGGTCCAATTTATCCTGATCTTGTGAAGGATTTCTGGGTACATGCAACGGTTACCCCAACGGCCATCATTTCATTCGTGCTAGGGCATGAAGTGGTTATCTCTGAAAAACTGATCAGGAAGCTATACAATCTGAATGATGAAGAAGGTTGGTCTGGTTTTCGACATACATCTGTTGATTGGTCAATAGTTGAAAAACAAATCTCTAAGTCTTCTGGGATTGACTCTAATAACACAGGCACCTTGAGGCCATTTTATAGAGTATGGGCTGAGATTATTCTGGGTTCTCTTCACCACAGAAAAAGGATGCTCTCCTCTTCTTACATCAGTCAAGATCACAAGCACACTCTTTTCTGCATTGGCAAAAAGACTGAGATCAACATCTCTCACATTCTGTTTGAGAATCTGAAGACTTCAATCCTTGAGTCAAGAGAAGAGGAAAGGGCGAAGTACCCTAATCTTTCAAAAACGACTATTCCGTTTGGAAGAATGATTTCAGACATTATTACTGAAAGCAAAGTGCTGGACTCCATCAGAAAACTCAATGCATCCCATTTGCTTGGAGTAGTTCAAGGTCCCATTTTTAATGGTGTGGATTTGTTCAGATTAGAACTCATCAAAAATGTACCTTCTGTGTGCCCAAGTTTTCCTGACATTCTCTCAAGAAGAGTTGTTGCTGAAGGTTTTGCCTCCCTGTTTCAAGAAGAACTGCATCAGGTTGTCAAGTCCTACCTGGAAGATTGTGTTAGGAAGCAATCAGATATTGATCCTGCTTGGATCCGTGGCAGATTACTTCCGTCCAAGGCTGATCTTCTGAAGAAGGATCAGAAGGAACTAAAGGCTAGGCTAAAAAGAAAAGCCCAAGAAGATGAGGCTGAGAAAGCCAAGAAGTTGAGGGTCACCTATGATCCTGACAAGGTGGACTCTGAAGAAAGAAGAGATAAAAGGATCAGAGATTCCTTTCGCAGAACCAGATCTTCTTCTTCTGTACAAATCTCCAGAAAGGTTTTTACTCCACCTCCTTCTGTCCCTAAACCATCTTTCCAATCACCTCCTTCTGAACCAAAAGTAAACTTCACCTTACCAAATCCTTCTCCATCATCCTTCTCCTCTCCCATTCTAAACCCCACACCTTTAAGTATTCTTCCCCCAACTCCTTCTGATAAATCCTTCTCACCAATTCCCTTTACAAATACTTCACCCTCTTCTCAATCCATCCCTTCTGATGTTCCACCCTCATCAATCATTCTCTCAGATATTCCTTCTTCCTCATCCACCGTACCTCCACCTTCCATATTCCATCCCTTACCTACCAGAAAATCCAAACCTTACTGTCTTCTCTATCCTGACTACAAATTCACCTTCAATCCGCCTGAACCTGAACCCTATACCTACCTGGAACTTTTCAGACATGAGGTGATTAGCAGTCTAGACCTTCTGAAGGATGCATTTCTAAATGGTCTGGATGATGTTTCTACAAGAAATCTCTGGAGAAGATTTCGCAAGGATTTTCAAGTAGAAGCAATGGGAGTACAGAAAAGACTAGTGGCTGCTGCCCCTGGTTACCCTGGTTACCTTCTGGAGGAAGATAATGGTATATACTACCATCCTCTCAGAAATTGCGTTGCTGCTGAAGAGAAGCCCTTCTTGGATGAGATGGAACAATTAAGATTGGCTGCTGAAATGGAAGCAAATCCATGCAGGGATATTGTTATCTTTATTCCTGATTATCCTGTTCTACTTGGGGACTTCAAGACTCTCTTTGACTATCTGAGGGAAAACCCGTCTGAGAAAGACCCAAGCTTGGTCATTCCAGAAGTTGTTGACCCACCAGTAGTTGAAGGTCCTTCTGCTCCCAGGAATCTAGCTGCCATTCTTCAGGCACTTGAGAATGGAGACTCGGAAATTCCTGCTGCAGAATATGGAGATGCTTCTATGCAAGAAGCAGATGCTGAAGATCATGTTGCTGAATCAGATCCTGTTGAGGAAATCCCTGCAAATGATCTATCCATGGAAGCTACAGATCAAGTTGCTATTCCTGTGGTTGAAAGCGGTGAAGCTTCTTCTGATGAATCTTCTCGTCTTGCAAGGACTCTAGAAGAAATTCAGAAGAGACAGGATGAGCAAAGCTCACTCAATGCTGAGTATAGTGCTTTCATGGTGAGGCAAGAAGGACACAACAATATGGTTCAAGAGATGCTGACCAAGATCTTGTCAAGACTAGGGCCATCTTAGATTGAGTCTGTGTTGTTTCTTTCTTTTCGTTGCATCTGTCTTTGTGCATCTGATCTTTCTTATCTTCATGTACTTCTGTACCTGCTGTTTGAACTTAAATGCAATCATCTTCTTCCTCCGTGTGTTTCGTTTTGTTTGTCTCTGAATCTTTTTTGCTTTTTGATGATATGACAAAAAGGGGGAGAAGATAAATGATAAATGATTTGATTAATCTATCAGTTGCTGGGTAAAGCTGATTTGATTAATCTATCAGTTGCTGGGTAAAGCTCCCACACATTTACTAACAAGAACTGCAAGTTCTATATGGTTTAAGTGTTTTGCAGGTATAAAGCAGTGAAGAGAATCTTCAAAGCAAACACAAGAAGCAAAACCATGGAAACTGAAGCAAGCCGAGTGCTGTCAAGCTTCAGAGATCAGAAGCAAGAAAGAAGAATGAATCAGAAGCACTGATAATAGAATTTGATCCATATTTGTCTATTTGTTCTGACAAAATTCTATTTGCTCTGATACATTATTTTAGCCTATATGGCTCTGATACATATTATGTGTTCAAATATACATTTTATGTTCTGACTCGTTCATGCTGACTTTTGTCGTTTAGTTTTTGTTCTGTAACATTTCAGGATGTAGAGATGCTCTGATGATGCTCTGGTACATTCAACAATGTTCTGATACAAATCTAGCATGAAGTGATGTTGGTAGAAATTCAAAGCTCTGAAGCTGTCCTAGATGGAAGCAGAAATCAGAAGCTGTGAATGTTCTGAAGATCAAAGAAATTCAAGTTCTGAAGCTGTCCTGAATGGAAGCAGAAATCAGAAGCTGTGAATGTTCAGAAGATCAAAGAAATTCAAGTTCTGAAGCTGTCCTAGATGGAAGTAGGAATCAGAAGCTGTGAGTGTTCTAGGGATCTAAAGAAATTCTAGTTCTGAAGCTGTCATATGGAAGCAGAAGTCAGAAGCTATGAATTCTCTGAAGACAAAAGCTTATATGATCGTCTCTACCGAAATAATCAGGGAAGTCTTTTATTAAAGTTCTTCGAGTATTTATTTCAGGGGGAGATTATTTATCTCAGGGGGAGATTGTTAATCTCAGGGGGAGACATATTCATATGCTTATGCTATAGCTGTGTAATTTGTCTTTTGCCGTCTGTTCTTTCTGATTGCAAATTCATATCATTTATATATGTTTTTGTCATCATCAAAAAGGGGGAGATTGTTAGAACAAGATTTGTTCTGATCAATTATCTTAGTTTTGATGATAACAATAATATGAATTTTGCTTAAGATTATATGGTACTCTAATCCAATGCAATTTCCCTTTCAGGAAATATATAAAGAGTACGCATAATTCAGCGCTCAGAAGCTTTGTCTCAAAGGGTTCAGCATGCAACATCAGAACATGGTCTGGCAAGACATCAGAAGATGGTCGAAGCAGAATCAGAACATGGGTCTATGGAAGCATCAGAAGAACAAGAGAACAGAAGCACTGAAGTTCTGATGGTATCACGCTCAGAAGCACTTCAAGGTCAGAAGATCAGAAGATGCTTTGCACCAAGTTGTTTGACTCTGATGATATTCAAACGTTGTATTCACAAACATCAGATCAGAAGAAAGTACAAGTGGCAAGCTACGCTGACTGACAAAAGGAACGTTAAAAGCTACTAAAGGCTACGTCAGTAGACACAGCGTGAACAAGGCTCGAGGTAGTTGACAAAAGCGCATAACATTAAATGCGATGCTGTACGGAACACGCAAAGCATTAAATGCACTCAACGGTCATCTTCTCCAACGCCTATAAATATGAAGTTCTGATGAGAAGCAAGGTTAACGATTCTGCACCAAAACAACTCATATTAAACTTGCTGAAACGCTGTTCAAATTCAAAGCTCAGAATCTTCATCTTCATCAAAGCTCACTACATTGCTGTTGTAATATATTAGTGAGATTAAGCTTAAACGTTAAGAGAAATATCACAGTTTGTGATTATAGCTTTTAAGAAGCATTTGTAATACTCTTAGAATTGATTACATTAAGTTGTAAGGAACTAGAGTGATCGAGTGGATCAGAATACTCTAGGAAGTCTTAGAGGTTATCTAAGCAGGTTGTAACTAGAGTGATCGTGTGGATCAGTATACTCTAGAAAAGTCTTAGAGGGTATCTAAGCAGTTGTTCCTGGAGTGATCAGTGTGTGATCAGAAGACTCTGGAAGACTTAGTTGCTGACTAAGTGGAAAACCATTGTAATCCGTGCGATTAGTGGATTAAATCCTCAGTTGAGGTAAATCATCTCTGCGGGGGTGGACTGGAGTAGTTTAGTTAACAACGAACCAGGATAAAAATAACTGTGCAATTTATTTTTATCTGTCAAGTTTTTAAAGCTACACTTATTCAAACCCCCCCTTTCTAAGTGTTTTTCTATCCTTCAATGTCGACTCTGATTATGCAGGTTGTATGGATTCCAGGAAATCTATTTCTGGATATGTTTTCACTATGTTTGGTACAGCAATTAGTTGGAAAGCAACACTTCAGAAGGTTGTTGCTCTATCAACCACTGAAGAGGATTATATTGCATTAACTGAAGCTGTGAAAGAAGCATTGTGGCTTGAAGGTTTTGCGAAGGAGCTGAAACTTCAAGGTCGAGGTATCACTGTTAAATGTGATAGTCAAAGTGCAATACACCTGTCGAAGAATTCACCCTATCATGAGCGAACTAAGCACGTTGATGTGAGGCTGCATTTCGTCAGAGGAGTAATCGAGCGTGGAGAAGTCCGAGTGCTGAAGGTTTCGACTGAAGACAATGTTGCTGATATGATCACCAAGACATTGCCGAGTTGCAAGTTTTTCCACTGTATGCAGTTGATAAAGCTGCATGAAGAAAGCTAGTTTGTTCCCTTGTCGTTGTAGAGTTAGGTCCAAGGTGGAGATTTGTGAGATATTGGATCGAACTCTAGTATGGTCGAATGATAGCTTCTTGGTTCGACAGGATTAAGCATGAAGTCGAAGGTTGTTCACATGCTTGTGTCGAAGATGCTAGAGTTGTTAGCATGTTAAATTAGGTTTTAGTGTTTAAACCCTAATTTGTTAAGTTAGCTTGTTTATTAAGTTGGCTTGTGTAATGGGCCTTGTGGAAAAATCTCATTAGTTAGTATGTTAGGTTTTATTATAAATAGCACACTAGTCTCTCATCATTGCTAAGCTGCAAATCCTAATTTGGGGTGAGAGAGGTTATTTGTTATTCTTGTAAACTTGTAATCTTGTTTTAAGAGAAAGTAAAAGAATAGCAGTTATAACCAATCTTGTGTTCCTCTTCTTCCTTGTTCTTCTTATCTTCCCTAATTCCTATTATATTTTGTTCTTGACATCGTTTTTCACAACACATAATATATAGAATAATTATTACTATAACTGAAAATAAAATCATATGGCAGAGCTATCTCTGATATCGTGATTTCCTTTAAATCAAACGCAATAATAACATTCTTTGAGGTCTCATAATTATGAACCATCCAATGGATAGATCCATTCAAGAACAATCCGCATTTAGGGGTAAATTCCGATACAGAAGTCTCCCTATAAGGCAAATGAGAAGCAACCTCAATTGGTTTCCACTTATCAGCTCTCAATGAGAAAATCATCAATTTAATTGGACTAGTTACCGGCGTGTCATATTCGCTGAACCCGGAAACTATCAAGTAATCATCAGTGGGCTGGTAATATACAAAACCAGAAAGAAGTTCATTAAGTATTATAGGAGAATCGGGTATTTGTTTGATCAAACCGGTGGATGGATTCAATAGATAGATGTATGTGCCATTGTAGAAACACAGAAACCCTCTAAAACAACCTCTAACTTCAAAACAACGTTGGGAACGAAAACACTCAAAAGTTAATGAAGAATATGCAGAAACATCGTGAAGGGATGCATCAACATCCATGGATAAAGGTTGAAGAGCAAAAGGTTTTATGAAGAGAAGTTTATGTGTGGCAGCATGTTCAAAATGTGAGATAGCAAAATTGTTATTAGAAATTAGAGAAAGCAATGATTTGCAGACACACCTGAAACGTAATAGAGCCTTCACCGGTAACCTTAACCGAATTTCTAGGATCAATTCAGGAGGCAGATACACGCTGTTCACTATGATTTTTTATTTATTTGTGTGGTTTAGCTTGGTATGTGTATTTTTAACTTAATTCTATTTATTTGGTTTCAATTAATTTAACTTAATTCTAATGAAATGAATTAGATTAAAGAGGGCAATAAATAAATAGAAAAAGAATTAAAAATTAATAGCTTTTTTAGTAGCACATTATGATTTAATGCTTTCAATAAAATTCATTAGAGTTTTTTTTAACAAATTCAACCATTTGAATAGTTTTTTTCTACAAGAATCAACTAATTTTTATTATTTTATTTAATCGAAACTCGAATTTATTTAATTTCGGTCAAAGTCTATTTTAGTTAGGGATGACAATGAATATTTATGGACACGAAAAATTGCCTTCTGTTACTCGCTTTGTTCGATAAATATGATACTTATTCTGTTTTGGAATAAAAAATGAATGTTCAAGCACTCGAAGGAACCAAAAGTGATGAGAGGTTGAAAACTGTTGATTTTGGCCGGTAGCTCCAATCTCCTTTATTGCGGAACGGAGTGGACCTTCATGGTTAGCACTCCAACGTTCAAGTCTGTTAAAAGTTTGAGATGGGTAAAGTGAAGTTGGAGATCAGAGACTATGTACCTTCTCATAACATGTGACCAATTTTATATGTTGGGTCGAGTAGAGGGGCTTGAGACTGATTGGGCCTTTGGACGGTCTAGAATAGTAGGCCCCAAGGCTTGGGTGGGTACTGAGCTAGCCAGGGTAAGCCTTAGATATCATTGATCGGCCTTCGTGTAGTAGTTTTGCATGACGTAAAACTGAATCGGTTGTGATCAATTTTTAAAAAAGTAAAGGGAATCAAGCACATTTAATGTAGTTTCTTAATTGAGACGCTTCATCATCGATTTCTAACGTGTGCGATGATGTGACCAGCTAGGGTGTAACACAGTTCATAGAGTGCTTAAGTGTACTTCAGTGGGCGTGTATCCATAAGTGGAAATTTAGTCGTTGATCTAGTGATTCTTGTTCGTAGCCGTTCTTGATCCTTCAGCTGCTCGTGCTCATAAATAGGGGTGAGTTGAATAGTTGGAATTTTTTGCAACTTTTTAGCTTTCAAATTTTCAGTTACTTTCCAAAAAACGGCTTCACTCCTTTCTTTCTTTTCTAAGACCATTGCTAAAACTGATTCAGAAATGTTGTCTTATTAAAAATGACATATTTCAAGTAGGTGAGATGGTGGATGAAATCAAACGTTTTTCGTGGTTTTGGTTGGTTATTATGAATAGCTATAAAGTGCCTTGTAGCTTTTTCTTTTGGAATTTGAATCCCCTGACTTTCTTGTGTAATTATTAGGCGAGTATACCCTTATACTCTATCAATAACAAAAGGGTTAATTATGTCATACCTCAATTTTATCCATTTTAATTATGAACACTTGAATTTTTTAATAAATTTTCAATGTGGAACTATAATGCTTGAAACACTTGAGAAACAGCATGATACAAGCCACCCACATGGAACACCAAACCACAAGCACTTGAGAATCCTCAAAATCTTCTTTGAAACAATGGCTAACCCACAAGCAAGCTGAACATTAGTGCTGCAAGATTGTTACTTTTATCATTAATTTTGAAAATCTTTTTAGTGATTGATTAGTTGATAGTTGATAAAAAATAGTTTTAGCTAGAGAGTTGTTTAGAAAGAAGATTATTTCATTAATTTCTTGAATGATTGTTTACAATGTAGAAATTGCCTATTTATAGGCTCAAGTCACCAACCTCTCAATGGTGGTGAATGTTTCTACATTACATTAGTTCTTTCTAGAGTTTTCATGATATGTTATTATCATGATAAATTTAGATTCTTTTATATTTGCCATACACTTATATATCTATATTTTTCTACCATATTCATACAACTTATAGTTCTAGGATGTTCTATATTTTCATACATATTATATTTAAGGATACTCTAGAAATTTGTAACAACTTCAATACTCCTCCTTGCTACAAATTTCTTTGACTCCAAGCATAGCTCGTAGATCTTCAAATCTTGGTCTCGGAAACGCTTTCGTGAATATGTATGCAATTTGATCTTCTGTTTTGCAGTGGTCGAGTCTGATCTCTTTAATTGCTTCAGCTCTCTGATAAAGTGATACTTGATTGCTATGTGTTTTGTTCTGCTGTGATCCACTGGATTTTTCGCCATTGCAATTGCTGATTTGTTGTCATAGTTGATCTTAGTAGGCTCATCTTGTTTGCCGCGTACTCTGCTTCTGCTGTTGATTGTGCAACCGTAGCTTGCTTCTTTAAGGCCCAAGAAAATATTCATGATCCTAGAGAGAAAGCATAGCCAGAGGTGCTCTTCATGTCATCTAGCGAACCTGCCCAATCACTGTCGGTGTAGCCAAGTAATTTTGAGTTGGTTTCGATAGTGTACCATATACCGAACTCTTTTGTTCCTTGTAGATACCTCAAAATTCTTTTTCCTTCTCCAAAGTGTATTTGACTTGGGATTTGCATGAATCTTGATAGAAGACTTGTAGCATACATTATGTATGGTCGTGTAGTTGTTAAATATAGAAGACTTCCGATTAGACTTATGTGTTTTGATGCATCAGCTTCTGGTGTTCCATCATTCTTCTGTAGTTTCTCATTTGTTATGAGTGGAGTAGCGACAGGTTCTTCTTGAGGTAGTTGAGATGGTATAAGGATGTTCTTCTCCACTTTTTCTTCATCCAAATTCCAATAAGCATTCTCATCAACTTTAACATCTCAATTGATGATGAGTTTTTTTGTTTGCAAGTTGTAGACACGGTAGCCCTTAGAGATTGTGCTATACCCCAGGAAGATACCTCGTATAGTCTTGTCTTCAAGCTTATGCCTCTTCACATCTGGAATATGAATGTAGCTTATAGATCCAAAGACCCTTAGGTGCTTTGTTGATGGCTTATTCCCGCTCCAGGCTTCAATTGGAGTCTTATCTTGTACTGCCTTAGTTGGACATCTATTGAGTATGTAAATAGCAGTGTAGACTGCTTCAGCCCAGAATGTGTTAGGAAGTCCCTTCTCCTTGAGCATCGATCTAGCCATCTCCATAACTATGCGATTCTTTCTCTAGGACACACCATTTTGTTGAGGTGAATATGCGACTGTAAGTTGTCTCTCTATGCCTTCATCCTCGAAAAATCTGTCAAACTCGCGAGAGGTGTACTCTTTGCCGCGGTCACTTTTTAGTACTTTTATCCGTTTTCCACTTTGATTTTCCGCAAGGGCCTTGATCTTTTTGAATACTCCAAAGACTTCTAATTTTTCTTTTAGGAAATAGACCCATGTCATTCTAGAGAAGTCGTAAATGAAGAGTATAAAGTACTTGTTGTTCTCATGTGATGGCGTCCTCATCGGTCCACATACGTCGGTATGTATCAGCTCCAACAGGTTTTTCGCTCTCTATGCTCCACTTGTTGAAAATTGAAATCGGTGTTGCTTACCAAGGAGACACCCTTCGCACACTTAATTGTTGTCCTTTATGCTTGGAAGATCTCTCATCATGTTCTTCTCATGTAACAGCTTCAAGGCACGTGTGTTGAAGTGGCCAAATCTTCGATGCCAGAGCCATGAATCATCAACTTGTACTTTCATGGCAATGTTAGTTGCATATTTTAAATTTAGCGGGAAGCTTCTATTGCTCTTATTCATCTTCACTTGGGTAATCTGGGCCCTTTTATTTTTGTTGTCTAATATTTTGCATACACCTCCTTCAAAGTGAAGTGTATAGCCTCTCTCCATCATTTGACCAATGTTTAGAAGATTTTCTTTTAGGCTGGGAACTAGTAAGACATCATGGATGAGTCGCGTACCTTTATCAGTCTCCACCATGACAGTTCCTTTTCCTTTTGATTCAACCACACTACCATTTCCCAGTCGGACTTTCACTTTGACAGACTCGTCAATGCTTTTGAAAATAGTCCCATCCTTGGCCATGTGATTGCTACATCCACTATCCAAGTACCAACTTCCTCCTTTTTCTTTCATTGAGTCTTGAGTGGCATAGAACATACATTGTTCTTGATCATGCTCCTCTGCGATATTAGCTTGATGCCTATCTTTGTTGCGGGAATTTTTCTCTATGTGCCCGAACCTCTTGCAATGGTTGCATCGTGGCATATTATGGTACCAACAATTTTTCTCTGCGTGGCCTAGTCTTTTGCATATATTGCATGGAGTACTTTTATCTGGCTTGTTCTTAAAGAAATTTCTAGAAGCTTCTCTTCTTCTAGAAGTTTCTCCATAACTCTTATTTCTTTCATCTTCTTTACTTTGGGGCCGAAATTTTAGCTTTGATTGGAAGGCATTTTCAAGCGTATCTTCTTTATGCCTATCACTATGTCGTACAAGGGCTTTCACAGTGCTTTTTTTGGGCTTTTAGAGCGCTTAAAAGTGTTGCCTAAGGTAGCGCTGCCGTAGGTAAAGACAGCGTTTTTTGGTACGCCAAAAGCGCTCTCGTAGCATCCCCTGTAGCAGCGCTTTTTCTAGAAAAGCGCTCTCGTAGTATACCCTATAGCAACGCTTTTTCTAGAAAAGCGCTCTCGTAGCATCCCCTATAGCAGTGCTTTTTCCAGAAAGCGCTTTCGTAGGTAGCGCATTTTTTATCTTTTATGTTTTTTTTATTATCTTAGGCAGCGCTTTTATTAGAAAGTGCTTTCGTAGGTAGGCCTTTAAGAGCGTTTTTGAAAGTGCTTTCGTTGCTAAACGCAGTATTTTAAAGTGCAACCTGTAATTTAAACCTCCCAGTTCGACCTATAATTTATATTTATTTTCAAACTGTAATATTTTTGAAAATAATCATTAAACATGTAATTTAAGCCATATATATATATATATATATATATATATATATATATATATATATATATACACATACCATTATTTCAATAAAAACCCGTATGTAGGACATTATATACCATTATATACCAATATAATACTATTGTAATATCCAAAATAAAATATATACACCATTATACACTACAACATTTTAACTATACAGCAACGCAAAAAAAGCATTGCAAAATCCAAAAAAACCGTTGCCTATACCTACGAGAACGGTTTTAAGGTCGTTCCAAACCGAGGTGTTGCGTTAGCCTTTAGGAACGGTTTTCTTGCCAACGGCAACGCCTTGTTTAGAGTCGTTGCTGTAATTTTCTTTAGAGAACAATGAGCATTGGCTAGACTCCGTATTCAAATTAAAACCGTTGCAAATGTTATGTTTTATAGAATGGCTATTTATGGTATATAGCAACGGATTTTAGCCGTACCATATTTTAAACTGTTTTAATCTTAATTTTTTCTTCATAAGTTATAGCAACGCTTTCTTTACTATAACAACACTTTAAACTGCTGCAAAAGATAATTTTTTTAATAAAATGAAAATTCATTTTTTTTATAACCCTGATACATTTTTTTTATATTTTTCATATAAGAATATTCAAATACAAATTTTAAAATGATCTTGCATTTAAAAAAATACTTAGACATAATCCATTTAATTATCCTAATAATCATTGATTCACAATCAACAAAACATTGCCAAATAACATATCATAATGTCAATCATAGATTCAAGATCATATCCTAATGTCAATCATCATTCATAATCAAAATAACATCTTTAATATATAAAATAAACTTAAACATCTACGTCTCTTCGTCTTCAAATGATTCAAAATCTTCATTGATATTATCATTCATGACCTGCGAAATAAAAATAATATAATTTAAGATTATAATCTGAGGGATTTAAAATTACAGTGTTAAAATAGAAATGCCCAGCTACTACATATCAATAAAAAGGTACAAAGTTTCCAAACATTTGAGATTAACTTACTATCTCACCTAAACCAAGAGCTAAAAAATATGTGTATCATTCACAATGAAAACAAAGCTTTATCCCCCAACATGGGATCAGCTACATGGATCAAATGACACCATATTGTTCGATCAAAAACCATATTAATACCAACACTACGCCAAAAAGTGTATTTAATAGCCTTTTTTTAACCTTTAATAGCGCTTTTACGCGCTATTAAAGCTCCCACTATTATATGTTGATTATCTATAATAGCGTTTTAAAGCGCTATTAAATGCATAGTCTTTAATAGCATTTCTACAAAAGCGCTATCATAGCCTCATTTTTATTATCATTATTTAATAGCACTTTATTACAAGCGCTATCGTAACCTTGTTATTTTTTTCTTCAAAAAAAGCCCTTTTTATTTTACTAGCAGCACAAAAGAGCTTTTCAAATGATCCTGATGAAAATTTTCATGTTTCTCATATGGCGTCGCATATTTCTCATATGCATAGATATATTCACAAAATGTTCAAAATAGAAAATTATTGAAACATGAATATAATATTAAGATAATAAATTAATCTGCCAAATATAAATACTACATGACACATCATCATATATATAAAATAAAGTGTTTTTTATATATGGTTGTACTGTATGAGCTAATAATATATTTAACTGTTTTTTTGTATGTATATAGGCCTCTATCTAACTTTTTAGAAGTACAAACAGCCAAACATCCCATCTATTCTTTTGAATCTATTAACACAATGGAAAGACTTATCTTCAGATACTCTGTATTCTCAATACCATGTTCCCCTGCCAAAACAAGAAAATGATTTCTAATGAGATAAATAATAATTTAATATATGTTAACACTAACTATATATCTAGACTAATTAATATAAATAATTAAAAGATTGAAGTTAAGATGAATTCAGCCAAAGTCTTAAGCCCAATGGAAAGGCATCTAGAAATTCAAAGTAGAACAGTTAGAGACTTTATGGAAATCCAAGTCTTAAGCACAATGGAAAGGCATCTAGAAATTCCAAGCAAAACAATTAGGCTATGTTTGGGAGTTTGGAGGGAAAGGGAGGGGAGGGCTTTGAAAAATAGGAAGAATTTGGTGAAAAGGATAAAAAGATTTTGGGTAGGAGGGTTTTGGAGGGTTTTAGTTTATTCATAACACCAAAAATCTCATAAAATGGAGGAACTCAAAAGTTGTATTGAAGGAGGGTTTTTGAGGGTTTTGAAGGGCTTACATAAATTTTTCAAATATATTTTAGGTTGTTATAGTATTCTAAAAATTAAAAATTTAGTAATGATAATGACTCTTTTATCATTCTAAACAAAATCATTTTTTCAAAAAATGTCAAATATTTTCCTATATTTTTTTAAAATTTCATTTTTAAAAGCCTTCTCCTCCCCTCCCCTCCAAACTCCCAAACATAGCCTTAGAGACTAGAAAATTATATTTGCACTGAAAAATAGATCGTTGTATCAATGGATGAGTCACTATTGGTTACATCAGTTCATATAGAGCTAGCTAACTTCACCTGTCAAGCACCATTGGTTATATGAATTCAAATAGCACTAGTTAACTTCAAGATGGCAAGGAGAAAGTCATAATCTCATGAAACTTACACTTTCTGGAGCATCCTGAAAATGAGAAATAGCCCGTCTAACTTTAGCTGATCCATTTGTACTGACTTACAAGTCAAGACCTGACGGGTTAAATACAAAATTTTTTTTGAATATCATCAATAACTCAGGCTGATTTTTTTCCTTATATTAAGTGTTGAAACATTAAATTTTCATTGAGAAATAACTTGTCATGATTTAAAATTTTCTGGAGTTAAGAAACTATAGTTTACATCAACATTTCATAGAAAAGTACTCTGTCAATTTCAAACAGTATTCATTTGATGTTTCAAACAAAAATTAAAAGTCATCAAATAATTTAGTTATAGAAAAATACAACTCTATTTGGTTAAATATAACTCCTTTAGTTAAATTAAAAATCCTTCAAGGTCTTCCAAAGAACCAAACAATGTGAAGAAAAAAAACTAAGATTTCTAAGGAAACAATTCTTTTGAAACAAAGTTAATGTCATTTTCAAGCATATGTAGATAAGAGTAGGACTATAATAAACAGTACAAGTTTTCCTATAGGGATATAACTTACACTCCGCACACAAACCGCTTTGATAGTTTTGTGATAACAACCAAATCCAGAACTTGTCGTAGAAACGCATCATCATAGTTGAGTTTCCAAACCAGACTGCAAAAAAAAAACATTATAATGATTGAACAATCAAGTACTCATTTAATTCATCATCTCAATCATTTTAATATTATGCAAATACACACTAGAGAATAAACGGCATACTGAAGTCAAAGTGAAATGATCTGAGACACCATCGGTCGAATACTGACTAAATCTTCTGCTCATATATTTCTCTTGATCAATCAGGTCGATATCAGGTCTTCCAAATAAACCACCTTCTATTACTCCCATGTAACATCAGACCATTCTTTTGTTTACAATCAATTTCTGTATACTCAAACAACAAGATTTCAAAATAGGTAGAAATCTTTTCTTTAAAACATTTGAAACTCCAATGATGATCGATCTTGGGCCTCATAATTAGAAACTCATTTTCCTCATTGCACCTATAATGGAACAATCAATATCAATTTGACAAAAAACTAAAGAAAACGTATATCTCTGTTGCTAAACTAGGTTCATATTTTGTTTCCCTTGTTTTTATCAAAACAGCATCAATCATATCATTTTTATTCCAAATACACGTTTTTTTTATCATACAAATTCTCAAGATTACCTTGTTGCATTCACTTTTCTTACCAGTAGAGGTTGCTGCTTCACTTCAGGATTAATAAGACGAACTAATTGCAGCGCAAGAAATACGTTAGGGTAGCTACATGTTTGTATGAGTGGATGGCGTGTAAAGCCTTGCAATTGCACAAACGAACAAGATCCAATGCCGCGTTTTGTCGACCGCATCTCCCAGTTGATCGTAAACATTGATATCAAAGCATAGACAATGGAGAATCAACGATTTCAAAAGGCAAATATGGTTGAGCTTTCTACTAATTTGGGGGATATTCTTAAAAAAATGTTTGAGGTGTAGAAAATTACAGAGCTAGTCGTCGACGAGGAATATGGTTTTAGGGTTTCAGATCCATTTCTAAAAACAAATTAAAAGATTTTTGAGTTACGGGTTCAATCAATTTTAGGGTTTTACTGGTTTTTTGGAGTTTTGATTTTCGAGATCAATCGATTTCAATTTTAGGGTTTTTGCGTTAGTGAATGGAAGTTGGACTCCAAAGTGAGAAGAAGGTGTCTGAGTTTGATGGAGAGAAGAATAAAGGAGATTTAAGTTAACTCAATAGAGAAGAAGATGGTTTATGAATTCTGGGAAAGAAGAAGGTGAGTGAAAAAGTGAGTTTTGGAAATGGTTGACGGTCACTGCAGTAACCTCAAAAAAATTGTGCTTGTTTATTTTCCAAAGTGTTTTTTTTTAATTTAGAGAAAATTAAAAAAAACCTGACCGTACCTTTCTAACTTAGTAAAACAAAAACACCAACAATAGCGTTTATAAATAACTTAAGTTTAATGTGGAGAAGGAAGATTTAAAGAGATTTGAGGCTGCTTTTGTGGGGGTAGTGGAAAAACCAGGGACGACATACAATATACAAGCAGCTTTGTATGAAGAAGGTTTTTCAGGGATTAAAGCTACTCCGTTAGGAGCTAATCTTTGTCTGTTGGAAGAGTTGGAACTAGGAGAAATAGAAGCCATGGTTAGAGAATCTCGAGAATGGGTGAACCTTTGGTTTTCGGATATTCATCCCTGGTCTCCGGAAGATGTTGATAACGAACGTTTAACTTGGTTAAAGTATTATGGATTGCCATGCCACGTGTGGAAACCACAATTCTTTTCTTTCATTTCTAAATTTACTGGTGAATATGTGTGTTCGGATAAAGATACGATGGAACATTCTAAGATGGACGTTGCGAGGATCCTTGTTCGTACAAAAGGCGCGGGGGTATTGAACGAATCCTTTAATCTGGAGATTAATGGTAGATGTTATGGAATCAAGGTAGTGGAGGATTTCCATGGTCCGGAAAGAGTGGTGGTACCTAAACCTAGATTTCTGGTTGCATCAACGGAGGACTCCTCGGTGGTGGGAGATAGTAACTGGGGAGAGAGTGAAGAAGATGATGACATGGAAGCATGGGAAAGTGGGAAAGAGGTAATGTCAACGCCCAAAGAAAATGGGGTTAGGTCAAATCAGAATTGCCCCATGGAAGGTAGAGTGATCGTAGGTATGGAGGCTGCAGACGGTGGAGTGTCTACTCACTTGGAAAAGGTTAATGATATTCTAGAGAAAGGATCTCTAGCATTGGAAAAGGAGGTAACAGGTTTGTAGGATGATGGTAAGGGAGCATTAATTGTAAAGGATGTTGGTAAGGAAATGTGTCAGGAAGGCGATGATGATATCCGTTGTGGGGTTTCTTTAGGTGGGCCTCTATTGACTAAAGTGGTGGATACTGAGGCGTGTTCGGCCCAATTAGAAATTGTTCTCCCATTAGATGAGTCTATTGGGCCGGGAGGCAAAGCCCAGGGACCTAAATTTAGAAGGAAAAAAGGGATTGGAGAAATTTATGAGAGTGTCAATATTCCCTGTGTGCCTTTGTATTTTTTAGCATTGGCCCAATCTTTCAGAAACCCTATTCCATCTCTCCCTCTCGCAGATTCTCATGTTTCTCATGTGTCTAATTCGTTTTCAATCTCTAAGTCTGGAAATTCTTTTGACTCTAGCCAAGGAGCTGACTCTGTAACTGATTTTGGGGTAATTCAAGGTAATAGAAGAGTATTGAGGATGGAGGAGAAGGTCTCGTCGTTAGTGTGGAAATCAATTAAAGAAATGGGAATAGAAGGAGAAGAAGACGATGAAGTTTTCGAAGGGATTGTCCGCGATTTGGAAGACAGGGATTGGAAGAAGAAAAGTAGGAGCAAGGCGTTATCAGAACTGGTACCATGAATATTGGAACCTTCAATATTAGAGGGGGCGGTAACTCCATTAAAAGGAGGCGAATTGGGCACATTTTATCTAAGGAGAAGGCGGATTTATGCTTTATTCAAGAAACAAAGTTATCAAAGATGGAGAATTCATTAGTTGCTAGCTTCTGGGGATCCGGAGATTGTGACTGGTCGGTATCAGATTCTGAAGGAAGATCTGGGGGGCTGTTAACAATTTGGAAGAAGGACGTGATCAATCCGGTTTTCAGCTTTAAAGAGAAAGGTTTTCTGGGTCTGAATGCGGAGTGGCAAGGCAAGAATATGTATTTCTTTAACATCTACTCGTCTTGTTGCCTTGAAGAAAAGAGGATGTTGTGGAAGTGCCTATTGGATTGGAAACAGAAATTGCCAGTAGGGGAGTGGATTATTGGGGGAGACTTCAACTCTATGAAGAACAAGGAGGAAAGTTCAGGGAAGATTGAGAGAAATCCTAGGGAAATGGAAGATTTTGGGAAGTTTATGGACTTTATGGAGGTAGTGGATATTCCTCTGATAAAGAATAAGTTTACTTGGATCAGTGCAAATGGCAAAACCAGGAGCAGGCTCGACAGAATTCTGTTATCAGCACGTGTAATTGATATGTGGAATATGGTGGCTCAAGAGTGTGGTAAGAGGGATATCTCAGACCATAGGCCTGTGTGGTTGAAGTCTAGCAAGCTTGATTGGGGTCCCAAACCCTTTAAGGTGCTAAACTGTTGGTTCGAACATAAGGAATTCCTTGGATTTGTAAAGGAGCAGTGGGACAGTTTTGATATTCAGGGTAGCAGGGCTTTTATTCTCAAGGAGAAATTAAGAAGGCTTAGAGACAAGTTGAGGTGGTGGAATAAGAACATTTTTGGTTGGGTTGATTTGAAAATTGAAGAGGAGGTGGATGAAATGGGTAAGATAGAAGATGATGACTGTTTTGCAAACAATCAACTAAACCAAGAGTTGTTGGATAGAAGGAATGAAGTGCATAAGTCTATGTGGAATAATCTCAATTTGAAAGAGAGTATTTTAAAACAGAAAGTAAGGCAGAGGTGGGTGGCAGAAGGAGATAGAAACTCAAAGTTTTTCCATGCTATGCTTAAAGCTAGGACTAGGAAAAATCAGGTGGTGGCGGTTCTATCCGAACATGGGCTGGTGGAGGATGTGGAAGGTATTAAAAGGGTGGCAAGAGAGGATTTTGAAGCAAGGTTCAAGAGCCAAGACCAGGTTAGGCCTTTACTGAATGGGGTGGAATTTAAGAAGCTGTCTGAAGGGGATAGGGATATGCTGGAGGAAAGTTTTTCAAGAGAGGAAATAAGGGAAGTGGTATGGAACTGTGATGGTGATAGAAGCCTAGGCCCGGATGGATTTAATCTGGATTTCTTTAAACACTGTTGGGAGATTGTTGGGGAGGATGTAACCGAATGTATCCTAGATTTCAACTCTAAAGCTTCACTCCCTCGTGCAATGTCGGCCTCATTTATTGCCTTGATTCCTAAGATTGAATGCCCATTACACATGGAGGATTACAGGCCCATCTGTCTTGTCGGAGCAGTGTACAAAATTATTTCAAAATTATTGGCGGCAAGGTTGTCAAAGGTTATTCACAAGTTAATCTCTAAAACACAAACTTCTTTTATCCCTGGGCGCCAAATTTTAGATGGGATTCTTGTTACTAATGAGATTATAGATTTTGCTAAGAGAGAGAGGAAGGAATGTCTTTTGCTGAAAGTTGATTTTGCTAAGGCATATGACTGTACGGATTGGAGATTTCTTAGAGACATGCTGATAAAGATGGGGTTTGGGGTTAATTGGCTTAAATGGATGGATGCAGCCGTGTTTAATAGCAATATGTCAATCCTTATCAATGGAAGCCCTACAGCAGAATTCATTGCATCTAGAGGGCTGAGACAAGGGGATCCCTTGTCTCCGTTCCTGTTTACTATTGTGGCGGAAGCTTTTGCGACTTTGGTGAGAAAATCGATTATTATAGGTGGGTTTGCAGGTTTCAAGATTAATGAGGAGGTGACTTATGAATTGATGCAATTCGCGGATGACACGATTATTGTGGGAGAAGGATCATGGAGGAATTTATGGGCAATCAAATCAATCCTGCGAGGTTTCGAAATGATTTCTGGCCTTAAGGTGAACATGGGGAAGAGTAATATGTATGGAATAGGACTAGAGAAGTCTTTTATATTGGCAGCTAGTCAGTTTCTAATGTGCAAGAGTGGAAAGTTCCCGTTTAATTTTTTGGGGGTTATGGTGGGAGGTAATCATAGGTGTATTTCTTTTTGGAACCCTATCCTGGATGCCATGAAAGAAAAACTATCCCCTTGGATAGGTCGATTGATATCCATAGGTGGGAGGATTTCTTTGATCAAATCGGTTCTAAATAATATCCCGTTGTATTACCTATCTTTTTTTAGAGTTCCATCATTGGTTCTGAAGGAGTTAAACAGAATTCAGAGGAACTTTCTGTGGAATCGTAAACCAGATAGGCAAGGAATGTGTTGGGTCAGCTGGAGTAAGATGTGTAAGCCTCAAATTGAGGGTGGATTAGATCTCAAGGATTTGGCCAAGTTCAATGAGGCTTTGCTTGCTAAGTGGTTATGGAGGTTCCTGAAAGACAATGATGCAAATTGGATTGGTGTCTTGGAATCTAGATATGGAGCTTTGTGGGAGAGACTTGTGCTGAATAAGTGTCCTGGTAGAAGTAGCAAGGAATCACTTTCGTGGAAGGATTTATTGAAGATAGCTGAATCGGAAGAGGTAAAATGTTTTTTCAACTGCGTATCTCTCAAGTTGGGAGAAGGCTCTTTAATTCCCTTTTGGAGTAGACAATGGATAGGTCATAAACCCTTGTGTGTGTTGTATCCAAATCTCTTTTTATCTATTGATAATACTGCTGTCTGTGTGAATGAGATGGCTGTTTGGGAAGAGGATTGTTGGAGGTGGGAGATTAATACAGGCATGGCTGTGCTAAGTCATGCAGGTGCGAATGAAAAGAGAGAGCTATTGGAGATTTTGGAGGGGTGCACTCCCATTAGAGGGGTGCGTGATTCGGTGGTTTGGTCTATGGGGGGATCAGGTGTGTTCTCGGTAAATTCTTTGTATTTGGAGCTGTTAAAGGTAGAAGAGCCGGATTCGGAGGATGCTATCACCTTGGAGGCCTTAAGGATGGTTTGGAAGGCAATGGCTCCTTCTAAAGTAAAAAATTTTGCTTGCCGCATGTTACTTAATAGACTGCCAACAAGGGAGCTGTTGGTTGACATAGGAATTGTGCAGGAGGACACTGAGAGTGTGTGTGTATTTTGTTTGATGCATTTAGAGGAGAGGAACCACTTATTCCTTTCTTGTCCTATGATCACAAAGGTTTGCGATTTGGTGTACCAATGGTTTAGAATTAGTTGTCCGCTACGAAACGATTGTGCTCCCCACTTTGTTGGTTTGATGCATGTGTTGCCGGGGTCCTGTAACATAAACAGAGCTGCAGTATTCTGGCTTGGTACCTGTTGGTGCATATGGAATCATAGGAACGACATTATTTTTAAGAATGGTATTCTGGACATAGACGAAGTTGTCCACAAGATAAAATTGTATTCTTGGTGGTGGTTGGGAATCGGCTCGAAGAAGAAAGTCATATATAACTGGTATGAATGGTTTCATACACCCTTAGAGTGCTGCTCTTAGTCTCTAAATATTGCTGGGCTTGAATTTTTGTAGGGTGGTCTGATAGTTGAATTTGCTCCTTTGGTTTCTGTGTGTAATTATCCTAGTTTATTAATATATATCATGGCTTATTAAAAAAAATAACGCTAACAAAGAGGAACCCAACAATAGCGTTTACAATGAAAGCGCTATCAAAACCTTTAGTAATTTTTTTCTCCCGTCAAAAACCTTTATAGAGGATACCATATAATAGCGACCGATAAAAAAAATGTTATTATAGATCTTTCATTGACATTTTTAATAGCGCTTTACTAAAAAGCGCTATTAAATTAGTGCTATTATAAATCAAATTTGTAGTAGTGCAAGTTACCAAAACAACCAACATATTATTAGATAGAAACTCATCCTAATATAAAATCATTACAAGCACAACCTATAATCAACAAACTGCTTTTATAATAAAATACTCCACTCCACCCAAGACACTAACCATAAAAGAATTACCCCTGCCACTAGTAAAATCTATTCCTCCCCATTGACAAAAAAAAAAGCTACTCCTAACCCAATTCATTTATAAGCCCGAAATTCTCAAAATCCGATGAGCGGACGGTCCTGGTCCAGTCAAGTATGAACAGAACAACACAGTCAATTAAACTAACTTTGCTCAAACACAATTAAAGGCTCCAAGACAAAGTCATTATTAAAATCCGTCACACAATAATGAGCAAGCAACACAGAACGAACCAATCCCCTGATATAAAATTCTGCACTAATAGTATTTTCTCAATATGAAAACAACACTAAAATTCTATACCACAACAAAATTTCAAAACAGACCCCACAACAACATCTATACTTCAAATTTTCCAAGAAAACAAATTGTCATTGATCAGAAACATCAACAATATTATTAGCAACAATTTCATGTGATTTGAAACCCAATCCACCAATGTAATGTGTCATCAATCCAGTCTCAAATCAAACTATCAGCACCACTTATTTAAGAATCAAACAAAAACAAAGTTTAGCACTCTTATTCAGCAAACAACAAACTTGATTCATATAACAACGTCATCATCGTCAATTAATATTAAGCAAAATGAACCAACATCCACCATTACACTATCATTAAAAAAAACATACTCATTTAAACAATCACCTAAAGTGCATATAAATTCTAATGATCATTTTCATCAATTTGACATATCAAGAACATTATTAATTGACAGTAACAGCCACAAGTAATTTCCAGCATCACTTAACAATCCTTTCCACATTACTTTCCAAAGAAACTCAAACAAAAATCAAACACTACCTCCATTAGTTTCCAGCATCATCGATAGCAACTCAAATTAGCAGCAAGAACAACATTATTGTCACCACATCCAGTTCATGTCATCAATTTATAACCAAAGCCACATATACCTTGCAAAGTATGAACAGAACAACACGGCCAATTAAACTAACTTTGCTCAAACACAATTAAAGGCTCCAACACAAAGTCATTATCAAAATCATTCACACAGTAATGTATTCATAACACTTTTTACACAATAATGTATTCATACCTATATGAATAGTCGCTGAATATAAAATTGACACAATTCCTCTTTGATTTCTTCCAACTTAAGTCTCGTGTAAGAAGCAGAATAGAAGTCATCAAAGTACTACATAACAAAAACATAATATGCATGATTTAGTTAAATGTAATAAATTATAAGAAATTATCCTAAGTTATAAATCCATACCGTGATTGAAATCTCTAATTGATTCGTTTGAAGGATTTCTTTCAAAAACCTCAAAACAAAGTATCCGCAATCTGTACTGTTTCGCTGTTGTGGACACTACATAGAAAAAATATAAGATTTTATAGTTGTCTTGTTTTATCAAGTAGCATAACTATTATAAGCAAAATTGTGAAAATTAATGTATCTGCACTTTGATCCAAGTAATGTTGTTTGATTTAGTCTGTGATACCTGTGCGTCTCTTTGACTTTGAAATACTTGTATTGATCTAACAAAATAAAAGCATATATTTAGATCAATCTCACAAATAAGTAAATATATAAATATACACGAATATTTAGAATGATCTCACTTACCTATCAATCATTGACTTCATAATCGGATAAGGTCCACTCACCATCTATCGAATTCAGATAATATACCACTTCTTTTATAGGATTGATAGCAAGCAACAACCAGTGTGCTCGTTGGTCATGAATTTAAAAAAAAAAGTTTATATGAAAATTTTGCTACGCAAAAGAAACAAAGATTAGATGAACCAAGAATGGAAAACTAATCTACTGGTCGAGTATTATAAGCCCAAAGATACAAGCTTTCTGTATTGTCGGTGGTCATGAATCTCTCGACTAAGCGTTGTCTAACTGAATTCGGTTCCGTACCAATTATCGCTCCGCTGCAATGGGAGGAAGACACGAAATGGAATCTGTTTGACAATTCAGTCCCGCGCAACATTTTGTCATACAACAACCCTAAATAAAAACATAATAAACATTAGACTATTTTCATTGAAATGTGTAAATAAATTGTTCAACTGATTAAATAATATATTCATCGGATTACCGGATGTATGAGTGAATATTACCGATGCCTAATTGGTCATGCCTAAAAATCTCTTCCATGTCCTATAGTGCAACTCTTTCGGGGAATTCAAAACCAAAGACAACATCATCCATATTAATTTTACGAATAGCACCTGTCGTGAAATATGACATATCCACAAGTGTTACAAGCGTCTACCGGTATCGAGGCACAAAAGCACCTCTTTTTAGCACGGCCTTCGGAGGACCCTTTTCCTTGGGTGGTACGCCACGAATTTGCTGCGTCACTTGTTGTGACCCTTGAGCAGATACCTAAAAATCATATAACTTAGGTAAATTATAAAATCATGCAGTTTTAGATTCATATCATATATTAACACTTTAAATGTACCTCTTTTAGTGATGCAACAGACTCGTCGTGCTGCAAAATCCCTTTACCCTTGATTGCGGGTTTTGTAGGAGTAGTCTAAAATTATCATGTAAAAAATAATTAATGTAACGGTTCAAAATTGACATTCGAAAACTAAATGATTCATAATGGTTTTCAACATACCTCATCATCAATGAAAATGAGTTCCGAGGGCCATGCAACAAATGACCCTATTGCATCTCGCAACAATGTTGTCTCTAAGACCATGTCAGGTACCGGTAGCAACACATCATGATCTAATACAACATCAACTGATACTTTCAGGTGTCCATCCGGGAGCAGTCTATGGTGAAGTAAATCTCCCAAAGTGTTGTGCACTTTTCCCTTGCCAACTAGGCGATAATCCGGGAACGATAAGTATAATTGGCAAGATGAAATGCCCTAAACCAATAATAAATATGTTATTGTTAATTCAATAATAGAAAAAAGTGGAAAAAAAGAGAAACTTGAACAATATAGAGTCATTATCATTATAGAAATAGAACAATTGTAAGAAAAAAGAATTTATAATTACCTCGGGATAAGTGCATGAGCAGCTCCAGAATTGTCAAAATAGTATAGTTACACGTAAATAAGTCGACAAACGGATACATGGTTCAAAAGTTATGTACAAAACAAAAATATGCACCAAAATCGGATATTTGTGCCATTTTCCGATTAGCTCTAGTTTTTGATGTTTGGAAATGGTTTAGCAACTATCTTGAACTCATCGGTTCATGACACAAACCTCAAATAGCAATTATTGTAACAATCGGCGCAAAATTGAAAAAAACTATACAAATTGAATATATATATATATATATATATATATATATATATATATATATATATATATATATATATATATATATATATATATATATATATATATATATATATATATATATACACACACTAATTGAATAGGAATATATAACTATACTACTTGTATCAAACAAACTAAAGTACTTGTGTCAAAAAAAGAAAGTTGCCGGAATTGAATATACTATTACCTTTTTCACTAACGTCTCTTTCTTTTTTTGGTAGGTGTTATACCCCAAAACTTGCCCGCATCTTTTTCAAAAAAAGAAGGCAACATACTTCTGTCTAAAAATTGGGAGTATCATATAATCTTGGATTTTATTTCATAAATATCCTGATTTTATGAATAGTCGGTTTTTAGAATATTTCTTATACGGTATTTTGGTCCGCTGTTGAATTTATTCTTACACAAACGCCAAGTACTGTTTATCACTTCACACACGCTATTTATTTGAGATTTATTTGCAGATAAATAGTACTGACGCAATTGGTACAAAATTAAATTTTGCAGGCGCAGAGTCCGAGGATTCAGATTGTACTGGTAACAAGTAAATTATTATTAGTTTTTGTTTCCCACTAATTTTTGTACTATACTATTATTTTCAAATCTTTTCCTTTCTTTTCAAATCTCTTTCTTTCAAATCAAATCCTAACTTTATTCTATACATTTCTCTTTTCAAACCCTACCATACACTTTCTTTCAAATCCTACTACCACTCAAATTTTCTTTTTTTGTACGGAATCACTTCATTCCCCAACGTCTCTATCCTTCTTTTCACTCTATAAATACCTCTCATTTTTTCCATAAATTATCACATCAAATTTCACTCATTTCTCAAACTTCTACCTCATAATTATTTTCTCTTCTTCCCCGGCAAAAATGGCAAAGTGGATGGATACGTTTTTTCTTATGGTCATCACTGTTTTGGTGGTGATCATGTCCTTTTTCTGTCTGCATAGTCCTGAAAAATGCGGACCTGGGTTGCTTACACTCCCGTTCATCTATATGTTGTTATTTATAGCATGGGTTTTTAATCGTCATTTTTAAAGTTTGTCGTATCTTTCGCTTTCAAATAATGTACCGATTATTTTATTTGTCGTACTGTTCATTATATTATGTAATATTTGTACTGTCAGTATTAAATGTCGTACTATCTGTCGTACTGTCGTTTAATTATTAAGATAATATTATGTGTGTTTTCTGCTATTTAAATATTTATTTTTCTGTGCATTAAATATTTTTCAAGGTTTTTATCAGTAATTTCGTTCGCGTACAGTATATTCTATTTATTTATTATGTTTGTGTTTTTTTAACAACTCAGGTAAATAAATTTTCACCATTAACACAACAAAAAAAGAAAAATTAACTTTAACTGTTGAATTTTCACTTTAACTGTTACATTAATGCCCGGACAGCCAGTTGACAGTCAAGCCCGCTGACAGCACGATTCTCCGTGTTTTGTACTATCAATCAAATCAATCTTTTGCATTTCAAAATTCCAAGATTTTTGTTCTAGAAGTCTTCTAATAATCACATGATCAGCAGAGACTCAACACTGCATAAAAATCAGGTACGCTTAACTGTCTTCTACACAAACAGTCCCTAACTAGGGTTTTTGTTTTTTTCAGGAGAACAAGTTTTTTGAGACCTCAAGTGGATTTCATGGACCTCCATATGTCTTAAAGTACCACCAGACAAATTTTCAAACTTCAATTCGCTCAGACGCCCAGTCAGCAGCTCAAACAGTCAACAGACGACCAGTTTGACCGAAAAGTCAACAGACAGTCAAAATGAATTTTTTTGTCAACATCCATTTTTTGTCAAAAGATTCATCATTTGATCAATGGTTAATCATAATTCATCAAGAAAAGATCAGAAATCAACAAAACCCTAAGTTTCAAAATTAGGGTTTTCTCCTAAAAAGTTAACTGAACTTTGACCGGCCATAACTCTTTCCTCGTTCATCCAAAAAATTCCAACCAAAGCTTGTTTTGAAGGAAATTAAATTATATTTCAAATGCAATTGATCCCATGGTCATTGGATTTACCATTTGGAAAATATGAGCCAGGACATTACAGGTCATTTTCAAAGTCAACAAAAAGTGGTTTTTTGTCAAAGGCCATAACATCAAGATAACTTCTCCAAATGCAAAAAAGTTTCCAAAGTAGCTTGTAGAGGACATCTTGAGGTTTCTAAAAAGTACAAGAACTCCTTCATATGATCAAAATTGAGGGAGATATGCCTTGTTGAAGTTGGCTATTTTTTGGGAAAATGCATGAAACCAACATTGATCAAAAATGTTTTTCTACCAAAAGAGGCCAAGCATTCATGATCCAAACATGTTTCTAATGATAATAAAGGGCTCCCATGATCAACATTAGGCCCATGACATTTTTTTTTCTTTTTAATTTAATTTTATTACATTTAAAATTAAATTAAGAAAGAAATGGTTCAAGACAATTATCCAAGGCTCTTGTCCTTAGTATGAGTCACCAAGGTGGCTTAATTTCTGAAACAAAGAGATGGTACAGCAGGCCTAGAGCAAGAGGTTGAAGAAAAATGAAGCCATAGTCAAAAATTCAAAGCTTTATATATTAAAAAATTCAAAAAATCAAAAGCCATCAATAATTGTTAGCTTAAGATTTAAGCACTCTTGTTGCTCATATAATGCTTAGCATACTTCAGTAGGAAGAGAGACACGAATTCAGAGCCAATACTATGCTTGTATCATACTTGTAGCAACTTGAAAATTTCAAAGAAATTCAAATTTCGAATTCTGAGTTTAAGCTAGTTTCAATCCAAACTAAACACTCAAGCACGATCATTAAACATCACTGAACCTATCCAAATCAATTTCAAGCTTTAAAATACCTCAGAATCAAGCTCAAAAGCTCACGGTTTGTTCAAACCAAAACTCACAAAAATATAATCATACATGCATATTTAACACGATGTAATCATATATTTGAGTTTGTTTTCATGTTCTGATCGTTTCTGGAAACTCAATTGGTGTTTGGACACCTGTACGAGGAATCACCATTTTAGGGTTCTTGAGTTCAAAATTAGGGATTCACGATTTAGGCAAAATTACAGGTTCTAAGTGGTACCATTGAATTCGTATGAACTAGACGAATCAAACCATGACCTCGCGCCAAATTTCTTTTGTGTCTAACCCCTATTCGTATTGAACAGGTATAATAGATCGAAGCTTTTTACAGCTCTCTGTAAAAGAGCGGTGTAAAAGATGTGATATGAGGAAGAAGACGAGATGTGGCCCCTTCCTATTGGCTAAAGGGCGCGTGCGTTTTGTTTTAAATTAACTTGTGATTCAGTGCTTTGCAGGTATATTTGTGCCATGCGCCTTCGCTCCAATCACCATCAGATTTGCTCAGCCATCCATCCAATGCATATGATGCGCTAGTCCATGCTATAGACTTACCAGCCAACCACACCTGATCAAATGTTTTTATTTTTCATTTTATTTAATTTTCCTTGTAAAATTATTTAAAATAGTTTTAAAAATCAAAAAAATATGAAAAAAATATTTTTAGTTTTATAAAATAATATATTATTTTTTGACATAAAAATATGTTATTTTCTTAATAATTTAAATATTTTGTTTAATTAATTAGATAATATTTATATATTTATCTTTTAATTATTTCTAACCTATCAAAAAATCAGAAAAAAATATTTTCTTTTTATTAGATCAAGTTTATATATTATAGACTAATTTTGTGCATATTTAGAATATTTTTCTCTTTAAGTTTAAATTATTTGTATAATTATTTGTATAATTATTAATTAATTAGCTTCATAATTTCCAAAATAACTTCAAAAATCCCAAAAAAAATTAGTTTTATTTTAAAAATTAATTAACAAGCAACTTGGACATATTTTAGACTTAATTTTTTAGGTTTAAATTTTATGTCTAATTCTTAATTTTTTAATTAAATTAATTATGCATTAATTTTGATTAAAATCAATCATCCAAAAATATTTCCCCTTTATCTTATTGCAATTTAAATTCATAGATAAGTGTATAGGTTGTCAAAATTCATGTAAATAGCGTAGTTTACATTTCTCGCACAATCGATGTAATAGCGTAGATTTACTTTCCACATTTTACATTCCCGCACTTTAATTTCTGTACATATAAAACTGCGTGTATGACAAAGATAAAAACTGAAGCGCTAGATCACTAACTTCAAAGGCAAATATATCTGAAAATAAAACACAATCATACTTGCACCTCTTAGGGTAATCCCTCTGTTACTCTTTCCAAAATCAATTCTATTGTTTCAAATGCAATTCAAATAATTTCTTTCTGTATCCAGTCAAAGAAAATTTTCTAAAAGAAAATAGGAAAGGACCTTATGAACTTAGGGTAGATATCCTAATTGCTTACTCAAATCAAATAAAACAACAAATGTTTCACATATCACTGTTTTTCAAAACAAAACTTTCAAAAAAGACAACATTCTGTATATATCCAAACAAGGATCATTACGAAGTTAAAGATCTTTCTTCAAAACATCTTTCGAAAGATAAAACACTTTGTATACATCCGCACAAGGATCATTACAAAGTTAATTTACAAAGGTATTTAAAACCACATACAAGCATTTCAAAGCAAGACAAATGATTCAAACAAGTGAGCTAAGCAATTAAGAGCCCATGGATAACCATGGATACAAAGGGGTGCTAATACCTTCCCTTTATATAACCTACCCCCGAACCCAAAATCTCTTAAAGGTCTTTTTCTGTTTCTTTTAAAAACCTTTCCTTAATTGGATAAAATAAAAGTCGGTGGCGACTCTCTGATTTTCAAAACTCAAAAATAAAAAGAAGAGTCAGTTCGTATCTCACGAGAAAAAACCGAGGAGGACAGAACTGGCGACTCTGCTGGGGATATTCAAAAAACAAAATGTTTTCAAAAGGGGTTACCTTAGAGTTTAGATCACTTCGATGTTTTCAATTGCTTGTCTTGATTGTTCTATTTTTTTCAAAGGTTTGTTTGGGTATTTACTTGTGTGAAAGAGTCTAACCCGAATCTCGAGATACCTTAAGTATGTGACAATAGACCAAGGAAACTGTACGGCATGTACCGATACGGTTAATCTGGTAGTCACCGTTAGTGCGACACTTTGGTCTGTACTGATATCCCTTGAAAATGATCAAGGAGTATGTTAGGCTTCCGAAATGTCATTAAACACTAATTTGTCTTAGAACCTTTAGTTGAACTTGACTTGTGGCCTATTAAGTGACTAGCTTTGAAGTTGATCAAAGTTGGTTATCCTCGAGGGATGTTTTAATCGGCCGTCCAAGTGCCGTATTGAGATGTTGTCTCCAAGGATCATAGAACTCGAATACTATTTTAAGACAGGTTTAAACCAACTCAAACTTCAGTGGGGAGGGTATCACATATAAACCTCGTGCAAGCCTTTAAACCTAAGGCTATTGTGTGATTTGTTTGTGTGTGCCACATGTTTGACATCATGACATCATAAGCATCATAAACATACCATTTTCTCACTAATCATTTCAAGGATCGAAGAGTTTACTTTGTTCTGTTGTTGCAGGTAATGGCTCCCGCTACCAGAGATTATATCAGGATCAACATCTCAACAGTACCATCTGAACTTAAGGACTTAATATTAGAATTTCCCAGAAATGCTCAATTCACTAAAAAGCACGGTCACCTACTCGATTTGGTTACCTCAAAATTTGAAGAAGACATGATATGGGTCCTGTTCCAGTTCTTTGATCCCGAACATCATTGTTTTACATTTCCTGATTACCAGCTAGTACCCACCTTGGAAGAGTTGTCTGAACTAATTGGGTTACCTGTTCGAGACCAATTAACTTTCACTGGTTTAGAAAAGATTCCAAAACCTAAAATCATTGCTGCTGCCTTACATATACGAAAGTCAAAAATCGAGTCCAATTGGGAAATAAAGAGTGGAGTCAAGGGTTTACTTTCTAAGTTCTTAATGGGAAAGGCTCGATCACTATTAAAAGATAAAAGTTACCAGGCTTTTGAAGAAGTTGTGGCTCTTTTAATTTATGGGTTGGTTTTATTCCCTAATCCCGACCAATTCATAAGTGTACACGTTATCAACATTTTCTTAACCCGCAATCCGGTACCTACTTTGCTGGGAGACATTCTACATTCTCTACACGCTCGTACCATGAAAAAGCGAGGGACTCTTATGTGTTGTGTACCACTACTGGCTAGATGGTTTACATTACACCTTCCCCGATCAGTGTTGAGAAACGAGCAAAGAATGCAATGGTCTCGCAGGATTATGTCTTTGTCTCATTCATATATTCGGTGGAACAACTTCTTTCAAAGAAACATCACTCTCATTGACCATTGCGGGGAGTACCCTAATGTACCACTCCTTGGCATCAGGGGAGGCATCACTTACAACCCCTCTTTAGCTTTGCGCCAATTCGGATATGCACGAAGAAATGGTCCTCATGACATGATTATTCGTGGCATTGTGTTCGACTACGAAGATGATTCCCAAAGATATCGACGAAGGTTTTTACATGCGTTGGGCAGTGTTTACAAAGTAGAAAGCAAGACTTTAGGACAATGGAACTCTATTCCCATGGAGCCTTACCTCAAATGGGTGCGTGCTCGTGCTCAGAAGTTCATCATGCCATATTCCACTATTCTACCTATGACTATTGAGCCAGAAGTCGAAGGGGACGAACCTCGAGTTATTCTACATCTAGACATGCCAACTGACCCGGAAGAGTTGTAGAAATCTTGGGTTCAACTAAAGGGAGAAAGAGACACCTTCAAAGCACACTGTCAACACTATGAACGAAAAGTGTTGGAGCTCACCAGACAACTCCATGAAGAACATCAGATCAACACGTTCTTGGGAGCAAAGAGAAAGCGTCCATGGGAGGCTTGAGAATCCTTTATTTTCTTTATTTTATCTTGTAAAACCCGAAAAAGGCAAAGAAAGAAAAAAAAAGAAACAAAAAAAAGGGAAAAGAAAAAAAAAGAAATAAATTGTTTGACTAATAAATGTTTGTTTCTCTTTTGTTTAAACAAATTTAAATTCTAAGATCCTTGAAAACATTGCATATACATTTCATTCATAAACATTGCATAACAGGTTCACATGACAGGTTTCTCATCTCCTCTCTGTTTATTTCAGTTAGAAGGGATGGATTCCGAAACAAGCATCAAGAATCTCGAAGCACAAAACGCCCAAGTTCAGATAGCAATTCTGGAACTAGCAAAGGGGCAACAAGAACTAAAAGCCCTGATGACTAAAAAGAAAAAGAAGCCCAAGGGATCTGTAGGTTTAAGCCACCTCGTGAGAAAAGTCAAAGTCCCAGCCAGGATGCGCAGAAAAGCGCCAATCCTTGAAGTAGTCGGTGAAGGTGATCAAGAAGACAACCACAGCAACCAGGGTTCTGCCAAACTCTCTCTCTCTCTCTCTCTCTCTCTCTCTCTCCTGATGAAGAGGATTATCACTCCAAAGACGAACAGGGTGATAGCAAATACCAGCAATTGGAAGAACGCATGAAAGCTATGGAGATACAAAAAATACCTGGTTTAGACTTCATTGATCTTGGACTCGTCTCAGATATTGTCATCCTCCAAAGTTCAAAGTTCCTGTCTTTGCAAAGTATGATGGAGTCTCTTGCCCAAAGCTGCATTTAAGGTCCTATGTGAGGAAGATAGTACCTCATACAGCAGATAACAAATTGTGGATTCATTTCTTCCAGGAAAGTCTATCGGGTACACAACTCGAGTGGTACTACCAACTGGAAAGTGCAAAAGTTCACACCTGGGAAGATTTGGCTGCTGCTTTCTACAAACAGTATCAATACAACGCTGACCTTGCACCAACCCGTACTCAACTACGAGGCATGACTATGGCCCCAAAAGAAAGTTTCAAAGAGTATGCACAAAAGTGGAGAGATCTAGCTGGAAGGGTTCAACCACCCTTATCTGATCGCGAGCTGGTCGACATGTTCATGGGCACTTTAACTGGCCCTTTCTATAGTCATTTACTGGGAAGCTCATTGTCAGGTTTCACTGACCTGATATTAACTGGAGAGCGTGTCGAAATCGGCATTCAAAGTGGAAAAATTTCAAGTAGGCTCCTCCTCTGGTACTACAAAGAGGCCCATCAGTGGGAGAAATGAAGTCAATACAATGCACAGTCAAAAAAGCCGCAAAAGTGAGCATCACCAATCTGTAGGGGCTGTTCTGATCTCTGCAGCTGCACCTCAAAAAGATCAACCGCCGAAGTATACGCGTCGACCAGATGCACCAAGAAGAAATTTCACCAGAATCAACATGCCAATCTCTCAAGCATTGCAACACTTGTTAAAAGCAAATCTGATTACATTGAAAGATCCTCCAAAGAATTTCAACACTTCCTCTCCGAGTTATCGCCCCGACGCAACATGTGCATACCATTCCAACTGTCCTGGACATGACGCAGATCACTGTTGGGCCCTGAAAAATAAAATCCAAGACATGATAGATGCTGGGGAAATTGAATTCAATCCTCCAGAGACTCCAAATGTCATCACTGCACCTATGCCAAAGCACGACAAGACTGTTAATGCTATCATAGACACTGTTTATATCTATGATGTGAGAGGATTGTCAACTCCGCTCCTTGAAGTCAAAAAAAAGCTAATACGAGCTGGTTTATTCCCAGGTTGTGACCCTGATTGCTTTTATTGTGCACACCTACCCAATGGGTGTGAGAATTTGAAAGGAGGAATTCAAAAATGGATGGATCGTCGTATCATTATGTTTGAGAAGCTCCCTTCTATGGACGATTTATGCGAAGTTTTTTCTAATGGGATGAGGATAGAGGACGTCTCAGTGGTTTCTAACATACCATTGAAAATACCTACCAAAGCTCCCTTCAAAATTTCTGCTGCACCCAGAGTGGCATCGATAATCATCACCAGTCCGACTCCATTTTCATACTCCTCAGACAAAGCTGTCCCGTGGAATTATGACACTAATATTTATATCCATGGAGTTAAACAAGACACCTTGACTGAAGAGGCCATGAATTTTACTACTCCAACTGTTGATAATATTGTGGGTACTAGTAAGATTACGAGAAGTGGAAGGATCTTTTCACCAGAAATTTCTCCAAATGTTGCTACTAATCCAGTCCAGGTCCCAGTTCCTAATCAAGATATCAACGCTCGAGGCAAAGACCCGCTAGTTGAACCAATTCAAGTACCTGTGGAAGTCACTATTGAAGATCCGTCGAGGCAAGAAATGGAGGAAATATTGAAAATCATCTGCAAAAGTGATTACAATATTGTCGAACAACTGGGGCACACTACTTCAAAGATTTCAATGCTGTCTCTACTAAAATATTCAGAAGCTCATGCCAAAGCCCTGATGAAGTTCCTGAAAGCTGCACATGTACCACAGGAGATTTCAGTCGATCAATTTGAAAATTGTGTTGCCAATCTAACAGTAGATAACGGTCTCGGTTTCTCTGATGCTGATTTAACCCCTGCTGGGAAAAATCACAATAAAGCCCTGCACATCTCTATTGAATGTAACGGCACCACTCTGTCTCATGTGCTGGTAGACAATGGGTCCTCCTTAAACGTGTTACCAAAAGTAGTACTGAAAAAACTTGACTTCAAAAGAGTTGTGTTACAACCAAGCGATGTTGTGGTAAGAGCCTTCGACGGATCAACAAGAACAGTATACGGAGAAGTTAAGCTCCCGATCAGAGTGGGCTCTCAGATCTTTGATTCTACCTTTTACGTGATGGAAATTCATCCAGCATACTCCTGTTTATTAGGACGCCCTTGGATACATAGGGCAAGCGCTGTAACTTCTACCCTGCATCAGAAGTTAAAGTATCCGTTAAAAGGCAAGGGCGTCACAGTTTATGGCGAAGAAGAATATGTGGTTAGCCACCTGAGTAACTCCAAGTATGTTGAGATGGATGGCGAATTCATCGAAACCCCCTGCCAATCTTTTGAGGTGGTCCCTCCAGATGTCTCTACTGCCAAACATATTTCTGCTACTCCTGCTACAAAAATAACTCCAACTATGGCTTCTCTCAAAGATGCTAAAGCTGTGATCGAAGGGGGTGGTTGCACAGTATGGGGACAACTCCTTGATGTGCCTTACAAGTTCGATAAGCTAGGTCTGGGCTATGCTAATGGAACTCAGAAGAACGATCAAAGTCCTCGTTCTGGAGGATTAATGTCACATTTCATCAGCCAAGGAGTAAATGCTATTGAAAATGAAGTTCCACCTGTTTCCAAGGAAATTTGGGATACTTTGGGAGAACCAAGCAGCAGGTATGATTTTCTAGTAAAGTACACTGTTCCTCAGAGTTCTTTTATTTCCATTGAAGACATCGTCCCAACTGGATGGGATGATCAGTTTGAAGATTGCAAAAGTTTCACAAGTCCCATTACTGAGCAATACCAAAGTACACCTAGTCCGAAAGAAGTCTGGGATACACTGGGAGAACCAGGTGGTAAGTATGACTTTATGGTGAAGTATTCCGCTCCCCTGAGTTCACAGATCGCTATTGAAGACATCACCCCAACTGGATGGGATCAACATTTCGAAGACAATATGACACTCACAAGCCCTGTCGCTCCTGAAGAAGTCTGGGAAACACCAAATAACGAGAATGATTTCCTGATGCAGTACACTACTACCCAAAGTGCACAAGTCTCTGTCAAAGATATCATCCCAACTGGATGGGACGGTCTTATCGGTTATCTCTCTTAGCCAACAGAAGTATCTCAGCCTGGGCTCTCGTATCCAGCAGAGTATCTTGCTCATCCTAAAGGATCAACAGCTCATTTCACCACCAAAGAAGTCAATGTTGTGGAAGACGAAGAAAACAACTGCAACTGGAGCAGTTGGATATTCCCTACTCACAACAATGGATTGAACAACTGGGAAGCTGAAGATGTTATCTCCTTTGATCAAGAGTAAATGCAATTTCCTGTTTTCGTTGTTTATATTTTCAAAGATAAAAATGGTTCCTGTACTATCGAACCATGAACTTAAAAGCCATGTGCCTTGCCCGAAGCACACTGGTCCTTTTTATAAGGGTTTGTCATACCATGATCATATGTTCATTCAATAAAATCATGGGACGTTTGCATATTCAAATTTTGTGATCCTTTTTGTTTCTTTCTTTACTTCATTCATTTTCAAATAGCTATGTGTTCTTACACACACCCACATAATAAATGCATATTCACATTCACTCTGGATCCTGTTGATAACGATTCTGCTATTGCCAATCATGACTTTGAAAATCCGATCTACCAAACTGAGGACGAAAGTGACGAAGATTGTGAAGTACCTAGGGAACTTGCAAGGCTGTTAGAGCAAGAAGAAAAGACTATACAGCCGCATGAAGAGCCAATTGAAGTTATCAACCTGGGCAGTGATGAAGAAAAGAAAGAAGTCAAGATAGGGGCTGATCTAGAAGACAATGTCAAGCAAAGACTGATTCTAATGTTACAAGACTACATTGAGATATTCGCTTGGTCCTATGAAGATATGCCTGGCCTTGACACGGATATTGTGGTCCATCGCCTACCAATCAAAGAAGGTAGCACTCCAGTTAAGTAGAAACTGCGGAGAAGTAGGCCCGACATGTCCAAGAAGATCAAAGACGAGGTTGAGAAACAATTCAACGCTGGCTTTCTAAAAGTTGTGAGTTATCCTCCATGGATAGCTAACATCGTGCCTGTGCCTAAAAAAGACGGGAAGGTCAGAATGTGTGTAGACTACAGAGATCTGAATCGGGCAAGTCCCAAAGATGATTTCCCTTTACCTCACATCGATGTACTGGTTGACAATACTGCACAATGCAAGGTATTTTCCTTTATGGGCGGATTCTCTGGTTACAATCAAATCAAGATGGCGCCCGAAGACATGGAAAAAACAACCTTTACAACACCCTGGGGAACTTTTTGTTAGAAAGTGATGCCTTTTGGTTTAAAGAATGCAGGAGCAACATATCAGCGCGCAATGGTAGCTCTGTTCCATGATATGATTCATCAAGAAATAGAGGTTTATGTTGATGATATGATTGCAAAGTCCAACACCGAAGAAGAACATCTGGGTCATCTGCACAAGCTGTTTGACAGACTCAAGAAGTACAGGTTGCGACTGAATCCAAACAAGTGTACCTTTGGAGTAAGATCCGGTAAACTCTTAGGTTTCATCGTCAGCAGCAAAGGTATTGAAGTTGATCCTGCCAAGGTCAAAGCCATTCAAGAAATTCCCATACCCCGTACTGAGAAACAAGTCAGAGGATTCTTGGGACGTCTGAACTACATAGCCAGATTTATTACCCATATGACTACTACTTGTGTGCCGATCTTCAAACTGTTGAAGAAAGATCAAGTGGAAAGATGGAACGACAAATGCCAACTAGCTTTTGATAAGATCAAAGAATATCTTCAAAAACCGCCAATCTTGTTACCACCAGTGGAAGGAAGACCTCTGATAATGTACCTAACAGTGTTAGAAGATTCAATGGGGTGTGTAGTGGGACAACATGACGAGTCTGGCCGAAAGGAGCATGCAATCTACTATCTTAGTAAAAAGTTTACCGATTGTGAAACAAGATACTCACTGCTTGAGAAAACTTGCTGTGCCTTGGCATGGGCGGCTCGCCAACCAAGACAGTATATGCTAAACCATACCACTTTCCTGATCTCCAAAATGGATCCTATCAAATATGTGTTCGAAAAACCTGCTCTCTCTGGAAGAATAGCAAGATGGCAAATGATCTTAACAGAGTATGACATCCAGTATACTTCACAAAAAGCGATCAAAGGAAGTGTGGTAGCTGATCATCTGGCTCATCAAGCAGTGGATGATTATCAAGCGTTGAACTTTGACTTCCCAGATGAAGACATTTTGCTAGTAACTAACTACGAACAACCAGGACCGGAGGAAGGACCCGAGTCGGGATCTCGATGGACTATGGTTTTTGACGGAGCCTCTAATGCGTTTGGCAATGGCATCGGAGCTGTGATCATTTCTCCTACAGGAGGACATACACCATTCACTGCCAGATTATGTTTCAACTGCACTAACAATATAGCCGAGTATGAAGCATGTATTCTGGGTCTCAAAGCTGCAATCGATCTAAGAATCAAGTTCCTGGAAGTCTATGGAGACTCGGCCCTTGTAATTTATCAAGTCAAAGAGGAATGGGACACGAAGCACCCGAATCTTATTCCATACAAAGAATATGTGCTGAGTTTGATTCCTTATTTTGAAGAAATCACTTTTGAACATATCCCGCGCGAAGAAAATCAACTGGCTGATGCCCTAGCTACCATGTCATCTATGTTGAAAGTCAGGTGGGACAATGAGGCGCCAATGATCACCATTTAACAGACAGGATTGACCAGCCTATTGCAATGAGATCAATACTGAAGGAGTGGAAGAAAAACCATGGTTCCATGAAGTAAAAAGATATCTCGAAACCCAGGAATACCCTGAAGGGGCATCCATTAACGATAGAAAGTTTCTAAGAAGATTCGCTGCCAAATTCTTTCTGAGTAATGGAATCCTGTACAAACGCAACCATGACTCAACTTTGCTTCGTTGTGTGAACAAGAAGGAAGCGGAACAGATTATGGAAGATATACACGATGGTGCCTTTGGTACTCATTCAAGTGGACATACAATAGCTAAAAAAATCTTAAGAGCAGGTTATTACTGGTCTACCATGGAGACAGACTGCCATCATCACTCCAGAACTTGTCACAAATGCCAGATATATGCCGACAAAGTACATGTACCTCCAGTCCCATTAAACGTCCTGAAGGCTCCTTGGCCTTTTGCAATGTGGGGTATTGATATGATTGGAGAAATCAAGCCTACTGCTTCCAACGAACATCGTTTTATACTGGTCGCTATTGACTACTTCACAAAATGGGTAGAGGCAGCCTCGCTTGCTTCAGTCACCAAGAATGTTGTGGCCCGGTTTATCAAGCACAATCTCATTTGTCGGTATGGCATCCCTGAAAGGATCATCACAGACAATGGCATAAATTTAAACAACAGAATTATTACTGAACTCTGCACGCAGTTCCAGATCAAACATCATAATTCATCCCCATATCGACTAAAGATGAATGGCGCCGTGGAAGCTGCTAACAAGAACATCAAGAAAATCATACAAAAGATGACAGTGACTTACAAAGACTGGCATGAGATGTTACCTTTTGCTCTTCATGGTTATCGCACCTTAGCACGTACTTCAACAGGGGCAACTCCATTTTCCTTTGTCTATGGTATGGAGGCAGTTCTTCCAATTGAAATTCAGATTCCTTCCCTGAGGATTATGAAAGAAGCCGATCTAGACGAAGACGATTGGATTCAAACTCGGTTGGACCAGATAAATTTGATTGATGAGAAGAGGCTTGCGGCTATTTGTCATGGTCAGTTGTACCAGAAACGTATGATCAAAGCCTTCAACAAGAAATTCAAAAGTCAGGCTTATCAAACCGGTGATTTGGTTGTCAAACGTATCATCTTACCACAAGGCAACCCCAGGGGCAAGTGGACTCCCACTTATGAGGGACCATTTGTAATCAAGAAAGTATTCTCAGGCGGAGCCATGTTGCTTACAACTACGGATGGGGAGGATTTCCCACACCCTGTAAATGCGGACATAGTCAAAAAGTACTTCGCTTAAAGAAAAGCTCGCTAAGTTGAAAACCTGAAAGGGCGACTTAGGCAAAAAATGAGCGTCTCGGTGGATTGAAAACCTGAAAGGGCGATCCAGGCAAAAATTAGAGACTAAATAAATAATTATCCCGGTAGGCTGAAAACCTGAAAAGGCAGCCTAGGCAAAAGTTAGGGAATAAAGCGTACGACTATGTCCCGTTTGGCTACCCACTCAATTTCAATGTTCAACGCATCAAAGGCACCAATCAGTCCAATCATTTTCTTCCAACAAGTGAGGGATGAGATACTCGAAGACAGATTGGAAATAGCAGAGTTGAAACTTGACTGGATTGTTTTCACATAGCTATTTCCCTTTATAAGTACTTTTCAAAGTTTTATGATAATTTCCTACTACTAGGATTTTTGTCTCCTTGTACTAATCCGCCTATTAAGGCTCTTTTTCAAAATCAATACAGTTCATGCTCAAAATCAATGTTTTCACCTTTTCTGTTTTGAATACGTAAACGTCCTAATGATAATTTTGAATGAACATATGCATTTGAATATGACTAATGTTTATATGAAAAACAGGAATAACATTCAAGTAATGTCCCAATTATCTGAATATCATCCCGAAACCAGCATCAGAAGAAAAGTTCCCCAACAGAGATACGTTTCTCAGCAGAATCATCAATGAGATTTTTCTCTCCAACAAAGTGATTCGAGAAACCTTATTCCCCAGCAGGTTTGTTCAAGATCACTATCCCCAGAAGGTGTGATCCTCCACACCAAGATTTGATCAAATAGGGCATCGGAGGATTACACATCTTTCTTATTCCCATTCAGGGTACATCAAAATCAGAACTTTTAAATTACCTTCATTCTCGAGCGGTAGTCAAATATCCCTCAACAGAACACCCTGGTCTGTAAGGAAGTTCCCCAGCTGAGTGTACTCGAACAAGATAGCAAAGATCATCAACAATCACAATGCCTTCATTTCCAAAATAACAAGCAGGGATTTATTTTCCCAACTAGAAGTTTGATACGCTCTAAACTGCATAAGTCATGTCCATACATCATACATCATACACATGTTCATACATAGCATATAATGTTTCATGACAAACGCATATATAACATGCACGGTTCTCATTTAGATTAAGAATCTCAACATACACATTACGTGCATCATGACATTACATGTCACTAACTTGGTTTTTCAGGTAGACGAATATCCTCAGCAAAGTTATTCTCAATCACATGCAGTATTCTCCTGGATTCTATTCAGACAAACATTCCTCTCAGATATAATCAAACCAAAGATTCATTCTGAAGAAATCTCTCTTTCCGAACCACCTATGGACTCAAAACAAGCAACGCAGATCTAAGTCGATACCTTGGACGATTCCTTAATGATCTACCTTCAGATCTAAGTCGATACCTTGGACGGTTCCTTAAAATGATCTACCTTCAGATCTAAGTCGATGCCTCGGACGGTTCCTTAAAGCAGTCAATCTTCAAGATCTAAAGCGGATACCTCAGACAGTTCCACAACGATCAACCTTCAAAGATCTAAAACGGATACCTCAGACGGTTCCACAACGATCAACATTCAAAATCTAAAGCGGAAAAACTTTGGACAGTTCCGTAACGATCAGCCTCCAAGATTTAAAACAGTAATCTCGGACGGTTCCGTAACGGTCAACGCTGAGGTTTCCAAATCCTTCATCAAGATATAATCAAAGGATTCATTCTGATGAATAAACCATCAATACATTCACCAGATGGCATCTGAGAGCCCTTCGCAGGTAATGTTTTGATCTGCCAACAACATTTCTCAGACAGCATTCAGTGCAATTTCCAACATCTCTTCCGGTGGAGGTAAGTGCAAATTTTCTGGGCATCTAAATATTCAATCATCTTCTACCTTCAGATTCCAATCGGTCTCTTCAGGTTTAAGAAGATTGAATAGGGGCAACTGTTATACCCCAAAATTTGCCCGCATCTTTTTCAAAAAAAGAAGGCAACAGACTTCTGTCTAAAAATTAGGAGTTTCATATAATCTTGGATTTTATTTCACAAATATCCTGATTTTATGAATACTCGGTTTTTAGAATATTTCTTATACGGTATTTTGGTCCGCTGTTGAATTTATTCTTACACAAACGCCAAGTACTGTTTATCACTTCACACACGCTATTTATTTGAGATTTATTTGCAAATAAATCGTACGGACGCAATTGGTACAGAATTAAATTTTGCAGGCGCAGAGTCCGGGGATTCAGACTGTACTGGTAACAAGTAAATTATTATTAGTTTTTGTTTCCCACTAATTTTTGTACTATACTATTGTTTTCAAATCTTTTCCTTTCTTTTCAAATCTCTTTCTTTCAAATCACATCCTAACTTTATTCTCTACATCTCTCTTTTCAAACCCTACCATACACTTTCTTTCAAATCCTACTACCACTCAAATTTTCTTTTTTTTGTACGGAATCACTTCATTCCCCAACGTCTCTATCCTTCTTTTCACTCTATAAATACCTCTCATTTTTTCCATAAATTATCACATGAAATTTCACTCATTTCTCAAACTTCTACCTCATAATTATTTTCTCTTCTTCCCCGGCAAAAATGGCAAAATGGATGGATACGTTTTTTCTTAAGGTCATCACTGTTTTGGTGGTGATCATGTCCTTTTTCTGTCTGCATAGTCCTGAAAAATGCGGACCTGGGTTGCTTACACTCCCGTTCATCAATACGTTGTTATTTATAGCATGGGTTTTTAATCGTCATTTTTAAAGTTTGTCGTATCTTTCGCTTTCAAATAATGTACCGTTTATTTTATTTGTCGTATTGTTCATTATATTATGTAATATTTGTACTGTCAGTATTAAATGTCGTACTATCTGTCGTACTGTCGTTTAATTATTAAGATAATATTATGTGTGTTTTCTACTAGTTAAATATTTATTTTTCTGTGCATTAATTATTTTTCAAGGTTTTTATCAGTAATTTCGTTCGCGTACAATATATTCTATTTATTTATTATGTTTGTGTTTTTTTAACAACTCAGGTAAATAAATTTTCACCATTAACACAACAAAAAAACAAAAAAACAAAAATTAACTTTAACTGTTGAATTTTCACTTTAACTGTTACACTAATGCCCGGACAGCCAGTTGACAGTCAAGCCCGCTGACAGCACGATTCTCCGTGTTTTGTACCATCAATCAAATCAATCTTTTGCATTTCAAAATTCCAAGATTTTTGTTCTAGAAGTCTTCTGATAATCACATGATCAGCAGAGACTCAACACTGCACAAAAATCAAGTACGCTTAACTGTCTTCTACACAAACAGTCCCTAACTAGGGTTTTTGTTTTTTTCAGAAGAACAAATTTTTTGAGACCTCAAGTGGATTTCATGGACCTCCAAATGTCTCAAAGTACCACCAGACAAATTTTCAAACTTCAATTCGCTCAGACGCCCAGTCAGCAGCTCAAACAGTCAACAAACGACCAGTTTGACCGAAAAGTCAACAGACAGTCAAAAATGAAATTTTTTGTCAACATCCATATTTTGTCAAAAGATTCATCATTTGATCAATGGTTGATCATAATTCATCAAGAAAAGATCAGAAATCAACAAAATCCTAAGTTTCAAAATTAGGGTTTTCTCCTAAAAAGTCAATTGAACTTTGACCGGCCATAACTCTTTCCTCGTTCGTCCAAAAAATTCCAACCAAAGCTTTTTTTGAAGGAAATTCAATTATCTTTCAAATGCAATTGATCCTATGGTCATTGGATTTACCATTTGGAAAATATGAGCCAGGACATTACAGGTCATTTTCAAAGTCAACAAAAAGTGGTTTTTTGTCAAAGGCCATAACATCAAGATAACTTCTCCAAATGCAAAAAAGTTTCCAAAGTAGCTTGTAGAGGACATCTTGAGGTTTCTAAAAAGTACAAGAACTCCTTCATATGATCAAAATTGAGGGAGATATGCCTTGTTGAAGTTGGCTATTTTTTGGGAAAATGCATGAAACCAACATTGATCAAAAATGTTTTTCTACCAAAAGAGGCCAAGCATTCATGATCCAAACATGTTTCTAATGATAATAAAGGGCTCCCATGATCAACATTAGGCCCATGACATTTTTTTTTCTTTTTAATTTAATTTTATTACATTTAAAATTAAATTAAGAAAGAAATGGTTCAAGACAATTATCCAAGGCTCTTGTCCTTAGTATGAGTCACCAAGGTGGCTTAATTTCTGAAACAAAGAGATGGTACAGCAGGCCTAGAGCAAGAGGTTGAAGAAAAATGAAGCCATAGTCAAAAATTCAAAGCTTTATATATTAAAAAATTCAAAAAATCAAAAGCCATCAATAATTGTTAGCTTAAGATTTAAGCACTCTTGTTGCTCATATAATGCTTAGCATACTCCAGTAGGAAGAGAGACACGAATTCAGAGCCAATCCTATGCTTGTATCATACTTGTAGCAACTTGAAAATTTCAAAGAAATTCAAATTTCGAATTCTGAGTTTAAGCTAGTTTCAATCCAAACTAAACACTCAAACACGATCATTAAACATCACTGAACCTATCCAAATCAATTTCAAGCTTTAAAATACCTCAGAATCAAGCTTAAAAGCTCACGGTTTGTTCAAACCAAAACTCACAAAAATATAATCATACATGCATATTTAACACGATGTAATCATATCTTTGAGTTTGTTTTCATGTTCTGATCGTTTCTGGAAACTTAATTGGTGTTTGGACACCTGTATGAGGAATCACCATTTTAGGGTTCTTGAGTTCAAAATTAGGGATTCACGATTAAGGCAAAATTACAGGTTCTAAGTGGTACCATTGAATTCGTATGAACTAGACGAATCAAACCATGACCTCGCGCCAAATTTCTTTTGTGTCTAACCCCTATTCGTATTGAACAGGTATAATAGATCGAAGCTTTTTACAGCTCTCTGTAAAAGAGCGGTGTAAAAGATGTGATCTGAGGAAGAAGACGAGACGTGGCTTCTTCCTATTGGCTGAAGGGCGCGCGCGTTTTGTTTTAAATTAACTTGTGATTCAGTGCTTTGCAGGTATATTTGTGCCATGCGCCTTCGCTCCAATCACCATCAGATTTGCTCAGCCATCCATCCAATGCATATGATGCGCTAGTCCATGCTATAAACTTACCAGCCAACCACACCTGATCAAATGTTTTTATTTTTCATTTTATTTAATTTTCCTTGAAAGTTATTTAAAATAGTTTTAAAAATCAAAAAAATATGAAAAAAAATATTTTTAGTTTTATAAAATAATATATTATTTTTTGACATAAAAATATGTTATTTTCTTAATAATTTAAATATTTTGTTTAATTAATTAGATAATATTTATATATTTATCTTTTAATTATTTCTAACCTATCAAAAAATTAGAAAAAAATATTTTCTTTTTATTAAATCAAGTTTATATATTATAGACTAATTTTATGCATATTTAGAATATTTTTCTCTTTAAGTTTAAATTATTTGTATAATTATTTGTATAATTATTAATTAATTAGCTTAATAATTTCCAAAATAACTTCAAAAATCCCAAAAAAACTTAGTTTTATTTTAAAAATTAATTAACAAGCAACTTGGACATATTTTAGACTTAATTTTTTAGGTTTAAATTTTATTTCTAATTCTTAATTTTTTAATTAAATTAATTATGCATTAATTTTGATTAAAATCAATCATCCAAAAATCCAAAAATATTTCCCCTTTATCTTATTGCAATTTGAATTCATAGATAAGTGTATAGGTTGTCAAAATTCATGTAAATAGCGTAGTTTACATTTCTCGCACAATCGATGTAATAGCGTAGATTTACTTTCCGCATTTTACATTCCCGCACTTTAATTTCTGTACATATAAAACTGCGTGTATGACAAAGATAAAAACTGAAGCGCTAGATCACTAACTTCAAAGACAAATATATCTGAAAATAAAACACAATCACACTTGCACCTCTTAGGGTAATCCCTCTGTTACTCTCTCCAAAATCAATTCTATTGTTTCAAATGCAATTCAAATAATTTCTTTCTGTATCCAGTCAAAGAAAATAGGAAATGACCTTATGAACTTAGGGTAGATCTCCTAATTGTTTACTCAAATCAAACAAAACAACAAATGTTTCACATATCACTGTTTTTCAAAACAAAACTTTCAAAAAAGACAACATTTTGTATATATCCAAACAAGGATCATTACGAAGTTAAAGATCTTTTTTCAAAACATCTTTCGAAAGATAAAACACTTTGTATACATCCGCACAAGGATCATTACAAAGTTAATTTACAAAGGTATTTAAAACCACATACAAGCATTTCAAAGCAAGACAAATGATTCAAAAAAGTGAGCTAAGCAATTAAGAGCCCATGGATAACCATGGATACAAAGGGGTGCTAATACCTTCCCTTTGTATAACCTACCCCCGAACCCAAAATCTCTTAAAGGTCTTTTTCTATTTCTTTTATAAACCTTTCCTTAATTGGATAAAATAAAAGTCGGTGGCGACTATCTGATTTTCAAAACTCAAAAATAAAAAGAAGAGTCAGTTCGTATCTCACGAGAAAAAACCGAGGAGGATAGTAGGAATATGTTCTACGCGACTCTTAACAACGGGGATAGTTGGTTTGATCCAAATACCCTCATTATGATCATTTCTAGTACAAGATTCATTCTCATTTTGATTGTTTCTTGTACAAGATTCAATGACAACACCAATATCACCTTGATCTCCAATGTTTTCATCAATTATTTTGTTAGATAAAAGCACTATAGACCATTTCGTACTTGTCGGATCATTGGCATAAAACACTTGTTTAGCTTGAGAGGCTAGAATGAAAGGCTCATCTTTGTATCCCACCCTATTAGGATCCACTTGCCAAAATCCCGACTTATCCATTCGTATGCCATTATTATTTTCAACCCACTTCGCGTAATCAAACACCAAAATGCGCTCGATAACCCCAAAATATGACAAATTTGCAAATTTCGGATTTAAGTCATTCGCACTTGATATGTGCATTGCTTCAGCTACCAAGGTAACACCACTATTTTGCATAGTACTTTTATCATCCTGTTTTTTGGTATAAAATGTGTATCCATTAATTGCGTATGTGCTATAAGAAAACACAACTATACTTGGACCATATGCTAAACATCTCAACCTTTCTGTTACTGAAGCAGGATCTGAACGATACTTTAAATAAATATGTTCCTTAAACCACGATATGAAACTGTGATTGTGCTCTCGTACTATCCAATTCTCATTTCTATTCGAATTTAAACCTTGGAGAACACCCTTTTGCATTTCAACATACGGCTCAACCTCAATCTCATTGTGCAGAACATACAAATGCACTTGATCCCGTTCGACCATTGATACTGTCATAACTTTATTTCCAATTATCCTTTTTCCTTATTTTTTTTCGACAATATGAGATTTGGGGAGTCCAATTGATTGAACATTTGACAGATATTCAGTACAAAACTCAACCGCTTCTTCAACAACGTATCGTTCGACAATACAACCCTCCGGTCGACTTCTGTTTTTCACGTACCCTTTTAATATTTTCATATAATGTTCTGCAGGGTACATCCATCTCATATAAGCTGGTCCGCACAATTGTGTCTCTTTCACAAGATGAACGACTAGATGAACCATTATGTCAAAAAATGAGGGAGGAAAATACATTTTAAAATCACATAAAGTAACAACTATCTCTTTTTGCAATGTTGGTAAGATTGCGGGATTGATCACCTTACTGCAAATTGACCTGAAGAAAAAACACAGTTTAGTTATTGCACTTCTTACTTTTTTTGGCAGAATAGAACGTATACCTATTGGTAGAAAATGTTCCATTATAACATGGAAATCATGCGTCTTTAAAATCTTTAACTTGAGGTATTTCATCAACACAAGTCTTCTAATATCTGATGAGTAACCTTCTGGAACTTTAACTTCGCTGAGGAACTTACACAATATTTTCTTCTCCTTTCTAGATAGAGTGTAAACAGCAGGTGGCAGATATGTTCATCTTCCTTTTGTCACGGGTCCCAATTCAGTTCTCATTCCCATGTTTACCATGTCCTTTCTTATGTTAAGGCCATCCTTAGACTTTCCTTGTATATTGAGTAACGTACCAATAACACTGTCAAATACAGTTTTTTCAATATGCATAACATCGAGGAAATGTCTTAAGTACAACGACTTCCAATATGGAACTTAAAAAAAATTGACCTCTTCTTCCACCCACTCTTGACATGTAAATGTGCAAAAGGATTGCCAAACTGAGTACTCACATCTTTCACCTTTTCAAAAATTTGATCACCTGTCAAAAAAGGCGGGGCTTTATGTTGTTCGGCCTTTCCATTGAATGCTTTTCTCCACCCACGATAGTGATGATTAGAATTTAAGAATCTATGATGACCGATAAAGACATTCTTCTGACAAATATCCAATCGTGTTGTATCGGTTGCATCTTCACAAACAGGACACGCTTTTTGACCTTTATTGATGTACCCTGATAGATTTCCGTATGTTGGAAAATCATTAATTGTTCCAAACAACATCGCCCTCAAGTTGAAACTTTCTTTCCTATACCCATCATAAACCTCCACACCGTTCTCCCACAAAAACTTTAAATCTTCGATTAAGGGTACCAAGTATACGTATATGTCATTCCCTAGTTGTTTAGGCCCAGAAATTAACATAGATAACATCATGTACTTATGCTTCATACATAGCCACAGAGGTAGGTTATAAATCATAAGAATCACAGGCCAGGTGCTATGCGAGATACTTTGAATACCGTGCGGGTTCATTCCATCAGTAGACAATGACAAGCGAAGGTTTCTTGCTTCTTTTCCAAATTCAGGATAATCATTATCAACTTTCATCCACTATGGTGAGTCTGCCGGATGTCCAAACTTTCCATCAATAATTCTTTCATCTGCATGCCAAGTCAAGTGTCTTGAATCGGTTTCACTACGATACATGCGTCTAAATCTCGGAATTATAGGAAAATACCATAAGACTTTTTCCGGAGACAACTTTTTCTTATATCGAGGGGCACCGCATTTAGGACACTCATTTAACGCTGCATACTCGTTTCGAAACAAAACGCAATCTTTTGGACAGGCATGTATCTTATCATAGCTCATGCCAATAGAGGACAACATCTTTTTGGCCTCATACGTTCGATTGGGAAGAACATGATCCTCTGGCAGCATATCTTTCATAAGAGCTAATAACTCTGTGAAACTTTTATCCGACCATCCATTTCCCACCTTTAAGTTGTACAACTTTAACAACGCAGACAATCTTGTGAATTTTGTACAACCATCATACAACGATTTCTCCGCATCGCTTACCAACCTCATGAACATTTTGGGACAATCCTTAAGATTTTTTTTAAGCGCTTCTACAATCTCTTCGACTCGATCATAATCGTATGTGTCTGTGCAATCATTGTTTGAAGCATACGTCGTATTATACCTCGATTCGACATTCTCGTTACTTTTCTCACCATGCAAATTCCAACATGTATAACTTCTATCAATTCCAAACCATAGTAAATGCGATGCCAACTGATCCCCGTCAACCTGACCCCCATAACAGCAACCCAAGCAAGGACACATCATTCGACTCGAGTCTTCGGCGTGTGCAACCGCAAACTTAACGAATTCCAAAACCCCTTTCTCGTACTCTTTCGACAATATATTTGAATGCATCCATGTCTTATCCATGTCTTAATTAAGCCAAACAAAAACAACTAATTAAGGTACAAAACAGTATAATGCGTTTCTGTAAAAAAGCAAAGTATAAACGGAATGAATCCGGAGCAATAAAACGCAACATATATAATCACGCAATTTCAGACAAATTCATCACCATACCAGTAATTTGAGAAAGAAATTTACCTCGGATTTTACCGAACTCAAGAAAACACAGAGAATGAGCGATGTACGTCGAACTAGGCCGGGAAACGCTGCTAATTCAAAGGAAAGAAAACTTATATTATAAATAATTTCATTCAATACAAGCCGACTCAACCACTAATTATAGATCATTCATAAGTAGAGAAATAAGCAACTAATTAAAGTGGAAATGATCCATCATAGCAGTTCATTCAAAGCACAAGTAATTACTTTGGCGAGAGAGAACAATTAATTACCTGTATAGAAGTAAGCAATTTCTAGACCCACACAATGTAAGATTCTTGAAAACGATCAAATTTTCACTCTTCACAAGTAACCCCTATAGCAAATTCGCAAAGTTAGAAAACACCAAGACAAAATCACCTTTAAAAGTGACTTAAACACCAAGACAAAATCAACATCGATACGCAAGTATGAACAAACTCATGTTGTTTAAATTAAATTCAAAGAATGAACAAAACAAGAATCGAAATGAGGTTTTATCATGCTACTAAAATCCAGACAGCCATGTACCTAGACTTGGCAAATTTAGTAAAAACTTTTTATTCTAATGGAGCATTTAGGAATGAAAACTTTAGGTATTTCTAAAGTGAAGATTGTTTTTGAGACATAATTTGTTACTATAAAAATGTAAAAAGAGGAGTATATAAAAGGATTATTAATAACTAAAAACAAATATTATTAATACTATAATTTGTTATGAATAGCTAGGCATTTTCACTTGGACACACAACCACTATAATCCACAGCTAACATTTTTCTCAGTCTTTCATGTATCACACAATGTTAGTCACCACTCACCACCAACTAAGATTAATAAAATCAACCTTTACATTAATATAATCAATTAGAGCTCTAAAAAATTATAGAGCCAAGATAATTAAATTGTCCTTATTATCTTGCTAGACAGAAAAGTTACAAGAACTACATTGCATAATATATTAAGTATACCCTCACCCATCAATAATTTTGGAGATAGTTGCATTACATGTAAGGAAAAACATTGCTCAGTTGCTAATTACAACACAAACACAATTACAATGCACCATATGGGTTTGGAACATTGATTAAACATCACATCTAGTTGCAACAAATATAAAAAAAACTCAAAGTAATAGAATTCATTTTCGTTTAGGTTAGGATTCTGTCTTTGTGGTGAGAATTTGCACCCAACCTTTCTATGTATCTATCTCTCACCTACAATACTCTCTTATCTTATTTTCCTCTTTCTCTCACTTTTCTCTAATAAAAAATGCCTAAATTCACCAGAAGTAGACGATTCACAATTGGATAATGAATTTCCGTGTTTAGAACAAGTTGTACAGAATAGCAAAATCATTGTTACCCACTTAAATGCGACATTCCATAGTTCATTTTCATAGCTCTAACACAATCTTGTCACCTATTTCTTAATCAAAATGAAGAAGCTACCTACCATACACCACAGATGTATGCCAACACCAACATATATATTTATAAACTGCAAACCTCTTTTCCTATAAGAAATAAAACTAAAAACCTTCTAACCTCCTCTTTGACAACAACGTTTTGTTTGAAAGATCTCATGTAATTAAAGTTGAATTGTTTCTACAAATGCGTGTCTTCAACTTAGTTACTTTAAGCATAACTATTGTAGTGATGTAAGCTCAGTTGTTGTTTGCAGCTTAACTATATTCAACATAGATTGTTTAATTTTGACACAATACGACGAAATATCCTCGTTGGAATTGTGCAGAACCAAACACAGCCACTTCCACTAGAACATAATAAAACACTCAAAACACGCATTCTAAAAATTTCCAGCAAACACAACAAATTTCCAGCACAGATTTTTGTTCAACAAATTTCCAACACAAAATCCTAAAACTACAACAAACTTATGAAGAGTACATATAATTAACAAACTAATACCTGCTATATGGTTTCTACGGCGGCGTTTTTGGGTGAGAAGTTATGGTCGCGCAGCAAGAGAAGTAGTGGTTGCAGCAAGAGAAGGAGTAGCATTCGCGCAGAGGGAAATGGTGACGAGACGAAGAAGAACAGAAGTGAAATAGTGAAGAGACGAAGTAGACGGCTGCGAATTTTGTGAGGGCAACTACAGATCAGTAACAGAGAAATATAACAATGAATAAAAGCAAAGTGATAAACATAATAGTGCAACATAAGAAAATTCTTATTCATTAATACATAAAATTCTTATTCAAGAATGAAAAAGTTGAAACATGAATTTCTCTAGGGTTTATTATTGGAAGAGAACTCGCTAACCTTCACAAAGAGAAACTGGAATATGGAACAGCAGCGGCAAGTAGACGTTGCGTGGTGGTCGGCCCTGTGGAGGTTGGCGGCGGCGGCTTGTAGAGCAGTGACGGCCGCTGTAGCGTTTGTTCACAGTGAGAACAATGAGGGCAAGAAGAACGATGAAGAATAATGAAAGACAAAACGCGTTTGTTTTAATTTGTTTTAAAAAATTTAATTTTAAAATGAGCTACGCCAGCGCTTTTCAAAAGCGCTTTCATAGGTGCATTATACCAGCGTTTTTTCCCTAAAAGCGCTTTCGTACCCTATACCTATACCAGTGCATTTAAAAGCGCTTTCATATCTACCCCTATAGCAGCGCTTTTATATACTATTGATATACTCAATAAATCTCAATTCCAATTGTAACAACTTCAATAAATCTCAATTCCATTTGTCAATATACTGTTGACTTAGGAATCTTGTTACCACCACTCCACTTTATCACATCAGCTGACTTAGGAATCTTGTTACCACCACTCCACTTTATCACATCAGCCTTTTCCTCAGGCAAAGTGTTAGCTATGAAAATCTGACATGCTTTATCACCAATGTTTTTGATATGCGAATCAAACTTACAAAAATGTAACCTTACCATATAAGTAAAAGTAGAATCAACTTCAGAGTTCCAAGTTACATTATAGCCTTTTGTCACTTTCATTCCATAAATTCTTGCAGTGAAGATCCAGAAACATTGATTCCACAAATAAATATTTCATATTGGTGCTGCGAGTTGAAATGCAATATGCAAAAGAATGTATACCCGTACTCTAAATTGCAATCTGATTAAACTTATTAAGTGTGTGTTTAGATTAACCGTGGCTTCAACGAAATCACACTGGCAATGTCGTGAATTTATGACAAATGGTTATGGCATGCAATGGTTGCAGGGATGGTTGTCAATTTCTATGGATACCTGCATGTCAAATAGTTAGTTATTGGGCTGCTATGTAAGGTAATTTGGGCTTTAGGCCCAATGTAATATTTTGATATACTAATAAAATTATAATTCATAAAAAACATATTCTTAAAAAATATTAATAAAAATGATTTTAAAAAACATAAACATAATTAATTAAAAAGTAATGTAAATAAAAATTAATATAAAAAAAGTAAAATTCCACGTAACTTTTAAAAATTGAATAAAAACCCAACAGGACTTTGCCAAGTAAAATAATTCTGGTGGAATAGGCAAAAGAGAAAAGCTATTTTGACACTTACTTTAACAACTACACCGTATTAGTATACTTAATGGAGAATTCTATGGTGAAGTTGCCATTTTAACTTCATTGGTGTAGTTACAATTCTGGCCAATCAAAAAGCAGTATTGTCTTAGAATTTTCCAATTTTGACTTAGTCATGCCAGATAGGATTATATAGTGCATATTATTATTGTGTACCTTTGTGTATCTCATAGATCAAAGATCAAGCACACCATAATATCATACATCTGTTTACGGTGATTTCCGGTAAACAACCGCTAGTCTTCCAAACTATAATAAATATGATTTGGTTACTTGCAGGATCGACTAGATTGATCCTAGGACACATAGTCAAGAAGATTGTTATCAATGTTTGTTCGAACCATATTCATTATTTGTCTTCTTCAATAAGCGTTGTTCGATTAACAGAACAAATAGTCTTGACAATCACTTTGTTACATATAAATGTGACTTCATCGAAGTGACATAACATAATAAATTAAAAGGACAATTGAAACGTAAAGAATCTTAAACTGCAGAAATATAAAAGACTTTGAAAGTAAATAGCATGAAAGTAATTCGAAAGTAAATAACATTAAAGTAAAGATGCAGAAACGTAAATGGCAAGAAGTAAACGAAATGCAGTAATTCTGAAAGATATTTAAAAGCAAAGGATAATACACATGTATTAAAATGGTGGTGTCATACGTACATTTTCTCAGCGAACTCTTTCTCTTAACGCTTGATACTTGAGTAAATATGTGAGTGATTTGTACAAAATGAACACACAGAATCCTAACACTAAGACTCCTATTTATACTAGTTTCGACCTTAACGGTCCTATACTAATCTGCTGCCACGTTTCTCATCAGAACTTCCAGCGAAGCCATATGTTGTTGAACGGTTACGAAACCGTCTTCGAATTTCAAATCTTCCCGCCTGAGTCCATCTTCGACGCGTGGCAGTGTATTAAACAAACACTACTAAAAAACACGCTAAGTAGTAATACTTGAATACATATTCTATGAATTTTGTCTAAGTCCCGAAGACATATGCTTTCATTAATCTTTCAGCGTTCACTTATCTTCATCGAACTTAGAAGTCTTTATTTTTCGAAGCATGACCATCAGTAGCCATTCTTTTACTTTTTAAGGGATGGCCATCAGTAACCATCTTTCCTTCGATTCTCAACTCCTTCGAAGGACAAAATATAAAACGAAATCTTCAGCTAACAAATTGCCCCCCAATAAATGCCTGTTTCGAGAATCAACAGAAATAGGCGTTTCTTGTCATTATAAGATTTCGTTTTTATGATCCTTGAAAGTTCCAAGACTGCTGACTAGCGTCATAATCACTGATAACACTGTTTCCGAAACGTCTTGTCATTTTCAAAGATGTCTTCTCATAACTTACATTCCCACGTTTTAACCTTACTTCCTGATCATTACTCCTACATACTAGGAGTGAAGCTAACTCATTCGACCGCCGTTGGATTAAATCACCAGCCGCCACGTGTCTCTCGGGCTTTACCCAAAAGATTTAAAAAGGTTTCCGTTAAACCTTTAAATACTTGATCTTGTGTCTCTATACCGCCTTTCATTCATCTTCTTCACCAAAAAATTGAAACATCTTCACTCTTTTTAGAATCTTGTTCTTTTAATCAAAAAATTTCTTCATGGCTTCATCTTCAAATGTTCTTCAACCCGCTTTGAAGCTCCAATCAACAACACGTTCTGGGGAACGAGAGTTCGTTCCAAACCCTAACACTGAAGAAATACGCGCTATTTACGCTTCTTAGGTAATCATTCCCTTTGAACTCTCTGGAAAAACTCTTGCCTTTATGGGTCCGTTACCGAGTGAAAGTATCCAATCTATGAATAAGTTTTTTCCTGCTTACTACAAGACTAGACCATTAGTTAGCAAAGTTAAGATAGATGAAGACGGTCGCTCTCCTTTAGGCAAATCTGCTAATATTGAGGAAACTTCAACCGCAATCCCTTTAGCTTTAAACAAAATTAGGTTAAACTATATGACCAATTCTGTAAAAGTGTTTAGGTCAATCCCTTTAGCCAAAGATCCTGACTTGTACTATGCCTGGCTAGAAAGGGTAGAGAAACAAAAAGGATCCTTCTGGAAAACATTAGGAATATACGATTTGATTCAACTGTCAAGAACGGGTTTAGAATACAACCAACCCATGTTAGTAGCAGCGGTTCATTTTTGGGATGCTTCTCACAACACCTTCCATCTCCCATGTGGAATGGTTACCCCCACGCTTTTCGACGTGGCCGCTATTACAGGACTTCGACCAACTGGTGAAACCTTCGATCCCAATGAAATGGATAATGACACTATTGGTTTTAACGATTCGCAAGTCACTTATACGGCATTCATCCAGAAGCATCATATTACCACTGAAGCGACAGTATCTGATGAAGAGCATATTGCTTTTCTAGCATTATGGCTTTCACGATGTGCCTTCTGTTCAAGGTCTATCCAAGTTGCGAAAAGGTACCTTTGCATGGCTAATCAATTGCATGCTGGGAAAAAGCTCAACCTCAGCCAACTACTTCTAGGGTCTCTTTATGAAAACCTTAGTGAAGCTGCAAACCTTACCAAGAATTTCAAATCTGGTAGTTTACTTTACGCTGGTCCTTTCTGGCTATTGCAACTGTGGCTTAATGCTACATTCGAAACTCATCTTCCCTTTCGAGGAGATGTCAATGAGGAGGATAGCACAATCAAAAATCGAACTATAGAGGGGACCAGGTTAGCTTACTTAACTCCAAAAGAGGAAATGGGAAAGCTTCATGAACATTTCCTGGCGTATTCGATGATGTTTGCTCGGCGTGACCAGTTCGATCCTTCTATGGCCCCATTTGTACACAGAACAATAGGTCCTGAATGGTTTACTCGAAAATTTCCACCAACATCTCAGGATCAACAAACTGAATCTATGGAAATTTGGGAAGCCTTTCTGACTCCAAGATTATTTTCCCACCGTCTTCGACCATCAAAGGGTCAATGTATCCTCATGTGTTATCAACCGAATTTGGTCTCGAGACAATTTGGGCTAACTCAAATAACACCCAAGTGCTTATATGAGAAAAGGAACCATATGTGTTTCCACACTTTGTATTTGACTGAAGAGGAATGTGAACAAAAAATCGACAAATACGTTGACGTCACCAATCTTTCTCCTATTCCTTTTGAACCTTCTTTTTACTCTACACCAGATTTTCATCAATGGTGGACAGAGTATTATAGCTCTCAAATTTTTGATGCTGATAGCCTTGCTCAGGAACTAACTGCAGCTTTCAATGATGTGCAGGAGAACTTCCAAAAAGGTACTTCCACTCATATTAAAGAAATCCAAGCTTTTCAAAAATTCTTTGAAACTATCTATAGGCCTGATGATCTTAGTCGGACTGTTCGTGAGGCTGCAGTTACTTTGCGCGAAAAGTTTTCCGCCAAACTAAATAAGTTGAAATTGCCCTCGTATGTTCGACCAGAACTACGTTATGAAGTGGCTTTCAAACTCAATCCTCCAAAATTCCCCCCACTACCAAGTGTTGATTTTGGTGTGGCTCTAAGTCCTCCTTTCCCAGACTGGTTCGTGTGTGGGAATGCTCTCAAAATTCTTCAAGAGAGTACCAAAAAACGCGCTGAACGAGTGGTTCCGACTAAGCATACCTTGGATACTTTCAAAGGACATCTTCATATAGATCTTAAACATGTTCGTGTCCTGACTCCAATACCTGAAGGTCTGGATTAAGGCAATCTTTTCGACTGACTTATCTTTTCTTTATTGATATACTGATTTCAGTCTCAACTACAGCTGCTGCACGAAGGAGGAAGATTAAGGAAGCTTCTGCCCCAAAAGACTCTGGGACATCTAAAAGCAATAAACCAAGTGGGAGTGACTCCCTCGTCACTGATAAGAAGCCCACGGTACATACTTATCTCATACTCTCAATCTTGTACAATATGTGATTAATACTCATCTTTCTCATTTTCCACTTGCCAGAGTTCGAAACCCCCAACGGGTTCGAAGCGTAAAGCTTCTTCGACCACTGGTTCGGATGGCGAAGATAAATCCCCTCCTCAAACTAGACAAGGACAGAAGAAAAAACACAAAGCTGTTACCCCTTCAAGAAAAGGGAAAAAGGCAAGTCCTTCCAAAGCTGTTTCTCCTGGTGATAAAGCGTCCTCTGAAGAGTCTCCTTTGAAAGCTGCTAGTAATGCTTTCGTTGTGGAAAGCCATAATTCAAGTCCAGACAATATTCCACCCAAGGTATTTTGGGTTTGTCCCACATATTATCTTGTGATTTTAACTAAATAATTGTACTGACATTTTACCTTGTTATTGCAGGATGATGCTGGCACTGCTACTTCCGGTTTTAAAGACCCTGGCCTCACCATTGATGTTGACAAACTTTATGGTAGTTGTCAAACTTTAACTTTCGTTAACTAAACTCCTCAAAAGTTTATTTTTTTGAATAACTTTGCTCTGTTTAACATAGGTACCTCTCAAAATCAAACTCGTGTTCTTTCGCCAGTCTTTGAAGACGTTAGGCCAATTGCTACCATATTGCCTAATGAACCAGTCGAAGAAAGCCACTCTACTGACGAATCCCCACCTACCCATCAAGGCAAAAATTTGGAAGAGGATCATCCATTCTCAGGCAGCGACAATGTGAACCAGCAATCACATGACAACGAAGATTCTGCGTCGGAGAAAGATGCTATGGAAGAGATTTCTCAGCCTGAAAAACCAGTTTCTCATGGAACTTCAACTCTTGACGCAAAAACCATTCCTGAGACAACTTCGACGCCTGCCCCTGCAAAGCTTACTCCTTCAGAGCTTGAACAACTTAAGCAAACTGATCCTCTCAGTTTCTTAAAGGCCATTATGAATGTGAATACTCCTTCGCCTCCGGAGCTTAATTTCTCACCAGCTGTAACTGCAGACTCTAGTGACAAGGAAGATATTCCCAGTCTTCTTCGACAAATAAAAGAAAGATTCTTTGGGGTCAATCTTGTAGATGTTCTCAACCGGGACCCTATTAAGAGCCACAACTTAAATCAACTTCTAAAGAAAGTAGATTTGCTTCAAGTTTCCACAGAAGTTTCAGAGGTAATTGTTCTGCTGGGCTCTCTACTCGAGCAACTCCAAGCTAACATCCTTCGAAGGCAAAATGTCGAAAAAAGAGTTATCTGAGACAAAGGCCTCTCATGACTCTTCATGGAATTCTGCTATGGACGCAACGAAACAAGGTGAGGCCCTCAGGCTCAAACATTCAGAAAATCAGAAGGCCATTGATGATTATGAGAAGAAAATCGGCTCTTGGAAACAAGAAATCAAAGTACTCGAGGGAAAGATAAAGGAGGCTGAAAGTTGTCAAGCAGTCCTACAAAAGTCTAATCAACAAGACTTGCTCGAAGTGGTGCAGTCAGGAATGAAACATTTCGAGACTGCACAAAAGTTAGTGCCAGAAATCGAAAGGTTGAAGAAACACCGGGCACTAATTGAACTTCGCATGTCTTCATGGGAGACTCAATATTTGAAGATCAAAAAGGATCTCCCTGAGGATTTCAACTAAATGTTTTCGATCTTGTTACTTATTGCACCTTTATTTTGTAATCGAGACCACTGTAGACATATAATATTTGTACGCTTGACTCCCATCTATCTCTATCATATTTGCCATTGTTGATTTAGCAAATCTTTCAATTTCTTGTCAAGATATATCTTTAGATTTCCTACAGTGCTTTTATTAAATGCAACATGTAGAACCTGAACATCCTTCGCAGCACTCTTGCCTCTAGACTTGACGTTTCCACTTCTTCTAGCCATAATCATTATTAAAAGTGACGTCACTTTCTCCAAAACGTCGGTTTTAAGACGTGCGTGCATCAGTTTAATGATTACTTCTCAACTTCCAAGGGCGGGAAACGGCGGAAGCCATAACTTCTTTCTTTGGAAAACCAACCGCAGTCCAATCACTCATTGGCAATTAAAACCCACCCTTCAGTATTCCCCTTCTATATAAAGGGTCCAATATCACCTTTATTTCTCATTCATGCGTTTTCTCTCCAAACTAAACACAGAAAAAAGAAAACACACAACTTCTCTTTCAGAACAACTTTCTTACCTTACAATGGCTGAACCTCTCTTCTTTAACGACATCAAAGCCCTCATTAGAGGCGAGTTCAGACTCTCTGAGGATGAACTTGTTCGCCATTTCATCACCATCGAAACCCTGTTTGTTAACCAGGAACTAAACTTCTACTTTGAGGAAGTCCTGGAGGGTGCTATTTACCCCAACATGGTGGCAGAATTCTGGATGAATGCGTCTTTACGCATAGATCCTGAAGGTAGGACCACCATTGATTCTGTTATTCGACACGCTCGTCTCAGCATTACTCCCACCACTATTGCCAATATGATAAAATGCAATAACTCTGGTGAAACTTTTGATGACAACTGTTTCAGCATGACTACTCATCTCATGCTGAGAACTCTTATGGACAATGATCGCTTCAGTGCCAAAGTCATCAGGATCTGGCACCAGATGCTCGTGGGGAACTTCCAACCTCGGCGGACTGACGAAAACAACATCATGGTTGAAGACTTGGAGTTCATCCTCTGTGGTCTTCGAGGGAGGAAAATTAACATCCCTTTGATGATCTTCAAGGGACTTGTTAAAGCTGTCTCTGCCGGTGTTGACCGTCGAGGGGTTGTGACTTGTCTTCCCTACGGGAGACTTCTTAGTTACATTTTTCTTAAGAAAGGTGTAGTGAGGAGGATGCGTGATTCTGGAGCCAGAGATATGTTCGAGGCTGAACCTTCTCCTGTGTTGTCTTTGGACAATTTAAACCAAAGGATTGACTAGCAAGTTTTTACCTTAGGTTTAATCTTTTTATATATATATGCCTTCCTTTCTTTTGTAACCTCAGATCCTATTCTTTGGATCTTTTTGTAATGAATGTACTTCTACGCTTGAAATGAAAAGAATATTTTGGTGTCTTCTTTGATTTTTCTTTCCATAATTCTTTCTGATTGTGAAGCCATTTTGATCAATGTGAAGTATATTTTTGACACATGCCTGACCATTTTGGCTTTTCGTAGTACCCTGAGTATCTACGTCTTTGCAATCTTTACTTCATGCATGCTAGGTTTATATCTCTTCAAATATTTCCCGTTTACTCTCAAGATCCTATGATCTTCTGCTAATTCTTCAATTTCGTAAGCATTGTTCGAGAATACTTTTAAGATTCGAAAGGGTCCTTCCCAATGTGGGGACCATTTACCAAGGGCCTGATTCTTTCGATCTATAGGTAAAATAACTTTCCAGACTAAGTCATTATTAACAAAAGTTTTACCTTTCACCTTTTTATTATAAGCTCTGGACACTCTTTCCTTTTGCCTTTTTATCATTTCCAGTGCTCGAAGTCTGTCTTCGTCCAAATCTACTAACTCATTCATCATTAACTCCCAGTATACGTTGGGAGGAATGTCTGCTTGTCTTTGTATCCTTACTGATTGCAAACATATCTCAATTGGAAGTACTGCGTCATGTCCAAATGTCAACTGAAAAGGAGTTGTATTCGTAGCTTCTTTTGGAGATGTTCGACAAGCCCAAAGTGCTTGATCTAAAGTCTTATGCCAATTCTTGGGTCTCTTTCCTACATGCTTCTTGATAAGGCCAATTATTATTTTGTTTGCTGCTTCAACCTGTCCATTTGCTTGGGCGTAATAAGGTGTAGAAGTAAATAACTTGAAACCTATTTCTCTGGCAAAATCTTGCATTTTTCGTCCAGTAAAGACTGATCCCTGATCAGTTGTTATACTTTCTGGGATTCCAAATCTATATATAATGTGTTTCTGAATAAACTCAATCACCGCCTCTTGATCCACATTTGCTAGTGGTATTGCTTCGACCCATTTTGTGAAATAGTCTCTTCCTACCAAAATGTATCTTTGCCTTTTGGATGACTTGGGGTGAATTTCTCCAATCAAATCTAGTGCCCATCCCCTGAAAGGCCATGGTTTTACTATTGTACTTAGTTCGTTTGCTGGAGCGTGTTGGATACCTGCATGTTCTTGGCACTCTTGGCACCCTTTCGCGAACTCTATGCAATCCTTTAGCATCGAAGGCCAATACATCCCATAACGAAACAAGAGCCATTTCATTTTGTGCCCTGCTTGATGTGCACCACATGCCCCACTATGTACGTTCGACAGAGCCAAGTATGCTTCTGCTTCTCCCAAGCATTTCAACAATACCCCTTCAGGAGTTTTCTTGAACAATTCATTTCCCATCAGAAAATACGACAGGGCTCTATACTTGATTTTTCTGTCTGTATCCGTCGAAGGATTTTTCAGATAGTTAATAATTGGATTCCTCCAATCTGTGTCAGCCAATGAATCTATATTTAGTACCTCGAATTGTTCTTTATTGGCATAACCCAATTGTGAATCTTCCAGATCACTTGGCGAAAGTTTAGTAAACATTGCTCTTCCTCTTACTTCAATCAACTCTTCCAACTTTTCTTTTGATACTTTATATCCCGAAGCTAATTGAGCCAAGTCGTTTGCTTCCTGGTTATTCACCCTTGGTACATGTTTTAATTCCACGTATTCGAATTTCTTGAGCAACCTATTTGCGATGATAAAATACATGATCAAATTCTCTTTGATGCACTTATACTCCTTTGTCAATTGTTTGATGACCAATTCGGAGTCTCCTTTAATTTCGACTCTGGTTGCCCCCAATTCTAACAAAGCCTCAAGTCCAGCAATTAAAGCCTCGTATTCAGCTTCATTATTGGAGCATGATGGACCTTCGATTTTATACTTGAGCTTTGTTGGAATTCCATCAGGAGAAATTATCAACATTCCAATACCAGTTCCCTCTCTATGCGTTGAACCATCGAAATATAACTTCCAAGGTTTCAAATCTACACAATGCTGATGATTCTCAACCACCGCATGGTCGACAATGAAGTCTGACACAATCTGACCTTTCATTGCCTTGAGAGGCTGAAATATTAATGAATATTCAGTAAGGGCTAAAGCCCATTTGCCAATTCGACTATGTAGTATTGGCTTAGATAACATATGTTTAATAACATCATAATGAGATGAAACGTAAACATCAACTGGCTTTATATAATACTTGAGTTTGATACAGGAGAAATACAAACAAAGGCAGAGTTTTTCTATATCAGTATGTCTAGTCTCTGCATCATTGAGTACTCTACTTAAGTAATAAATGGCTCTTTCGATGCCATTCTCATCCTCCTGGGCAAGCATGCTGCCTATTGTTCTATCTGATGCTGAAATATATAGGCGCATGTGCTTCTTCCCACTTGGGGGAGATAGAATTGGTGGACAAGTCAAGTATTGCTTTATCTGATCGAAAGCTTCTTGATGTTCAGCACGCCATTCGAATTTTCCTTGCTTAAGCCGAAGTAGAGGTGAGAAAGCTTGCGTGCGTCCACTTAAGTTAGAGATAAATATTCTTAAGAAATTTATCTTACCCAACAATGATTGTAATTCTTTCTTCGTGGAGGGAGACTTGGTCTCCATAATGGCTTTTGTCTTGTTTTGGTTGATTTCTATCCCTTTTTTGTGGACTACGAAACCCAAGAAATCGCCTGCCTGCACAAAGAAAGCACATTTAAGGGGGTTCATCTTCAAGCCATATTTCCTCATTCTTTCGAATGATTGGCTCAGATGATCGAGATGACTCATACCCGAGGTAGATTTTACCACAATGTCATCTATATACACTTGCATGAATGTTTCTATGAAGTCGTGAAATATAGAATTCATTGCTCTTTGATAAGTTGCCCCTGCGTTTTTTAAACCAAAAGGCATCACAACCCATTCGTAAGTGCCTATTGCTCCTGGGCAACGAAATGCTGTCTTGGATACATCATCTTCTGCTATAAAAATTTGATTGTATCCCGAATATCCATCTAACATGCTCAAATACTCAAAACCTGCGGCTGAGTCTACTAGCATTTCTGCTATAGGCATGGGATACTCGTCTTTCGGAGTAGCTGCATTAAGGTCACAAAAGTCTATGCATACTCTTAATGAGCCATTCTTTTTAATTACAGGTACTATATTAGCAATCCACTCAACATTCCTTGTAGTTCGGATAAATTTGCACCGTAAGAGTCTTTCGACCTCTGCTTTAATCTTCGAGTGAATCTCTGGCGCGAATCTTCTGGGAGTTTGCTTTATTGGCTTCTTCCCTTCTTTTATTGGTAATTTCAATTCGACTAAGTCTCTTTCGAGACCAGGCATCTCATCATAATCCCAAGCAAAACAATCTCTATTGTCTTTCAACATTTTGATGACCGTTGCTTTCAATTCTGGTTCTAGTTTCGCGCTGATATATGTTATTCTCTTTTGATCATTGTCTCCAAGATTGACTTCTTCAAGTGGATCTTGGGCCAAAATCTTTATGTTCGACGCCATCGGGTCTTTTTCGAATCCCAACGGTTCTTCGTCGTATATTGCATCTAACCTTTGACTTGGTTCTTCTCCTATGATCTCTTCAACTGGAACCGTATCTTCAGGGAGTTCGAAACTCGTACGTATTTCCAATTCTGATATTCCTTCTTTGGTTAGAACTGTATCTATCTTTGTATTTGATAGTTCGGCTTCGAGAGCCGTTTTTCTTTTGTTCTCGGCCACATAGGCCGAAATCTTTTCGAAGAACGCAGACTCAGACATGATTAATGTCATCGTCCCAGCCCGTTGGCCGTACTGCTGGATAATTCTCCGATGGTGCTGGATCTGGTGGACCATCCATGATCTCCCTATCCCATTGGAATCCATTTGGGTGTAAAGTCAAATAGTACATTGCATTTTTGTTTGGGGTATACATCTCTTCAGCAGCATGACAAGGGCCTATGTTTGCCAAGTTCGTGTCGAAGTTGTTTTTGTTCACCTGGTTGACCTCAGCCATGTAGTAACTCTGATCACCTTCGATATTCTCCACTATACCGTCTTCTCTCCAAATTGTCACCCTCTGATGCATGGTTGAGGGTACAGCCGCTACTCCGTGAATCCATTCCCTACCAAGCAAAAGGTTGTAGTTTGCCTTTGCTGGTATAACCATGAACATGGTTGGCCTGGTAACTGAGCCTACTGTCAAATTGACTTGCACAACTCCCAGAGTTTGTCCTATTTTGCCTTCGTAGTTAGATAAAACCATGTTATGTGGCCTTATATCCGTATCGAACATACCAATTCTTTTTAGCATGTATTGAGGCATTAGGTTCACTGCTGCTCCCCCATCAACTAGGACTTTATTTATGCCCACGTTCTCAATCTTAGCCCTGATATAGAGTGGCTTCAAATGATTTCGCATACCCTCATCAGGCCTTTCGAAGAAAGCATTCTGTTCTTCTACTGCAACGTTATTCAGCACATAGTAACACACGGGTTTGTGTTTTGCCATTTCTTCGATATCAGCCTCTTCACAGTCTTCTACTTCAGTTTCCTGATTAAACTCGTGAGGGAGTACAGAGACAACATTGCAATTCAAGTTTATAGATGACACTCCATCAGAGTCAAAATCATTTGTCATTCTATCCTCTTCTTTCCAAGAATTTGAACGCATCTTGTCTTCTTCATCCAAGAGTTTTTCAGCTTCGAATAGTCTGCGTTCCACCGGAGGTTTGTTCGACTTTGCCCCCTGGTATGGGACTTGGTTGCTACTAGAGTCTCCAGCTTCTCTTGGCCTGTATTCCTTCTGAGCCTTTTTTATTCTCTGATGCCTTCTCCACTGGGACCGAGACATAGGATTTTTTCCTTTATAATTCTCCAACCGATACACCTCTCGATTTGATCTTTGAAATTGTTTCCTATATGCCATTGCAGTTCTACCACCTTGGTCCCAACTTCGCCATTTGTTGGTTCTTGCATCAGCTTGTACCCACCTATCCCTGGGTGCATTTGCAGGGACTTTGAACGTCACCCTTCGAGTCCTAGGATGTGGGCTATCAGGCCTCTTTGTTGGAGTCCAAATGTCGAAACCGTACAGGTTGGGACGCAACCCCTGAGTTTCTTGACTCATGTAGCAATACACACGTTCGAATGATCGTGCTAGCATTTCGTCATAGACTGCCCCACATCTTAGGCAGAGAGCAACTTCAGTGTTTTCTTTGTGGCATCTGACCAAAAATCCTACCAAGCTTTCTGTCATACCCCAAAATTTGCCCAGTCAATTCATGTCTTTTAATTCATCAAGGATCGAAATTAAGAATCATGGGGTTTGACATCCCTATTGTCAAACCTGCGTTCTTATAGAATATCCAGAGTTAAAATGAGGGTTAAGGTTAGAAGGTGTTTGAGCTCAGCCATCTATCCCGTTTTTGAGATTTTTAGTCTATTTCACAATTGATCATATGCCTTAGGATTTTTGTTTGATTATTATTATTTTTTTTTGGTTTGATCATTTTCCACAATTTTTAACTATTATTATTTGATTATTAATTTTAATATTTGATTTAATCATCTATTATTATTATTAATTATTATTATTAGTTAGTATTAGGATTAGTAGTATTACTAATTTTAATAGCATTATCATTATTATTAGTTTAAATTATTGTTATTTATCATTCTATTTTATAAATATTAGATTTTCTTACTCATTTAAAATATTAAGCTAAATACAATAATCATGAAATAAATAAAAAAGGGGAAAGATTGGTTGTCCAAAGGGCCAAACAAAAACGTGAAACAAGAGAAGAAAATAGAAAGACCAAGTTTTAGCCAAGTTTGGAAAGTTTTGATGGTGATTTGCAATCAAGTGCAATTCCTTGATTCAAAAGGATTTTGTACAAATTAAATGACCTAATGCAATCATATAAAGACGAATAACAATTGCAGAGAGAGGGGAGGCGGAAATCTGCAGTGGGGAGGCCTTGAACCGTAAAAATATCAAGAAAAAATGCAATTCGAATTCGGGACGATGGACCAATTCAAGGAGTCTTGGTGATTCAAACACCTCCCTGGCATATCATAGATGGATTTTCGTCCATCCTCCAAGCTTCAGCACTGAGAACCGCTCCCAATTCGGCCACGGTTTGTTCAAGCATAACTTGGATTCGTTTTCTGATATTCACCTTATATAAATGCCTTTTGATCTCATATTACTGATGGGTGCAATGTTTATATAGTTTCTGGGTCATTAATTTGCTCTTGGCTTGCATATATGACAATCCACCATTGTTGGATTTTAGGGTTTTATTTTGGGGTTTTCTGGTACAGGGTGAATTAGTCAAAATTATGGGCATGGTTGGAGTCGCAAGGGCGATACGAGTTTAGCCATGGATTTATTTGTTATTTTCATGCTTGTTTGAGGTCTTTGTATAAATCGCAGGTGTAGTATATTTTAGTTTTTATAGCTAACTTTCTGAAAAGCGCTGCAAAAAGTATTAGCAGGTTGCAAAGAAGAAGATGATGAGGTGTGAGCATTCTGTTGGTCTAATTTGAAAACAATGGGGGACGCGCATGATTATTTCGTTCCCAGGTCATGTTGTTTCCTTTTTTCCATATATTATTTAGCATTTACGTTATTTACAGCAAAGCAAGTGTGGATGGTTGGCAATGGGAGCGGCTAGCGAGTGAAGACACGCTGGTTCGAATCCCAGCTCTCGCATCTATTTCTTTTAATTAGTACACTCTGTGATCCCATGCGCGCGCCAGCAAAAAGCATATGGTGCACCTCAAGGCATGAACCGTAAGATTCGCATCAAGGCAGATCCAACGCTCAGAAGATTGGAGGCGCATCATGAAACCTCACAGACCACACATACAGGATCCGGTCCAGGTTCCTATGTGCTTTTCTATTTTATTTTATTTGTTTTATTTATTTTGTTTGGATAAATAATATTTACTTGTATTTAATTTAATTGATTTATTTTAGGATTAGGTATAAATTAGGGTTTAGAATTTTCTCCCGATTATTTCGATCATGTCGATTTAATTTGGTTAATTAATTTTAATTAATATTAAAAAATCACAAAAACCCTAGAACGGTGATATAAGATATTAGGGTTTGCTCGATCCCATGAGTTTTTAGCCGAAATCTTATGATTTAATTTATTATTCGTTTCGACCGTATTAATCGGCCGCGATGGGTAATAATCGATCATTTAATTATCAAGTAAATTAATATAATTCAAATAAACTTATTTTGCTAAAAGGTTGTAACCATCTTATTGGTTATGATGATTAGCATTTCTTATCAATTCGTTATCATTTGTAATCGGATCTATCGATTATGAGAGGTAACGATAAATTAATAAATTAAGTTATTTAAAATACACATTTGCTATTCGCGATAATCGAATCTATCGGTTATAGTGGTTAGCAATCCTCCCTTTAATCCGTTAGCCGTGGTAATCAAACCTATTGATTATTGCAACTGATGGTGCCATATCAAATCAGGGTTGTACGCCCAAACATCTAAAACACACTAAACCACGACATTACGGATTTTCATCCTTGTCAATCAGGCAATTCAAAATGCCTTTCAAATCAATTTCAAAACTGCGAAACGGTAATTCAAAATACCGTCAGCACATTCAAACTCTAATTCTAAGGCGTACAACCCTGTGCCCGAACTACGTTGACTCTGATTCTCCCTAAGGAGATACGTAGGCACTTGGATAACCAAGGCGAGTCCCCTTCCCTAAAATCTCAATTTTTCCCCTATTCAATTTCTTAGCTATTAAACCTCAATATTTTAGCCATAAAACTGTTACTCTAGATTCAAAGCCAATAGGAAAGGGTTGAGGGTGCCTAACACCTTCCCTCGACCTGATTATAATAACTTACCTCGAATCTCTTAACTGCGTAAGGTTTCCTATTCGCCTTGGTAGAATAGGTGGCGACTCTCTAAGTTAAATTTTTAGGCAGGTTGCTACAGCTGGCGACTCTGCTGGGGAAAACTATAACGGTAAATTACTATGCTCCTATAGGTTTTAGGTTTTGGCAGGGTTTAGGTTTGGCGCATTTTAGGGTTTGGCAAATCTGCCATTTTTTAGGGTTTGGAGGAAGGTTTATCTTTTTTAAAAAAAAATATAAATAAATAAAATTTAATTTTTATTTATTTATTTATCTGTAATTTCAACTATTTATATCATTTAAAATATTTATCTGTTTATTTAAATATTTGCTGTGTATTGCATTCTTTTGTATCATAAGCAGCCGGATTTCGAGGTTAGTAAATATTTAAATTTTATTTATTTATTTTCCCTCTGCAATTTCACTACTGCAATTTAATTAAATATTTATTTAAATGAATATTTTTATTTCTATTGCATCTTTTGGGATATATAAAATTGTTGTTAAACCTAAGTGTGGGAGTTAACTTTGAGACCAAAAGGGGACATGAATCGCCTTACGAGTCTCACTGATAACTCCACTCGGAGTGGGTTGGGTATTTGGAAAGGTCCGAAACGAAGCTTGACTTTGTGGAGGGCTGGACTGGATACTTAGCTGATCTCTCCGAGAACCTACCCCTAAAACTCGAACCTCATGGATAAAATGAGTTGTTCTAAAATCCAAAGAGACAAAAAGTCTCGGCGGCTACGAACGACCCCATGAGACCTTCTAGAACACTCCCATAAAAAGGGTAGGCTCCTTAGAGCCGCTACGTCGAACCTATGAACCTAGGACTTTTGTGCTGCTGTTCTCTTCATATGTTTGCAATTTATATACTTCGAATATCCATGTGTTTCGATTTTGCAGGTATCCCCACGTGGTCCCTAGCCTGTAGGGACTCTAATTTCTAAAGATTATGTCTTTCCCACGAAGGACATCACCATCTATGCATCCCTTAGCCTGTAGGGATTTTATTTTTATATCCTCGTATTCTTGCAAATACGTGTCCTTCCCACGAAGGATGTCTTCGCTTACGCATGTCGATTGGCTTCTCGATAGCCATGAAACTAAGTGACTGTCATGAACAGTCACTCCGCGCTCGCATCTACGCACTCCCTAACCTGTAGGGATTTTACTTTTATATCCTTGTATCTACAACTGCGTGTCCTTCCCCGAAGGACATTTCCATTAACACACGTCAATTGGCCTCTCGATGGCCATGTGATTCAGTGACTGTCTTAAACGGTCACCCCGTGTTTACTCCTACGTACTCCCTAGCCTATAGGGATTTTCTTTCACACTCGTGCGTTTTCACAACGACGCGTCCTTCCCCGAAGGACAACTTCACTAGCATGCGTTCGATTGGCCTCTCGATGGCTAGGAAATCTAGTGACTGTCCTGAACGGTCACTTCATGCTTATTCCCGCGCACCCTCTAATTTGTAGGGTTTGGATCTCCATTTACACATCACATCCCTAGCCTGTAGGGATTTCTCTTCGTCCATATCGTCCTTAGATAGGTTGTGTTTCGCATAGAGAACCTTCCCACGAGGGACAAAGTCATTGGTACACATTGATTGGTCTCTCGATGACCATGAGATTTAGTGACTGTCTTGAACGGTCGCTAGCCGCTATCTTCTGCACACTCTCGAATCCAAGGGATTTCCCTTAGCGTGTCATAACATTTATCCTGTAAAGATTCCAAGAGGGTCTAATGTCGCCTCTAAGGCTATCCCTAGGATCATATGTTATACGTCTGCATTGCATACACGGAGTTACAATGTAAGGAGTCTCTCGCTTACGCGTGCATTTGCATTTTCATGCATTCATACATTCACATTTGCATTTCTATCTTCGCCCGCATTCATACCAACCATGCTAGATGGTTTCCCGAAACTCCAAAAAAAAAACTATGGAGCAAGGAGAATAAAAGATCTTAGTCTTGCTAAAGAAAAGAGGATGTCTTTCACCATGCTAGCCACATGTCCATGCCTTGTCATAACAGAATTATAAATACAATAAAGTTTGTCATCGAGCAAGGATTAGTTCAACAAAGAGTTCCCTCATAGACACACTCAAGATGTATCTAATCATAAGGGGTTCATCTACGAACATAACAAACTTACACGGACGCTCTACGATAACCTGGGGGCAAGGATCAGTCCAACTGGGGCAATACCCTAAGCAAAGATGCATGACTACAATGGAGGGAATGCGACATATGTCAGCCCCACACCAAAGAAAAAGGGTCATAGGTGATACTATCCTCAGGAGAAGCAAAAGAGGTTCAGTCAAAGGAAACTCATGAAGTTCCGATACGACGAAAACCCACCACTAACGATTTATTCCCGCCAGGTTTGACATGTCCAAAGAAAATTCGAGGTTGCCCTCACTTATACAAGTTTAAGAATCTAAGGAGTGAAACAAGGTCAGTGGATCTACAAAGGAGATTATCCCTAGGATCAATAGGTGTTTACCATGCTCACTATCTCAACCCTTACAACCGCTAAGTGTTACTCAAGATAAAAAGCTGTACCTTCGGATTAGCAATTCTAATGGGATGACCATGCAGGTTTTGGAGTCAATTCATTCACCCACTACCACGAGTTTTCACTCGTACACTTCTATTCTAGTTCAAATTTCAAATCTAAGAGTATTAACAAACTTGAGGGAGAATGACGAATACAAATAACTAAGTCCAGCTAAACATATGCTTTCAAGGTAAGACCGAGCCGAGGATGTACAGGCATTGCTTCAATTCCCAAACAGTGGAGATATAAGGATGTTAATCCCTCGTTACCCCCTCGAGCCAGGAGTTGGAGTTTGTTTCTACTTTTCAAAAGAACCTTGATTTTAACCAGGGGCAGGGTAAATTTCAACTAACTCAATGATGTATTTTGGTTGTCAAGAGAATCAGTCAATCCAAGCATAAGGTTCAAGCATATCTTCTTCCTCGCATTCACCCAAGATTGAGGAAGCAATGGAGATAACATTCGTAACAATCCTCTTCCTCATTACACCATTCAAGATCGAGGAAGTATCAAAGGTGAAGCTTGCAAATCAAAATCAACATAGCAGTCACAACATTCAATATCCAAAGATTAATCTCAAAAGGAGTATTCAAAAGCAAAAAGGAGAAAAGCGCCCGCTAAGTCAAAATGAAAAATTCCACGAAAGCGAAAAAACGACTTAGGCAAAATTTAGGGCGTCCCGATGGACCAAATTCAAAAGGAATTGGTTCATGCAAAAATAAGGGATAAAAACAAAGGCGACATACCAAGGATAATCCTGTGATTGCTAAATCGTCAAAGCTTTGCATCAATGCTCGGATCTCTACAACATTCTCATCAATGCTTGGATCTCTACTAAGGCTTCTGCGTAACATCAGGACTGAAACAATTCTCTTGCAAACAAAGCACATCCATTGGATTAGGCGAATTTTTAGGATCTGGAGAACATCAAGGAGAAAGGGGTGGGATAAATAAAATTTTGAGCCTTATATCCATTGTTTCTTAAAACATGAACCAGGCCAAGTTACAACATTCAAAAGTCCTAATTGAGGCAAGGTTAACTATGAAAGCATATTAAGCAGGATTTGTTATACTGACTCCTATGTTTGTTAAAATTATCTCTAACCACTATGCTTCTTCAAGCATTCTTTTCAAAACCATCCAGTCCTAATTCATAAAGGACCTCGATTTCAAAACTTGCATACGCATTGCATTGGAGTTACTTCTCAAAAGGGTACAACGTCATCTACAAGTATACACTTAGTATCGAGGAAATCTCGAAATTGGTTTAATCAAAGGTGATCATTTCTAATAAAGACCCTGGAGTCGGGGGAACCACATCTAGGGGGTTCTCCTAAACAGGGGCAAAAATTTCAAGGAGTACAGGGGCATACAATCGAACATCCTATTAACTAGGGGCAGTCTTCCTAAGGTTCAATCGACTTGGGGCACATCTCAAAGCAATCTCAAACAGGGGCATGTCAGACATGGGAAGAATTCAAATTCAAAGGATAGAACACTATGGATAACCTTCCATGACCTGGAGATCAGGGGCACACCCTTCAATCTAAACATCGAAGCATATGACAAGGCTATTCCCTGGGGCACTTCCTTCCTAAGCATCTTTCTCCATGAAAATACTGGGGCAATGGATATCAAATCCGCAAGACACACAACAAAAGGAAAAAGGCGTTCTCGCACTTTACAACATCCGACAAATATTTCTCCTAACTACGATCTAAAAAAAAACAGTATTGGGGAATCGCGCTAGCATCCAACAAACCTGCAACTCCAGTGAGCTATATACGCTTTGGTTTTCAACAACCTATCATCGGAGCATCATACAAACACATACAAATCATACATTACATACATGGGTTGATACATTACACCTTTTCAGGTAATCTTCTTTAAGATGGCCTTTTTCCAGAAACCTCTTCAGGTAGTCTTCTTTAAGACATTACTTTTCTAAGTTCCTCTTCAGGTAGTCTTCTTTAAGACAGTCTTTTTCTAAGAACCTTTTCAGGAAATCTTCTTTAAGACAAATCTCACGATCCTTCCTAGGAGTCTCCTCAGGCAGTCTTATTCAAGACGAACTGTCATCCTTTCCAGGCACCTTTCGAGGTGGTCATTTAAGACATTATTTTCTAAAAACCTTTCTAGGTAGTCTTCTCTAAGACAATCATCGCTATTTCCAAGGGCCTTTTTAGGTAGTCTTATTCAAGACGAATTGTCATCCTTTTAAGGAACTCCTTTCCAGGTGGTCTTCTTTAAGATATTCTACGAACCTTTCTAGGCGATCTTCTTTAAGATATTCTACGAACTTTTTTAGGTAGTCTCTTTAGACATCTTTCAACTTCCTCAGGTGGTCTTCTTTAAGATACTCTACGAACTTTTCAAGGCGGTCTTCTTTAAGACAAACTTCAGCCCTTGTTAAGAACCTTTTCAGGTAGTCGTCTTTAAAGACATTCTCCATTCCTTGCTAAGAACTTCTTCAGGTGGTCTTCTTTAAGACAAATTTCTATCTACTCTAAGAATCTTTTCAGGTAGTCTTCTTTAAGACAAATGTTCACTTCCATTCAAAAGACCTTTTCAGGTAATCTTAGAGAAGACATTGCTTAATTCCACACATTACATCAATCAACATATGCATAAGCATAAGCATTACCCCATACATCCAAACATCCAATTCAAAACTCTGGTACTAAGCTACATTGTCCACCTGCTTCCCGGTAACCTTACCGATGCAAGTAACCTTACTGAGATTTATTTTCCAATCACCTGATTGATGTTACCCGGTAACCTTACCGATGCCAGTAACCTTACTGAGATTTATTTTCCAATCACCTGATTGATGTTTTTCCGGTAACCTCACCGATGATAGCAACCTTGCTGTTCATTTCACGCATCAGCATATGTACATACGCACTAGCATATGCATATCATCTAACGCATTCACATATCACAAAAAACCCAATTTTTATTGGCCATCCAAATCATTTTCAAAGTCAGTTCCCGTCTGACTGTTACATCAAAATCCAGTTCCCGTCTGGTAGTCAGTTCCCGTCTGACTGTTGCATCAAAATCCAGTTCCCGTCTGGTAGTCAGTTCCCGTCTGACTGTTACGTCAAAATCCAGTTCCCGTATGGTAGTCAGTTCCCGTCTGACTATTACATCAAAATCCGGTTCAAGTCTGGTAGTCAGTTCCCGTCTGACTGTGACAACAGCCCAGTCTCCGACCCTCGAGTCGTGAGTCTGAAAACAGGTGAATCTCTTTCATGCAGGTACACTTGTCAGAATCATGGCAGGCAATTCCTTTGGTGCAGGTGAGCTCGTCCGAACTAGGGCAAGTGATCTAAATGATGCAGGAAATTTGTCCAAACTAGGACAAATGATCCAAATGGTGCAGGTGAGCTTGTCAGAGCTATGACAAGTAATCCTATTGGTGCAGGTGAACTTGCTAGAACTATAGCAAGCAATCCTATTGGGGTCCAAAATGCGATTAGCTTAGCAGCACTATGGTAAGTGAGAAGTTCACAAACTGCGAGTAGCTTGCCAGAACTATGGTAAGTAAGAGATACAAACTGCGAGTAGCTTGCCAGAACTATGGTAAGTGAGAGATACAAACTGCGAGTAGCTTGCCAGAACTATGGTGAGTGAGAGATACAAACTGCGAGTAGCTTTCCAGAACTATGGTAAGTGAGAGATACAAACTGCGAGTAGCTTGCCAGAACTATGGTAAGTGAGAGATTCACAAACTGCGAGTAGCTTACCAGCACTATGGTAAGTGAGAAATTCACAAACTGCGAGTAGCTTACCAGCACTATGGTAAGTGAGGGGTTCATAAACTACGGAAGCTTGCTGACCATAGCAAGCCAATTACACAACCAACAGAAGGTCCTCGCTATTCCTTTTCAGGAACCTTTCCAGGAAGTCTTCTTCAAGACGTATTCAATCCTTTCTAGGAGCTTTTCCGGGCATACAAGATTTTTCAAACGATTCCTCAACTGGGTTTATCGCGTTAGTCCCTCGGCAGTGATATTCTCCAAAACTTCAATAACAGTCAAAGGTGTCTTCTTTCTTTTCAGAAGTACTAACATACTTCGATTAACGTAACTAACAATCATGCATCATTTCAACTAACTAACCTCATTCATACATAATGCATATACAGGCATCACTCTCATTTATTTTGAGAGGCTCATCGCATCATACATTGCATTGCATAAATTTCAGGTTGCCTTTTTTAGGCCGTGCTACAAAAAAAAAACACAGTGGTCCCTTTCCAAAGCGTTTGCTCCGCACTCTGAAAAAGCGGTATTCACCTCGGATGGCATCTGTAAGCCCATCTCCTGCGGAACTTCTTCCCATGCAAATTTCAGGGCATTTCAGTGTTCAATCATCTTCTACCTTTAGATCACGATAGGCAGACGTGCCTATCTGACTCTTCAGGTTTAAGAAGATTGAACAGGGGCAGCTGTCATACCCCAAAATTTGCCCAGTCAATTCATGTCTTTTAATTCATCAAGGATCGAAATTAAGAATCATGGGGTTTGACATCCCTATTGTCAAACCTGCGTTCTTATAGAATATCCAGAGTTAAAATGAGGGTTAAGGTTAGAAGGTGTTTGAGCTCAGCCATCTATCCCGTTTTTGAGATTTTTAGTCTATTTCACAATTGATCATATGCCTTAGGATTTTTGTTTGATTATTATTATTATTTTTTGGTTTGATCATTTTCCACAATTTTTAACTATTATTATTTGATTATTAATTTTAATATTTGATTTAATCATCTATTATTATTATTAATTATTATTATTAGTTAGTATTAGGATTAGTAGTATTACTAATTTTAATAGCATTATCATTATTATTAGTTTAAATTATTGTTATTTATCATTCTATTTTATAAATATTAGATTTTCTTACTCATTTAAAATATTAAGCTAAATACAATAATCATGAAATAAATAAAAAAGGGGAAAGATTGGTTGTCCAAAGGGCCAAACAAAAACGTGAAACAAGAGAAGAAAATAGAAAGACCAAGTTTTAGCCAAGTTTGGAAAGTTTTGATGGTGATTTGCAATCAAGTGCAATTCCTTGATTCAAAAGGATTTTGTACAAATTAAATGACCTAATGCAATCATATAAAGACGAATAACAATTGCAGAGAGAGGGGAGGCGGAAATCTGCAGTGGGGAGGCCTTGAACCGTAAAAATATCAAGAAAAAATGCAATTCGAATTCGGGACGATGGACCAATTCAAGGAGTCTTGGTGATTCAAACACCTCCCTGGCATATCATAGATGGATTTTCGTCCATCCTCCAAGCTTCAGCACTGAGAACCGCTCCCAATTCGGCCACGGTTTGTTCAAGCATAACTTGGATTCGTTTTCTGATATTCACCTTATATAAATGCCTTTTGATCTCATATTACTGATGGGTGCAATGTTTATATAGTTTCTGGGTCATTAATTTGCTCTTGGCTTGCATATATGACAATCCACCATTGTTGGATTTTAGGGTTTTATTTTGGGGTTTTCTGGTACAGGGTGAATTAGTCAAAATTATGGGCATGGTTGGAGTCGCAAGGGCGATACGAGTTTAGCCATGGATTTATTTGTTATTTTCATGCTTGTTTGAGGTCTTTGTATAAATCGCAGGTGTAGTATATTTTAGTTTTTATAGCTAACTTTCTGAAAAGCGCTGCAAAAAGTATTAGCAGGTTGCAAAGAAGAAGATGATGAGGTGTGAGCATTCTGTTGGTCTAATTTGAAAACAATGGGGGACGCGCATGATTATTTCGTTCCCAGGTCATGTTGTTTCCTTTTTTCCATATATTATTTAGCATTTACGTTATTTACAGCAAAGCAAGTGTGGATGGTTGGCAATGGGAGCGGCTAGCGAGTGAAGACACGCTGGTTCGAATCCCAGCTCTCGCATCTATTTCTTTTAATTAGTACACTCTGTGATCCCATGCGCGCGCCAGCAAAAAGCATATGGTGCACCTCAAGGCATGAACCGTAAGATTCGCATCAAGGCAGATCCAACGCTCAGAAGATTGGAGGCGCATCATGAAACCTCACAGACCACACATACAGGATCCGGTCCAGGTTCCTATGTGCTTTTCTATTTTATTTTATTTGTTTTATTTATTTTGTTTGGATAAATAATATTTACTTGTATTTAATTTAATTGATTTATTTTAGGATTAGGTATAAATTAGGGTTTAGAATTTTCTCCCGATTATTTCGATCATGTCGATTTAATTTGGTTAATTAATTTTAATTAATATTAAAAAATCACAAAAACCCTAGAACGGTGATATAAGATATTAGGGTTTGCTCGATCCCATGAGTTTTTAGCCGAAATCTTATGATTTAATTTATTATTCGTTTCGACCGTATTAATCGGCCGCGATGGGTAATAATCGATCATTTAATTATCAAGTAAATTAATATAATTCAAATAAACTTATTTTGCTAAAAGGTTGTAACCATCTTATTGGTTATGATGATTAGCATTTCTTATCAATTGGTTATCATTTGTAATCGGATCTATCGATTATGAGAGGTAACGATAAATTAATAAATTAAGTTATTTAAAATACACATTTGCTATTCGCGATAATCGAATCTATCGGTTATAGTGGTTAGCAATCCTCCCTTTAATCCGTTAGCCGTGGTAATCAAACCTATTGATTATTGCAACTGATGGTGCCATATCAAATCAGGGTTGTACGCCCAAACATCTAAAACACACTAAACCACGACATTACGGATTTTCATCCTTGTCAATCAGGCAATTCAAAATGCCTTTCAAATCAATTTCAAAACTGCGAAACGGTAATTCAAAATACCGTCAGCACATTCAAACTCTAATTCTAAGGCGTACAACCCTGTGCCCGAACTACGTTGACTCTGATTCTCCCTAAGGAGATACGTAGGCACTTGGATAACCAAGGCGAGTCCCCTTCCCTAAAATCTCAATTTTTCCCCTATTCACTTTCTTAGCTATTAAACCTCAATATTTTAGCCATAAAACTGTTACTCTAGATTCAAAGCCAATAGGAAAGGGTTGAGGGTGCCTAACACCTTCCCTCGACCTGATTATAATAACTTACCTCGAATCTCTTAACTGCGTAAGGTTTCCTATTCGCCTTGGTAGAATAGGTGGCGACTCTCTAAGTTAAATTTTTAGGCAGGTTGCTACACTTTCCTCCATCTTTGGGTACAGTTGTAGTAGGGGATTTGGCTCTCTTCCTGGATGATCCCACCTTTCGCGTCGAACCCTCTCGAAGTTGGCTTCGACCCTTTGATTCAGCATGATCGAACACCTTGGACACATCCATTGCTTACCACCATTTCTCTCGTGGCAATTCCAAAGATATTCTTTGAGGCTTTCGGTTCTAGGAGGAACTTCGATGCCCCCATTTTTCCTCGTCAGCCATGTCTCTAGTTCGCCAAATTCAGACAGTGGTCGTCTGGCGCTGACCATGTTAACCGCTACTGGAGGAACTTCGGAGATTTGTATTTTCTGGAGTTTCATCCTGAGGTCTTCAGTGGCCTCACTGTTTTCTTCCTTCGAGGCTTCAGTTATTTCTGCCTTGGAAGATTCTTCAACATCAGTATTGAAGATTATATCACCATTTAGGCTTTCAGTAGCCTGCTTTCCATTGAACATTGCTTTAGTCTCCACAACTTCGACTTCAGAAACCTCCACCATGTTGATATCTTCTACCTCGCAGAGGCTAGCGTCAGCAATGTTTAGGGGATTGGTATCGACCCTCATATGACTCTTGGTCTTGTCAGCAAACTTCAACCTTCCATCATTGAGAGCATTTTGAATTAGATCCCTGAAAAGAAAACATTGAGAAGTTTTATGGCCTAAAAACCCATGATATTTACAAAAACCTCTTTTCTTCCGTTGTTCCAACGGAGGAATTTTTGAATTTAGAGGTAGTATCATTTGGCCATCTTTTACCAATAAATCAAATATTTCATCACACTTGGTAATGTCGAATGTATAAGTTTTCTTAGGGAACCTATCATTCTTATCGTTTTCTACTGGGTTTTTTCCATTGGCAGGATTTAGCAGTTTGCAAGCATAAGGTGGCGCTTCTTTCAATTCAGCCAAGTCTATTTCGACTTCTTCAGGGCTATATGAGTCATCGAAAGACTCATTCTCAGGATCCTTGGCTTCGACGTATGCCACTCTTTCTTTCTTATAACTTTTATTTGCCCTAGCTTTTTCTGCCTTCAGGCGTTCGACTTGTCGAACCCTATCTGCTAATTGGGCCATGTCCCTAAGGTATTGGGTATCTAGTTTCTTTCTTATTGAATAATCTAGACCACCTGCAGCCATTTCAACAAGTTCATGCTCTGGGACTGTTGTAAAACACCTTGATTTCAACAGACGGAACCTATTTAAATAATCATCAATTGTTTCTGTGAATTTTCTTTTAACACTGGCCAATTCTTTCAAACTTATCTTAGTTTGACCCATGTAGAATTGCTCATGGAAAAGTCTTTCCAAGTATGCCCATGCATCTATCGAATTTGGTGGCAAAGTAGTAAACCAAATGAAGGCATTTTTTGTCAGTGAACTAGGGAAATACTTGATCCTTAAATCCTCGTTTCCCGCTAAGTCTCCTGCTTCTGTCAAATATCTAGCAATATGTTCCACCGTTGACTCGTTCGTTTCGCCTGAAAATTTTGTAAATTTGGGTACCTTAGTGCCCCTAGGCAATTCTGTCTGCATGATATAATCTGATATAGGGGATGTATAGTTTGGACGTCTAAGTCCAGTACTAAGTGTTAGAACAAGATTTGTTCTGATCAATTATCTTAGTTTTGATGATAACAATAATATGAATTTTGCTTAAGATAATATGGTACTCTAATCCAATGCAATTTCCTTTTCAGGAAATATATATAAAGAGTACGCATAATTCAGCGCTCAGAAGCTTTGTCTCAAAGGGTTCAGCATGCAACATCAGAACATGGTCTGGCAAGACATCAGAAGATGGTCGAAGCAGAATCAGAACATGGGTCTATGGAAGCATCAGAAGAACAAGAGAACAGAAGCACTGAAGTTCTGATGGTATCACGCTCAGAAGCACTTCAAGGACAGAAGATCAGAAGATGCTATGCACCAAGCTGTTTGACTCTGATGATATTCAAACGTTGTATTCACAAACATCAGATCAGAAGGAAGTACAAGTGGCAGGCTACGCTGACTGACAAAAGGAACGTTAAAAGCTACTAAAGGCTACGTCAGTAGACACAGCGTGAACAAGGCTCGAGGTAGTTGACAAAAGCGTATAACATTAAATGCGATGCTGTACGGAACACGCAAAGCATTAAATGCATCCAACGGTCATCTTCTCCAACGCCTATAAATATGAAGTTCTGATGAGAAGCAAGGTTAACGATCCTGAACAAAACAACGCTTATTAACTTGCTGAAACTCTGGTCAAATCTAAACTCAGAATCTTCATCTTCATCAAAGCTCACTACATTGCTGTTGTAATATATTAGTGAGATTACGCTTAAACGATTAAGAGAAATATCACAGTTTGTGATTATCGCTTTCAAGAAGCAATTGTAATACTCTTAGAATTACATTAAGTTGTAAGGAACTAGAGTGATCGTGTGGATCAGAATACTCTAGGAAGTCTTAGAGGTTATCTAAGCAAGTTGTAACTAGAGTGATCGTGTGGATCAGTATACTCTAGAAAAGTCTTAGAGGGTATCTAAGCAGTTGTTCCTGGAGTGATCAGTGTGTGATCAGTAGACTCTGGAAGACTTAGTTGCTGACTAAGTGGAGAACCATTGTAATCCGTGTGATTAGTGGATTAAATCCTCAGTTGAGGTAAATCATCTCTGCGGGGGTGGACTGGAGTAGTTTAGTTAACAACGAACCAGGATAAAAATAACTGTGCAATTTATTTTTATCTGTCAAGTTTTTAAAGCTACACTTATTCAAACCCCCCCTTTCTAAGTGTTTTTCTATCCTTCAATTGGCATTAGAGCGCCGGTTCTAAGGTGCAAGCACTTAACCGTGTTTAGAAAAGATTCAGGAAGAGAAAAACGCTTCAGTAAAAGATGGTTGATGAAAGTGAAAAGTCTACACCTGCATCTACATCTGGCTCTGCTGAGCAATACAATGGTAACAATGGTTATACTAGACCGCCGGTATTTGATGGTGAAAACTTTGAATACTGGAAAGATAAACTGGAAAGTTACTTTCTTGGTCTAGATGGTGATCTATGGGATCTTCTGATGGATGGTTACAAACATCCAGTAAATGCCAGAGGCGTAAAGCTGACAAGGCAAGAAATGAATGATGATCAGAAAAAGCTTTTCAGGAATCATCATAAATGCAGAACTGTTTTGCTGAATGCTATCTCTCATGCTGAGTATGAGAAGATATATAACAGGGAAACGGCCTATGACATATATGAGTCCTTGAAAAAGACTCATGAAGGAAATGCTCAAGTCAAGGAGACTAAAGCTCTAGCTTTAATCCAGAAGTATGAAGCCTTCAAGATGGAGGATGATGAAGACATTGAAAAGATGTTTTCAAGATTTCAAACTCTTACTGCTGGATTGAGAGTTCTTGACAAGGGATACACCAAGGCTGATCACGTAAAGAAGATCATCAGAAGCTTACCCAGAAGATGGGGTCCTATGGTGACTGCATTCAAAATTGCAAAGAATCTGAATGAAGTTTCTCTGGAAGAGCTTATCAGTGCCTTGAGAAGTCATGAAATAGAGCTGGACGCAAATGAGCCTCAAAAGAAAGGTAAGTCTATTGCATTAAAATCAAATATCAAAAAATGCACTAACGCTTTTCAGGCTAGAGAAGAAGATCCTGAAGAATCAGAATCTGAAGAAGAAGATGAACTGTCTTTGATCTCCAGAAGGCTAAATCAACTCTGGAAGACCAAGCAAAGGAAGTTCAGAGGCTTCAGAAGTTCAAAGAAATTTGAACGTGGAGAATCTTCTGATGACAGAAGATTTGACAAGAAGAAAGTCATGTGCTATGAATGCAATGAGCCTGGACACTTCAAGAATGAATGTCCAAATCTTCAGAAGGAAAATCCCAAGAAGAAGTTTCAAAAGAAGAAAGGTCTTATGGCAACCTGGGATGAGTCAGAAGATGATTCAGACTCTGAAGATGAGCAGGCTAACTGTGCGCTGATGGCGACAGAAGATGACGGATCAGAATCTACATCAGAATCAGATTCTGAAGAGGTATTTTCTGAACTTACTAGAGATGAGTTAGTTTCCGGTCTAACTGAACTTCTGGAACTCAAGTCTCAGATTAGTCTCAAATACAAAAAGCTGAAAAAGCTATTTGAATTTGAAACAAAGAAGCTTGAGTTGGAGAATTCTGAATTAAAAGAAAAACTTTTAAAATTATCCAATAATGTTGGATCTCCTTCTGATTCAGAAAAATCCACTCCTAGTCTAAACCATATTCTGAAAGAATATGATTTAAGTTTCAGGAAGTTCTTATCTAGAAGTATTGGCAGAAGTCAGCTAGTTTCTATGATATATGCTGTGTCTGGAAACAAAAGAGTTGGCATTGGTTTTGAGGGTGAAACCCCATACAAACTTGAACCTGTTGATGAAATGAAACTCACATACAAGCCATTGTATGATCAGTTCAAGTATGGCCACTCCCATGATATTAGGCACACTTCACATGCTCAAAGTTTTCACATAACACACACCAAAAAGCATGTGACACAACCTAGGAAATATCATGAAACTCACATTAAAAATTATCATGCTGTTCCTCCTTCTGCTTACAATGCTAAACCTAAGTTCAATCAGAACTTGAGGAGAACTAACAAGAAAGGACCCAAGAAAATGTGGGTACCAAAGAAAAAGACTATTCCTTTTGCAGATTCTCTTGGTGACAAAGAAGATAAAAGTCAACATGACATGTCTCCTGGACTCAAGTTGGTCTCAACACTTGAAGGGAAGAAAGATTGTCTTCCAAGTTCTGGTACTTAAATCTGTTGAAGAAACTTTGTCTGAAGGAGATCAGAAAAGATAGTTTATCAGTCTTGAAATCATTTGTCTTGTTTGTTTCTCAAGCAATGGTGTTTCGTTCTTGATTATTCTAAAGGCTCTAAATGCTACAGAATATACAAAATTGAAACATTGATTGTGGACGAATCAATAAACATCTGGTTTGATGATAAACCTGTTTCTGATGAATCAAAGAGCTTAAGAATTTCTGCAGATACAGTTTTGTCTTATCAGAAGCTGCAGAACAAAGAAGTGAACCTCCAGAAGCTGTGTATATCAGAAGTAATGGATCAGAAGATCATTCAGATTTATATCAGCACACTTCAGAAGGAGTGTTTCCAGAAGAGAAACTTGATCAGATCAGAAGCAGTGATCAGAATCTGAAGGCGTAAAGTCTATTCTGAAATTTACAGCTGTCATCTATTATCATATGGGGAACACGTGTCTGTACGGTTAGTACAAAGCGTGCAGTTGAAAAGACGCCGACCTAGGTAACTGTTTTAAATCATTTCATTTACCACGTTCTCTCTCCTCACGTCACTCATCATTTAATAAAATTGATTTTCTTTGATTCTGGAACTGTTCAATTTATATTTCTTATTATTTTCTTTTCAAATCCGTCTCTATATATTCTTTTCAAATCATATCTTACATCTTTTTCGCTCCCTTGTCTCTCTCTCTCTCTTTGCATTCTCTCGTTTGAAAAGTTCTTAGCCGTTTTCCAAAAAAAAAAAAACCCTAATCGAAAACCCAGTACGCTTTTCTTGTTCGTTTTTGTTCATTCTGCATCGATGGCTGCCTTTTCATCCCAAAATGCTGAGTCATCTGTTCCTCTTCATCTCCAAGAAGAAACTTTGCAACTCACTCCTGTTGTTGCATGCTCCATTCCTAAAGATGAATTGGAAGTTCTGTGTGAACTCATGGTTGACTTTGACAACATTGAAGAAAACCAATTTCACCTTAAAGAAGACATCATCTTTCAAGGATGGACCTCGTTGTTCGCTGAGTTCGTTGGTCCAGTTTATCCGGATCTTGTCAAGGAGTTCTGGGTACATGCTGTGGTTGCTCCAAAATCTATAATTTCTTTCGTTCATGGAAAGTTTGTCGTTATTACTGAAAACATCCTAAGAATGATGTTTGACCTGAAAAACCCTGAAGGGGTTTTTGAGTTGGATCAAAGGGCAGATATGGGAGATGTTCTATCCACTCTTTATCCAAATGTCAAGAAAACAAAATATGTCAAGGAATTGAGAGATGTCTACAGAATCTGGACAAAGATCCTTCTTGGGTGTTTCTACCATAGGAAATCAACACATGCCTCAGATTTCATCAGTAATGATCAAAGGTATATTCTTTATTGCATTGCCACTCAGAAGAAGGTTGATGCGATTTACATTATCTTCAACCATATGTGGAAAGCAGTAAAGGATTCCAGAAACGCTTTCAGGAAAGAAAATGGTGGAACAATCATTCCTTTTGGTAGAATTATTACAAACCTTCTGGTGCATTCCAAGATTGTTGAGAGTCTGGAGTCTGAAGGTATTATCAAAGACCTTGCTGTCACCTCTGGAGCCTGTCTGAATGCTTTTTCTCTAAAGAAGATGAAAATAATTGACACTATCCTCAAAGTTCCTCAACCTCTAGCTGGAACAAGAATCAGAAGAAAACCAGTACTAGCTGACTTTGAAACCTTCTTCAATAGTGAGGTACCTGAAGTCAGAACTAAGTATCTGAAGTCACAAAAAGAGGATAAGAGTTTTAAAGATCAAGACAAAGGTGCTCCTATTAAAGTGAATCGTAAGAAGGAAGAAAGGACCAAAAGAAAGTTTGATCATCCTGCTGCTACCACCAATAAAGAAGTGGTCCCAGAAGAAGTCATTGCAAAGGTTGCTAAGGCTGTCTCTGCTGATTTTGAGAAGAAAAAGAAGGAAGCTGAGAAAAAGAAGAAGAAGTCAAATAACAATGCTGAGATTGTTGAAGTTGTTGAGAAGAAGAAAATCAGAAAAAGAAAAATGATTCTTCAAGAATCTGATGAAGAAAATATCTCTCAAGAGGCTGAGAATCAACCAGAAGTTCTGGCATATGTCAGAAGGAAAGAAATCGCTAGCGGCAAAACAAAGATCTTTGAAGAGCCGAAGAGTAAGAAGCAGAAGAAGACTGAGGATGTGGCCAAAGCTTTTCTGAGAGGTTCCAAAGGTATATGCATCTCTGAACCTAATTCTGTTCCTGCTGTTTGTTCAGAAGCTGCACCAATAGAGGTTGTCCCTACACCTGAACCAGAAAAAGCCACATCAGAATCACCTGTCTTTGTCCATGTTCTTACACCTCTATCTACTCCTATAACCATTCCTTCCTCTTCACCTACCATAAATCCTGTTCTGGATATACCACCCCTTCAAACTCTCTTTCCATCTCAACCTCCTCTCAATGCCACTCTTGAACATACTCCCTCCACCTCTCAAAACAATCCTTGTGATTCTCCTTTTCCAACCTCTGCATCACATGAGCAGCTGCTCCGTGATTGCAACTACACTCCCAAGCCTCGTCCTGAAGCTGAAGTGGTAGTGTTAGATTCTGATACTGAAGCAGAATCTTCTTATAGGTTGGATAGAGAACCTCATCCTTACTTCACTTCCAACCCTGCCTTTTCAAAAACCCAAATAAAATTCCACCCTGTATATCCTATTGGTGTAGTTTTTGAAAACATAAAGAGGAATCTCAGAAGTACCTTTGATACTCTTGGAATTGCTGAAAGTTCTGGATTGAATGATGTTGCTATGCGGAACTTCTGGAGGATCTTTCGCAGAGAATCAGATGCTCTGTTTTTAGAACTTCAGGAAGCCTGTGTAGCTGCTGCCCTACGGCCTCGTGGAATTCTGAGGAATTATGAAGACTTCTGGTTTGCTAGTCTCAAAGGAAGACATCTGTTGGAAGAGAAGCCCTTCTTGGATGAGATGGAACAATTAAGATTGGCTGCTGAAATGGAAGCAAATCCTTGCAGGGATATTGTTATCTTTATTCCTCAATATCCTGTTCTGCTAGGAGACTTCAAGACTCTCTTTGACTATCTGAGGGAAAACCCGTCTGCGAAAGACCCAAGCTTGGTCATTCCAGAAGTTGTTGACCCACCAGTAGTTGAAGGTCCTTCTGCTCCAAGGAATCTAGCTGCCATTCTTCAGGAACTTGAGAATGGAGAATCTGAAATTCCTGCTGCAGAATATGGAGATGCTTCTATGCAAGAAGCAGATGCTGAAGATCATGTTGCTAAAACTGTTCCTGTTGAGGAAATCCCTGCAAATGATCTATCTATGGAAGCTGCAGATCAACATGCTATTCCTGTGGTTGAAAGCGGTGAAGCTTCTTCTGATGAATCTTCTCGTCTTGCAAGGACTCTGGAAGAAATTCAGAAAAGACAGGATGAGCAAAGCTCACTCAATGCTGAGTATAGCGCTTTCATGGTGAGGCAAGAAGGACACAACAATATGGTTCAAGAGATGCTGACCAAGATCTTGTCAAGACTAGGGCCATCTTAGATTGAGTCTGTGTTGTTTCTTTCTTTTCGTTGCATCTGTCTTTGTGCATCTGATCTTAATTATCTTCATATACTTCTGTATCTGCTGTCTGCATTTCAATGAAATCATCTTCTTTCTCCGTGTGATTCGTTTTATACATCTGAATCTTTTGAAATATTCTTTTTGATGTTATGACAAAAAGGGGGAGAAGATAAATGATAAATGATTTGATTAAATCTATCAGTTGCTGGGTAAAGCTCCCACACATTCACTAACAAGAACTGCAAGTTCTATATGGTTTAAGTGTTTTGCAGGTATAAAGAACTGAAGAGAATCTTCAAAGCAAACACAAGAAGCAAAACCATGGAAACTGAAGCAAGCTGAGTGCTGTCAAGCTTCAGGAATCAGAAGCACTGATAATAGAATTTGATCCATATTTGTCTATTTGTTTTGACAAAATTCTATTTGCTCTGATACATCATTTTAGCCTATATGGCTCTGATACATATAATGTGTTCAAACATATATTCTATGTTCTAACTCGTTCATGCTGACTTTTGTCGTTTAGTTTTTGTTCTGTAACATTTCAGGATGTAGAGATGCTCTGATGATGCTCTGGTACATTCAACAATGTTCTGATACAAATCTAGCATGAAGTGATGTTGGTAGAAATTCAAGCTCTGAAGCTATCCGAGGGAAGCAGAAATTCAAAGCTGTGAATGTTCTAAAGATCCAGAAAACTCAAGTTCTGAAGCTGTCCTAAATGGAAGCAGAAATCAGAAGCTGTGAATGTTCAGAAGATCAAAGAAATTCAAGTTCTGAAGCTGTCCTGAATGGAAGCAGAAATCAGAAGCTGTGAATGTTCAGAAGATCAAAGAAATTCAAGTTCTGAAGCTGTCCTAGATGGAAGCAGGAATCAGAAGCTGTGAGTGCTCTAGGGATCTAAGGAAATTCTAGTTCTGAAGCTGTCCTATGGAAGCAGAAGTCAGAAGCTATGAATTCTCTAAAGACAGAAGCTTATATGATCGTCTCTACTGAAATAATCAGGGAAGTCTTTTATTAAAGTTCTTCGAGTATTTATTTCAGGGGGAGATTATTTATCTCAGGGGGAGATTGTTAATCTCAGGGGGAGACATATTCATATGCTTATGCTATAGCTGTGTAATTTGTCTTTTGCCGTCTGTTCTTTCTGATCGCAAATTCATATCATTTATATATGTTTTTGTCATCATCAAAAAGGGGGAGATTGTTAGAACAAGATTTGTTCTGATCAATTATCTTAGTTTTGATGATAACAATAATATGAATTTTGCTTAAGATAATATGGTACTCTAATCCAATGCAATTTCCTTTTCAGGAAATATATATAAAGAGTACGCATAATTCAGCGCTCAGAAGCTTTGTCTCAAAGGGTTCAGCATGCAACATCAGAACATGGTCTGGCAAGACATCAGAAGATGGTCGAAGCAGAATCAGAACATGGGTCTATGGAAGCATCAGAAGAACAAGAGAACAGAAGCACTGAAGTTCTGATGGTATCACGCTCAGAAGCACTTCAAGGACAGAAGATCAGAAGATGCTATGCACCAAGCTGTTTGACTCTGATGATATTCAAACGTTGTATTCACAAACATCAGATCAAAAGGAAGTACAAGTGGCAGGCTACGCTGACTGACAAAAGGAACGTTAAAAGCTACTAAAGGCTACGTCAGTAGACACAGCGTGAACAAGGCTCGAGGTAGTTGACAAAAGCGTATAACATTAAATGCGATGCTGTACGGAACACGCAAAGCATTAAATGCATCCAACAGTCATCTTCTCCAACGCCTATAAATATGAAGTTCTGATGAGAAGCAAGGTTAACGATCCTGAACAAAACAACGCTTATTAACTTGCTGAAACTCTGGTCAAATCTAAACTCAGAATCTTCATCTTCATCAAAGCTCACTACATTGCTGTTGTAATATATTAGTGAGATTACGCTTAAACGATTAAGAGAAATATCACAGTTTGTGATTATCGCTTTCAAGAAGCAATTGTAATACTCTTAGAATTACATTAAGTTGTAAGGAACTAGAGTGATCGTGTGGATCAGAATACTCTAGGAAGTCTTAGAGGTTATCTAAGCAAGTTGTAACTAGAGTGATCGTGTGGATCAGTATACTCTAGAAAAGTCTTAGAGGGTATCTAAGCAGTTGTTCCTGGAGTGATCAGTGTGTGATCAGTAGACTCTGGAAGACTTAGTTGCTGACTAAGTGGAGAACCATTGTAATCCGTGCGATTAGTGGATTAAATCCTCAGTTGAGGTAAATCATCTCTGCGGGGGTGGACTGGAGTAGTTTAGTTAACAACGAACCAGGATAAAAATAACTGTGCAATTTATTTTTATCTGTCAAGTTTTTAAAGCTACACTTATTCAAACCCCCCCTTTCTAAGTGTTTTTCAATCCTTCACTAAGGCCATTATTAGCCATAACCCTTTCTATCATGGCAGTTAAGTTATTTTCTGTAGCCAGATTTTCTCTTCTGACTCTTTGAACAATCTCATCTGGGTGTTTGTTCCTACCCACAATCCTTAATCTGGGTTGCTCCTCCTCCGTTTCTTGTCGAACGGGGACAGTTCTTTGATTTGAAGCTTCTAAGTTAATTATTGGAGTTCCTTCGAACACCTCCGTTCTTCGTGAGGGGCCTACATCCCTAGTAGTCGTCCTAGATGATGGAACTATGTCTTGTACACGTTCTAAAATGGGCCTCTCTTCTTGATTCGAAGGTTGTTTGTCTTTCCTTTTAGGTGGCGTCACTCCCATGAATTCTGCCATTCGATTCATCTGAGATGATATCTTTTGGAAAGTCTCCATGTTTTCTCTATTTGTAGTAGTAACATTTGCCATTAGTGGGCTTAAAACTGAAGTCAATTCTCTGGCCAAAACCCCTACCATATCATGGTTGCTTGCATCCATTTCTTGTCGAAATGCTGCTTGGTTATTTGTGGTAAAGTGAGGCATCTGGGTAGAGAAACCAGTGTTATGTGCACTTCGACCCACTGAACTAACATTTGGTGAAAATGTCGCATTGTTAGTTGGGGCATATATAGGTCCTGCCCCTCGTACGCCTGTTCCATATTGGTATGGCATTCCGTATGGATTATTTGGTCTCCATTCGAAAGCAGAATTCGCGCCTTGACCGAACAAATTGTTCGCAGCATTTGTCGAGGCAAACAATACGTCCTCAGCGCTTGTGGATGAGGGTGCGGTTGTCGACGCTGAAACTGGAATAGTCCCTGAGGGTCCTGTATTATTTTCAGGCATAGTCTGGGAATTATCTGCAGGTCTCGATCCATTTGGACCCGTTGCATCTCGTGTTTCTTGAGTAGAAGTCGAATTTGCCGCTCCTGATCCTGAACCTTGTGGGGGATCTTGATTACCCCCTGCACTGGCCGTAACGACCATTTTCCTGTTGTACCTTCGTTTGGGAATCGGTTGTGCACTGTTCTTTAATTTACCGTTCCTAAGGTTCATACAAGATCTTGATATTGTCTAGACAAAAATAAAGCAATTGATTAAAACAATCTGCTTGACACTGTCCCACTGGGCGTGCCAATTTGTTTACGGTGATTTCCGGTAAACAACCGCTAGTCTTCCAAACTATAATAAATATGATTTGGTTACTTGCAGGATCGACTAGATTGATCCTAGGACACATAGTCAAGAAGATTGTTATCAATGTTTGTTCGAACCATATTCATTATTTGTCTTCTTCAATAAGCGTTGTTCGATTAACAGAACAAATAGTCTTGACAATCACTTTGTTACATATAAATGTGACTTCATCGAAGTGACATAACATAAAAAATTAAAAGGACAATTGAAACGTAAAGAATCTTAAACTGCAGAAATATAAAAGACTTTGAAAGTAAATAGCATGAAAGTAATTCGAAACTAAATAACATTAAAGTAAAGATGCAGAAACGTAAATGGCAAGAAGTAAACGAAATGCAGTAATTCTGAAAGATATTTAAAAGCAAAGGATAATACACATGTATTAAAATGGTGGTGTCATACGTACATTTTCTCAGCGAACTCTTTCTCTTAACGCTTGATACTTGAGTAAATATGTGAGTGATTTGTACAAAATGAACACACAGAATCCTAACACTAAGACTCCTATTTATACTAGTTTCGACCTTAACGGTCCTATACTAATCTGCTACCACGTTTCTCATCAGAACTTCCAGCGAAGCCATCTGTTGTTGAACGGTTACGAAACCGTCTTCGAATTTCAAATCTTCCCGCCTGAGTCCATCTTCGACGCGTGGCAGTGTATTAAACAAACACTACTAAAAAACACGCTAAGTAGTAATACTTGAATACATATTCTATGAATTTTGTCTAAGTCCCGAAGACATATGCTTTCATTAATCTTTCAGCGTTCACTTATCTTCATCGAACTTAGAAGTCTTTATTTTTCGAAGCATGACCATCAGTAGCCATTCTTTTACTTTTTAAGGGATGGCCATCAGTAACCATCTTTCCTTCGATTCTCAACTCCTTCGAAGGACAAAATATAAAACGAAATGTTCAGCTAACAACATCACACACACATAATCTATTTCACTTTAAAATGACAATTAAACAAATAATATATACATATTTAATGTTTAAAGGTGGAGGCATATATATACAGTGGTTATATATAACATTTTGGCGTGAAATTGAAAATAGTTTATGCAAATATTTTAACTACAATGGTTATATATATATATATATATATATATATATATATATATATATATATATATATATATATATATATATATATATATATATATATATATATATATATATATATATATATATATATGCTATGTGTAGCAACCTGCTCTAAAATTGAAGGTTTTAGAGTCGCCACCTATTCTGAAGGGCGAATAGGAAACCCTACGCAGATATGAGATTCAGGGTAAGTTATTATAATCAGGTTGAGGGAAGGTGTTAGGCACCCTCAACCCTTTCCTAAAGGCTAACATTTAAAGATAAAGGTTTATGGCAAAAAACGAAAAGGGTAAATAACACAATTTAGAGGTGAATTGAGATTTTTAGGGGGGAGACTCGCCTTGTTACCAAGTGCCTACGTACCTCCTTATGGAGGATCAGAGTCAACGTAGTTCGGGCACAGGGTTGTACGCCATTGAATTGATTATGGAAGTGTTTGAAATTGTTTTAAAGGCTTTTTGAATGGCCTATTCGCAGTTTGAATTTGATTTGAATGATGAAAAAGTTTTGAGGTTTGGCATACAACCCTGATTTGATTTGGCACCGTTAGATGCGGTGACCAATGGATTTGGTCAGTATAGCTAACGGATTAAAGGCATTGCTGATTGCTCAGATCGATAGATTGATCATCACGGGCAGCAGATTAAAATGTATTTTAATTTGTGTATTTTTATCTCTCGTCTAAAGCGACTGATAGCTTCAGTCGGGTCGAGGAGAGAATTAATAAGAATAATTAAATTATAAATTAATCAGAACAATTTATTTCTCGTCTAATACGACTAATGGATTTAGTCGGTTCGAGGAGAAATTAAGTTATTGATAAAAACAATTAAACAAATTTTAGAAATTTAATTAATTAGTTACCAAAGAAACAATTATCAAATTTTAGAAATTTAATTAATTTAGTTATAAAAGACAATTAAACACTTTTTTAGAAATTTAGTTAATTAATTTCATTGGTTTCACAAAGGGGGGGGGGTGTATTTTGTTGAATGGTAGTGATTAGGGGGTGTAGCGCAGGTGTATGGTTTACGGTGTGTACGCAGGTACGGAGCGTTGGATCTGGACCTAAACAGATCAAAGGGTCTGCATGCGTTTTTAGTTGGGGTGTATGGTAAGACACACGTAGCGAATCAAGTTTGCTCACGTTGACAAGTGGCCATCAGGAGGCCAAGTGTCAGTCACCGGACGGCGGTGATAGCCATCACTCACTCCCTCTCATCTCTTCCTTCTTCATTCCTTGTTTCCTTTCTCTCTCTTTTCGCTCTGTTCTCTCTCTTTTCTCTATTCTATCCAAAACACCAAACCCAGAAAACAACCATAACCCCAACACCGGCCACCGCCCCCACCGTGAACCACCTCTCTCTCCGCCACTAAAATCCAGTTTCCGGTTGAATGTTCAACCGGTAAACTCAAACGTTCAAACACTTTTAACCCAAAATTCCCCAGATCGATGAAGATCTCGATGATCTTCATCCCCTCCGCCCCCTTTGTTCATACAAAAACCCAGAATCCCGTAACATAAACAAAAGAAATTTCCAGATTCATACAAAATTAAACATGAACATGCAATAGATCAAACCCCTAAGCTACGTGTTTGCGGCGGTTACCTTAAGTTCTTGATTTCTGGAACGTGTTAGCTCCCTCCCTCTAATCTCCTCTTCTCTTCTCTGTGATTGCAGGTACCAAGACGACGGTCAAGCGACGGCTTAGGGTTTGAGCTCGCGACGGCGCACAACCAAGATCTCTCTGCGAATTTCTTTTTTTTCTTCTAATTTCTTCTTTTCAATTTATAGTCTTAGGATTTTGTTTTAGATTAGGAAAGATTGGATTTGATTCTTTGATTCAATTAGTTTTAGGTTTTTCTTGATTCCGATTGGACTTTCATATATGTCTGTAATATTATTTTGATTTAATAAAATTACTTGATTCAATTTGTTAAGATTTGATTTAGTTTTGATTGAGATTGTTTCCTTAGATTCATTTACGCTTGCATTTGATTTGTGGGCTTGGGCGAAGATTGAAGCTAGGGTTTGTGTGGCTGGAGGCAGCGGCGGCGCGGAGGAGGTGGAGGCTAGGGTTACGTTTGGGAGAGAAGGTGAATAGGAACCGGGTTGGGTTTGACCCGGTCCGACCCCTGATGACCCGTAAGGCCCATTGACTCCATCTGGCCCAACAACACGACAACAACAAAAAACAAAAAGCTTCAATTAATTAGTTAATCAGTAAAAAAAAACAAACTAATCAACTAATAATTTTAATAATTAAAATTAATAAAACCCTAATAAGAATGATTAGTCTTAATATAATTGGACTCCTATTTTTTTTTGAAACAAAATTATATAATAATTCTATTAATAATAATTCAAATAGTTATTAATAATAGTAATATTATTTAATAGAAGAATGAAAAATTTTGTAATAAAAATGAGTAAATGACTAGAAACACATGGGCCAGAATAAATTGGACCTCAAATATGTGATGTTCGCACCTCCACCAATTTATACGGGCATTTTATAAGAGAGCGAGTTTAATAATAGGTGTATTAAACCTTATGGCTCTTAATTTTTAACACCCTTAATAAATTAAAATTGGAATTACACCGGGTAAATTTTGGGGTATGACAGCTGCCCCTATTTAATTATCTTGGATTGAACGGCGTGAGAGTACGTAGGTCTCACGCTTTTCAAATCGAAGAGTTATTAAATAATGGAAGACCCCTAAATTTATCTTGTGCTTGAGTGTGAATGAGAGGATCGTCCTGCTAAAGCCTGAGTCTTACATAGCGAGGACTTTCTGTTGGTTGTGTGATTAGCTTACCGTATTGCCAGTAAGCTTTCGTAGTTTGTGGACCCCAATAGGATTGCTTGCTATAGTTCTAGCAAGTTCACCTGCACCAATAGGATCCTTCGCGAGGGTTATCGCGAAATTTACTTGCACTAATAGGGTTATTTGCGAGGGTTATCGCAAAATTTACCTGCACCAATAGGGTTATTTGCGAGGGTTATCGCAAAATTTACCTGCACCAATAGGGTTATTTGCGAGGGTTATCACAAAATTTACCTGTACCAATAGGGTTATTTGCGAGGGTTATCGCAAAATTTACCTGCACCAATAGGGTTATTTGCGAGGGTTATCGCAAAATTTACCTGTACCAATAGGGTTATTTGCGAGGGTTATCGCAAAATTTACCTGCACCAATAGGGTTATTTGCGAGGGTTATCGCAAAATTTACCTGCACCAATAGGGTTATTTGCGAGGGTTATCGCAAAATTTACCTGCACCAATAGGGTTATTTGCGAGGGTTATCGCAAAATTTACCTGCACCAATAGGGTTATTTGCGAGGATTATCGCAAAATTTACCTGCACCAATAGGGTTATTTGCGAGGATTATCGCAAAATTTACCTGCACCAATAGGTTAGCTTACTCTGGTTTGGGCAAGCTTACCTGTGTAGAAGTTTGTTTTGTAAGTGCGTATGCATCATGTTTATGCACTATGCGCTTACGTATGCTCCTGTTTTCTGTATAATGTATGTATATGGATGTTCATACATTCAAATGTTATGTATATGTGAATGAGTATGTATGATAGCCCCAACACCTTATCTCCTTATCACCCATTGCCTTTGCTTAACCTTCTGTAAATTATTTGTAAATCCTTGCTCAGATTGTATTTGACTACTCCATTGATATTGTCCTTTGTGAGGGAGTTCGAGAGATCGCAACATAGGGCGTATGTAGCCTTCCAGAGATTTCATAGTTTTATTCTATTGCTTTTGTATCGAGGGTTTGTAAGTTTCTCATGTTAGACCCAAGTTAAAGTTTATGAAAATAATTTAACCTTTGCAAACGGTATTGAAATGAGAAAAAACGCGGTATGCAAGAAAAGAAACTTTTATTGATATTGCCTTGAATTGGCTAGTGTACAAAAATGCAAGAAAAGAAAATGACAAATAGAAATGATATTAATACTGCCGTGGCCCTTTTTGTTATCAAGGGTCCCGGTAATCCTTCGACCTTAGAAGTAGATGATTGTACGAATCCTTATCCTTCGTAGTCTGTCTTCAGCTTATGCCCAATAATCCTGCCTTTGCTAGGCGTAATATTTCTTGACCGCATCAGAATTGATTGGGTGTGGTAGCTCGTCTCCGTCCATTGTAGTGAGGACTAACGCTCCTCCTGAGAACACCGTTTTTACAATATATGGACCTTCGTAGTTAGGTGTCCATTTTCCACGGGCGTCAAGTCGAGGTAATAGTATTTTCTTGAGAACAATATCACCTTCTTTGTAAGTTCGAGGACGGACCTTTTTATCGAACGCCTTTTTCATCCTTTTCTGATAGAGTTGCCCGTGACATAAAGCCGTCAGTCGCTTTTCTTCAACGAGATTAAGCTGATCGAAACGAGTTTTTACCCATTCCGACTCCTCTAACTTTGTGTCAGCCAGGACTCTTAATGAAGGAATCTCCACTTCGATAGGGAGGACTGCTTCCATACCGTAAACCAGAGAGAATGGTGTTGCTCCTGTGGATGTACGCACCGAGGTCCTGTAGCCGTGTAGGGCGAAGGGAAGCATTTCGTGCCAATCCTTGTATGTTTTCACCATCTTTTGTATTATCTTTTTGATATTTTTATTTGCAGCTTCGACAGCGCCATTCATTTTAGGCCTGTATGGTGAAGAATTGTGGTGCTCAATCTTGAACTCCTCGCACAGCTCCTTCATCATGTTGTTGTTTAGATTCGACCCATTGTCGGTGATAATCCTGTTTGGAACCCCATACCGGCATATGATGTTATGCTTGATGAACCGAGTGACTACTTGTCTTGTCACATTGGTGTAAGAAGCAGCTTCAACCCATTTGGTGAAATAGTCTATGGCAACCAATATGAATCGGTGTCCATTTGAAGCTTTCGGTTCGATCATCCCTATCATGTCAATTCCCCACATTGCAAACGGCCACGGTGAACTCAGAACGTTCAACGGATTTGGAGGTACGTGTACCTTGTCAGCATAAATCTGGCACTTGTGACATGTTCTTGCGTATTGGAAACAGTCAGCTTCCATTGTCAACCAGTAATTTCTAGTCATCGAGTGTCCGTTTGCATGAGTTCCGAAGGTTCCTTCGTGTACTTCTCTGATAATCTCTTTGGCCTCATTTTTGTCCACACACCTTAATAACACCGAGTCGTAGTTCCTTTTATATAGGATGTTTCCACTCAGGAAGAACTTAGATGCTAATCTCCTCAATGTCTTTTTATCAATCGTGGAGGCGTTCTCCGGGTATTCTTGTTTCTCCAAGTACCTTTTGATATCATGGTACCATGGTTTGTCGTCAGACTGCTCCTCGATTGTAAGACAATAAGCGGGCTCATCAAAGTGTCTAACCGTTATTCGTGGCTCGTGGTTTGGCCAGGTCACTTTGAACATAGAGGAAAGTGTTGCTAATGCGTCAGCCATTTGATTTTCTTCCCTTGGGATATGAGTAAAAGTGATTGTCTCAAACTCAGCCATTAACTCCAGTATAAGGTCACGATATGGGATTAGCTTTGAATCTCGAGTATCCCATTCTTTGTTGACTTGGTGGATTACCAGTGCTGAATCCCCGTACACCTCAAGCAGTTTAATCCTTAGATCGATTGCCGCTTCTAACCCCAGTATGCATGCTTCATATTCTGCAATATTGTTGGTGCAGTCAAAGCATAGTCTTGCAGTGAAGGGTAAATGTCGATTGTCAGGAGACGTCAGGACTGCCCCTATACCATGTCCATATGCATTTGATGCACCATCGAATGTAAGTGTCCATACCAAGCCCGACTCGGGTCCTTCGTCGGGTCCTGGTATCTTGTAGTCCCTTACCAGCATAATGTCTTCATCGGGGAAGTCGAACTTCATAGATTGATATTCTTCGATGGGTTGGTGAGCAAGATGTTCTGCCAATACACTCCCTTTTATCGCCTTTTGGGTGACGTATTGTATGTCGTATTCTGACAGCGACATTTGCCATCTTGCAATTCTACCCGTGAGAGCCTGTTTTTCGAACACGTATTTCAAAGGATCCATTCTCGATATCAGCCATGTGGAATGGTTCAGCATATATTGCCTTAGACGTTTGGAGGCCCATGCTAGGGCACAACATGTCTTTTCCAATGGTGAGTATCGAGATTCGCAATACGTGAATTTCTTGCTTAGATAGTAGATAGCGTGTTCTTTCCTGCCCGTTTTGTCCTGTTGCCCCAGTACACACCCCATAGATCTTTCGAGAACCGTGAGGTACATGATCAATGGTCTCCCTGGTACAGGAGGTAAGAGTATCGGTGGCTTTTGCAAGTAGTTCTTTATAGTTTCGAAGGCTACCTGACAATCTGTGGACCTCCGTTTTTTAATCCCGGGCCATACCTCTGTTCTGTAGAGATACGTGAACTGACTCTTTTTTATCGCTTAATGCTTTCGCATTTTGAAAATTCACAGAGTCGCCACCGACCTTTTATTTTATCCAATTAAGGAAAGGTTTATAAAAGAAACAGAAAAAAGACCTTTAAGAAATTCTGGGTAAGGGGGTAGGTTATACAAAGGGAAGGTGTTAGCACCCTTTGTATTCATGGTTATCCATGGGCTCTTAAGTTTGCTTAGCTCACTTGTTTTTCGATCACTTTTCAATTGCTTTAGAATGCTCATATGTGGTTTCAAATACTTTTGTAAATTGAATTTTGTAATGATCCGTGTGTGGATGTATACAAAATGCTTGTTTATCTTTCGAAAGATGTTTTGAAAAGAACGTTAACTTTGTAATAATCCGTGTTTGGATGTATACAAAGTATTGTCTTTTTTGAAAGTTTTGTTTTGAAAAACAACAGTGTATGAGAATTTGTTTGTTTTGATTTGAGCAAGCAAACTAGGAGGTCTACCCTGAGTTGTAAGGTCTTTATCCTATTTCCTTTAAAAATCTATCCTTTTACCAGATATAAACGCAAGGTTCGATTTTGTACTCAAAACGGTGGAATCTTGACTTTGATTTTGAAAAGAATGAGAAAGGGATTACCTTAGGAGGTGCAAGTGTGATTGTGATTGGATTCAGATATTTTATCTTTGAAGTTAGTGATCTAACGGTTCAATTTTATCTTTGACATACACGCAGTTTATATTTGCTGGAAATTAAAATGCGGAAATGTAAAGTGCGGAAAGTAAATCTACGCTATTACATCGATTGTGCAGGAAATGTAAACTAGCCTATTTACATGAATTTGACATCCTATACATTTATCTAGGAATTTAAATTGCAAGAAAAATAAAAGGCATGTTTTTTGGATTTTTTATGATTTATTTTAATTATAATTAATGCATGATTAATTAAATTAAAATGAAGAAAAAGGATGAAAATAGATTTAAACCTAGAAATTAAGTTTAAAATATGTACAAAATATTTGTCAATTAATTTTAAAACAAAACTAATTTTTTTGGAATTTTTGGAATTTGATTTGAAATTGATTTAAGTTAATTAAAACATAATTATGCAAATAATTATACAAATAATTAAAACTTAAAGATAAAATTATTCAAAATATGTACAAAATTAGTTTATAATATATAAACAATATTTAACATGAAGAACAATTTTTTTATGATTTTTTTGATTGGTTAGAATAATTAAAAAGCAAATATATAAATATATACTAATTAATTATGCAAAATATTGAAATTATGAAGAAAAATAAAATATTTTTATTTCAGAAAATAATATATTATTTTAGAAGTCTAAAAATATTTTTTGTGTATTTTTTGGATTTTTAAAACTATTTTTAATTAATTTAACAAAGAAATTAAAATAAAAATAAGAAATAAAAGGATACTGATCAGATGTGGAAATTAAATGAGGGAGTATGATGCGCATGCGTGTTCTGAGGCGTTGGATGAGCTGTTAAGCAAGATCAGATGGTCCTGACTTTGAGGCACATGGTACACGTTACACCTGCAAAACACTTGATTAGAGATAAATTTAAAAAACACGCGCGCGCTTCTGAACCAATGGGAGGAAGACACGTCTTCGTCTTCAACCTTCAGACAAGGCCTTTAACAGCGCTTTTGAAAAAAAGCGCTATAGTAAGTGAACCCTAAATCTGCAAAATAACGAATAGGGGTAAACAAGCATAAAAATCAGGCGCGATGGTACCATTGGATTCGTCTTGTTCCACTGAATGTAACCCTGCCCTTAATTTGTTTTAATTTTGGCCCTAATGAAGAACCCTAATTTTGAGCTAAGAAAACCCTAAAATGGTATATGCTACAAACAGCCATTAAAATCCAATTGAAGCTCCAGAAACGACCAGAGCTTCAAACCAAACACAATTATGCATCTACATCTTGTTAAATATGCGTGTGTTATGAGATATAAGTTGGTTTTAGTTTGAACAAACCGTGGCCTATATAGCTCGATTCAATGAGGTTTAAGACTTGCAATTGATTGGAATAGTTTCAGTGAAGCTCAGAGATGATGTTTGAATGCTTAGTTTGTATTGAAATGGACTGAAATTAAAAACTCGAATTTGAATTTTCTTTGAATTTTTTCAAGTGGTTACAAGTGTATATGAGCAAGGCTTTGTTTCTGATTCGTGTCCCCTTTGTTACTGAGGCATGCTAGCCTATTTATAAGCATTGAGTGCTTAGAATTGAAGCTAAGAAGCAACTAGTTGCCTTTGTGGAATTCTTGCATTTTTTATATTAAAAAAGCTTTGAATTATTGACCAAGTCATCTTGCCTTCAATGCACCTGCCTTGCTCTTCAATTCTCTGCAGAAAGATGAAGATTCCTTGGGTGAGTCATGCTTGGAAGTTAAGCTACCATTTATCCATCCATTTTCCTTTTAATTTTAATCTTAAAATAAGATAAAATCATGCCAAAAATGAATAAAAATGGCGTGGGCTTAGTCTTGGTCGTGGGAGGCCCATAACATCATGGAAATGATGTTTGAATGCTGAAAACTTGGCCCCATTTGGAAAAAATACATTTTTGAGCAATGTTGATTTCATGTATTTTCCCAAAATTTAGCCAACTTCAACAAGGTGTAAATCCCTCAATTTTTGTCATATGAAGGAGATCTTGCACTTTTTGGAAATCTCAAAGAGTCCTCTAACCAATTTCTTTGAAGTCATGTCAAAATGATTTTTGGTGCTCCTTGTGTGTCCTTTTGAAAAAAGTGTCTTTTTGTTGACTTTGAAAATGACCTGTAATGTCTTTGATCATATTTTTCAAATGGTGAATCCAATGACCATGGGATCAATGGCATTTGAAATATAATTGAATTTCCTTCAAAACAAGCTTTGGTTTGAATTTTTTGGATGAAGGATGAGAGAGTTATGATCAGTCAAAGTTGAGTTGACTTTTCAGGCAAAAACCCTAATTTTGAATCTTAGGGTTTTGTTGATTTTTGATCTTTCCTTGATGAATTATGATCATCCAATGATCAAATGATGAATCCTTTGACAAAATATGGACTTTGACAAAAAATTTCATTTTTGACTGTCTGTTGACTTTTTTGGTCAAACGCGTTGTCTGTTGACTGTTTGAGCTGCTGACGGTGCGTCTGAGTGAATTGAAGTTTGAAAATTTGTATGATGGTACTTTGAGATATATGGATTTGTATGAAATCCATTTGAGCTCTCAAAAACTTGTTGCTCCTGTAAAAACAAGAAAAACCCTGATTAGGGACTGTTTGTGTAGGAGACAGTTAAGCGTACCTGATTTTTGTGCAGTGTTGAGTTTCTGCTAATCGCGTGATATTCAGAAGACTTCTAGAACAAAAATCTTGGAATTTTGAATTGTGAAAGATTGATTTGATTGATGGTACAAAACACTGAGAATTGTACTGCCAGCAGTTTGGCTGTCAACTGACTGTTCAGGTATTGACGTAGCAGTTAGAGTGAAAAATCAACAGTCAAAGTTAATTTTCTTTTTTGTTGTTTTTGTTTTTTGTTTTATGTGAAAAATTAAAGTTTATTTACATGACTTGTTAAAAACACAGACATAATAAATAACTAATATTTACGGTATGCGGGCAAAATTACCGATAATAACCCTGAAAATCATTTAATGCACAGAAATAGGAATATTTGACTGGCAGAAATCACACAAAATATTATCTTAGTAATTAAGCAATATTATGACAAGTAATACAACATTTAATACTGACAGTACAAATATTACATACTATATTGAACAGTACGACGAATAAACGGTACATTTAAGAAATAAGAAATACGGCAAATTTTAAGAATGACGGTTAATGACCCATGCTATGAACAATAACATGTAGATGATTGGGAGTGCAACCATTGCAGGTCCACACTCTTCAGGACTATGCAAGCAGAAGAAAGTCATGATCACCGTAGCAATGGTGATGACTGTAAGAGACAGTGTCTCTATCCACTTTGCCATTCTTGTCAGGGAAGAAGAGAAAATAGATATGAGGTAGGAATTTGAAAGATGAGTTAGAATTTGATGTGAGATTTTATGGAAGAAAATGAGAGGTATTTATAGAATGGAAAGAAGGATAGAGACGTTGGGGAATGATGTGATTCCGTACAAAAGGAAAATTTGAGTGGAAGTAAGATTTGAAAGAAAGTGGAGATAGTGTTGGGAAAAAGAGAGATTTGATTTTTAAAAGAGATTTGAAAAGATTTTTAAAAATAATGGAATATAGTACAAAAATTAGTGGGAAACAAAAGATAATAATAATCTACTTGTTACCAGTACAGTCTGAGTTTCCTGATTCTGCGCCTGCAAAAAGATTTAGCTCTGTACCAATTGTGTCAGTACTATTTATCTGTAAATAAATAAATAGCATGTGTGAAGTAATAAACAGTATTTGGCGTTTGCGTAAGAATAAATTCAACTGCAAGCCAAATTACTGTATAAGAAAAATTCTAAAAACTAAGTATTTCATATGTCAGGATATAAAAATCCATGATTATATGAGACTCTTAATTTTCAGATTGGAGTTTTCTTGAAAAAAGATGTGGGCAAATTTTGGGGTATAACAGTTGCCCCTATTCAATCTTCTTAAACCTGAAGAGATTGTCTGAAATCTGAAGGTAGAAGATGATTGAATATTTAGATGCCCTGAAAATTTGCATTTACCTTGATCAGAAGAGATGTTGGAAGTTGCATTTGAATGTCGTCTGTGAAATGTTGTTGGCAGATTGGATCATTACCTGAGATGGGCTTTCAGATGCCACCCGGCAATTGTGTTGATGGTCTGTTCATCAGAATGAATCCATTGATTATATCTTGATGAAGGATTTGAAAGTCTTTGCGTTGACTGTTTCGGAACCGTCCAAGGTTACCGCTTTAAGTCTTGGAGGATGATTGCTACGGAACTTGTCCAAAGTTTTTTCTGCTTTAGATTTTGAAAGTTGATCATTGTGGAACCGTCTGAGGTATCAGCTTTAGATCTGTGATGCTAGATCGTTTTGGAACCGTCTGAGGTATCGCTTTAGATCTGCAACGTTAGATCGTTCTGGAACCGTCTGAGGTATCGCTTTAGATCTGCAATGTTAGATCGTTTTGGAACCGTCTGAGGTGTCGCTTTAGATCTGCAATGTTAGATCGTTCTGGAACCGTCTGAGGTATCAACTTTAGATCTGTGATGCTAGATCGTTCTGGAACCGTCTGAGGTATCAACTTTAGATCTGTGATGCTAGATCGTTCTGGAACCGTCTGAGGTATCGCTTTAGATCTGTGATGTCTGTTTTTGAGTTGGTAAGTGATCAGAATGAATCTTCGGCTTGATTATATCTGAGAGAACCGTTCATGGAATTCAGGTGAACACTGCATGTGATTGAGAACATCTTTGTTGAAGATATCCGTCTACCTGAAAAATCAAGTTAGTGATATGCAATGTTTATGATGCATGTAAATGTGAGATATTCCCGGAGAAATATGCATGTGATGTTGTGTATGAATATGCGTATGAATATGCGCATGATGCATGATGTATGAATATGATGTATGAATATGAATATGTGATGTATGAATATATGAATGTGAATATGTGATGTATGAATGTGAGATGTCAAGCTTCTATTTGGGAAAATAAATTTCCGCCAGTCATCTGGATATGACTATATTGTGATCGTTGATGATCTTTTGTCTTGTTTGAGTACCCTCGGCTGGGGAAATTCTTTGAGAACCCTGGTATTCTGTTGAAGGATCTTTGAATATCTCTTGAGAATGAAAGGTAGCTGGAAGTTCTGATGCCCTTTCAAATGGGAATGAGGAAGATGCATAATCCTCCGATGCACTATCTGACCAAGTCCGGGTGCGGGGATCACACCTTCTGAAGATAGTAATCTGGAACAACCCTGCTGGGGGATAAGACCTCTTTTGAAGAGAAAATCTTTTTGAGGAATTTGCTGAGAAATGCGTTTCTCTTGGGGATTTCCTTCTGATGGGATGATGTCCAGATAATTGGGACATTTCCTGAATGCTATTCCTGTTTTTCCTGGTAAACATCAATCATATTCAAATGCACATGTTCATTCAAAATTATCATGGGGACGTTTACGTATTCAAAACAGAAAAAGTGAAAATAGTGATTTTTGAGCCTAAGCTGCATTGATTTTTGAAAAAGAGCCATGATAGGCTGGTTAGCACAGGGAGACAACAATCCTAGAAGTAGGAAATTGTCAAAAAGTTTTGGAAAATATTTATGAAGATAAATAGCTATGTGAAAACGATCCAGTCAAGTTTCAACTCTGCTATTGCCAATCTGTCTTCGAGCATCTCATCCCTCACTTGTTGGAAGAAAGTGATTGGACTGATCGGTGTCTTTGAGGTGTTGAATCTTGATGGTGAGTAGGCAGCTGAACGAAACACAGTTGTATGCTTCATTCCCTAACTTTTGCCTAGGCTGCCCTTTCAGGTTTTCAGCCTACTGGGATAGTATTTGTTTAGTCTCTAATTTTTGCCTGGACCGCCCTTTCGGGTTTTCAATCCACCGAGACGCTCATTTTTTTTTGCCTAAGTTGCCCTTTCAGGTTTTCAACTTAGCGAGCTGTTTTTTTTCTTTTTAAGAGAAGTATTTTTTGACTATGTCAGCATTCACAGGGTGTGGGAAATCCTCGCCATCCATGGTGGTAAGCAACATGGCGCCGCCGGAGAATATTTTCTTGATTATGAATGGTCCCTCGTAGGTGGGAGTCCATTTGCCTCTGGGATCACCTTGTGGTAAGATGATGCGTTTGACAACCAAGCCACCAGTTTGGTATGCTTGACTTTTGACTTTTTTGTTGAAGGCTTTGATCATACGCTTTTGGTATAGCTGACCATGACAAATAGCTACGAGCCTTTTCTCATCAATCAAGTTTATCTGGTCCAACCGTGTTTGAATCCAATCGTCTTCGTCTAGATTGGCTTCTTTCATAATCCTTAGGGAAGGAATCTGAATTTCAATTGGAAGAACTGCCTCCATACCATAGACTAAGGAGAATGGAGTTGCCCCTGTTGAAGTACGCGCAGATGTGCGATAACCATGAAGGGCAAAAGGCAACATCTCATGCCAGTCTTTGTAGGTTACTGTCATTTTTTGTATGATTTTCTTGATGTTCTTGTTGGCAGCTTCCACCGCGCCGTTCATCTTTGGTCGATATGGAGAAGAATTATGATGTTTGATCTTGAACTGTGTGCAAAGTTCAGTAATCATTCTGTTGTTTAGATTTGTGCCATTGTCCGTGATAATCCGTTCAGGGATGCCGTACCGACAAATGAGATTGTATTTGATGAACCGGGCCACCACATTTTTGGTGACAGAAGCAAATGAAGCTGCTTCTACCCACTTTGTGAAGTAGTCAATAGCGACCAGGATAAAGCGATGTCCGTTGGAGGCAGTAGGTTTGATTTCTCCAATCATATCAATACCCCACATTGCAAAAGGCCAAGGAGCCGTCAGGACGCTTAATGGAACTGGAGGTACATGTACTTTGTCAGCGTATATCTGGCATTTGTGACATGTTCGGGAGTGATGATGGCAGTCTGTTTCCATGGTAGACCAGTAATAACCTGCTCTCAGGATCTTTTTAGCCATTGTATGTCCACTGGAATGAGTACCGAAGGCACCATTGTGTATTTCTTCCATGATCTGTTCTGCTTCCTTCTTGTTTACACAGCGAAGTAAAGTCGAGTCATGGTTGCGTTTGTATAAGGTTCCATTGCTTAGAAAGAATTTGGCAGCAAACCTCCTTAGAAACTTTCTGTCATTAATAGATGCCCCTTCAGGGTACTCCTGAGCTTCGAGATATCTTTTTACTTCATGGAACCATGGTTTTTCCTCGGTTCCTTCGGTATTGATCTCATTGCAATAGGATGGTTCATCTTGCCTGTAAATGGTGATCATAGGCGCCTCGTTGTCCCACCTGACTTTGAACATGGAGGACATGGTAGCTAAAGCATCAGCTAGTTGATTTTCCTCGCGTGGGATGTGTTCGAAAGTGATTTCTTCGAAGTAAAGAATCAAACTCAGCACATATTCTTTGTAAGGAATTAGGTTCGGGTGCTTCGTGTCCCATTCCCCTTTGACTTGGTAGATTACCAAGGCCGAGTCTCCGTAGACTTCCAGGAATTTGATTCTTAGATCGATTGCAGCTTTGAGACCCAGAATACATGCTTCGTATTCGGCTATATTGTTAGTGCAATTGAAGCATAACCTGGCAGTGAACGGTGTGTAACTTCCTGCGGGGGAAATGATCACAGCTCCGATGCCATTGCCAAGTGCATTAGAAGCTCCGTCAAAAACCATAGTCCACCGGGATCCTGGTTGTTTGTAGTCATTGACTAGCATAATGTCTTCGTCTGGGAAGTCAAAGTTCAATGCTTGATAATCATCCACTGCTTGATGAGCCAGATGATCAGCTACCACACTTCCTTTGATTGCTTTTTGTGAAGTGTATTGAATGTCATATTCTGTTAAGATCATTTTCCATCTCGCTATTCTTCCAGAGAGAGCAGGTTTTTCAAACACGTATTTGATGGGATCCATCTTGGAGATTAGGAAAGTGGTGTGATTTAGCATGTACTGTCTTAGCCGGCGAGCTGCCCAAGCTAAGGCACAACAAGTTTTTTCGAGTAGTGAGTATCTTGTTTCACAATCGGTAAACTTTTTGCTAAGATAGTAGATTGCGTGCTCCTTTCGGCCGGATTCGTCATGTTGTCCTAGTACACACCCCATTGAGTCTTCTAACACAGTTAGGTACATTATCAGAGGTCTGCCTTGCACAGGTGGCAACAAGATTGGAGGTTTTTGGAGATATTCTTTGATTTTGTCAAAGGCTAACTGGCATTTGTCATTCCACCTTTCCACTTGATCTTTCTTCAACAGTTTGAAGATCGGCACACAAGTAGTAGTCATGTGGGCAATAAATCGGGCGATGTAATTTAGACGTCCCAAGAATCCTCTGACTTATTTCTCAGTACGAGGTATAGGCATTTCTTGAATGGCTTTAACCTTGGCGGGATCAACCTCAATACTTTTGCTGCTGACGATGAAACCTAAAAGTTTGCCGGATCTTACTCCAAAGGTACACTTATTTGGGTTCAGTCGCAACTTGTATTTCTTGAGTCTGTCAAACAACTTGTGTAAATGACCCAAATGTTCTTCCTCGGTGTTGGATTTTGCAATCATGTCATCGACATACACCTCTATTTCCTGATGAATCATATCATGAAATAGCGCTACCATTGCACGTTGATAGGTTGCTCCTGCGTTTTTCAGACCAAAGGGCATTACTTTGTAACAAAAGGTTCCCCAGGGTGTTGTGAAGGTTGTTTTTTCCATGTCTTCGGGTGCCATCTTGATTTGATTGTACCCTGAGAATCCGTCCATAAAGGAGAATACCTTGCATTGTGCGGTATTGTCAACCAGTACATCGATGTGTGGTAGAGGGAAATCATCTTTGGGGCTTGCCCGGTTCAGATCTCTGTAGTCCACGCACATTCTGACTTTCCCGTCTTTTTTAGGTACAGGGACGATGTTAGCTATCCAAGGAGGATAACTTACAACTTTTAGGAATCCGGCATTGAACTGTTTTTCAACCTCGTCTTTGATCTTTTTTGACATATCAGGCCTACTCCTTCGTAGTTTCTGTTTGACTGGAGTGCTACCTTCTTTGATTGGCAGGCGATGAACTACAATGTCCGTGTCAAGGCCTGGAATATCCTCATAGGACCAGGCGAATATCTCGACGTAGTCTCGCAGCATTTGAATCAGCCCCTATTTTGACTTCTTTCTTTTCTTCGTTGCTGCCCAAGTTGATGACCTCAATTGGCTCCTCATGAGGCTGTATGGCCTTGTTTTCTTGTTCTAGCAGCCTTGCAAGTTCTCTTGGCACTTCACAATCTTCCTCACTTTCGTCCTCAGTTTTGTAGATCGGATTTTCAAAGTCATGACGGGCAATAGCAGAATCGTTGTTGACTGGATCCAGAGTGTATGTGAATCTGCAAGTTAGTTATGTGAGTGTGTGTGAAGAAAAAACATAGCTATTAGAAAGCGAAGAAAGAAAGAAAAAGGATCACAAAATTTAAATATGCAAGCGTCCCATGATTTTATTGAATGCACATGATCATGATATGATAAGCCCTTATAGAAGGACCGGTGTGCTAAGGCACACGGCTTTTCAAGCTCATGGTTCGATTGTTCAGGAACCATTTTTATCTTTGCACAATATACACAAAGAAAACAGGAAATGGCATTTACTCCTGGTCAAAGGAGATCACATCCTCAGCTTTCCAGTTGTTCAATCCACTGTTGTGAGCAGGGAGTATCCAGCTGTTCCAGTTGCAGTTGTCTTTTTCATCTTCCACAGCATTGATTTCATTAGTGGGAAAATGAGCCGGTGATCCTTCGGGATAAGGGATATACTCTGCTGGATACGAGAGCCCAGGCTGAGATATCTCTGCTGGCTGAGCGAGATGCTCGATAAGGCCGTCCCATGCAGTCGGGATGATGTTTTGAATAGAGACTTGTGCATCCTGATGAGGAGTGTATGCTGACAGAAAGCAACCCTCGTTATTTGGTATTTCCCTGGCTTCTTCGAAAGCGAAATTGTCATCGTACTGTTCAT